>NW_027507785.1:180641279-181241279 GCF_037356315.1 Lithobates pipiens
TGATGATGATGATGATGTGCTGGGGCAGATGATGATGATGATGATGTGCTGGGGCAGATGATGATGATGATGATGATGATGATGATGATGATGATGATGTGCTAGGGCAGATGATGATGATGATGTGCTGGGGCAGATGATGATGATGATGTGCTGGGGCAGATGATGATGATGATGATGATGTGCTGGGGCAGATGATGATGATGATGATGTGCTGGGGCAGATGATGATGATGTGCTGGGGCAGATGATGATGATGATGATGTGCTGGGGCAGATGATGATGATGTGCTGGGGCAGATGATGATGATGATGTGCTGGGGCAGATGATGATGATGTGCTGGGGCAGATGATGATGATGTGCTGGGGCAGATGATGATGATGTGCTGGGGCAGATGATGATGATGTGCTGGGGCAGATGATGATGATGTGCTGGGGCAGATGATGATGATGATGATGTGCTGGGGCAGATGATGATGATGATGATGTGCTGGGGCAGATGATGATGATGATGATGATGATTATGATGATGATGTGCTGGGGCAGATGATGATGATGATGATGATGATGTGCTGGGGCAGATGATGATGATGATGATGTGCTGGGGCAGACGATGATGATGATGATGTGCTGGGGCAGATGATGATGATGATGATGTGCTGGGGCAGATGATGATGATGATGATGTGCTGGGGCAGATGGTGATGGTGATGTGCTGGGGTCCCCCCTCTCTCTCTCTCTCCCTCCCCCTCTCTCTCTCTCTCACCCCTCTCTCCCTTTATTGTAATTATAAAAAGTCTTTTACAAATATTGTTAAATTTATAAAAATATATTTTTGTGTGTCTTTTTTTATTATTTTAATATGTGGTTATAGGTCACTTTGTATCTCTCACGTAACACTAAGAATATATACATTTATTTCTCTATCACAGGAGATGGCAAACAAAAATCTCTCTCTCTCTCCTATATTTTTTGGTGTAAATTCATTAGTCCTTGTTGTGCACCTGGGCACACTTTTTGACCCTACCATCTGATTGTTAGAACAGAAAATGAGACTCATCAGACCAGTCAACATTTTTTGAATCTTCTATTGACAAAATTTGGTGATCCTGTGACAATTGTAGCCTCAATATCATCATGTACTTAGATGACTGGAGTGGCACCCAGTGTGGTCTTCTGATGCTGTAGCCCATCTGCTTGAAGGTTCAAATTTGTTGAGCATAAAGAGATGGTATTCTGCATACCTTGGTTGTAAATAGTGGTTATTTGAGTAACTGTTGCCTTTCTAAAATCTGTACCATTAAAAACTCCGAACTCACATATGAAGTAGGGATTTTAACACACAAATAACAAATGGTCCATAATGGAGACACACTTACCACACCCCCTATCCATGCCCCTATAGGGAGCACCGTGCTCAAAGCCCACCCACTTGTGTGACATTAGCAAATTTAAAATCATTATTGTGACACTGATTTCCTCCCAGTCAATCATGGGAAAAGGGTCCTGAGACACAACTGGGTGGGAGTCCTACCTAAGACCCGATTGGCTGTGATGAGAAGCAAACGCCATGACTCGGTGGAGATGCAGGGGTAAGCCACCATAGCCATGACATAGATGGGGTAAGTGCGGGACTGGCAGGCAGCCAATGGGCGAGCAAAGTGGCGATCAAAGGATGTTGTGTGGGTGGAGTGAGTTTGCTAGGTGGACCACCCCACCCCCCAACAAAAAAAAATTAAGCAAAAGCAACCAATGCACATAGATGATGCCCTGTGCATATTTACTAATTTTTAACATAATTATATATCTATATAACATAGAGAAAGTTGTTTGTGCAAATAGTTGTAAATTAGCACCATCCCATCTAACACCATAACACATGCCCCATTTCTACATTAATATGCTCAGTTTGAATACATTTAGATGCATAAATGAATTTTGTTGCTGAGATTATTATTATTATTATTATTTTTTTTTTTATGAAAAGGTGTACAGAAAAAAGTAGCCACTGGGTGAAAAAAATAAATAAAAAAAAATAAAATATATATATATATATATATATATATATATATATATATATATATATATATATATATATATATATATATATATATATATATATATATATATATTCACACACACACACAACAAGATACATATATAATAAGAGATATATCTACATAGATATATACATACATACACACATAACAAGATACATATATAACAAGATATATATCTCTTGTTATGTAGATATATCTGCACAGAAACAAATGATTTAGTTTACAATTAGTATATATTTAAAACTCCTTCCTTTTGCTGCTAATTTATGTTGTTATAAATGCACTATATTTCCTGGTTCCTGGAGGGAGGAGGGGTTTGCATAGCTAAGGGGAAGCAACTTCCTCTGGCACTGCCGTTGCTATGGAAACCTGACCTGAAACTTATTTCACTGCTTGTGCAGCACTGAGCATGTGCGAGATTTGCAAGGCTGAGATCCAGGAAGAAATACAGTCTGGCTTCAGATGCCCACACCTAAGATGGCCACAGTCTGCTGCAAGTTTATAAAGTTAAAAAATACTGTAATAACCTAACAAAACGGACCTTTGTTTACAGACTAACTTTACTAGAATGCATTAAGCTTGTGTATGATAAGTTATTTTTATTTAAAAAATCAAATTTGGCCGGACCACCACTTTAAGTCTGTCCCAAAGGAGTAGACTGTGTTTAGTGATGGGGTTGGAGATGGACCTTCCATGTTGCCGTGCCAGCCATATTAGATTGGTAATAGAAAGAGGGTCACAGTCCACGGATTCCAGTACTTGGGCAGCTGTGATAATTGTGCAGCATATTAATATTTTGAAAAGTCGGGCATGCTAAGCCCACCAATGATCTTGGGAGTGTACAAAGTAGATTTAGGAATGCAGGGTTTCATTTTGCCCCCAAATAACTGAAGTACTCATTGTAGGATTTGTAGGTGATAGGAAGGAACTTGTATAGGCAATACACGAAAGAGGTAGAGAATTTGGGGTAACGTAGTTATCGTCAACACATTTCTTGCCCATCCATTCTAGGGGTAGAGAAGACCACTTTGACATAAGGTTGTGAGATATGAAAACATAGGGGGGTAGTTGGTTGTATAAAGGTCCGTTTTGCTGAGAATTTGATACCTAAATAAGAAATTTGTGCAGTAGCCCAGGTAAAGGGAAGAATTGCGCTCAACTGGGCTTGTAGAGTGGGTGACAGGGATATATTTAGGGCCAATGACTTTTGGGGATTAACTATTAGGCCGGACACTATTCCAAAGCGGGATAACGTTTCCAATAGGTTAGGAGATGAGATCAAGTGAGAGGTCAAGAACACAAGAACATTATCCGCGAAGAGGCATAGTTTATGTTCATGGCTGTCGAGGTCCAATCCTTTAATGTTTGGGTTAGAGCGGATTAGGTGGGGTAACGGCTCAATCACCAGAGCGAAGAGGAGTGGGGAGAGAGGGCAATCTTGGCTAGGGACATGCTCTATAGGAAATGGGTCAGAGTGAAAACCGGAGAAATACACATATGCTTTGGGGTTTGGTATAGAGCCGAAATCCATTGCAAGAAATTAATTCCAAATCCCCAGGGGTGTAGGATAGAGTGGAATCATATATTCTATACAGTAAGGAGCTTAAAGAAATTCTGGTGGGGGAGGAACAGAGAACCAAAAATCTGAAGAAATATCTTAGAGATGTGGAAGATGTAATGATGAAGACAACGGGGGTTTTTTACTAAAGGAAAATCTACTTTGCACTGCAAGTGCACTTGGAAGTAAAGTTGTTGTAATAAATAAATAAAAAACAGCAAAAGGTATTGGCAAGGGATCAAGCCCAGCCACCCAGAGAGGCCTATACCTTATCGGGTAGCGATATCTATCATGGGAATAATCCCTCCATTCATCTCTCATCTTAGGCAACCCTCCAGACCTCGGGGGAGGGTGGGTGATTATAAATTAAGCATTAAATTACATTTTTTATTCAAACCCATTTTGAGATATGCAGGATCTGAATTGGGGGGGGGTTTGGTTCACACAGGCTTTAGTAATGCTTCAATGTTAAATCGCCCAGGCAGTATTGGTTCCAGTGTGGCAGTTTTAAGAAATATGGTTTTGGAGGAATTAGAACAAGTTACATTTAAGAATAAGCCTCAGAGAAATTTACAAGAGGGTATTCAATCTTTGTGTGACCGTCGAGGCTTGGTCTTTCAGCTTGCCGACAAAGGTAGGGGGATTGTCCTGTTAAAAAAACAGGACTACCTCAATGAAATGGACAATCTTTTGTCTTATAGAAATACCTTAACCAGAGACCCCACTTTGAGATATAAAATAACAGATAGAGAAAACTATATTGGATGGATATAAGGACGGAATTATTGATAAGGGAGAAAAGCAATATTTGGTACCTTTAGGTCCCAGGATTCCCATTATTTATCACCCCCGCAAAGCTCATAAAAATCTCACTAAACCTCTAGGTAGATTGATTGTAAGTGGGATCCATTCAGTCACTTCACGTATTGGTAAATACTGTATGTATATATTTTTCTACACCCCTTAGTCAATGGAACGCCTGCTTTTTTTAAAAGACACATTAAAGATTATTAATGAACTAGCCCAGTTGGAGATAGGGACAAATGTACTCATGGTGACTGCAGACATCTCCTCTCTCTACACCATCCTTCCTCATTCTAAGGGTTATGAGGCAGCCAGACATTTTTTATATGTAAATAATGCTGTACCCTCTAGGCAACAAAAGTTCATTTTGGATTTATTCAAGTTTGGTATGGAGCATAATTATTTTTATTATGGCAGTAAAATTAATCTTCAACAGACTAGCGTGGCGATGGGAGCTAACTTTCCCCTAGCTTCGCCAATCTCTTTAGGGCATAATGGGATGACAAATTAATTTATACTGATATGACTACCAAATAGATTTTTTTGGCATCCCTATACTGATGATGCTTTCTTTTTATGGCAAGGAGATTTATATTCTCTCCAGTCATTTATGTCCTATCTTAACGCCAACACTTGGGTTATTCAGTTCTGTCAGAGGATTAACAGAAATCCACCTTGCCAGGGTCTGGGCTTTCCTGTGCACCTGCAGGGTAGAACTGCGCAACGGTGCACACGGGTGTGCGATTTGGTGGGTCTGTGCATACAGATGCGTGAATTAGCAAGTTCGCATACAGGGGTGCACGATACAGCTGGCCAGCATGCGCGGGTGCGCTATGCATTGCAACGGCATGCGTATGTGCACACAGTTTTGGGCACAGCATGATTCCCCCTGGCAGGCCTAGAAAAGGCAGCTCTGTTTCCGGTTTCATTGCTGGATTGTCTTTTCAGCTCCAGTATTCCTGTACCTTGCCTGTGTTCCTGTGCCTACCTGTTGTGACCGGGATTGACCTGACTACTCTTGAATCTCTCCTGCACCTGACCCACAGCTTGCCTTAAGGACTCCTCTACCTGCTTTATACCTGTGTTTGACCCTCGGCTTTCTCCTGGACCTGCTTCTGCCTGCTCCTTGTGTTTGATTCTCGGCCTGCTGCTTGAATACTGTGTATGACCCCAGCTTGTTTCAAGACTTTGTTCCTGTATGGACTTTCTTTTGTTTGACCCCTGGCCTCCTCATCTGAACCTGCTTCAGACTCAATCTCCAGTTCCAGGTGTTTGAGACCCAGCCGGACCTGCTCCAGCCCAGTGTCAAGTCCACCCTGCACGGGTCTCCCTTCTATCAGAAGACCATCCAGCAAGCCTCACTTACCTGCTGGCAACCCATGCCTCTCCGTGCCCAGTAACCTCTGTTCCACCTTCAGGGGTACCGTGCACCCAGCTGCAAGGGTAGCAGCTCTCAGCAACTCGGCTCTGGTGAGTACCTGACAAGTTCTTCTACAAATGAAGTAATAGGGTCAGGGAACAGAAATAATTTTTAGCTAGAACACATTTCAAGACCACTGATCCTAATGGCTTTATACCAGAGGGCAGTTGACATCACCCTACTTGGCTGAAAGCCATCCCTAAGGGACAATTCCAGCACATCCACTGGAGGATTCTACAGAAAAGATACGTCCAAAAAGGATATTCTTGAGAAGAAAATAATTTCCTAATTGAATTGGGACTCTCTTGATTCATAAAGTAAAAAATAAGGTATCAACTAATGAGCAAGATTGGGCTTTTCTTACCACTTTTTAAGAAACAATGGAGTATTTTAGAGCAGGATAAAATGCTAGGTCCAGGACTCCCTGCACATCCCAAGGTCATTTTTAGGAAAACACGCTCCCTAAGGGATGCAAATGTTCCCAATTTAGTAGCTCCACCCTCTAAACATAAGATGTTTGGGAACCTTAATGGTTTTTACCCTTGTAGGAGATGGAACATGTGTAAAAATGATATGCACATTCTTTTTGCAATTAGCGTTAAATCTAAATGTTTCACCATTCGTGATTTTATAACATATTGTACCAAAGGGGTAGTCTATTTATTACATTGTACCTGTGGTCTTCAATATGTGGGTAGGTACACATGGTCACTCAATGTTTGTACTAGTGAGCATTTGATCAACATTAGGAGGGGCTTCCCAGGCCACAGCCTGTGCAAACATTATGCCCAGTTTAACCCTTTCACGACTAAGCCTATTTTTGACATTTGGTGTTTACAAGTTAAAATCCATATTTTTTGCTAGAAAATTACTTGGAACCCCCAAACATTATATATATTTTTGGGGAAAAGGGACACTTTCATGAATTAAAAAAAACGAAACAATAAAATTAGCCCAATTTATTTGCATAATGTGAAAGATAATGTTACGCCGAGTAAATAGATACCAAACATGTCACACTTTATAATTGCACGCTCTTGTGGAATGATGACAAACTACGGTACCTAAAAATCTCAATAGACGAAGCTTTAAAAAAAAAAAATCCGGTTACCAGGTTAGAGTTACAGAGGAGGTCTAGTACTGGAATCATTGCTCTCGCTCTCACGATCGCAGCGATACCTCACATGTGTGATTTGAACACCGTTTACATATGCCGGCGCAAATTCCATATGCGTTTTCTTTGCTGCGCGAGCTTGCGGGGACGGGGGCGCTTTAAAAAAAAAAATTCTTATTTATTTTATTTATTTTAAAATTAATAAATTGTTTTTGAAAAAAAAAAATTTGATCACTTTTATTGCTGTCACAAGGAATATAAACATCCCTTGAGACAGCAATAGATGGTGACAGGTACTCTTTATGGAGGGATCGGGGGACCCCTGATACCTCCTTTACACTTCAAAGTATTCAGATCGCCATTTTTGGCTACTCTGAATACTGTATATATTTTTAAATCTGGCGCCATTGGCAGCCGAGTAAATGGGAAGTGACGTCATGAGGTCGCTTCCGTGTTTACAATTAGGAGACTGGAATGAAGCCGCTTGCGGCTTTATTCCAGTCACTCCCTAGCCGCTAGAAGCGGCGGATGTGCGATCGGTGCTCCTGATTGAACGGCAGCCCCGGTAAGAGCGGCGGGAGGCGGCGGGAGGGGGGACGTCCCCTCCCGCTCCTCCGGCATAACAGCTGATCGGCTTTTAGCTGCATCGGTTGTTATGTCTGGAAAGCCAATCACCCACTGTAGAAATCAGTACTGGGATGATGTCTGCAGGTGCGGGCATCATCCCGGTGTAAGCGCCGGAAGCCGAGTACGCACATCTGCGTACGCTCGGCAGCAAGGGGATAATAATAAAGAACCAGAAAATTAAAAAGAGAAAAACAGTAACACCCCACTAAAGGGTCAGAGGGCGCTGATCACCCCTAGTATATATTAAAAAAACAAAAAAGAAAAGGATATCCCCTAGAGTGGGGTTTTTAGCAGCAATGTATTATCTGTAAGAACTTATATTTATACACAGTAGAAATAACTACTGAAATGTAGCGAATGGTTTGTTATGTAAATATTTATTAATATAAAAGAGAATTGAAATAGATGACACAATAGTCAAGAATTGAACTCCACTTGGTGAATAAAAAATATAATTGTACACATATGGACAAAAATTACTTATATCATATGGACCCTATACATCTGTGTATACAATAAAAAATAAATATGATAATCCTGACGCGTTTCGACCCTCTCAGGGGTCTTCTTCAGAAGGTTTATCTATTATAAAGAAGAAAAAACAAACATAAATAAATATTCATACAATTATTCATTGTGGTATACTAAAAACAACCTGCTGAGAGCAGAATGTATATCTAATACAACAATATTATGTAGTTACCAATTAATATGCATCACAGGTGATACAGGTATGGTCCACAGTGGAGATCCTCTTTAGAAGACATAAGCAATCTCAACCACCTCTCCTATATCCTGTATAGATGTGCCGAGAATTATATAGCTGGTATTAGTCGCTGTGCCCTACCAACAAGGGAGGGAAGGAAGGTGGGGTCCAAAACGGGATGGCTTACGAGGGATCACATCCCTAATTCCACCTCCAGTGCAGTGCACGGAGGGGGATATAGGCATAGGCAGCCAAAGGTCAGAGGGGACACACCTGCAGCGAGATAGAACGTAAAATACACTGAAATTGGTTTCAGCGGACAGTCCGCTCGTGTGTAGGCAAGTTGGACGGACTAAGTATGGCGCATGCTCAGAAAGGATTTACACGGCCGAAGGTTGCATTGCAGTGTATTGGACGTCGCTTTTCTAGTCCCGTCGTACGTGCTGTACACGTCATCGCGCAAGCTTTTAACGGACTGTTTGTTCATCGTGTGTGGTCAAGTCCGTTCATTCAAATGTTGGACGGACTGTCTGTCGGATTGTCTGACGAACTTAGTTGGCCAGATAATCCGTCCGTGTGTATGCGGCCTCAGTCTTCTTTTATTCAACCCAGCAGGCTGAAGGAAAAAAAACCTGAGAGAATGCTGTACTAGCTAAGCAATGTTTGTGCAGCGTTCTCTCCCTCTGTGCCTTAGTGTTCTGGCAGGTCGACGTGAAATTCCAAAAGACTTAGTCCGTCAGACTGTCCGCTGAAAAAGTCCGCTGAAGCCCACACACGAGCGGATTGTCCGCTGAAACACGGTTCAGCGGACTAAGTTGGGCAGACAATCCGCCCGTGTGTACGCGGCCTCAATGTGTTTACCAGGAATTACAATAATTGGATGTCAATGGGAGGTCTCAATGAAGAGCTAGACATTAGCACCATTATTTAATCAAATTAGAAAGTAGCTCTCCGTGTTTTGGGATTTGGATTTGCATGCCAGGTTGTGCATTTACACATGTCATATTGTAACAAAGTTTATTTTACACTTTTTTCTTCTTCCTGTGTCTTTTTATTACATTATTACCTCAGTCAGCTTTTGCATATTAAGAGAGACATGATAGGATCAACCCTACCTGCCTTGTGCAGCTGAAGCCTCTTCTGTGATCCCTGCTCTGTTTGTGCTGTGGCTGAATCTCAGAGGCGTGAGGGCACCGGTGTTTCATATCTTTCAGCATCTCAATTCACCTGTACATGTGGGATGCTTACTAACTCATGGAAGACCTCACATCAAATTCTTTGTATTGAAGATGTGCCTGTTCACATACTGCAAAATGTGAGCACAATTATTTTATTATTCTTATTTTATATTAAAAGGATTAACTGTGCTAGAGTCTGAAGTGGCCTTTCTTTCTTTCTTATTCATTTTTTTTTGCCGGTATTTTTTAGCTGCCCAGCAAAAGTGACAGTTAATGTTGAGAAAAAAACATTTCACAGTGACAGCAGTACTTACAATCGTCAGCTTTTATTCATTTGTGTAAGCACACATTTTAAATGTTCTGACAAAACTTTCAAGAGGATAATTTAAAACATTGTTCTTTATACATGACAGATCAGTAATGCATGATAGCACATAGCATTTTTTGTGTAACTTTAATTTCAGGTTAACTTGCCTGCTATTATTTACAACAATAGGTGAAATCAACCTGGAGGTGTCAAAACAAAAATGCACGTAAATTACTTACAGCAGAATTCCTCTATAGTAATTAGGGTTCCATTTTATAATAGTTAATTAAATGTCCTTAATGACAATTAGTGTGACAAGTACTGTAGGTAACCTTTGATATTGAGTGTAATTTTAACCAATTTAGCTTTCACAGCCACACTGCTTGTGGACCAAACCAATTTTTACATTTTTGCTACGGGGCTATTTATTTAACAATAATAGTGACGTGTCACATACTATATGAACTGACGCATTTCGTCAGCAACATTTGACATCATCCGGATCATTGTGGTTGGACAAGTCACTTACTCTGCATTTATACAATACCTCATATTGAATATCTAATCCATTTCCATCCTCAATAATTGGTTTTAATATTCAAATAAAAATTAATATATAGTTATAAAAAAGATAAAAGTTGACTTCTATATTAAAAACAATCCATTAGAAAAAATCCATTAAAAACAAAAAATGTTAACTAGCAATATGTGAAAAGGATAAAAAACATAAAACGTGACTAACAAACCCTCTAGCAGTGGCCTCGGAAATAACAAGACAATAGCAATAAACATGCTCTCCAAATGGAAACACCATCTTGTGGATGAGCACAATATTGCACTTAACACTACTATCAATAGGCATAATAACAGGAATGGAGTAAATTAGAACACCATAACAAGTTAATAGTTAGAAATGTAACAATTCAGGGGGGCGTGGCTTGGCGCGCAACGGTAATGGCCGCTTGAGAGAGGAGCTCCAGGAGACCCGCAGCCCAATAGCTCTCCCTTCGGCCACATTCATGCCAAATCATGCACAGATCTGCCCGGCACCATACCGGGCCGAGAGCACGCCATCAGTCCGGGACCCCACACACCCGCAGCATCCAGGACATCTCCTCACAGGCCCACGCGAGCTGCAGCACCCCTTCCAAGATGGCGCAGGCACGAGGGGTGGAGGAGGAACTCAGCGACGGCTCCCAATCCACGGCTGAGGACCCGGTAAGCGGGCTGGGGAACCCCAATCGTCCTCTAATGCTGGGAGACATGACATTGATTGCCTCTGATATTAAAAACACACTTTTCTCAGCGATCACTGACCTTAAACAGACCTATTGTCTCTGACTGAGAAGATGTCCACTTTAGAGAGGGCAGAGAGCAAGAGGGACATGACTGTACGCAGACTGGAGGCCACAGCAACCTCTCACATGGTACATTTAATCAATATCAATAGGCACCTGGAAGACCTCAATAATAGAGGTAGGAGATATAATATCAGGGTAAGGGGATCCCAGAGACTGTGAGCCCTGACCAGATTACCTCAGCTTTGCGGTCAGTTTTCAACAATTTACTAGAGAACCCTGCAGACTCCCCCATTGACTTTGTGAGAGCGCACAGGGCATTGAGAGCAAGGCCCCTGGATTCAGCGCCTCCCCGGGATGTTATTTGCTGTCTCCAGAGCTTTCAGCTGAAGGAAGAAATCCTAAGCCAGGCCAGGAAAAATGACCGTATCATGTTTAATGACACTGAGATCTCGCTATTTCAAGATCTGTCTCCCATAACTTTACAAAATAGAAGGGCATTGCAACCACTACTGGAAGCACTCAGAGAGAAAGGCATCGTTTATAAATGGCGCTTTCCCTTTGCTTTACAAGCCTCACTGGATGGGAGACAGTTTCTGCTGCAGCTGCCAGAGGATCTCCCTGATTTTTGTGCTGGTCTAAACATCCCCTGTGGGGACCTGCCGGAATGGTACGCTGAGTTTAAGATTCCCCAACCCGAGCTCAGCCCCCCTGGTACCCCCTTGTCCTCACCGGTTAAGCCACCGAAAAAGAAGAGCAGAGTTGGGAAGCGCTTCACCACTGAGGGACCTCGCTCACCTCATTCCACCAGACATTCCAGGAACCACGACCACACCTGAGGGATGTGCAGACTGTTTAGTGGAAAACTTTTGTCCCTTCCTGTGCCTTACTGAAACGGTTTGGGGGCTCCCACTTTGACTACCGTTACCCTTTTGATTTCCCTGGGTGTTTTTTATTTTTTCTTCTTTTGATACCATCACTGTCTGGGAAATTTCCTTTTTTTTTTGTCCCTGGACGGTACTTCCTTAAGAGGTTGAGTAACTATTACGCACATCTGAGCCAGGAGGAAGGCACTTGTCACCCCCCTGTTACCTTTGTGCTTGGCTTGAAGACACAGGCCCTAGTAGATTTTTTTTTTTGGATCAGGCTGCCAGTATGCTGCTGGATTTCATTAGCTCATGGCGTTGTCTCACTATTCTCCCCCCCTTTTTTTTTGCCGAAGTATGCTTAATGCACCTGGTTAACGCAACATAGGGCACCGGGTCTCCGTTTTGGTTGCTTAAATATTTCCTCCCACGTACCCCACAAGTGGTCAGCAAGGTGTTACTTGTAACACCTTGTTTACTGCCCGCACATAGTTTTTGCCTGCTGCTTTATTGTGTGCAGGCTGAACCTTGCTACTTTGTGGTATACCCCCTTCACGGGGCTATTCCCCTTTCTCTTCTGCCTCTAGCTACCTTTTCCTTTCATTTCTCTTCAGGGCTTTGGCCCCTTTCTTTGTCCCCTCTTCTCTTTCTTTCCTCTCTACAGAGCAGGTGATCGCGGAGAGTGAGCACACAGGACCCTCGCTGGGCTGTAGACCAACATTGGTCTCCCACAACAAAGAAGCGTAACTCGGTTCTCAGGGAGCTGAACAAGGTAGGACCCTTATTTGTCTATCTTCAAGAGACACATTTTCTAAGTACTAAACACCCCAAACTTTGGCACAAAAACTACCCTCAGGCATTTTATGCTACGAGTCCCTGGGCTAAGACCAAAGGAGTTTCTATTTTAATCCATAAGGCAGCAGGGTTTGAAGTCACCCAGCAACTAGCAGATCCAGAAGGCAGATACTTATTTGTAAAGGGGACATGGGGCAACACTCCACTGACGTTAGCTAATGTCTATTTTTCCAACAGTGCACACAAATCTTTTTGCAGACACCTGATTGAGGAGTTGAAGGTTTTTGCCACGGGATGTATCCTGCTGGGAGGTGATTTTAATCTCCCCCTCAACCCGACTCAGGATACCTCCTCTGGCAGATCAAGCATAGCTTATAGCACTTTGAAATACA
The DNA here is from genome assembly GCF_037356315.1 of Lithobates pipiens. Classification (NCBI taxonomy): domain Eukaryota; kingdom Metazoa; phylum Chordata; class Amphibia; order Anura; family Ranidae; genus Lithobates; species Lithobates pipiens. The sequence continues at coordinate 180,654,402 of NW_027507785.1, forward strand.
TCAAAAATCTTTTACACTCCTTAACCTTAATAGACTCATGGCGCACGTTAAACCCCCTTGGCAGAGACTTTACCTGCTATTCAGCACCACATGATAAATACTCACGTATTGATTACATTTTTGTTACTCAAAGGGATCTGCAGGACCTGAGGGGGGCCCGGATAGGCATACAAACCCTCTCGGACCATGCACCCATTTCACTTTCCCTTGACCATCCAGGTAATAGACCCAAGATGTGCATGTGGAGGTTGAACTCGGCCTTGCTGACTGATCCAGAACTGCTCCCTAAATTGACTGACGCCTTGCGACACTACTTCATAGACAATGTGTCAGAAGACCTCTCACCCTTAACTATTTGGGAAGCACATAAATGTGTCATGCGAGGGGAGTTTATTCAAGCTGGGGCGTCCTGTAAAAGGAAAGCTGACCAACAGCTTAAAACGTTAACTGACAAGATAGCGTTCCTAGAATCCCGACACAAGGTGACCTTAGATTCCCTGCAGGTACAGGAGCTCCTACAAACACGTTGTCACGATCGCCCTAACGTCTCGACTAGACATAGAAACCTTACCCGTCGGAACCTGTCGTGGAGAGTCCGTCGTTTCCCGTCAACGCGCGTCAAAGCTAACGAACGCACTCGCATCGACACGAACGCGCACACGCGCACACGTAGGTCACGAACGGGTGCACGTCTACGTACGAGGGCGCGCTGACCCGTCGTACGTTCGCTTGGCGCCCTGAAGCCTTCTTTAGTCATTGGCTCCCTTCCATCTGTGCTGTCCAGTCTACAGCGTGTCCGTGATCCGTACTGTTTGTATCCGAACCTGTTATCTGATTCCTGACATCCGGCTTGTTCCTTGACTCTGATCGATTGCTGCCTGCCTACGACCTCTGCCTGTTTGACCACGTTTTCTGCCTCATCCCTTTGTACCTTGCTGATTGTCTCCTGCTGACCCGGCCTGTATCTACTCCGCTGTTCCTGCTACCTACCTGAGTTCCTGCATTACGGAACATCTGCTCACCAGCCAGTTCCCGCACTTGTGCCTGCCAGCGACAGTCAAGCACCATCCGCTACACCAGCCTGTTATCTGTGCCCAGCTGACCTCCCGGACCAATACCGTCTACCAGGCACTTGTGCCCTCTGGACTGTTGAATACCTGTCTCCACCTTCAGGGGTTCAATAGCCAGGGGATACGAGGGGCCGCTCCCTGCATTCCAGGCTCAACCACCAGGTACGTGACAGTACTGGACAGCCATGTCCGAGCCTGCGCAGGGAGCCTCCCCCATGGACGAACTCTGCCACCATCTGGCCGGCCTTACACAGGCAGTTAAGAACCTACAAGAGGGCTACGGCAGACTGGAGGAACAAATCCAGGCGCTATCCGCCTCTGCACCAGCGGCTCCTGGGGCCCATGCCCCGCCGTCAGTCGTGATGCTGCCACCTGAACCCAGGGTCCCAACCCCGGAACGGTTCACAGGGGACCGGGGCAAGTTCAGGGCATTCCGCAACTCCTGCGAACTCTACTTCGCCCTACAGCCCAGAACTTTCTCCCTTGAGGCAACGAAGGTGGGGTTCGTCATCTCCCTGTTAAGCAATGAACCCCAGGCCTGGGCACACCGACTGTTGGAACAGAAGGATCCGTCCCTAGACTCCATGGACACTTTCTTCCGGGCAATGTCCAGGCTTTATGAGGATCCCCAGCTAGCCGCCACTGCCGAAGCAGCCCTACATGCCCTACAACAAGGTCGCAGACCCGTAGAGGACTACGTCTCTGAATTCCGACGTTGGAGTGCAGACACGGACTGGAACAATGCGGCCCTGCGGTACCAGTTCCGCATGGGGCTTTCCGAGGCCCTGAAAGACGAGCTGGCACGAGTGGGTGTTCCTGAAACCCTGGAGGCCCTGATTGACATTGCTATCCAGATTGACAGGCGTTTGAGGGAGCGCCGCCAAGAACGATCCACCACAACTCCCCGTCCGGTTTGGATGTTACCACGGGTGCCTAGTCACCCACCTCCGCCTGTTCCAGTTGCATCCACATCGGACGCTCCGGAGCCTATGCAGCTGGGGCTACTACGCCCATCCCTGACCCCGGAAGAACGCCAGCGTCGTCGGGTCAATAACCTATGCCTATACTGCGGGGAACCAGGGCACTTTGTTCGTTCCTGCCCGGCGAAGATGCGTAAGTGCCTCCGTGTTCCACCTGTCTCGTCTCCTATGTTGCCAGATAACATCTCCCATCTAGCTGTTCCTGTTCTCTTGCAGCTCCCAGGAAGGACTATCTCAACCCACGCGGTAATTGATTCCGGGGCATGCAGTGGCTTTATTGACTCGTCTTTCGCCCGAATGAACAGGATTCCTCTTAGACCACGAGGGAAGGGGCTCTCGGTATACCTGGCGGATGGGTCTACCTTGGAATCAGGACCCGTAATTCAGGAGACCAGTCCTCTACCCGCCATCATTGCCGGGTCTCACCAAGAACTCCTTTGCCTAGATGTCATCCAGTCTCCCCTGTTCCCCATCATTCTGGGCATGCCTTGGCTGAAGGCACACAATCCACACATCAACTGGGCCACCGGAGTAATCAAGTTCCCCTCTGACTACTGCCACCAGCATTGTTGTCCGACTCCCAATGGGGACTCGTCGGTCCTTCTCTGTCTGGATGCGGATGAAGAAACCCGACAAGCTGTACCTGAGCAATACCATGCGTTTCTCGATGTTTTCAGCAAGAAGGGCGCAGAAACTCTCCCTCCTCATAGGCCTTATGATTGCCCTATCGAACTGCTCCCGGGGGCAGAAATTCCGTTCGGAAGGATCTTCCCACTGTCCGAATCCGAACTGTGTACTCTAAAGACCTACCTGGACGATAATCTTAAAAAAGGGTTCATCCGACCTTCCACCTCCCCAGCCGGCGCTGGGATCTTCTTTGTAGAGAAGAAGGACCAATCCTTACGTCCGTGTGTGGACTATCGGGCACTAAATAAAATCACAGTTAAAAATCGCTACCCTCTGCCATTAGTACCTGAACTTTTCCAGAGACTGGGTTCCGCTAAACTATTTACAAAGCTGGATCTTCGGGGGGCTTACAACCTCGTCCGTATCAGAAAAGGCGATGAGTGGAAAACAGCTTTTCGTACCCGCTTCGGACACTATGAATATTTAGTGATGCCTTTCGGGTTATGTAACGCCCCGGCTACGTTCCAGCATTTTGTGAACGACATTTTCAGAGACTATTTAGATTTGTTTGTTATCATTTATTTGGATGATATACTAATCTTTTCCTCCACTTTAGCCACCCACAGAGAACATGTCAAGAAGGTACTGACTCGCCTCCGCTCTCACGGCTTGTATGCCAAGCCTGAAAAATGCGTTTTCGAGAAGGAGAGTATCCAGTTCCTTGGTCTGATTATCTCGATTCGAGGGGTCGAGATGGATCCCCAGAAGATAACTGCAATCCAGGACTGGCCTGCCCCATCCGATAGAAAAGGAGTTCAGCGGTTTGTGGGCTTCGCGAATTTCTATCGCAAATTTATAAAGGGATTCTCCTCCATCATCGCCCCCATTACCGGGCTAACCAAGCTGGGCACCAAGTTCCGCTGGACACCTGAGGCACAAGAGGCCTTCGAAACCCTGAAAAAGCTATTCGTTTCAGCTTCAATTCTGAAACATCCTGATCCTACCCTGCCATACACTCTTGAGGTTGACGCTTCGGAGGTGGCAGTCGGAGCTGTGCTGTCCCAGAGGCAGGGACCTAAGTCCGTACTCCACCCAGTTGCGTTCTTCTCCCGCAAACTATCTGAAGCCGAGAGAAACTACGACGTGGGCGACCGTGAGCTACTGGCAATTAAGTCGGCACTGGAGGAGTGGCGCTATTTGCTAGAAGGGGCTATCCACCCAATCCTGATTTATACAGATCACAAAAACCTCGAATATCTGAAGACAGCTAAAAGGTTGAAGCCTCGTCAAGCCAGGTGGGCACTCTTTTTCTCAAGGTTCGTATTCCACATAACCTTCCGCCCCGGATCCAAGAACACGAAGCCAGATGCTTTATCTCGTATGTTTAGCCAGCCGGAAGATCCACCTCTCAGTGACACCATCCTTTCTGCTGGAAACTTCCTCTTACTCCAAGGAGATGTGGTCTCTCAAGTTAAACAGGCTTCCAGAGGCGCCTCACCTCCATCCGGTATCCCGCTGTCCTCCAGCGATGATCTTATGTGGCATGGGAACAGGATCTTCGTCCCCCAGACAGTTCGGACCTTGGTTCTGGCTTCCTGTCATGACCATCCCATGGCCGGCCACTTTGGAACATTCAAAACATTAGAATTACTCAGGCGTAACTTCTGGTGGCCGCGGATGAAGAACGACTGCAAGAGTTACGTACAGGCCTGCACGACCTGCATTCGGAATAAGGGCAACAAGTCCAGAGCCTGGGGCTTACTAAGACCTCTACCTGTTCCTGATAGACCATGGAGAATGATCTCCATGGATTTTATCGTCGAACTCCCCCCTTCGGAGAACCATACAGCGATCTTCGTCGTAGTCGACAGGCTCACGAAGATGGCTCATTTCTTGCCCATGAAGGGCACTCCCTCTGCCGCGGAGACAGCTAACGTCTTCATAAAGGAAGTTATAAGACTTCATGGCATCCCCGCCAATATCACGTCTGACAGGGGGGTGCAGTTCACATCTAGATTTTGGAAGGCACTCTGTGCAACTCTGAAGATCGACCTCTGCATGTCCTCAGCCTACCATCCGCAGACCAACGGTCAGACCGAGAGGACGAATCAGACCTTAGAGCAGTACCTGCGTTGCTTCTCGTCCTTCTCACAAGACGATTGGGTCTCCCTGCTACCTATGGCCGAGTTCGCCTACAATAATTCAGTCCATTCAGCCACCAAACAGTCCCCTTTTTATGCAAATTTCGGGTACCATCCGTTGTTCCTGTCTGGCGATCTTCCTGAATGTCCGGTACCAGCGCTTCAGAAGAGACTTGCTTTCTTTGAAGAGAATAATAAACTGTTACAGGAAACCTTGACTAAGTCGCAGGAACATAATAAGAAAGTCTTCGACAGAAGAAGAAGAGGAGAGCTGGATCTCAAGACCGGGGATAGGGTCTGGCTGTCCACCTTAAATCTCAAGTTATCCTGTCCCTCCAAGAAATTGGGTCCAAAATTCCTGGGTCCCTTCCCGATCAAAAGGAAACTAAATGACGTGGCATTTGAGTTGGAACTCCCTGAGTCTTTCCGAATTCACCCGGTGTTCCACGTATCGCTCCTCAAGCCTGCAGTTGAGGATCCTTTCTCTGACAGGACCTCCTGCCCTCCGGAACCTGTGTTGGTCGATGGAGAGATTGAGTTCGAAGTTGAGGCCATCCTGGACTGTAGGAAAAGAGGAAACCAGGTCCAATTCTTAGTTAAGTGGAAGGGCTACGGACCCGAGGAGAATTCCTGGGAGCCAGAGGCTAATATTCATGCCAAGAGACTTATCCGCGCCTTCAAGAATTCTCACCCGAACAAGTGGGCTCGGTTGGGCATCCGGGGGCTGCCCCTTGGGGGGGGGCAATGTCACGATCGCCCTAACGTCTCGACTAGACATAGAAACCTTACCCGTCGGAACCTGTCGTGGAGAGTCCGTCGTTTCCCGTCAACGCGCGTCAAAGCTAACGAACGCACTCGCGTCGACACGAACGCGCACACGTAGGTCACGAACGGGTGCACGTCTACGTACGAGGGCGCGCTGACCCGTCGTACGTTCGCTTGGCGCCCTGAAGCCTTCTTTAGTCATTGGCTCCCTTCCATCTGTGCTGTCCAGTCTACAGCGTGTCCGTGATCCGTACTGTTTGTATCCGAACCTGTTATCTGATTCCTGACATCCGGCTTGTTCCTTGACTCTGATCGATTGCTGCCTGCCTACGACCTCTGCCTGTTTGACCACGTTTTCTGCCTCATCCCTTTGTACCTTGCTGATTGTCTCCTGCTGACCCGGCCTGTATCTACTCCGCTGTTCCTGCTACCTACCTGAGTTCCTGCATTACGGAACATCTGCTCACCAGCCAGTTCCCGCACTTGTGCCTGCCAGCGACAGTCAAGCACCATCCGCTACACCAGCCTGTTATCTGTGCCCAGCTGACCTCCCGGACCAATACCGTCTACCAGGCACTTGTGCCCTCTGGACTGTTGAATACCTGTCTCCACCTTCAGGGGTTCAATAGCCAGGGGATACGAGGGGCTGCTCCCTGCATTCCAGGCTCAACCACCAGGTACGTGACACACGTCAAGAACTCAGGGATCTGTTAGAGGCAAAGAGCAAACGCACTCTCTTCCTAAAAAAGAGAGTTTACTATGAAAAAGGTGACAAGGGGGGGAAATTACTGGCCAGGGCTTTAAAAGATGCCTCCTTAGCCAATAACATCTTAGCTATTAAGACAGCAGACGGCACCCTGACGAATCGAACTGATAAGATAGCGGAGAGCTTCCACAAGTTCTACTCCCGCCTTTATAACGTCCCCCCTCAACATACCCCAGAGGGGTTGCAAGGGGACAGGAGCCACATTATAAGAGACTACTTGGCACAGAGTGGTATGCCAACACTTTCCCCGGAAGATGCGGAATCATTAGAACATCCAATCTCGCCCGAGGAGCTCTCGGCAGCGATTAAGGGCCTTTAAACTGGAAAGAGCCCTGGCCCGGATGGGCTCACAGCCCACTACTATAACGTTTTTCTCAATCTTCTAGAAGGCCCTCTTCTGAAGGTTTTTAATTTCCTCAAAGAACCGCGTAGCCTACCACTTTCCTGGGCACACATATTACAGTACTCCCTAAGCCAGGGAAGGACCCCACGGTTTGCTCTAGCTATCGACCCATTTCTCTTTTAAATTTAAATCTGAAAATTATGTCGAAAATAGTGGCAAACCGTTTGCGTGTGTTTCTACCACAGTTGATAGGCACAGAACAGGTGGGGTTCATGCCGGGGAGGGAGTCCAGGGATAATGTGACCAAAGCATTAAATTTAATACACCATTGTCACGCTACCGGTGTCGAGGGCCTTCTCCTGTCTACGGATGCGGAGAAGGCCTTCGACAGGGTTGTTTGGGACTATTTATTCCATACCTGTAGTCACATTGGCCTACGACCCCACATGTTCTCTTGGATCTCCTCCCTCTGCCGGAACCCTACTGCCCAACGTAAAATTAATGGCACCTTGTCTGAACAGGTGCTCATTAACAATGGAACAAGACAGGGGTGCCCTCTGTCCTCCCTCTTATTTATTTTATCACTAGAGTCCTTTATTCGTACCATCAACAACTCCCCCTCTATTAAAGGCTTCCAGATAGGTCCAAAAACCTACAAAGTAGCTGCTTACGCAGACGATTTATTGTTCTTCCTAGTGCAGCCCCACACCTCAATCCCCAATTTACTTAAGGCCTTCTCTATCTTCGGTTACATATCCTACCTCAAAATTAATTACACCAAATCTGAGGCGATGAACCTTACGCTTCCCCCAGATACATTGCTTTTGGCTCAACGGAATAGTTCCTTTAAATGGGTCACCGACTCACTAACTTACCTGGGGATTTAGCTCACCCCCCAGCTCCACGCTCTTTACGCCAAAGATTTCGTACCCATGTTACGCCGGATAGAACTTGACCTGACTAAGTGGTCCCTTAAGCACTTTTCTTGGTTTGGCAGGGCGGCCATTATTAAAAGTAGAGTACTATACCTACTTCACACATTGCCCATTGAACTTCCAGTTAACTTTTTTAAGCACCTACAATCTATCTTGTGGAAATTTTTATGGGCTAATAAGAAACCCTGTATCAGTTTACGCATCCTAATGCACCCAAAGACAGATGGAGGAATAGGGTTTCCGAACTTTAAATTCTACTATTATGCGACGCATCTCGTGCGAATTATTGACTGGCACTGTCACGCTGACAGAAAGGACTGGGTCTCCCTGGAAGAAAGTTTTTCGCTAACACCTCTTAAATTCTCACCTTGGATACCATGGAACAAATGCCCATTGGGTTCATCTCAACACCCCCTCATCAGGGCCACTCTGAAAGTCTTCCATAAACTAGCTGCCTCATATCGGATAGCGACAGTACCAGGCCCTATGTCTCCCTTGACACAAAACCCAGACTTCCCTCCGGGCCTAGAATCCGTGTCCTTCATGCTAGAAGACACATCACCCATTCTAGCCTCCCACTTTATATCTGTAGGCCAGGCTCGTTCATACACCAACATGCGGGATGACATTCCATTCCGAACACTGTCTTTCTGGAACTATGGACAAGCATGACATTACATACTGACACCTTCAAGGAAGCAGGTTATGCTGAGGGACCTAACCACCTTCTAAACCTTATGTCACAAGGGCGAGCCGGTGGGGAGAACTACCTCTGTTCTGTATGCATTTTTACCACAACTTGAGAACCCAGAATCAGCCAGGTTCAGGGATCAATGGGAGTCAGCACTCCAAACACGGTTCACGGACATGCAATGGCAAAATGCTTGTATACTAGCACATAAGTGCTCCATTAGCACTAGGCTGCAGGAGAATTCATATAAGCTTCTCTCACATTGGTATGCCACTCCAGATAAAGTGAAGAGATGGTACCCGCTGTCCTCGGACCTGTGTTGTAGATGAAGTGAGGCTAAGGGTGACATGCTACATATCTGGTGGAGCTGGTCCAAGAAATCTAGCTATTGGGATCAAGTATTGGAGCTAGTTCGACAGATAACAGAAACCAAGATGACTCTTTCCCCGGCTTGTTGCTTACTCCACATCCTTGACTTCCCACTGGGGCGATATAAAAGGTCCCTGACTAAACACCTTCTTATGGCGGAAAAATCACTGATCCCCAGATATTGGAAATCACAACTAACATGACAGTTAAGGAATGGTTAGGCCTAGTAAACCTTATTTACACAATGGAAGAGACGCTTGCTATTGTCACTGAAACGGCAGACAGATTTCACACAACCTGGTCTCAGTGGGTGCTTTTCAGGTACTCAGACGTTTTTTCCAGACTCACTAAGGGGTGATAATGGTGCATTCCTATCAGGCAGGACTTAGCTCTCTGGTTCTCCCTCCCTTCCGGGGCCGCCCGGTGGGGAAGAGCCGACAGACCTCCTCCGTTGAGAGGAGCCCGCTCGATGTTCTCACCTTGCTCTCTTCATCTTCTCTACTTATGTCCTTTTCTGTTTCCCTTCTTTCTCACCATCTCTTTATACCTACCTTTTCCCTTTGGATTTAAAGCCACGATTCACAGGTACTTGGCTTCTGATTCCCATATGCACTGAGTTTCAATGGTGCAATTCTAATATGTAAGTGTATAAGCTTGGATTGCATCTCGAAGCTGTCAAACGTAACAGATATGATGCTCGGGTAAAAATGTATTTCTTTTTTCTTTTTTGTTGAGTTCAGATTCACTGTTTACCTACTGAGCATTCTGCTGTGTAACTTGTTACGATGTAACCCTTGTTTTCTATTGTATCTGTTCATTGGCTTAATAAACTCTTTCAAATTGAAAAAAAAAAAATGTAACAATTCAGGTCTATATCCATATTAATACCAGCGAGATGAAGAGTATAAAGTTTGTAAATCCATTCTGTTTCATTTTTTTGCACTCTTTGTTTCATCTTGCCAGTGTGGTAAAACCCTATCAATCCCGTAGAAAGAGGCCAAACTGGGGTGCTGATTGTGATGGGTTCTAAAGTTATTAGACAAACTGTGTTTTTGAAACCCAATCCTAATATTGAGATGCTCATTAATTCTAACCCCCAACTTCCTAGTCGTGCATGCCACATACTGGCACAGACAGGAAATCAGGTAGCTGACAAAGGTAGAGTCACATGAGATGAACTTATTGATGTTATATTGTTTATATACTGATACTACTGTACTGATCATTTTCAGAGAATTGTAAATATTAGGTGACATTTTATTTCTCACAATGGGGGCTTTCCTATAGATAAAGGTCTTATCTCTCAAAAGGATAGGCCAATGCTTTCTGACAATCTGTTCCAGAGATCTATAGTCCCTATTAAATTCTGTTAGGAACTCCATATTGTTTCAGTACTTTTTTGGACTCTACTGTTTTTTTTCATTGCAAGAGGTGTAAGGCCTGTAGGACGACCAAAATAACAAAGAAAAAGATAGAGTCCTTTACATCCTTGAGTACTGGTAAACAATATAACATCGATAAGTTCATCTCATGTACCTTTGTCACCTACCTGATTTCCTTTATTGAAATATGTTTTATATATATATAATGCTGGTTTGATTTGGTCTTACCATTACCTTCTTGACCTTGCCTCTGTCTAGGGGTTCCCATGGTAGATGGCCCAAAGAAATGCAGAAACTGACACTGGATCCTCTTTTGGGTTATTTATTTAGAAGATAACACAGTTTCTTAATAAAGGTAGAGAGTTAGAAAGGAAGTTCAAGTACTTTTGGAACAGCAAATTCCAGAGAATATACGTTTCACAGCTGAATTCTCAGAACCTCCGGATAGACCTCCTCTCACTAGGCCTAGTGTCACGTACCTTACAGCGGAGCCAGACTCCTGGGGGTGGCCTCTAGCACGGTTCCGGTCTCCACACCTCTGGAAGTGGGAACAGGGAGTGTGGAGGCAGCGAAAGGGTGCAGGTGCCTGCGGCTTGGAGATGAAGACTTGAAGATACTGGGTCCTCCCGGATGAAGAGGCATAGCCCAGTCACTGGTGGAATACAGCGGGAACCAAGCAGGTGTGAGGAAGACACTGCATGTCAGGAACAGGCAAGGTTGGCAACTGGCTGGCAATGAGGTACACAAATGAAAGGCAGGTGCATAGTCAGGGATGAGCAGGGGTCTGGTAACATGCTGGCAGTGAGATACAAAATCAGGAAGCAACCCGAAGTAGGGAATCCAAGCCGAGGTCAGAAATGGTCCAGGAAACAGAGATAATCCGAAAGAATAGTCGAGCAAGCCGGTAGTCAGGAACAAGGTCACAGGTACAAGAGCGATCAGGTATTCCAGGGACAAGCTGAAGAGGATCCAACACTGGTATCAAGTGAGGGTCCTGTTTATATAGGGCGAGATGTGCGCGGATTGGTGGACGTGGTCATGCGTGCATGAGTACATGCATACATTTGGTTGGCGCGAGTGCATCCACGTGTTCGTATTGGCGTGCGTCCGTTCATACCGGAACTCGCACGCCTCTGACGGGAACACCGCGCATGGCCCTTGGGATGAAAGTGAACCGCTGCTATACGGGGGCGGATATTCACATAGTGAGTTCTCTGACAGTGCCTCCCTCAAGGGCAGCCTCCAGATGCCTCTTCGAACCAAACTTTGAGAGCGATGAAAGGCCCGTATGAGTCTCTGGGCATGGAGGTTCGCTTCGGGTTCCCAGGAATTCTCTTCAGGACCAAAGCCTTTCCATTTGATTAAATATTGATTTTGTCCTTGTCGTTTCCTGTGATACAAAATGGCTTTGATTTCGAACTCCTCCTCCCCATCTACCAACACAGCTTCTGGAGGGCCTATCTCACGACCTGGAAAGGAATTAGGTACATCAGGCTTAAGTAAAGAAGCATGGAACAAAGGATGGATCCTGAATGAGTCGGGAAGTTCAAGTTCATAGGCCACTGGATTGATTTTCGATCACGAACAAATCCAAAAAGTCCCTGAAAGTATCATTAACGAAATGCTGGAAAGTAGCTGGTGCGATGCAGAGTCCGAATGGCATAACCAGGTACTCAAAGTGGCCAAAGCGTGTCCGGAAAGCCGTTTTCCACTCATTTCCTTCACAGATTCTGATCAAATTATAGGCCCCACGCAAATCCAGTTTTGTAAATATTTTTGCCGACCGAAGTCTCTGGAATAATTCCAGGATCAATGGAAGGGGATAGCGATTTTTAATTGTTACCTTGTTCAAATCCCTGTAGTCCACACATGGGCAGAGGGAATGATCTTTTTTCTCAACAAAGAATATTCCAGCACCGGCTGGAGAAGAGGAATGTCGGATGAACCCCTTCTTGAGATTCTCGTCGATATATTCTTTGAGGACCAGAAGTTCAGATTCCGATAAGGGAAATATCCTTCCGAAGGGAATTTCAGCTCCTGGCAATAATTCAATTGGGCAATCATAAACCTGATGTGGAGGAAGAGTGTCAGCCTTTTGTTTGTCAAAAACATCTAGGAAACTGTGATAGGTAGCTGGGACCAGTCTTTGGGCCTCAGATGTGGGCTCTGAACAGGCAAGGACTGGGACCAAGTGGTGGGAGATCTTGAGGCAGTTCTGAAGGCAGTAGGCAGACTGAAAAACCACTTCACCATTCACCCAGTTTATTTGGGGATTATGAGCTTGTAGCCAGGGCATTCCCAGACTGATTCGGAATAGTGGCGAAGAAATAACGTCCAGGCGGACTAGTTCCTGATGGTCGGGTAGTATGTTGGCGGATAATGGTTGAGTCTCATGGGTAGGGATGGCCGAACTGTTCGCCCGGTGGTCGGTTTGCGGTGAATTTCGGCTGTTCGCGGTCCGCCCGTTCGGCGGACTATTGCCGCTGTTCACTCGACGGACTTACGTGTTTACTGTGTAAAAGAACTTTGACCTATGATGACACATCCATCATGGGGTACAGGACAGCCAATTGAGACATTACAGCACATGGATACTTGGACATTCCCCCTAACTTATAAATAGACCCGATCCGGCGGCCATTTTACATTCTTTCTACTGTCACTATAGGGAGAGGTTGCTGTGTGGAGCAGGGAGAGACTGCAGTGATCCAAATCGCTAGCTATTAGGTCCACAAAAGTTATTTTAAGGACTGGTATGGTATAGGTGTAGTTCAGGATATAGATTTGAGGCACTGCTATTCAAATCATTGTTGCAGCAGATTGTCTTTTGTCAGTGCTGAGAGGGAGACAGATAGGACGTTGTGTGTTGCAGAGAGGAACAGTCCGTTTAATCATTAGCTGTTATTATTAGGTCCACAAAAGTCCTTTTCAGGACTGGTATGGTGTAGTAGTACAGGATATAGTTTTGAGTGCTATTCAAGTTATTGTTGCAGCGCCTGTGTTTTGTCAGTTTAAATAGGGACAGGCAGGAAGCTGTGTGTGGCAGTGAGGGACAGTCAGTTGAATCAGTAGCTGTTACTATTAGGTCCACAAAGGTCCTTTTCAGGACTGGTATGGTAATAGGGTTGTACACGTATAATATTCTTTCTTCCAAATATAGAAAGAATATTATACTTGACTGCTTCCCTTCTGCTGCAGTAGTCCTTTATCAGTATAGGGACTGAGGTACAGTCTGCTAATCACAGCCTACTAGTTCCACAAAGGTCCTTCTAAGGACTGGTAAGGTATAGCGTACTACAGTATATAGGGTTGAGTGAGGTACAGTCTGCTAATCCTTAAGGACTGGTATAGGTCCACAATATATAGGGTTGAGGTGCACTACTGCTGACTGCTGCCCTATTCTGCAGCAGTCATTTATCAGTATAGGGACTGAGGTACAGTCTGCTAATCACAACCTACTAGTTCCACAAAGGTCCTTCTAAGGACTGGTAAGGTATAGCGTACTAGAGTATATAGGGTCGAGTGAGGTACAGTCTGCTAATCCTTAAGGACTGGTATAGGTCCACAATATATAGGGTTGAGGTGCACTACTGCTGACTGCTGCCCTATTCTGCAGCAGTCATTTATCAGTATAGGGACTGAGGTACAGTCTGCTAATCACAGCCTACTAGTTCCACAAAGGTCCTTCTAAGGACTGGTAAGGTATAGCGTACTACAGTATATAGGGTTGAGTGAGGTACAGTCTGCTAATCCTTAAGGACTGGTATAGGTCCACAATATATAGGGTTGAGGTGCACTACTGCTGACTGCTGCCCTATTCTGCAGCAGTCATTTATCAGTATAGGGACTGAGGTACAGTCTGCTAATCACAGCCTACTAGTTCCACAAAGGTCCTTCTAAGGACTGGTAAGGTATAGCGTACTAGAGTATATAGGGTCGAGTGAGGTACAGTCTGCTAATCCTTACAGACTGGTATAGGTCCACAATATATAGGGTTGCGGTGCACTACTGCTGACTGCTGCCCTATTCTGCAGCAGTCCTTTATCAGTATAGGGACTGAGGTACAGTCTGCTAATCACAACCTACTAGTTCCACAAAGGTCCTTCTAAGGACTGGTAAGGTATAGCGTACTACAGTATATAGGGTTGAGTGAGGTACAGTCTGCTAATCCTTAAAGGACTGGTACAGGTCCACAATATATATGGTTGAGGTGCACTACTGCTGACTGCTGCCATATTCTGCAGCAGTCCTTTATCAGTATAGGGACTGAGGTACAGTCTGCTAATCACAACCTACTAGTTCCACAAAAGGTCCTTCTAAGGACTGGTAAGGTATAGCGTACTACAGTATATAGGGTTGAGTGAGGTACAGTCTGCTAATCCTTAAGGACTGGTATATGTCCACAATATATAGGGTTGAGGTGCACTACAGCTGATTGCTGCCCTATTCTGCAGCAGTCCTTTATCAGTATAGGGACTGAGGTACAGTCTGCTAATCACAACCTACTAGTTCCACAAAGGTCCTTCTAAGGACTGGTAAGGTATAGCGTACTACAGTATATAGGGTTGAGTGAGGTACAGTCTGCTAATCCTTAAAGGACTGGTATAGGTCCACAATATATAGGTTTGAGGTGCACTACTGCTGACTGCTGCCATATTCTGCAGCAGTCCTTTATCAGTATAGGGACTGAGGTACAGTCTGCTAATCACAACCTACTAGTTCCACAAAGGTCCTTCTAAGGACTGGTAAGGTATAGCGTACTACAGTATATAGGTTTGAGTGAGGTACAGTCTGCTAATCACAACCTACTAGTTCCACAAAGGTCCTTATAAGGACTGGTAAGGGTGTACTAATTGGTGTGCAGTATATAGTTTTTTAATACACGTATAAAATACTTGCACATATAGAAAGCATTGTATAGTGCGTTTCCACTGTGCAGCATTGTGACTGCTGAGCGGTTCTGCAGCGATACTACAAAGAGTGACAAACGCAATCCAAAAAAAAAGTATTGTAACTGGTGTGATAGACCAGTGGCCCCCAAAAACAACAGATTGAAGCGGGTTGTTATATACCTTCTTCCACATACATACTGCACGTCTCTAGAGAGTTTTGTCACAGGGTCATTTAAAAAATGACAGGCAGAGGAAAAGGCAGGCCCTTCCGCAGGGGTGGTAAGAGTAGGGCAGCAGCAACAGGCTTGAGCCAAAGTGGGAAATTGCAGAAGGTGCGTGCGATTACGTCAAAGGAAGCACCAGAATTGGTTGAGTGGCTCACTCAGCCTTACTCTTCTGCACCCTCCTCATCCTCTCGATCTTCACCCTCTTCTTCACTCTCTGCTATGTGCACCCCCAAAGACACTATCACCAACAACACCACCACCACCACATACCTTCCGCTTGAATCACAGGAATTATTTTCCGATCCATATCAAGACATTTCTGATGTGCAGCCACTCTTGGCATTGGATCAGGAAGAGGAGGTAGCAACAACCGCCACTCAGCAGTCTGACGACAGTACCCAGATCAGCCCAAGGAGGAGGTTGGTCCCCGGTGTTTCTGCCTACTCCGAGATCTCTACTTATAGCGGTGGGGAAGGTGACGTTGATGATGACGTGTCTAGTGATGTCACGTGGGTGCCCACAAGAGAGGAAGAGGAGGGGAGTTCAGAGGGAGATATGGACCAGCAGATAGGAAGGAGAAGCAGGAATAACTTACATTGCACAGGAGGGACAAAGCAGACTGCTAATGTATCAGGAGCGAGTCATCGACCATGTACGGTCACATCTGGCGCGCCCAGGACGCCGGCACATGGCTCTGCAGTTTGGGCTTTTTTTAATGTGTCCGCTGCTGACAATAGTGTTGCCATCTGCAATCTTTGCAGTCAACGAATTAGTCGCGGTAAGCCCAACACTCACCTAGGGACGACCGCCTTAAGAAGGCACGTGAGCTGCCATCCGAGCCCAGTGGGAGCAACGGAACACACAAAGCCACACTCCAGGCTCTCACCGTCCAGCCTCGTCTTCTACTTCTCCTTCTCCTCTCTCCTCACAAATGTCCTCCACTTCACCTTCCATCACGCCAAGCTCACGTTTTTCTGAAAAAAGGCAGGCTTTCGTGGGCCTAATGTTCGAGCGTAAAAAAATGATGACGCCGGATAACCCTCTTGCCCAAGGGTTGACGGCTGGCTTGTCAGAACTGATAGCCCGCCAACTACTGCCATATAAACTGGTGGACTCAGAGGCCTTTCGAAAATTTGTGGCCATTGGAACACCACAATGAAAGGTCCCAGGAAGGAAGTATTTCTCACTAAAGGGCATCCCAGAGCTATATGACCATGTTCAGCGGCAAGTGAATGTATCTCTGGCACACAGTGTCGGTGCCAAGATACATCTGACCACAGACACGTGGTCTAGCAAACACGGGCAGGGAAGGTATATCACTTTTACTGCCCACTGGGTGAACCTTCTGACGGCCGTCAAGCATGTAACCCATGGCACCCGTGTAGATTTGGTTTTACCGCCACGGATTGCATGCAGGCCTGGCTCTTCTCCTCCTCCTCCTACTCCATCCTCCTCCCTCTCCTCCTCGGCTGACTCCTCCTTTTCCGCTGCTAGCGTCTCTTCCGCAGCGCCGCCCAAGCTCCCCGGAACCTATTTGACATGTCAGGTGAGACGTTGCCATGCCGTGCTGCGTCTGTTGTGCCTGGAAGCCAAGAGCCACACTGGCCCGGCACTCCTTTCAGCTTTGCATTCACAGGCAGATCAGTGGCTAACACCGCTCAATTTGACAGTTGGTAAAGTGGTGTGTGACAACGGTGCCAATCTGCTTAGCACATTGAAACAGGGCAAAATTATGCACGTGCCATGCATGGCACACGTCTTAAACTTGGTCGTGCAGCGATTCGTTGTCAAATACCCTGGGGTCCAGGACATCTTGCGGCAGGCAAGGAAAATCTCGGTTCATTTCAGAAGATGACATTCAGCGGCGACACAATCTGCCGGTCAGACGTCTTATTTGTGATTGCCCGACGCAATGGAACTCAACCTTCTATATGCTTGATAGGCTGCTCTAGCAGAAACGTGCAGTTAACGTCTACCTGTATGAACTCTGCGGCAGAACAGGTTCTGGGGAGCTGGTTTTTTTTTCACCGCACCAGTGGCTGCTCATACACGATGCATGCAGACTTCTGCGGCCATTTGAGGAGATCACCAAACTGGTCAGTCGCAGCCATGGCGCCATCAGTGACATGGTACCTTATGCCTTCTTTATGGAGCGTGCATTGCGTCGTGTCATTGATCAAGCTGTGGAGGAGCAGGAGCGGGAAGATGAGTAAGTCGCAATGCTGGATGAATTCCCAGGGGGGGCTACTCTATCTGAGACAAGTGAACAACAGGAGTCTGAAGAGGAGTCAGAGGAGGATGGTGCCGAGGCGGATGAGGAGGAGCAAGAAGAGCATGCTTTAAACATTTCTGGGATTCCTGTTGTGCGTGGATGGGGAGAGGAGAATGAAGAGGACGACATTATCCTGGATGATGAGCAGGAGCCAGGCCACCACACCGCTTCCAGTTTAGTGCAAATGGGGGCCTTCATGCTCCAGTGTTTTAACAGGGACCCCCATATAAAAAGCATAAGGGTCAAGGACCAGTACTGGGTGGCAACGTACTTAGACCCCCGGTACAAACACAAAATGGCGGAAATGTTACCGCCGTCACAGAGGGCTGTCAGAATGGAGCACTTCCAGGCCTTGCTTCGAGAAATGCTGCATTCTGCTTTTGCGTGCACTGGCAGAGGAGCAGTTCCCACTCGCAGAGAAGGAGTTGCGGGTACCAATCCAACAGCGCCTGCAAGAAGAGGCCAGTTTGAAGATGTGTTGGTGACTTCTGATATGAGGTCATTCTTTCAGCCGATCCATCGGCAGGTGTCATCCGTATCCAGCATCAGGGAATGCCTAGACCGTCAGGTGTCCGACTACATCGGGTTAACGGCCGATGTGGACGCTCTGAGGAGTGATGAACCCCTGGAATACTGGGTGGGCAGGCTTGACTTCTGGCCAGAGCTTGCCCAATTTGCAATCGAACTGTTGGCTTGCCCCTCGTCCAGTGTCCTGTCCCGAAAGGACGTTCAGCGCAGCAGGGGGGATCGTGACCGATAAGCGTACTCGCCTAGCTCACGACAGTGTTAACTACCTCACATTTCTAAAAATGAATGAGGCATGGATCTTGGAGGAATTCAACACATGTGACCAGTAGACCATGTATATGTCTATAAATGATTTTTTTAATCGAGCACACAGACCTTCTTTCTTCATTTGGCTGACTTCCTTGTACTAAAAAAGCACACCGTACTATATGCCCGTACCCTCCTGTTTGAAGAGGTTGAGTGGTGTCATATTTCTACTGGGGCTGCTTATTATGAGGGGCTCCCACCATCCCTGTGCTGTGCTGACTTCCTCCTGGAGCTGTACCTGTGCTGTGCATATTATGAGGGGCTCCCACCATCCCTGTGCTATGCTCATTATGAGGGGCTCCCACCATCCCTGTGCTATGCTGACTTCCTCCTGGGGCTGCTTATTATGAGGGGCTCCCACCATCCCTGTGCTATGCTGACTTACTCCTGGGGATGTACCTCTACTGTGCATATTATGAGGGGCTCCCACCATCCCTGTGCTATGCTCATTATGAGGGGCTCCCACCATCCCTGTGCTATGCTGACTTCCTCCTGGGGCTGTACCTCTGCTGTGCATATTATGAGGGGCTCCCACCATCCCTGTGCTATGCTCATTATGAGGGGCTCCCACCATCCCTGTGCTATGCTGACTTACTCCTGGGGCTGCTTATTATGAGGGGCTCCCACCATCCCTGTGCTATGCTGACTTCCTCCTGGGGCTGTACCTCTGCTGTGCATATTATGAGGGGCTCCCACCATCCCTGTGCTATGCTCATTCTGAGGGGCTCCCACCATCCCTGTGCTATGCTGACTTCCTCCTGGGGCTGTACCTCTGCTGTGCATATTATGAGGGGCTCCCACCATCCCTGTGCTATGCTCATTATGAGGGGCTCCCACCATCCCTGTGCTATGCTGACTTACTCCTGGGGCTGCTTACGGTGCAGGTGTCAGTGCTGTATATCACGGTGCGGGTGTCATTGCTTTATGTCACGCTGCTGATGTCAGTGCTCTCTATCACAGTGCTGGTGTCAGATCACTCTATCACGGTGCAGGTGTCATTGCTGTATGTCACGCTGCTGATGTCAGTGCTCTCTATCACGGTGCTGGTGTCAGATCACTCTATCACAGTGCAGGTGTCATTGCTGTATGTCACGCTGCTGATGTCAGTGCTCTCTATCACGGCGCTGGTGTCAGATCACTCTGTCACGCTGCTGGTGATCATCTCCTGCACCCTCTTCTTTGCCTACCCTGACCTTCCCTCTCCTCCATTGCCTGCATACGCTCCACAGTCCTGAATTGTCACAATTTCACATATAAAAAAAGAATGCTTGTAGTTGTCGATCCCAGATTCACCTCATACATGTGTTATGTCATTGGCCATGTGGTGGGACTATGTGTGCACAGCTAGTAATTATTTTGTGGCTGTAAATTTGACCTGTAGGTTTGTAAAGTTTGCCTCCCATTGAAGTCAATGGGGCCCGCCGCGAACGTTACGGTTCGCGAACTATCGGCCGCGTTCGCGTTCCGTGTTCGTGAAACGTCCCGTCGGAAGTTCGTCCATCACTACTCATGGGTGATGGGGCCAGATCTAATGTTTGATCCATCCGCTAACCATATGGAGAGTTGATGTTGCTTGGGTATCAATGGTATATTATGTTTAAGAACAAGAGCACGATCAATGAAGCAGCTACAAGCGCCAGAGTCAACTATAGCTTGGACCTGGAGTGTTCTTTCTGGAAGCTGTAAGGAAATGTAGACAGCGATGTGAATGTATTTTGTCAAAGACAATGCGTTGGGTTCAAGCGGTGAAGGATTGAACTTACGGGTCTTGTTTGGGCACATATTTGCATAATGACCAGCTTCTCCACAATAGAGGCAGAGATTGTTCTGACGACGGCGCTGCTTTTCTTCCGTAGATAACGGTGAACGAAGCAAGCCTATTTGCATTGGGTCTGGAGCTTCAAAAGTGGTAGCAGGTGTATAAGATGAAGGAATGGGAGGATGATTCGGGACTTTAGGCAACATCCATGTAGGACGAACTTGGCTGATTCTCTCAGATCTCCGATCCCTGAAACGACGATCAATGTGAATTGACACTTGTATTAGGTCCTCCAAAGAAGTGGGAACTCCGACACGGGCCAACTCATCTTTTAGAGCCTCAGACAGACCAATGCGGAACTGGTAACGGAGGGCAGCGTCGTTCCACTGGGTATCAGGACTCCACCGCCTGAAGCCCATTACGTAGTCCTCCACAGGTCTACGACCCTGCTGAAGGGCATGGAGACTGGCCTCTGCAGTTGTGGCACGCTGAGGGTCATCATACAACTTAGCCATCTCATTCAAAAAATAGTCCATGTTATCAAGCAGAGGGATGGCCTGTTCCAATAGCCGGTGAGCCCAGGTTTGGGGTTCGCCCTGAAGTAAGGAAACAATGAATCCTACCTTTGTGCTTTCCAGGGAAAAAGTATGAGGCTGTAGCAAAAAATATAACTGGCAAGCATTCCCGAAGGCACGAAATTTGATGCGATCTCTGGAAAACCTCTCTGGAGTAGGAACTCAAGGTTCTGGGGGTGGCACCATTACTGCATGTGCAGATGCTGAAGTTGCCGGAACGGAGGATCGGGATGCTGTGGCCCCTTGGGAAGCAGCGGTGCTTGGTGTCAATGACTCCACTCTCTGCTCAAGTTGGTGATATCGATCTTGCAGGCCCTGGACTGCTTGGGTAAGAGCGGAAATTTGTTGGCACAAGGCTTCCAAAGGTGAGGCCCCCCTGTCGGACTCCATTCTGGCTGGATCATACTGTCACGTACCTTACAGCCGAGTCAGACTGCTAGGGTGGGCCTCTAGCACGGTTCCGGTCTCCACACCCCTGGAAGTGGGAACAGGGAGTGTGGAGGCAGCGAAAGGGTGCAGGTGCCTGCAGCTTGGAGATGAAGGCCTGAATATACTGGGTCCTCCTGGATGAAGAGGCGTAGGCCGGTCACTGGTGCAATACAGCGGGAACCAAACAGGTGTGAGGAAGACACTGCACGTCAGGAACAGGCAAGGTTGGCAACTGGCTGGCAACGAGGGGGAGAAACGAAAGGCAGGTGCATAGTCAGGGACGAGCAGGGGTCTGGTAATGTGCTGGCAGTGAGGTACAATATCAGGAAGCAAGCCAAAGTAGGAAATCCAAGCAGAGGTCAGAAATGGTCCAGGAAACAGCAAACAGGGATAATCCGAAAAGAATAGTCGAGCAAGCCAGTAGTCAGGAACAATGTCACAGGTACAAGAACAATCAGGTATTCCAGGCACAAGCTGAAGACGATCCAGCACTGATATCAAGTCAGGGTCCTGTTTATATAGGGCGAGATGTGCCCGCATTGGTGGACGTGGCCGTGCGTGCGTGAGTACGTGCATTACGTTCGGTTGGCACGAGTGCGTCCACATGTTCGTATTGGCGTCCGTTCGTACCAGAACTCGCACACGCCTCTGACGGGGACACCGCGCATGGCCCTTGGAACGAAAGTGAACGCTGCTACACGGGGACGGACATTCACATGGTGAGTTCTCTGACACCTAGCAGCTGGCAGGGTGTTAACTAAAGAAAAGTCTCTGCCACAGACTTGGATGTAGAACACTTGAAAATCAAAAGTCTCTGCCACAGAATTGGGTGTAACTGAGGGACGTAGACAAATTTAGAGAACTATGATATGGTACCAGTATCTCTCAGCCGGTCCGGTGATACCGTATGATTATAGATCCACAAAGTGTCCTTCAACTGAGCCTCCAGGCTCCTTTTGAGAAACCAGCCTTATGCATGGCCTTCTCCCGAAGTGTCCTCCCCTGGATGCTTCTCCAGTTGCTGGGCCTCTCCCTTCATATCCATTCAGACCCTCCAGTTGCTTCGCCTCGGCTATCCAGCCCTGAGGCTCGGAATTGCATGGATCCGCACCCCATGCCAGGAGGGCCATGGGGACTGGTCAGAAGGACCAGGACCAAACAGACAGGAAATCTCTTCTGGACCTGAACCCAGAACCACATGATCACAGTATCTTCAATACCACCTCCCAGAATGCACAGCAGAAAAACACTCCCACTGGGCTGGTTCCGAGACAAGGACGACACTCAATACACCCAACTAGACTGCGTTCTGCCACTTGCTGGCGGTGACAGCGACACCTGCAGCCAAGGAGAACTCAGTGCAATCCAGCTAGACTGGTACTGAAACCATAATTTAGCAAAATTAGCCCTTAAACCCAACTGTGGTTTTAGGAATATTAATTTTCAAATACATATAGCCCGTGCTCGTGAGGAGCCGTCGCTACATATATATGTTTAAATAATTGGTTTGGAGCATGGTATGACATTTATTTACAATTTTTTTTTACACATTTAGACTTTGGTCTCACTACGAGCTGCTCCCCACAGATTCACAAATATTTTTACATTTTATTTTATTTTTTGGTTCAGTGTGCACAGCTTATATGTATCACCTATTTTTCCACATCCACTTAGGAGGTTACAGCCAGCAGCAATGGATATTTTTGATTATATGAATAATAGAGTATTAAATTTAGAGGAAGTTTTTACCACTGCACAGAATTCCACGCACAAGGACTTGGATCACAATTATAAATTACTCAAGAATAAACTAGAGAAACAAAATTGTACAGGGTAGGATATAGCCACTTTGGAACAATATAGCAGACATAAAATCACACACATATCCTCGAGATGGGACCTGGGTCCCAATGATGGGTTAATAGACCAAGATCTAACCAACGATTGGTTTAACTTTTTTAACATTGGTGAACGCAAGTTAATTGATTTGATTATTTCAAGAAGCAGGTTTAAATTAGATAAAATTGAAACTAAGATCACAGAATTAAAAGAATTATTATGCCCATTTAAAGATTCTCCTGAATATTAAGAAAAATCTACTCAGATCCAAAAGTTCATTGAAAAAAACGACAAAGATATTAAAACCAAAAAGATTAAGAAATACCAGAGAGACCTTAAGCATTATAGTGATAATTCAGTGTATCAGTGGCAGGAAGGTGTGAAGGAGGTGGCAAATGTCTCTGCTGCCTCCTCACTGGTTCACAGCCCTAGGAGAGTCAACACAGTTGACACCGGGCCCCTCCACCCTTGGGAGGTGATACACAGTTCCACCTAAAGGGGCACCAGAGCAGGTAGTTTGGGAAGAGGAAGGTTACCTTTGGGTCCCAAAAAGTCCCAGGCTTGTACTCCTAAAATACTTACTAACAGGGACCCACTGAATATGGGGTACCCACACAGAATCATTTCCAGCTCTTACAATGCTGCAATGAACCCCTAGAGGTGATCAGTATCATAGGGTTTTTCCACAGAGAGGATATGGAGATCCACCAGGATCCTACAGATGGGGGGTTTGACACACCACAGAGGCCCTTATGCCCCAGAGATGGGAGTCAACCATGGGACCCCTACTATGGGTGCATGGCATCGACCCAAGCCCCTGGAGTGGCACCATTGGGAGGCCTCATATTGGCAACAAAATGGCCCACAGAGAGATGCCCCAGAGGGTGCAGAGGGGGAGAAAGAATAAAAAGAACGAGGGACCAGTAAGTAAGGGAATTTTCAATCTCAGACTTTCACCACTAATGAGTTGAGGGTTTAAAACTTGGACTAAAATATGCTCCAGACAAAGGTTTAGATAGATTTAATGCTTTCATTGAAACTCAAAGGTTCATTGGAAAGCTGAATATAAAGAAATTCTATGCAGAAAAACCCAATACAGACACTTTGGATTGGGAACCTGGTGAATATCAGGACAGTGGGTTGAAGAATTTTTCTATGTTCAACCCAAAGAAATCCTCTAACCAGTTTCTGAAGTTATTTAAAACTATAGTGGAACATGATATCAGGATTATTAAAACCAAAGCAAAGAAAAAGAAGGGGGACCTCCAAAAAGGCCTGGAGGCCCTCGAAAATCCTGTCAATAAAATTAAAACTCAATTAGTGAAACCTGTTAAAGCACAATCCTAAGGTATTTTGACTAAGAAAGAAGCTAAATATCTTGTTCAAAAGGCCCTTAGACCAGCGGTTATCTATCAACTTCCAAAAATCCACAAAGATAACCTACGCCCACCTGGCAGACCCATACTCAGTGGCATAGATTCTATTTACTCCAGGTCAGGGAAATATATAGATTTTTTTCTGCAGCCTATAGATCAAGCTAGTCCATTATATCTCAGGGACAGTAAGCATCTTATCAATCTGTTACAGGAGATTCTCATCGTGGATGACACCATTCTTGTCACCATAGACATGGAATCCCTGTATATTAGTCTTAGATACCTGGATGTTGTTTCCACTACCCATTTAGCCTTAGATGCCCATACTAATCTCAAGGTAAAACAAAAAAACCTTCATCATGTCCTTGTTAGATTTGGCTATGACCAACAATTACGTTTGTCATGAAGGTTCCTACTATAATCAGATCAAAGGTGTATGTATGCCCCCAGTGTAGCTAACCTTCTTCTCAGCCATTGAGTACAAAGAACCCATTCCTGAAGTCATTCTGTACAAATGGTACATTGATGACATTGTCAGCACAGCAGTATGGACAAACTGTCTGAGTTTTTTTTTTAATTAACATTAATAAGATTGGGTTAAAATTCACTGGCACTTGTGATTTGCACCTCATCAGTTTTTTGGATCTGGTGCTCACTCACTAAGGTAGATGGACGTATCATTACTAAAACATTTTTCAAAGGAACCAACAGGAATGGTTACATTCCTACTGCCAATTGTCACCACCCTAAATGGTTGGCGATCCCCAAGGGACAACTGATGTGCATTCACTGCAATTGTGCCAAAACAGAGGACTGTGTTGAACAATTAGGACTGTTGATTAATAGATTAAAGAAAAAGGCTATCGAGGGGCCAATTTGGCATCCATCCAGATACAGGTATTAAACATGGACCGTCAGGGATTCCAAAAAGAATTTAATAGGGACTATAGGGACTATAGATCTCTTGAACAGATTGTCAGAAAGCATTGGCCTATCCTTTTGAAGGATAAGACCTTAGCAAGTCTTCTCCCTGAACAATCCACCTTTATCTATAGGAGAGCCCCCATTGTGAGAAATAAAATTTCACCTAATGTTTACAAACCTCCAAAAAAGATCAGTACTTTTTTGGACTTTACTTTTTTTTTCATTGCAAGAGGTGTAAGGCCTGTAGGACAACCAAGATAACAAAGAAAAAGATAGAGTCCTTTACATCCTCGAGTACTGGTAATCAATAAAACACCAAAAAGTTAATCTCATGTGACTCTACTTTTGTCCCATACGTATGCCATTCTCCTGCACATCTCAGCTGGGAAGGTGAGAGACACCAAAGGTTGCACTTCTGTTAGTGACCTGAGCAGATCTGAGTGTACATGATGCAAATTTAACCACTTAAGGACCAGAAGGATTTGCCCCCTTAATGGCCAGGCCATTTTTTGCAATATGGCCCTGCTTTGCCTTAACTGACAATTGCACGATGTTGTACCCAAATTTATATCCTTTTTTGCACACAAATATAGCTTTCTTTTGGTGGTATTTGATCATCACCTCTGCGGTTTTTATTTTTTGTGCTATAAACAAAATAGTGCATCAATTTTGAAAAAAATATATATTTTTTACTTTTTGCTATAATAAATAGCCAGAAAAAAAAAATCTTCATCAGTTTAGGCCAATATATATTCTTCTAGGAGATAGAATTATGGCATTTGTATTATTATTATTTTTTTTTTACTAGTAATGGCAGCGTTCTGCAATTTTTAGTGGGACTGGGACATTGCAGGAGACTGATCAGACACTTTTGACACTTTTTTGGGACCAGTGACATTTATACAGCGATCAGAGCTAAAATAGCAACTCATTACTGTATAAATGTCACTGGCAGGGAAGGGGATAACACTAGGGGATGATCAAGGGGTTAAGTGTTCCCTAGGGAGGTATTTCTAACTGTGGGGGCAGTGTACTGACTAGAGGAGGGGAGCGATCACTGTTCCTAATTACTAGGAACAGCAGATCTCTCTCTACTCCCCTGTCAGAATGGGGATGTGTCTGTTTACATTGACAGATCCCGTTCCAGCTCTCTGAGAAGCGATTGCGGGTGGCTGGCGGACATTGCGTCCGCCGGCCACCGCATTGGCTCTGGCATTGCGCCATGGATGCATGCCCCCCATCACTGTTTAAGTGACCAACATACACCTGCAGTGATTTGCAGTATAATGACGGTGGCTGGTCAGCAAGCGGGTAATAAATGCAGGTCACAGCACCATACTATGTCAGTGTAATCTGAAACTAGTAGAGCATATTAGATTTCTATTTTATTTTTTTTGCATTTTCTGAGATATACAAGAGATTTTGGTGAAGAAGTGGTGAGAGTTTAGTGTCCTTTCACACAAGTGGCCAGGAGGTAGTAAAAACAAGCGGTTGAGCCATGTTTTTAAAACCCTTTACTTCCCACATACAACCAGACATGGTGCCACTCAGATGAGTACACATTGCGGTGGCCATGATGTTTTGCATCACAGTGTGAAAGTTTTAATGATACATTCAGAATTTGACAGGGGGCACCGCCATGTAAGTCAAGAAAAGCCAGACTACAACCCTGAGCCAAACTTTTGGACTGGAGCTGCGGTACTGTCCCGTAAAGTGAAATTGTCCTTCAGCAAAAAAAAAAAAAGAGATAGTAGCACAATAAGCAACACTGTTGTGAAGGAGTTATTCAGAATATTGCACGTTGTGGTTTTTAGTTTTTGCGCTTAACATTTTGTAAATTACAATACACCTAAAATGTTTCTATTAAAACCATTTGTTACCTAGTAAAAGAATAATAAACTATCTTTCCATTTCTGACAAACCTAAATCCTAACAACCAGTGACTTTCAGTAATTTCTGGCTGACAACAAAATGTAAAAAGGAGCTGTTATTAAAAAAATTAAAGAGATAAAAAGCTCTGTTCCTTTACAGGTCACTGTCTTATTTTGGCAATTGTTTCTCAAAATTTTCTTTTTTAAGGGGAGGCTTTGTAAGCAGAAAATATTAATGGAAAAAATGTAATCTTACTGACACACTCTCAGCTCTCAAATGCATTTACAGTCTACAAAGGATTTAGCTGTTTTTTTCCAAGAGATTGCTGAATATTGATTAAACTAAAAGCTTAAGTTGTATAGTCTGAGACCCAATTTACTCTTATGTTCTAGCAGTATCTGCTGTATAGGGATGAGCCGAACACCCCCCGGTTCGGTTCGCATCAGAACTTTCAAACGGACCGCAAATTTGTACGAACGTTAGAACCCCATTGAAGTCTATGGGACTCGAACGTTCGAAATAAAAAGTGCTAATTTTAATGGCTAATATGCAAGATACTGTCCTAAAAAGGGTTTGGGGACCTGGCTCTTGCCCCAGGGGACATGGGTCAATGCCTAAAATGTTTTTAAAAATTGCCATTTTGGCGGGAGCACTGATTTTAATGACGATTAAAGTGAAAAAAAAAGTGAAATATTCCTTTAACCACTTGCAGACCGGACCATTTTGCTGGTCAAAGACCAGACCACTTTTTGCGATTCGGCACTGCGTCGCTTTAACTGACAATTGCGCGGTCGTGCGACGTGGCTCCCAAACAAAATTGACGTCCTTTTTTTCCCACAAATAGAGCTTTCTTTTGGTGGTATTTTATCACCTCTGCGATTTTTATTTTTTGCGCTATAAACAAAAATAGAGCGACAATTTTGAAAAAAATGCATTATTTTTTACTTTTTGTTATAATAAATATCCCCCAAAAATATATAAAAAAACATTTTTTTCCCTCAGTTTAGGCCAATACGTATTCTTCTACATATTTTTGGTAAAAAAAAATCGCAATAAGCGATTATTGATTGGTTTGCGCAAAAGTTATAGCATTTACAAAATAGGGATAGTTTTATAGCATTTTTATTAATAATTTTTTATTATTTTTTTTTACTAGTAATGGCGGCGATCTGCAATTTTTATTGTGACTGAGACATTGTGGGGGACCCATCGGACATTTTTGACACATTTTTGGGACCATTGTCATTTATACAGTAATCACTGCTATATAAATGCAGTGATTCCTGTGTAAATGACACTGGCAGTGAAAGGGTTAACCAGTGGGTGGCAGTGTAGGGGTTAGGTGTTCCTAGGGGTGTGTTACTAACTGTGGGGGGGTTGGGCTTTCATTTAGTGTACACTGATCTCTGCTCCAATCACATGGAGCAGAGATCAGCGTCACTAGTTGCTAGGCAGAATGGAGAAATGTTGTTTATACAGCATTTCCTCCATTCGGCCGCTCCGTGAGACGATCGCGGGGATGCCCGCGGCGATCGAGTCCGCGGGTCCCGCGACCGGACTCACGGGGGTCCCGACCAGCGCGGGAGTGCGCCGCCGCCGGCGCGCTCCCGTTGGCAGGGCGGCATCGAATATTGGACGTACCTGTACGCCAATATGCCTGCCCGTGCCATTCTGTCGACGTACATCGTCGTGCGCTGGTCGGGAAGTGGTTAAATATCGTGCCTGGGGGGTGTCTATAGTATGCCTGTGAAGTGCCACGTGTTTCCCATGTTTAGAACAGTCCCTGCAAAAAATGACATTTAACGGAAATAACGTCATTTAAAACTGCTTGCGGTTTTAATGTTATATCTGGTTCCGGCAATATGGATGAAAATCATTGAGAAAAATGGCATGGGTATCCCCCACTGCCCATTACCAGCCCCTTTGGGTCTTGTACGGATATTAAGGGGAACCCCGTACCCATATTAAAAAAAGGAAATACATGTGGCCCCCAGGCCCTATATACTCAGAACAGCAGTATACAGGCGGTGCAAACAAGACAGGGACTGTGTAGGTTTGTTGTGTTAAGTAGAATCTGTTTGTAATTTTCAACTGGTACATTTTTAAAGTGTAGCTCCAGTCAAAAAATCTATTTTTAAGCTTTTTGGAAAACATAGGGAAGGGTTATCACCCCTGTATAATTTGTTTTGCCGTCCGTCTTTTTTCATCTCAAATCCTGTTGTCTCCTTCCGTTTGCAAGTAGGAGACGTTTGTTTGTAAGTTGGATGTTTAAAAGTAGGGGCCTGCCCTATATGCTCTGCAGAAATGGCTGAACAAGGTGTTGGTGTTGCCACAACATTGAAAGCCCTCAAAGTGACTCTTGGTGGGCGCTGGAGCGCCCTTGCTGTGAACGATTATATCAAGAATTGTAATTAAATGCCATTGTTGAACAGTGGTAGAAGAATTGACCTTTGGTGGCTGTGGTGCTGGTGCCACAACACTATAAGTCCTCACAGTTACTCTGGGCGGGCACAGGAACGGGCCCTCCTGTGAACTATTATATCAAGAATTGTAATTACATGCCTCTGTTAAACAGGGGCTAAAAAATTGGGCCTTAGGCACTGATGCTGGTGCCACGACACTGCAACCTCTCCCATATACTCTAGTTGTGGTGCAGGAATGAGCCCTGCTGCAAAGCATTGCATCAAAAATTGTAATTAAACGCCCCTGTTAAACAAGGGCAGGAAAATTAGGCCTTAGGCACTGGTGCTGGTGCCACGACACTGCAACCTCTCCCATATACTCTAGTTGTGGTGCAGGAATGAGCCCTGCTGCAAAGCATTGCATCAAAAATTGTAATTAAACGCCCCTGTTAAACAGGGGCTGAAAAATTGGGCTGGTGGCATCACCCAGAGCCAAAAATGTTCTTCCAACATATCAGCAGAGGAGGAAGAGGATAGACAATCAACATAACAGGACAGTCACTCAGCATCAGCATAGGCAGTCTTGAATGGATGTGATATTTAAAAAAAAAAAAAATATTCGGTTACATCAGCTTCAGGTGCTTGGTAGCTGTGGGTGATCCAAGACTGATTCATCTTGATGAAGGTCAGTCGATCAACTTGGTGGACAGGCGCATCCTGGTGGACAGGCGCACCCTGTGATCGGTAACAAAGCCACCAGCAGCACTGAAGGTGCGTTCCGAAAGAACGCTGGATGCAGGACAGGCCAGTAGCTCAATTGCATACTGTGCAAGCTTTGGCCAGTGATCCACCCTCAAGACCCAGTAAGCCAGAGGATTTTCGGTGGGAAAGGTGTCCAAGTCTGACCTTGCTCCTAGGTATTCCTGCACCATGTAAATCAGACGCTGGCGATGGTTGCTGGAACCTGTCACTGCTCACCATCCTTGTGGCCTCCTCAAACGGTGACAGGACAATGCATGCATCCCTGATCATGCCCCACTGTCGTGGTGAGAAAAAAACCGAGCTCCCCTGACCCTGTCCTGGTGCCATAGTCACACAGGTACTCATTGATGGCCCTCTGCTGCATGTGCAGCCGCTGCAGCATGGCCAACGTTGAGTTCCACCTGGTGGGAATATCACATATAAGGCGGTACTTGGGCAGGTTCAACTCCTTTTGGAGCTCAGCCAGCCGAGCACAGACATTAAATGATCGGCGGAAATGCACACAGACTTTCCTGGCCTGCTTCAGGACATCATGTAAGCCCGGGTACCTGCCCAAGAACCGCTGCACCACCAGGTTAAGGACGTGAGCCACACAGGGCACATGGGTCAGTTGTCCCTGTTGGAGGGCAGAGAGGAGGTTGGTGCCATTGTCACAAACCACCATTCCTGGCTTAAGCTGGCATGGCGTTAACCACCTCTTGGCCTGCCCCTGCAGAGCTGACAAAACATCTGCCCCAGTGTGGCTCCTGTCCCCCAAACAAACCAGGGCAAGCACGGCATGGCATCGTTTTGCCTGCGTACTTGCGTAGCCCCTGGAATGCCTACGGAGCACCGCTGGTTCTGAGGACAGAGCACTGGAAGAGGCCATGGAGGAAGAAGAAGAGGAGGGGGTGGAGGAGAGAGGTGTGTCACAACCAATAGTAGCATTTTGGAGGCGTGGTGGCGGAACAACCTCCAACACTACTGCACCTTATCCTGCATCCTTCCCAGCTGCCAGAAGAGTGACCCAATGGGCCATGAAAGAGAGGTAACGTCCCTGTCCATGCCTGCTGGACCATAAGTCAGCAGTAATATGCACCTTACCGCTGACCGCCCTGTCCAGCGAGGCAAGGACATTGCCTTCCACATGCCGGTAGAGAGCCGGAATCGCCTTCCATGCTAAAAAGTGGCGTTTGGGGACCTGCCACTGAGGAACCGCACATTGTACAAACTCACGGAAGGGGGCAGAGTCTACCAACTGAAAAGGCAGCAGTTGAAGTGCTAGCAATTTAGCCAAGCAAGCATTCAACCGCTGGGCATGTGGATGGCTGGGAATGAACTTTTTTCGACGGTCCAGCAGCTGAGGCAGGGACATTTGCCCACTATAATCGGACGTGGGTGTACTGCTAGCAGAGTGCCCGGAAGCACTTGGCTGTGACACACCTAATTCTACATCTTCATTCCTCTCAGAGCAGGTTTCAGAGAGGACTGAAGGTCTAGTGGGGTTGGAGATCCCAGCTGATGAGGAGCAAGGAGAGGTCCGCTTTGTTCTTTGGTGTGGGTCTTTGAGGTACGCTTGCCAACGAGCTGCATGGCAGGTCAACATATGTCTGGTCAAGCATGTGGTGCCCAAGTGGCTGATGTTTTGGCCACACAAGATACGCTTGAGACATATGTTGCAAATAGCAGTGGTGCGATCTGATGCACTCGTCTCAAAAAAGGCCCACACCAAAGAACTTTTAGAATAACGTGCAGAGGCAGCGCCCTGCACAGGCGGAGCTCTGGGGTGTGTTCTGTGGTCAGTCGGTGTGCTGCCCCTAAGCTGGCCCCCGGAGGGCATCCTGCCTCGTTGGACATTTGTCTCCTCCTCCTCCTCCTCTCTCCTACCAGGCACCCACGTAGAGTCAGTGCCCTCATCATCCCCTCCCTCTTCATCGCTGGAGCAAACCTGGCAGTATGCTGCAGCTTGTGGAACATGACTGCCAGATTGTTGTCCTTCTTGAGCAGCCCCTCTCTCTGCGCTCACAGTACTGCCTTCCTCTAGCTGAGTATCATCATCAGAGCCTACAAAACACTGGGCATCCTCCTGGAGCATGTACCCAACACTGTGCTCAAAGAGTTCAGGAGACTCCTCAGGAGGACGTGGTGGGTCTAGGGAAGGAGACACTGATGATGAGAGGAGGGAAGACGATGTGTTAGCAGCTGCTTTGCTAGTACCCTGAGCCTGGGTGAGAGAGGATGAGGAGGATGAAGAGGGCTTGGTCATCCACTCTGCCAAGTCTTCGGCATGTTGCGGCAAAACATGTCAAGCTGCCGAACATAAGGACAAGCATGTCTCATGGCAGCGTGCTGATGATGACGATGCACCGCGTCCACGACCAGCACTGTTGTCTCTAGACAAAGAGCCTACTTGCCCTCTTTTAATCAGCTCACACCTGTCTGCCTCTCCTTGTTGGCCTTCCAGACATGGTAATTGCCTGAAGGGAGATGGGAAAACCAGCAATTGGGTAGTGTATATTGTGCTGGAGGCACACACAACACCCACTAACTCCTGCAGATGGCAGATGGCTCAATTAGACAAGAGCTATGTAGGTGGATATAACGGTGTATACTGCGGTCAGGGCATGCAGACAGCACGCACAATCTCCTACAACTGACTTGAAGCTCTATTTAAAAAGAGCAAAATAGCTAGCTATATAGGTGGATATAACAGTGTATACTGCAGTCAGGGCACGTAGACAGCACGCACAAACTCCTACAACTGACTGCAAGCTCTATTTAAAAAGAGCAAGATAGCTAGCTATATAGGTGGAGGTTTTTATAAAAAAAAAAAAAAAAACTGCTGCCAGTTGTATTTACAAAACAAAGACATAAATACTCATTCTTGAAAAGAAGAAAGGAAAACCAACTTAAACAGACTTAATAAAATAGAAAAGAAAACATGCTTTCTTCACCAGCTTAAAAGAAAAGTCACTCGGATTAGAACATTTTATCTAAAATAGCAACCTATCTATATACACAACACACGCTTTATAGTTTCATAGTTTCATAGTTAGCAAGGTTGAATAAAGACACCAGTCCATCCAGTTCAACCTGAGTGAGTGTCTACAATTGTCCCTATCCCTGTACATTGCACACTCACATCGGTCCCTACCCTCAAGAAGCCCACAATCCAAGGTCCCCATTCTTATACTAGGGTCAATTTTGGACAGAAGCCAATTAACCTACCTGCATGTCTTTGGAGTGTGGGAGGAAACCGGAGTACCCGGAGGAAACCCACGCAGGCACAGGGAGAACATGCAAACTCCAGGCAGGTAGTGTCATGGTTGGGATTTGAACCAGCGACCCTTCTTACTGCTAGGTGAGAGTGCTAACCACTACACCACTGTGCTATAGACAGGAACGTAACGAAACCATCAGTGCCTACCATGCTTTTAAAATTAGATTGCCCAAAAAACTAAACGTGAGGGACAGGACAGACAGACCCACCACCTAGGGAAAAAGAAGGGGGAGGATCATCAAGGTGGCCGGAAAGAAAAGCCTCTCCACAATCTGGCACACCTTTCCCTGCCCGTTTTTTCTCCTTCAACATACCTCACCTTCACCAATTCCCGAAAGATATCACCCGCCACCTCATGCATGGGCAGGAACTTGCCCCTAGTGGACACTAAGCACCGTGCGTGCCAGGTGTAATAAAGGCAAACTGTACTGACTAAAAACAGTGAGGATAACTCATGACCCCTCCGGACCCTGAAGTCGCCGTAAACCTTCTCAGAATAGGTAAGGGCCCGGAGACGGGGATAGCCAATGGCATCCCCAACCTTCCCCAGAACCTCCAAGTTGAAAGGGCACTCAACCAAAAAGTGGTTCATGGTCTCCAGTGCCCCTCCACACTTGGGACGAGGACAGCCACTGTCCTCAAGACTCCGGTACTTTAAGTTCCACCTCACATAGAGCCGTCCATGGAACGCCCTCGATGCAAGATCCCAGAACTTGGCCCGGAATTCTCTTAGAATTCAGAAGGGCTAATCCCTCCCTGAGAACCCTGTCCGGACAATCCCTTAAGGCTAGTGGTCTCAAAAAGTCAGAGGTCATGACCCGCTGGTACAGCTCGCGCCGACCCAACGAGCCCACCTCCAGGGCCGTTATCCTCCACCGCCTCAGTACCCTTAGGGCAGTTGGAACATAGGTGGGGAGGTACCCATGGGATCTCCGTAGATCACCGAGGCGACCACCCCCTCCCACCCACTCAGGAAAACCAGAAACCAGTTCTTACATGAGTATTCCCACAGGGAGGGTTCGTCCTGAAAAATGGATTGTAGGTTGAACTTAAGAAACACCACAGTAAAGAAAACCGTGGGATTAATCATGTCCAACCCACCCTGCCTCCTCTGTCGGTACGCGACCTCCCTCTTTATCAGATTCAGCCTG
Organism: Lithobates pipiens; assembly: GCF_037356315.1. Taxonomy (NCBI): domain Eukaryota; kingdom Metazoa; phylum Chordata; class Amphibia; order Anura; family Ranidae; genus Lithobates; species Lithobates pipiens. The sequence continues at coordinate 180,689,044 of NW_027507785.1, forward strand.
TTTCCCCACAAAAGCAGAAAGAACAGACCGCAGATCCGCGCATAGAGCGATCTTGGCAGAAGACAAACGTACCTGACAAAGACGAATTCGGGAAGCAAACCAGGCTCACCCTTTCCCTCAGTGACAGCTTCCAGCCTTTCCAGGCATTAACCTTTTGGGTGGCACTCACCAGCCTGCGCTCCCAGTTTAGTTTGGGATAGTCATCCTGGCCAAAAAGGATGCCCAGAATTCTAGTTTCTGGCCGGGGCGTGGGGAACACGTCTGGAAAGGCAAACTGCTCACCCTCCCTCCCCAACCAGAGAACTTCACTCTTAGTCCAGTTGACCAGCGAACCGGACGCCTCGGAGTAATCTCCAATCTGCGTTTCCACAAACTGGGCCTCCTTTCGGCTAGCCACTACTATTGAGACGTCGTCCGCATAGGCCACCACCTTTACCGCCTTATCCGGGCCACTGCAGGGCTCCGCCTGGACCCCCCTCAGGTGTCCGCAGTCTAGCCTCCTTACGAAGGGGTCAACCGCAAAGACGTAGAGCAGGGGACTCAGCGGGCAGCCCTGCCTAACACCAGAGTCCACCGGAAAGGTAGGACCTACCCAACCATTGACAAGAGGGAAGCTTTCAGCCCCCATGTACAAAACTCTGAGCCAATCGATGAATTGATCAGGCAGACCGTATCTCCCCAAGAGAAGCCAGAGATACTCATGGTTCACCCGGTCAAAAGCTTTCGCCTGGTCTAATGCCAACAGATACCGCCCGTCACCCGTTGCCCTGCACCTTTCCACAGCCTCCTGGACGTTGAGGAAAGCACTAAAGGTGCTGCGGCCAGGAACCGTGCAGTGCTGGGAAACAGACAGTAGCTTGCCCGCGACTGCAGACATACGCACAAACAGAATCTTCGCCAGGATCTTTCTATCCCTAGAGAGAAGGGCGATAGGGGAGGCAATTCTCCACCAGGGACGGATCTTTCCCCTTTGACAGAAGGATCAAGGCCGACCTTCTCATTGAGGGAGGAAGCAGGCCAGATGCCAAACACTCGCTGAACACCTCCCTCAGACAAGGAGCCAAGAGGCCCTTAAAGGTCCTGTAGAACTCCGCCGTGAACCCATCGGGTCCTGGCGACTTCTTTAGAGACAAAGAGTCTATGGCCTGTTCAACTTCGGTCACAGAGATCTCCTCTGTCAAAGAGCCAAGGGGGTTAGACCCCACCTCAAGTGGAGTCTCATCAAGAAATTTCTTGGCTCTTCCGAGGTCCAAAGGCTTCTTCTTCAGGAGGTCCAAAAAATGGGCTCTGACGATCCCTAGGATTCCCGGCCTGGACCTCGCCAAAGAACTCGAGGGATCCCTCAGTCCGTGTATGACCTTCCCACTCACCGCGTCACCACAGCTCTTGTAGGGGTCAGGGTTGGTCAACTTCCCGTAATCCCTCTCAAGAACCAGGGAGGCGAGACGGTCATACTGACACTTCTTCATCTGAAGCTTCAGACCTGAAATCTGGTCCTGAGGAACACCATCAGAAACAAAGCGGTCAAGCCGCCTGCGCAACTTCTGGTAGGCCTGGTACCGGGAAGCTGCCCGACGACCAGAGACTTCACGGAAGAAGCCTTCCGACCTCTTCTTCACTACTTCCCACCATTCCTGGGGAGAACAGCCGCTCTCAAGGAGCGAAGCTTGTTCCATAAAGAAGTCTTCATAGGCCGACCTGACTTCAGGGTCCTCAAGTAGTGACCCATTTAGTCGCCACAGGCCCCTACCCTTCTGAGGGGTGTCCGCCACATTCAGAGTGACCGACACCATACAGTGATCGGAAAACTCGACCGCATGCAGCACAGGAGCCGCAAAGGACAAGTCCCCCTTCAAAAAAAACCTATCTAGTTTACTCTTACTACTACCTCTGGAGTATGTGAAACCAGTGAGGTTGGGGAAGTGGTGAACGTGCACATCCACCAACCCGGCCTCCCTCACTATGCGATTCAAAAAGATACTATCATATCCCAGAGGGCCTGAGGTGCCTGCCCGGTCCTTTGACCTGGTGACTAGGTTAAAGTCACCACCAAAGGTACCAGTTACTTACCGGTAACTGTCTTTCTGGGAAATCTTCCAGGACAGCACACCTGAGAGATGAGAGGCTCCTCCCTACAGGAAACACAATCAATCGACAGCTGTTTTAAGTCTCCACCCTTCCCCTTGATCCTCAGTTTGTAGAGAAGTAACTCCTGAACCAGGTTCACAAGGGAAATCATTCCTCATAGGTACTCACCTTCTAGTGTTCTAGAATTTTCCCTCCTCCAACGGGCGGGAAGTAGGCCTGCCGTCCTGGAAGATTTCCCAGAAAGACAGTTACCGGTAAGTAACTGGTACCTTTCTCAAGTCATCCTCCAGGACGGCACACCTGAGAGGATAAACAAGTACCTCAGGCCTACCTTAGGGTGGGGCCACTGCAAGACCCTCTTGGCGAACCTTGGTTCTGCAGTGAGCTTTACCTCCACTCCATACGCTCATATGCTTGATGAAGCCATCTTAGCTGGATCATGCGGCTGATCTGCAGGTCTGCTCCACAGATGTTCCTGCCTTTTCCGCTTCGGATGCAGTATCTAGGTGAAATGGGCTCTTAAAAATGGAATCAGAAAACATGTTAAACTTGTAGGTTAGCAATGTTGCCCATCTCACACATCTAACAACCATGGCCTATTGTGCCTGTAGGTGCTACTTAGAACCACTAAAAAGATAAATAAGAGACCTGTGTAAGACAAGGACACTACATTAATCAATAAGAGGGCCTGTCTTAACCCTACCCTGTTGAGGGAAATAAAACTGCAACTGTTCCTTTTTATCTTTATGTCAGCAAAAGACTAAAGGGAAGCCTACTTAAGGGAAATAGATTAACAGAAGCTTGAACCCTGGGTTTAAGGCATGCCCAATCTATGTCCTTACTTACGCCTGAGAGCCTACTTCAGGAGATTAAAGTCCCTAGCAGGAGTAGACTACCCATATTGCTACGTCTAGTTTTGCTAAAAGGGCGAAATGAAGGCCATGCACCGAGCCGAAACCTATTCGATCGGGTATACATCTTCATACTTCATCCTCAGGCCCTAATACTCCTCTGAACAGAACTCTCCAAGTTCTTACAAAACAGGGCGATTCATTATCCCCTTTCTCCAGTGTCCCATAACCCTACAGGGCTTCAACCCTAGGAAATGGTTCTGGCATCCCTGAATGTAAGGGGTCGAGGTTTTCTGACATGTGGCAACTGCAGCCCGAACTCCTGGCCCCTCCATGGAAAAGAAGGCTGAAATACAAAAAGGTGATACATGTATTATTAATATCACAAATAAAATGATCATAGATTGTGGGCATGGCACAATAGATTTAGACAGAAAGGACACAAGCATAGACAACAATGTTGTGTACCCGAGTGTGACTAGCTAAACCAATATATCAAATATGGGAAGAGACCCAAATCTGAACCTCAATGTAGACAAACAGTCCTCACAGTCTGGTTTTCTGATGTGCTGCCAAGACGTAAAAACATTAAGACACAAGCAAACCCTAAATGCTGCGTATTTCTTTAGTGCAGCTAGCTAGGTCATAACTGATATATAAATACAGAAAGGACAGGGACCCCCTTTACTGTTGTGTTTTACCTATGTACAGCAAAACAAGGCTATAAATATAAAGACAGAAAGACCCAAACTTCTATGTTGTGTATTTCTGACAAACCACCAAATACAGTTATAAGATTAATATGAACACCAACTTCCGTGTTGTGCATTTCTGCTATGCCACAGGGAAAAATATGGAACACAAGACAATCCTTTCTGTCATGCACTTCTGTAGTGTAGTTCAGATAGAACTAACACTGAGAAAGGACACAAGCAACCTGCAGCATTGTGTTTTTCTGAAACAGAAAGCACCAACAAGCTTCAATCTTGAGTATTTCTGCTGTGCAACAACATAAAAGCAGACACTGAGGAAAAAGACAGACAGCCTTTACAGCTGCAATCTTTCTGGTCTGCTGCAAAATAAAACAATAACGCCATGATGAGTATTCCTGCTGTGTAGCAAAACCTCAATCAGAAGGGACCGATAAGTTTAGGGTTCCCACACCCGTGCGACCCAACCTGCGACTTGGGACTGCAAGACGCATGAGAAGTCATATACTATGGCTTCCAATGGGTACCATTTGTGTCTGTGCGACACCAGCAGTCCCTGATTCCTGGATCCACAGACCTCAAGATTACAGAGGTCGCAGGGAAAAATTGCAATTTTCAGGTCGAACAAGTAAGGGGTCCCCAATGCTGTGACTCCCTGGAGGATTGCAGCCAACAAACCCCTGCTGTGTATCCCTAAGATGCAGAAAGGTAGATCCATGAGAAACACTGCTCACTGCTGTGCCTGATATACAAACGATAAGGCAGTAAATATAGGACATACAGGACACAAACATTCAATCTTTGTGTATGTCTGATGTGTAGCAATATACCAATACTGAGCAGAGATGCCACCATCCTCAATGTGTCTCTCAGCTGAGCAGCAAAAACAAAATCAGAAAAAGACAAGCAATCTTCACTGCTGTGTCCTTTCTGATATGCAGCCAATAAGGCAGTATATGCAAGACAAAGAACAGACAACCTTCAATCTTGTATATGTCTGATGTGCAACAATATAACAATTCTGAATAGAGATAGCGATTTGGCTTTGCGACTCAACATGTCAAATCGCATGGCTAAAATCAGCACAACACCACTTTGTGGTGCTACACGGATTACCAAAGGCAGTATATGTACTAAACCTGGCAGGGGTTTAATTTGTATTTCTGCTATGTAGCCCAACAAATTCGAACCATCAATTTTCACTGCTGCCTTTCTGATAAGGCAGTAATACAGGACACAAAACCTCACAGACCTTAATGCTGTATATATCTGATGTGCAACAATAAAACACTATGAATAGAGATAGCACATCCATATTGAAATGATTTGTCATGCGACTCAACGTGTCAAATCGCATGTTTAAACTCGGCAGCCATTGCCGTTAATAGCACTGTCTGAATCAGCACAACGCCACGGACTTCACTGCTGCCTTTCTGATAAGTAACCAACAAGGTAGTAATACAGGACACAAAGCCCCACAGACAGACCTCAGTCTTGTGTATGTCTGATGTGCAGCAATATAACCATTATGAGCAGAGATGTCACCAGACTCAATGATGTGCATTTCTGCTGTGCAGCACAAAACCAGAAAGTACAGATCACCTTCACTGTTGTATTTTTCTGATCTGTAGCCAAACAAAGCAGTACCTTTAGGATATAAAGGACAGCAAACAAGCTTCAGTGCAGTGCATTTCTGATGTACAGCAATATATCCCTTATAAGCAGAGATGTCACACATATCAATGTGTATTTCTGCTGTGCCACAAAAACATCCCAGCAAGGACAAACCTTCACTACTGAGGTCTACTGGTGTGCAGCCAATGAGGAGTCATGGTCTATCCCTTTATGAAATAACCAACAGACAATTTATTTCATAGGCATAGCCTGGGCTGTAGATACTAAACCTTCACCACCAGTGAAGGAACAAATCCTAAAATGGTTGGACACCCTACTATTAGTAGTTGTTGTCCTACCTTACCTCCATAGACTGAGCAAACGCTAGCCAGCTCAAACCCAGGTGGGTGCTGATTAGCAAACTAAAGTCTCAATGAGCCCAGCCCTAGAGACCAATTTAAGACAGCCTCTAGAAGAGGTGGTTACCAATTTAGCCTGGGAGGGTAAATAGCTATTTGCAGGCTTCAAACAAGCAATTATGTAGCTCTTGCGTAGGTTTGCACAGAAAATCCTCAATTAAAAGGATGTAGGAAGCGATCTATGGTGAATCGCCTTTAGATCTGCCACTGAGTGGATTGTAGCCCAAACCAATAAAAAAAAAAGTTTCTTCTTACCTCCTACACTATAATATAACCACAGTGTAAAGGTGGAGTGGGAGGTTGGAGCTTATGAAAGTTAACTATAGCAAGCAATCCCCAAAAGGAGGATCTGTCACAAGGGAACCCCTACTGTGCCACACAGTAGCTTGGTCTCTGCCCACCCTTGAATGCTAGGTCAGCTTTTAAACATCGTGAAGCAACTTCAGATTCCTAGAAGCTGGGTTAATAGGGCCGGTAACCTAGTGTACCTGCTGACCAGGGGAGCTTCTGAATCCACCAACCACTGCTCAATTAATAACTTGTTAAGTGGTATACCTGGCCTGTAAGTAACTTTGTATCTACCAGGTCCCCTCTGTACGCTATATTCATCCCTACTAATGTACCACAACTGGGCATGTAGGGAGAGGCTGGCAACCTACTGCTGCGATAACCACAGTGTCTCTGCTGTAAGAGGGAGCTGTGGCTGGTGGTTTTAGCAGTGGCGTCTGCGCTATTTGTATCCCGACCCCAGGTTCTGCACTGCACCAGTCAGTATATACACAGGGAAGGGGGAGCAATGGCCTACCTACCTCTTTCTCATCTGAGGTGGTTTAGGCACACTCGTTCCTCTGCACCACCTGTCCACCATACAGCTTCTCTGATGTAAGAGGGAGCTGCAGCTGGTGTTTTTTAGCAGAAGCTTCAGGGCTATTTGAATCCAGACCTCAGGGGAGATCTCAAATGCCCAGAAACCCTCTGGCTGGAATTGGGGATTTTGCAGCTAAATTCCCACGGCAAAAGGAAAGTACTCACCGTTGTCGTCTTCCTCTTTTTGCCACAGCCAGCGGGCTTGCTTTTCCATCCTTATGGTCCACACGCAAGGAGGATAGCCGCCAAAGTGCTCCCCCCCCCCCCAACTGCTGTCCCCATAGGGAGGTGCCAGGTTAGGCTGTGTCCTGCACTGTACCAGTCAGTCTATATACATGGGGGGGGGGGGCAATGCCTTCCATTCCTCATTCCCATCTTCCCATCTGAGGTGGTTAAGGCAGACATCCACCGTAGTAAACTGGTGCCTCCTCGCTCTAGAGAAAGGAGGATGTGGGCGCTTGCTCCTACTGACTCTCAGCCTTCCCTCCTGGGTAAGAACGCCGCCGCCATTTTCCCGAAGTTTGAAAATGACGCGGGTGCTTGTTGCCACGCCCTCTCCGGCAGCCCACGCGAGCTACCGGGAACCCAGGAGTCGGGGACATGATCCCCCTGGAAAGAACCGATGGCCAGCACCCCCGTCTGAACAGCCACCTGTACAGGTAAGGAGGGGAGACAGGATAATGGCCCCTGAAGTTCTGGGTACACCACTGTACCCAGGGTCCTTCAGCTCTCAGGGGGGCTCTTCCAATTTCTGCTGCCCCCCCTGAGGAAAAGATAGGGGAACCCCCCAGGAAGGACAAGAATATCCTACCAGACCCAGAGGCTTCCTAAGCTTGTGGTCCGGCTCCCAGGGGGAGACCACCAGCCCCAGGCTTCGGGTCATTTGGAAAAAAACAAACAGTTTCGCTGTGTAGGGAGAAACACAATCAAAAACTGAGGATCAAGGGGAAGGGTGGGGACTTAAAACAGCTGTCGATTGATTGTGTTTCCTGTAGGGAGGAGCCTCTCATCTCTCAGGTGTGCCGTCCTGGACGATGACTTGAGAAAGACCACCTGCTGGGATGTAAACAGGTATGGTTTCAGCAGCGCAAGAAGGTCCTTCCTCCCTCTCCTTGACTGGGGACCATAGAAATTTATGAGGCGGAGAAATTCCCCTCTCACGACTGCATCCACAATCAAACACCTACCGATTTCTAATTCAATCACTTGTCGACAAGCCACCGAACCAGTCTTAAAAAGGACTGCAACACCACTGCAGGGCTCAGCCGCAAGAGATCAGAGGGAGGGCCCATGTCTCCACTCCCTCTTTGCTAGGTGCATCTCTGCCACAGATGCCAGCCAGGTCTCTTGCAAAAACAAAATGTCGGCTTCAACGCGGCCGAGAAAATCAAAGGCTGAAAACCTAGCCGCCGCAAAACGCACACTTGCAACATTAATCGTCTCAAGGCGTATTGGAGCGGGTAACGTCATCCTTAGTGATTAAAGTTTACGTTCCTCTCTATATTACAAACCTAAGTTAATCCTCCTTGGAATCGGAGGATAGGACCCCAAAACGGTTCCAGAGGGCGAGCGAGGGTCCCCCACCCGCCTCCAGACTGGTGCTGGGCTGAGGGTCCTCGCCACCCTCCTTCCCCAGGCCCTTCCTCTTCTGTTTTTTTTTTTCTTAACCCAGCCCGACTTGGGGGGCTCTCTCCCACTCTCGCCATCCGACCTCCCACTAGACACCTCCTTGGGGCGCTTATTCACCCCCTTGCCCACCTCAGAGGTGTCCATTGGGATACCACCCTCCAGGTCAACCCGCCGACCACCCACCACCTCTGTGGAGGCGGGAGGAGGCATGGGAAGGGCTGCCGGATCCGGAGGCGGACATGGTAGATCTGGGGGGGAGAGGCGGACGGGGAAGGAGAAGAAGGGGGGGAAAGGGAAGGTGGTGGGGGATGGGAAGGGGAGGCAGGGAGAGGGGAAACAAGGGGGGGAGGGGGAGGGGGGGAGGATGCTTCTTAACAGAGGGCTTTTTAGTTTAGCCTGAACCTCTGCTGGATTTCCTACCGTTGCCCCATCGGGCACAGAACCAGGGAACCAGGTAACCTGCTGACATACCCACCCCTGCAGTACCCACCCCCTGATCACGCCTGGGGGGTCTGACCCTTTGAGGGAGGGGGGAGCCCTCATTCTTTGACCCAGAAGGATTGGGGCCCCCACTTTGTCTAGGAACCCGCCCACCCTCCGGGCCTGGAGCACTCTCCTCAGCCTGGCACCCCCTAAAAGCTTTGGGACAGCGGCTGAAGGGGTGCCCCATTTCCCCACAGAGGTTGCAGACTATAAGTCTGCAACCCTTAGGTGAGTGGCCGAAACCATTACACCTCACGCAGCGAGGCATAGTGCAGTCCGCGCTAAGGTGCGTGGGACTGCCACATTTGAAACACCGATGCACTCCCGGGTATATACGCCACGGTGTTGTTGTGGCGCTTGAGCCGGATCCTGACCAACCAAGCACCTGTCCAGACCCCGCGCTCGTCCAAATTCTTCCTCAACCCTGTCTGGAGCTGCCCATACCGCGCCAGCCAGGTTGCGATGTCCTCAGGAGGAAGGGACTCGTTTCTAACCAAGACGGTCACGTTCTTTATCTCCTCCTGCCTCGAAAGAGGTACTACATGGAAACCTTTCCACGGATCTGACTTCCTGACGATCTCGTACAGGGTCAGGAAAAGTTCCATAGAGACCACGGAGATGAAGCTCACATCGAACTCCTTGCTGTTCGCAGGATGTATGACCGCGAACAAGTCAGAAACCTTGAAGCGTAATCCCAGCAGGTAGTCAATTACTTGACCCCTACTGGGACACGCGGCCGTCCCCTCCCACCTGAGCTGCACCACATTCCGCCTGCGCCTCTCCGGACCCCCCGTACCCCTTGACCAAGCCTGTGCCCCCTGGAGCTGCTCCTCAGGGGGGGCCCTGAAGTTCTGGGCACCAAACTGGCCATACAGGGGGCCCAGAGGAACAGAGGAACCTGCCACCTGGGCAAATGAGCGCCCAGCTTTCAGGGCACCTAAGAGGTTTGCCTCTTCCTGCGTGCCCAAGATGGGATTCGAAACTGTGGGGGAAGAGTCAGACCCCCGCTGAGATGAGCCCATGGGCTCTGATGGAGCAGCACACATCCCCCCACTCCCACCCTCTATCCCTCCCCCAACAGGTGCCTTGCTCCCAACCACCTCCGCAGACGGAGACGTAGCCACACCCCCCACAGCGGCGGGGGCTTGAGAGGAAGCCATTTCCATTCCCCGTGCCATATCCTGCTCCTGCCGCTGGGACCCCTCCAGTTCCCTGATGAAGTCCAAAGCCGGGCATTCTCCCCTTAGTTCTCCCATAGGGGACTCCCCCCAACTTGTCTGTCCACCGGGTAAAGCTCCACTGGAGGATTCCAGGGTACCCAAGGCAGTAGCCACCAGAGGAGCCCCCAAGACCCCCAAAGCCCCTACCTGACCCAGAGGAGCAGGAGACTTGGTCACCGAGGCCCGGTGTGTCCCCACCTCCTCAGTACATTCTTTCACAACCTCCGGGGTCACCGCAAGTGGTACTTCCAGTTCACGGAGGTCACTTCCGGCCGCACCTCCGGAAACAGGAAGTGACACATCCACCTCCCCGCCCCCACCCTCCCTGGTGTCTGTAGAGTATGTTTGTCCAAGGTGTTTTTTTCTGAACACAGTCCGCACTTACCGGCACCTCCCCCTCACTACATGCGGCCGTGGCGGGGGCCGCCATTACGGCCGGCACCCCTCGCACCGTCTCAGATGCTGCGGGCTCGACCGGGGCCACTGGGGGGGCCCGCACAGCATCACCATCCACCAACCTCCGGCCTTCACAGGTCCCTGCGGGTGGCCCCTAGCAAGGACCACCACCAGCTTCCTTCCATGCTGTTCCATCCGACTTGCCTCTCCCCCGGAGCTTCCCTGTGCATCATGGGGATCCCTACCCAGATCTATCTGCTCCACAGCCTCTGGCTGAGCAGGTGAAACAACAGGGATCCGGGGACCCTCCGCACTTATGGCTCCGGGGGCCACGCTCACCCGGCTGGTCTCCACCTCGAGGTGCTGGTCTCCACCTCGAGGTGCTGGTCTTCCTCACCCATTGAGATTACTTCCTCCACCAGGGTTCGCAGCTTCTCCTCCAATTCCAGCAACACTCTCTGGTAAGAGCCTCTCCTCCTGGCTGCCTGGGATCCTTCCTGGCTCGCCCTCAGGAGTTCTTTTTTTACTTCAGAGAGGAAGCCCCTCTCACCAACACCGCGTTCGCAGAGACCGCCCAGCAGCCACCATAGGTCTCTGCATTCATGTTTCAGGCCCTCAATGGCCTCCCGGTACTCCCCCCTTCTGCTACTGGCTGAGCGGTGGCCTACTGCACAAGGGCTTTGATCCTTGACCGACGCTTCTGCATCCTTCCAGGGTCTTCTCCCGGCTGGGCCCGGGTCCAATCCAGCAGCTCAAACTGCATTTTCAGGAACAACCTCTCCTCCCTGGAGAGGTCTTTCACTCCAGGGGGATGAACCGTGGGCCCAGGCCGGGAAGAGGGTCCCGGACCTGGGCTAGCCGACGCCATCAGCTCCCTCTCCTCTTCCACCTCTCTGGAAGCTCTCAGGCCGCGTACACACACGGGGACTGTTCGCTCAACTTTGTTCGTCAAACAGTTTCAGCGGACAGTCCGCTCAAAATTAGCATGGACGGACATGGCCACACACGACCAACGAACAGTCCGCTGAAACCGTGCGCGATGACGTACGTCACGTACGACGGGACTAGAAACAGGAAGTACAAGACACAGCAAAGCACCCTTTGGGCTCCTTCTGCTGACTTTGCGTTAGTAGAAGTTTGGTTAGAGACGATTCGCAATTTTTAGACTTCAGCTTAATTTGTCCGTTCACTGCGGCGCAGTCTACCTGTGAGGTTTATATCTGCCTTTCGGTACGCGTGGATCAGTTGTACCTGTTATTAGGCGCTTCTGGTCCGCTCGTTTCTGTGTTTCAGGTCGTTCTTCATAGGTCTGGCTGTTCTTCAGTGCGTTCAGTTGAGCTTGTCTGTCCAGCCGACCGTTTCAAAGCCATGGAGAGTGGACGTACTCGGGAACGAGTTCGTGCTATATTGGGGCTTGGTGTTTTAGTTGTTATGAATTGTTTTTATTTAATGACTATTTTTTTTTTTCCCCTGTGTTTGACTCCCCAGTGTCCTTCCACGCCACAGGAATGGCAGACTGTGGCTTCCCAATTCGCTGCCCGTTGGGACTTCCCCAACTGCGGAGGGGCGATCGACGGGAAACATGTGAGGATTGTGCCCCCACCCCATTCGGGGTCCTACTATTGGAATTATAAGGGGTTCCATAGTGTGGTGCTAATGGCGGTGGTGTCGGCACAATGTGACTTTCTTTATGTGGATGTGGGGAAGAACGGCCGGATGTCTGACGAAGGAGTCTTTAGGCAGACCGAGTTCTGCCACCGTCTCATCACTGGTGGCCTGGACTTGCCACCAGATGCCGAGAATGTGGAGGGTCTACCGTTTGTGTTTCTGGCTGATGAAGCGTTCGGTCTGAGTGAACATCTTATGAAACCCTTCCCCCAAAGGACCCTCACCCCGGAGAGGAGGGTTTTTAATTACCGGCTGGCCAGAGCAAGAAGGGTTGTGGAGAGTGCCTTTGGCATTATGGCCAGCCGGTTCCATCTGTTACTGACAGCGATCAACCTTGCAGAATATAAACTGAACTATGTGATTCTGTGCTGCTGCATTCTGAACAATTTTCTACGTAAATTTTCAGGTAACCAGTACCTGCAGCCTATTGGGCCTGAGGCCGGACTCATATTTCCAGAACTGACAGGGCTGGATCATGCCCTTCCTGGCTTAGCCCCCCAAACAGCACGTGAGGTGTGTGACCGCTATGTCAGCTATTTTAATGGTAGGGGGGCTATTCCAATGCCAGCTGAGCAATAAAAATGTATTTTTCTTGAAATATGTCTTGTCTGTTCAAATTTTTAAGTTTGGTTCTTGTTTGCTTTTCACGTTGCTTGTCTCCTACATTGTCCTAATTCAGGGATATGCAATTGGCCAACCTCCAGCTGGTGCAAAGTCAATCATGCCTCTGGGTCTCATGCTTGTGGCTGTCAGTCTTGCTATGCTTCATGGGACTTGTAGTTCTGCAACAGCTGGATTTCCACTAATTGCATATTCCTGTCCTAGTGCATTTGTATTGCAAAGTGGTTTTTGACAATAGGAAATAAGGCCCTTTGTGACAGAAAACACAAAATGACTTCCCAAACTGGTATTGAAAGAAGTAGACACACACACACACATCTTTTTTTTTATTTTTTAATAGTGCACATGCCAACTAGTGCCTCTGTTTTAGATATTTTTTTTGTGTTGTTTTTTTTTTTTTTTTTTTAAATTGTTTGTTTTTTTTTTTTTTGGGAATTTTTATTTTTTTTATTTTTTATTTTTTATTTTTTTTGTAAACATAGAATATATATAGAAATATCTAAAATACAATTATCACAAAAATAAAAAAATAAAATCAGATTTTTAACTATTTACATAAAACAAGGGGTAAAGCCAAATTTTGAAGATGCACACCAAAAAATGGTAATGTCAACATGTGCTATGTACCATCATGAGTGATCAATGGACGTGTTTGGTGTGTGCAATCCCTTCCTCTCACATACTAGAATGAGGAAGGGTTTGCAAACACCAAATGCGTCCATTGCGATCCTCTGATGGCACATAGCACATGTTGACACACCGTGTGCATCTTCAAAATTTGGCCTCTAAAAACAAGGATGTAAAAACATTAAAAACTTTTTTCAAAGGGAATGAAGAACATGATCGATTGGGTTTTAGGGAAAGGGGGCTTAGATTCTCCCTAAAACATCGATCATGTTCTTCATTCCCTGCCTCATAGTGACCAGTTCTCTTTGGATGTTTAGAATCTGGTTCTCCATCCGATCAATCTGGCCATTCCAGGCCATGATGTCACCAATCATCCTCTGGGCACTATCACTGGTAAATGGGTCCGCGACTTGTTCTACCACAACCAGATCACCTAAAAACATGTGTAGATAAAAAATTGGTTAAAATATACAGCCATTAATTGTTTCCTTAAGCTGGGTTGTCAGACACTCACTTTGTGGGGTGTGTAACTCCACCTGCTCTTCCTCCTCCACATCTAGCCCTGGGCTCGGCTCATCCAGTGGAGCTACGGAGCTTGGTCCAGCGGAGGATACCGAGCTTGGCTGCTCCCTCGCAGACACAGGACTGGGCAGCTCCAATACCGACGCAGGGCTGGGGCTAAGTGCCCAATCAGGCTGGCGAGGTCGGGGGGTCATGGGCTGCTCCGCCTCTTGTCTGAGTCTTTGTTCCCCTATGAGAATGAAAAAAAATAAAAAATAAAAAAAATAAAAGATACTTTTAAGCATAGTGATATTTGAGTTCCGAAATGTGAATATGAAACATTGGTTTGAAGTGGTGTACAATTATTAGCTGGTTATTACAAGATCCTAGTTTAATACATCCTTAAAATGACTTTTTTTTTAGTTAGGCTGTGTTCAGACTGGTGCGATGTGCGAACGCAGCAAATCTACTGTGGTTTCACGCATCGCATGTGCAGTTCGACTGCCCTATGTGACCTGCTGGGAGTATCAGTGTAAAGTTTTATTGACACTTCCGAATTAGTTCTCATTTCACAGTGCAATCTTTAAACTCGGACAGGAATCGGACCACATGGTGTGAATACCCATGTGATCCGATTCGGCTGTGGACTAAAAAAAGGGCCATGTACAAGTTTGGGCCGGATGCGATGCAAATTCAGCCATACTATATGTATGGCTGAAATCGCATCACACAGAGATCACATGTTCTATGATGTCCCAAACTACACTTAAATGTTTCCCAGTCCAGATGTTGAACCAGCATTCTATCTATCTATCTATCTATCATCTATCTTTTTTTTTTTTTTTTTTATTGAGTCTACATTGCACTGAATAAATTTAGGAAACTTTAGTAAAAATTCATTTCCTATAAACTGAGCGTGACAATTCAGTTTATCATGAACAATACCAAAAAAATAATAACTAATTAAAATCTAATCCAACACCAGATAAATTTACACCATATACAAATTCATGCTATTTACGCCCACATATATGAACAACCATATGCGCTCATTACATGAACTATTAACTACACGAACGATCAAATCCGCCGGATTCACATACGGTACCTACACGAAAGATTAGGATCAAATCCGCCAGATTCACATACGGTATGTACACGAACGATTAGGATTAAATCCGCCAGTTTCACAAACGGTACCTACACGAACGATTGAGATCAAATGCGCCAGATTCACATACGGTATGAACACGAACGATTAGGATAAAACCCGCCGGATTCACATAAGGTACCTACACGAATGATTAGGATCAAATCCGCCGGATTCAGATACGGTATGTACACGAACGATTATGTCCGACAGTCACGGAAAAAGCGCAGTTTACTCACTTTTTTTCAGGGCCTTCATGATCCGATGATATTGTTCCGGCTCCCTGGACTTGATGTCCGACCATCGTTTACGAAGCTGGTCCTTGCTTCTTCGTACCCCAAATTTGTGGAATAAAGTTGTGACAACCTCATCCAAGATGCCGCTTTTCCTGACATTGGGCTTGGGGTACGGGCCATTTTCCCCATCATAGTCCTCCCTTCTTAATATAGCCACCATCTCCACCATCTCTTCAAAGGCCATATTGGTGGCCTTGTATCTCCTCCTTGCTCCTGAAGCATGGGGTCCATGGCTTTCCTCTGCGCTGCTCACGCTGCTAATTGAATTTGCGTCCGCCATCTTCTCCTATCATTCACCCACAGCGGAACGAGGGTAAAAGGGGCGGGGAAATACGGTCACAAGGAACGTCAGGGGTGGGCGACGCAGGCGGAGCCTGAGCGCATGTACTGTATATGAAGCGATACCGCGAGGCCGTACGCTTATCCGAACGGAATCAGCGAGTGCTACACGAGACGGTAAGATAGTTGTCGTTTTATTTTCGTTTAATTTAAAGTCTGCATTAGGAATGTGTATATTGAAATTTAGTCTTATTGATGTTTAATTGATTTTTATGTGGGTTGGTGGTTGAGTGGGATTGGTGTTTTGTGTGGTAGTGTGGGGGTGGAGGTGGGTGTATAGGGGGGGGTGGGGGGTAGTGTGTGTGGGGGGGGGGGGTAGCGTGTGTGGTAGTGTGTGTCTCGCCTACATTGTCACAATATAGTGTGCATTTGGTCTGACTTTTTTTTTTTTGTCCCGAAAATGCAAAGGTATACCCCAGACCCCTTTAAGGAGGAGGCCTTCCTCTCAACATTTCTGGACTTAATTGAGTCGCACAGTAGTCTTTGGGATTCAAAACACCCCCAATATTCAAGCCGTGCTGCCCGGAAGAAGACACTGGAGACAGTTTTGGCGTTTGTGAAAACCCGACTCCCCCAGGCAGACACTGACTTTGTGAACGCCAAAATTAAGAACCTGCTTAGCGTGTATAGGCGGGAGCGCAGAAAGATCCTAGAGTCCCAGACATCAGGATCAGCAGCAGGTCAGGTCTATGTACCTAAGCTGTGGTATTATGACAGGCTGCGTTTTCTGGATGATACGTCAGAAGCCAGGCAGTCACTTTCGACTCTTCCGTCTACCCGTCCCTCCACCCTTCCCTCCGCCTCAGGTGAGCCATCCCTGGAAGATCCAGACCCTTCCTTGCTGGACGAAGTTGATGCGCCCAGCTGGAGCCAGGTATATTTTCGTTTCTAAAGTTTGGATTGCTCAAATATTAATGCTGTAAAGTTCAATGTTTGAATTGATAGAAGGATACAGCAGTTTACACAAATGTGGCTCAAATCTTGGTGAACTGATGGAAAAATGGTGGTGTCAAAATGATAGCCTTTTGTATTTCAAGACAAATGTATTTGCAAGTGAGAACTGTAAAATTGTTAGTGATTGATGATTTCAAAATATAGACATATTTTATTTATTGATTTCTTTGTTTTTTACACAGGATGAGCTCACCCAGGAGGAGGCCGGGACCAGTGGTATGGAGGAGGAGGCCGGGACCAGCCACACACAAGAGCTAGCTGGGCCCAGCAGGAGTCGGACTGAAAGCCAGGTCCCTCCCCTCCGCCTAGCCAGCAAAAGGCCCAGGAGGATGACCCGTATAGAGGAGGAGTCCTTGGCGCTTATACACCAAGCCACACAAGTTCTGTCCAAACCCCCCAATCCGGAGGAGGCCTATGCCACTTATCTGGCTAGTAAGCTACTTGAAATGGACAAACCACAGCAAAACTTGTGTGAAGCAATATTTTTTGATGCCATCCAACGGGGTCTGAAGGGTGAGCTCACACCCACCACCAAGCTTTATAACGCAGACCCTACTGCTCCTCCTCCTCCTCCTCCTCCTCCTCCTCCTACCACATGTCCACCACCAGAGACACAGCATCCAGCGACGCGTGGAGGGAAGGCTGGACGGAAGAGTCGCAAGTGACTGCCTGGCTTCAGTCTGCTCTGAAAGAAGACGCAGGCTGTTGTAGTACCACAGTCTGGGGACATAGATCTCATCTGCTGCTGTTCCTGGTCTTTGGGATTCTAGGACCTGGTTGTGCTCCCTATTTACATGCTACACAGGTTCGGAATTTTGGTGGCCACTCACTTGATGTGTGCCTGGGGGACAAAAGGCTTCACAAACGTCAAAATTGTCTCCAGTGTTGCCTCCCTCTTGATTTATTTTTGTTCTGAGGAAAAATAAAAATGTATTATTTCAAAAAAATATTGTATGTTTTTTTTTTTTTTTTTTTTTTATTTTGGCTTAAAAAACAAAGTTTATTTGTGAGTAGGCAGATACATGTCAAAAGACTCTGGGGGTTATTTACAAAACACACGTTCATGTTAATATAAATATGCTAACTTCAAGTGCAATTTTTAAAGCACTGCAAGTGCACTTGGAAGTGCAGTCGCTGTAAATTTGAGGCTTAACATTTGAAATGAGGGGAAGCTCTGCTGATTTTGAGCATGCAATCATGTGTAAGCTAAAATGCTGGTTTGGGTATCTATCTATCTATCTATCTATCTATCTCTACTTGCATAGTCCTGCTTGGCCCAAAAAAAAATGCAAGTCCATCTTGTTTCAAACCCCCCACAAAAAAAAAAAAAAAAATATATGACAATAGTAGTTCCAAAAATATATAGTAATAGGTAAATTCTATATTTTTTTTTTTCAGAAATAAAAATATATATATATACATTTTTGGGTTTTTTATTTATTTTATATATTTTTTTTTTTTTAAGATAGACACACACACACACATATATATAATTTTTTTTATCTTTTTTTTTTTCTGGAGGGTTTTTTTATGTTTTGTTTTTTAATTTGGAATATATTTTTTCTATAATTGGAAGATTAATCATAGGATGAGGATGAATAAAAACATGTAGTATAACTCTGTGTGAATATAAGCAGCAATGCTACTTCACTTTTCTTGCATTACGAAGAAGAAAAGAACGGGCTATATAAAAAAAACACAAAATTAGCAGCATGACGAATATGCTAGCTTCAATGCGAACACTAGTTTTACAAGACCGAGCGCTTCCGCCCTGTAAATTCTTTCTGAGTATGCGCGGAACTTAGTTTGACGAACAAGCCTACACACGGGCGGACTGTCCGCTCAAACAAAGTTTCAGCGGACAGTTTTTCGGAAATTCCGAAAAACTTTGTTCAGCAGACTGTTCGCTGAAACTGTCCGCTGAAAGCCCACACACGGGCGGACTGTCCGCCGAAACACTGTTCAGCGGACAAAGTTGGGCGAACGGTCCCCGCGTGTGTACGCGGCCTCACAGTCACAGGACAGGTCAGAGCACGCAGCATCTCCTAACACTGACTGAAAGCTCTTTTTAAAAAGAGCAAGATAGCTAGCTATATAGGTGGATATAACGGTGTATACTGCGGTCAGGGCACGCAGACAGCACGCACAATCTCCTACAACTGACTGCAAGCTCTTTTTAAAAAGAGCAAGATAGCTAGCTATATAGGTGGATGTTTTTATTTTAATAAACTGCTACCATACATTACCAAACATAACTTATAACAAGTAAACTTTACATAATCACATAACAAAACAACTTTGCAAACTTAACATACGGGACAAAATAAAATCCCAAACTTAATCATCAGACATACTGTTAAAGAATTTGTTCCAATCACTACACCCCTTCTTTTTCTTCTTTTTCTTTCCAATAACCCTACTACTGCATCCAGGTACAGAATTTCTTTCCCCACCAGAACCTTCCCTTACCACTTCCTCACCCTGAATTTTACCAGCCTCCTTTTCTATCACCTTATCATTCCCCCGTTCATCCTCGGACATTGACAAACCGGAGGACTCAACTCCCGCGTCAGGAAGACCACGACACGGGGAAGGAGAAGCCGGACCAGAAGATCTAAGAGGGCTCCTGCTCCGAGAGGAGCTCATCCGCTCCGGCTTCTGCCTTACTGACCCTTTCCTCAAGACTCTTCCTCGCCTCCCCTCTGCTGGGCTCAGCCCCCGTCGGGGCACCACCTTCCCACAGGGGGCACCCCCAGTAAGAGGAGGGGCAAGAGAGGGGCCCTTCCCCCCAGAACCCTCCGTAGGAGCTTCATCCCCAGGACAAACCACACCCTCCATTGGTATACTTTCAGCAGACGGACCTTCACCTCTAGACGTACCTTCAGTGCAAGAGGTCTCCACAGCATGGGAGGATTTAGCAGCCCCAGAAGGCTCCCCCTTGCTTTGTGGGCTGTACTCTGCTTATCCCCTACATTCCCCCGTCTGGGCCCAGGGGGGGCACCATCACCTCTGGACTGACCACCAGATGTGGCTTCTCCCCTATAAGCCCTAGGACACCTGCTAAAAGGGTGACCCATTTGGCCACACAGGTTGCAGCAAATTAGACCACATGCTTCACTTGAGTGACCGAACTTGTTGCACTTAATGCATCTCACCACAGTGCAATCCGCACTCAAGTGAGTCGGACACACACATTTAAAACAACGTCGAGGTTGTCCTGGATAGAACACCAGGATTCGGTCCCGTCCTATAAATGCACTACCGGGGACATGTGTCACAGTACTACCGGCTCTCCGCAACCGAATCCTGGTGTTCCATGCCCCAGTCCAAACTCCACGCTCGTCTAAGCTTTTGCTCAGAGGACATTGCAGCTGACCATGTCTACTCAGCAATGTCGCAATATCCTCCGGCGGCAGGCTTTCATTCCTCACAAGGATTGTGAGGTTCTTTATATCCTCCTGTCTACTCAACGGGATGATCCGGAAACCCTTCCAAGGATCTGTCCCTTTAATCAAACTAAAGGAGGTGATAAAAATTTCCATTATTACCACATTTGTAAAGCTTAAATCAAAGTCAGGAGATCCCGAGGGGTGAATGACCGCAAAGATCTCACTGACCTTGATTCCCAGCGATAAAACCATATCTACTACCTGGCCCCTACTGGGGCACTGACCCTCTCCCTCCCATCTTAGCTGCACCACGTTGCGGCGTTTGCGCTCTGGACCACCCGTACCCCGAGACCATGAATTGGCCCCAGAGAACTGGTCAGCCGGGGGAACCCAGAAATTACCGGCCCCAAACTGGTTATACAGGTGGTCCAAAGGCACATTCGACCCAGCCACATTAGCATAAGAGCGCTTCTCCGCCAGCGCATTCAGGAGCCTGACCTCTGGTGAAGCCCTCAAAACAGGCCTGGGGGAAGAAACCCCCTCTTTAGGACCTGGATGAGCAGCACCAACTTCCTCAACCTGCCTACCTCCCTCCACTTCCATACTCTCATGCCGGACCACCGGGAGACCCTCTCCTAGGCCACTTGGTGGCTGGTCACACAAAAGAGCATCCAGGCTATCCGACCCTCCCACCTCTGCATGTGCTCCACAAGAGTCCACCACAACTTGTCCTTGCGTTTGATGGGAACCTTCTAAATACTTAATATAGTCCATTGCTGGACTATCCTCTCCCAGATCACCCATGGGACAATCACCCCATGCTGACACTTGTCCAGGCTGTAAACATTCAGACATTTCCATACATGTATTATTACTAACATCACCCACTTCCTCCCGCTGGGTCATCGCACCGGAAGCCGTCGACCGGAAGTGCTTTACAAGGTCAACCTCCGTTTCCGGATGGGGCGGCACTTCCGGCGCGACCACAGCCTCCCCGCCAATGACCCCGCCCTCAGAAACTGCGCCATTTCTTCCCGCCAAACATTTACTGGCTTCCTGTTTGGAAGCACCTCCTCCCTTACCGCGGGAAGCTGGCGTTTCACCACGCTCTGCCGCCATTACCTTAACACCACCCATAGCTTTATTGCTGGCCTCCACTGCATTCCCTACAGTAGCAGCCACGCTGGCTTGACCTTTTCTCCCACCCTCACCCTTAAGTCCTTTCCCCTTGCCCAGGGACCGGCTTGCAGCAGCGGCAGCAGACAACACCACTGACGGCGTTCCCTGCTCGCAAACACCGGCCGGGTTCACTGGGGATTGACATGGTAAGTCCATAACCTTCTTCTCTTCTTTCACTCCTAGTCTTTTGAGCTGTACCACCGGGATTTGTTGCACCCTCTGACCCTGGCTCACAACCGCATCACCGTAGTTCACCGCTACCACCGGGATCACAGCCCTGCTTGCAGGCTGAGTACCGCCAGGTTTGCCGGGACCCTCCACGGTGTTATCTGAACCAGTGGTCGTGGGTTTAGAGTTCATACCATTACTCTCCACAACGTTTTCTTTTGAAGTCAAAACTTTCGGTTCCTTTTCCTCCTCTGCTGACACCTCATCTTCTGAAGGGTCTGCCGCCTCTCTCGTGGGCTCTACTGTCTGCGATAGACGTTGTTTACGGCGCCTTACCGCCTGGGACCCTTCATCTGCATCTGCCTCTCCACGGATGTCCTCCATAGAGGGACCCTCCATCTCTCCTTCTGGCGTTGCGGCTGGGGTTAAACGCTGCTTGCGGCGTCTTACTGCTTGAGAGCCTTCCTCACACGCCACTCTCATGACCTTATCTATGCCCAATAAAAAGTCTTTCTCGCTTGAAGCACTTTCAATTAGGTTTGACAGAAGCCCACCAAGCATGTTTCACTGCTTTTTCAGTCCGTCTATGGCAGCTTTAAATTATGGTCTCTTTCCGATACCTGATCTGTCGCGTCTATTCCTCAGCTCGGTCAAAACTTTCATTTTTTCGCAGTAACAGCGAGAAGCCTTTACTATTAAGCTCTTGGCTTTCCTTTTCCTCTCCGCAGATTTCTCCACGTCTTCTCCTGGCTGTCTCAGAGACCAGTCAACCAAGTCAAGCTGGTTTTCTAAGTACAGCCTCTCCTCCTTAACAAACTCCTGGAGTTTTAGGGCACCACGCGTTTCCTCAGGCTGAGAAACAGGCCCCTGGCCTGGGCTGACTGAAGCCATCAGCTCCCTCTCCTCCTCCACCACTCTGGAAGCTCTCACAGATCAGAGCACGCAGACAGCACACACAATCTCCTACAACTGACTGCAAGCTCTATTTAAAAAGAGCAAGATAGCTAGCTATATAGGTGGATATAGCGGTGGATATAGCAGTGTGTACTGCGGTCAGGGCACGCAGACCCCACGCACAATCTCCTACAACTGACTGCAAGCTCTATTAAAAAAGAGCAATATAGCTAGCTATGTAGGTGGATATAACTGTGTATACTGCGGTCAGGGCACGCAGACAGCACGCACAATCTCCTACAACTGACTGCAAGCTCTATTAAAAAAGAGCAATATAGCTAGCTATGTAGGTGGAGGTTTTTATTTTAAAAACTGCTGCCAGTTGTATTACAAAACAAAGATATAAAGTACTCATTCTTGAGAAGAAGAAAAGAAAACCAACTTAAACAGACTTAATAAAATAGAAAATAAAACATGCTTTCTTCACCAGTTTATAAAGAAAAGTCCATCTCAGGATGCGGAGGGAGAGAGGTCACCAGGAAAAGCCCCCTTCGGCCCAAGATTACTCGGATTAAAACGGTTTATCTGTAACAACTTATCTTGCAACAACTTATCTATATACACTACACACCCCTTATAGACAGGAACGTAACGAAACCATCAGTGCCTACCATGTTTTTAAAATTAAATTACCCAAAAAACGAATCGTGGGGGACAGGACAGACAGACCCACCACCTAAGGAAAAGGAAGGGAGTAGATCATCAAGGTGGCCGAAAAGAAAAGCCTTTCCACCATCTGGCATACCTTTCCCTACCCGTTCTTTCTCCCTCAAGATACCTCACCTTCACCAACTCCCGAAAGATATCACCCGCCACTTCATGCACGGGCAGGAACTTGCCCCTAGTGGACACTAAGCACCGCGCATGCCAGGTGTAATAAAGGCAAACTATACTATCTAAAAACAGTGACGACAACTCATAACCCCTCCGGGCCCTGAAGTCGCCGTACACCCTCTCAGAATAGGTAAGGGCCCGGAGACGGGGATAGCAAGATCCCAGAACTTGGCTGGAATTCTCTTGGAATTCAGGAGGGCTGATCCCTCCCTGAGAACCCTGTCCGGACAATCCCTTAAGGCTAGTGGTCTCAAAAAGTCTGAGGTCATGACCCACAGGTACAGTTCTTGCCGACCCAACGAGTCCACCTCCAGGGCCGTAATCCTCCACCGCCTTAGTACCCTTAGGGCAGTTGGAACATAGGCGGGGAGGTACCCATGGGATCTCCGTAGATCACCGGGGTGACCACCCCCCTCCCACCCACTCAGGAAAACCAGAAACCAGTTCTTGCATGAGCGCTCCCACAGAGAGGGTTCGTCCTGAAAAATGGATTGTAGGTTGAACTTAAGAAACACCACGGTAAACCATGGGATTAATCATGTCCAACCCACCCTGCCTCCTCTGTCGGTATGTGACCTCCCTCTTTATCAGATTCAGCCTGTTTCCCCACAAAAGCAGGAAGAACAGACCGCAGATCCGCGCATAGAGCGATCTTGGCAGAAGACAAACGTAGCTGACAAAGAGGAATTCAGGAAGCAAATAGGTTTTGACCAAGCTCACCCTTTCCCTTAGTGACAGCTTCCAGCCTTTCCAGGCATAAACTTTTTGGGTGGCACTCACCAGCCTGTGCTCCCAGTTTAGTTTGGGATAGTCACCCTGGCCAAAATGAATGCCCAGAATTCAAATTTCCGGCCGGGGTGCGGGGAACACGTCTGGGAGGGCAAACTGCTCACCCTCCCTCCCCAACCAGAGAACTTCGCTCTTAGTCCAGGTGACCAGTGAACCGGACGCCTAGAAGTAATCTCCAATCTGTGTTTCCACAAACTGGGCCTCCTTCCGGCTAGCCACCACTACCGAGACGTCGTCCGCGTAGGCCACCACCCTTACCGCCTTGTCCGGGCCACTGCAGGGCTCCGCCTGGACCCCCCTCAGGCGTCCGCAGTCTAGCCTCCTTACGAAGGGGTCAATCGCAAAGACGTAGAGCAGGGGACTCAGCGGGCAGCCCTGCCTAACACCAGAGTCCACCGGAAAGGTAGGACCCACCCAACCATTGACAAGAGGGAAGCTCTCAGCCCCCCTGTACAAAACTCTGAGCCAATCGATGAATTGATCAGGCAGACCGTATCTCCCCAGGAGAGGCCACAGGTACTCATGGTCCACCCAGTCAAAAGCTTTCGACTGGTCTAATGCCAACAGATACCGCCCATCACCCGTTGCCCTGCACCTTTCCACAGCCTCCCGGACGTTAAGGACAGAACTAAAGGTGCTGCGGCCGGGAACTGTGCAGTGCTGGGAAACAGACAGTAGCTTGCCTGCAACTGCAGACATACGCACAAACAGTATCTTCGCCAGGATCTTTCTATCCGTGGAGAGAAGGGAGATAGGGCGCCAATTCTCCACCAGGGACGAATCTTTCCCCTTTGACAGAAGGATCAAGGCCGACCTTCTCATTGAGGGAGGAAGCAGGCCGGATGCCAAACACTCATTGAACATCTCCCTCAGACAAGGAGCCAAGAGGCCCTTAAAGGTCCTGTAGAACTCCGCCGTGAACCCATCAGGTCCCGGCGACTTCTTTAGGGACAAAGAGTCTATGGCCTGTTCAACTTCGGCCACCGAGATCTCCTCTGTCAAAGAGCCAAGGGGGTCAGACTCCACCTCAAGTGGAGTCTCATCAAGAAATATCTTGGCCCTTCCCAGGTCTAAAGGCTTCTTCTTCAGGATGTCCAAAAAATGGGCTCTGACGATCCCCAGTATTCCCGGCCTGGACCTTACCAAGAACCCGAGGGATCCCTCAGTCCGTGTATGACCTTCCCACTCACCGCGTCACCACAGCTCTTGTAGGGGTCCGGGTTGGTGAACTTCCCGTAATCCCTCTCAAGAACCAGGGAGGCGAGACGGTCATACTGACACTTCTTCATCTGAAGCTTCAGATCTGAAATCTGGTCCTGAGGGCCACCATCAGAAACCAAGCGGTCAAGCTGCCTGCGCAACTTCTGGTTGGCCTGGTACCGGGAAGCTGCCCGACAACCAGAGACTTCACGGAAGAAGCCTTCCGACCTCTTCTTCACTACTTCCCACCATTCCTGGCGAGAGCAGCCGCTCTCAAGGAGCGAAACTTGTTCCATAAAGAAGTCTTCATAGGCCGACCTGACTTCAGGGTCCTCAAGTAGTGACCCATTTAGTCGCCACAGGCCCCTACCCTTCTGAGGGGTGTCTGCCACATTCAGAGTGACCGACACAATACAGTGATCGGAAAACTCGACCGCATGCAGCACAGGAGCCGCAAAAGGACGAGTCCCCCTTCAAAAAAAACTATCTAATCTACTCTTGCTACTACCTCTGGAGTATGTGAAACCAGTGAGGTTGGGGAAGTGGCGAACATGCACATCCACCAACCCGGCCTCCCTCACTATGCAATTCAAAAAGATACTATCGTATCCCAGAGGGCCTGAGGTGCCTGCCCGGTCCTTTGACCTGGTGACTAGGTTAAAGTCACCACCAAAGACCACCTGCTGGGATGTAAACAGGTATGGTTTCAGCAGCACAAGAAGGTCCTTCCTCCCCCTCCTTGACTGCGGGCCATAGAAATTTATGAGGCGGAGAAATTCCCCTTCCACGACTGCATCCACAATCAAACACCTACCAATTTCTAATTCAATCACTCGTCGACAAGCCACCGAGCCGGTCTTAAAAAAGACTGCAACACCACTGCAGTGCTCAGCCGCAAGAGACCAGAGGGAGGGCCCATGTCTCCACTCCCTCTTTGCTAGGTGCATCTCTGCCACAGATGCCAGCCAGGTCTCTTGCAAAAACAAAATGTCGGCTTCAACGCGGCCGAGAAAATCAAAGGCTGAAAACCTAGCCACCGCAGAACGCACACTTGCAACATTAATCGTCGCAAGGTGTATTGGAGCAGGTACCGTCATCCTTAGTGATGAAAGTTTACGTTCCTCCCTATATTACATACCTAGGTCAATCCTCCTCAGAGTCAGAGGATAAGACACCGAAACGGTTCCAGAGGGCGAGCGAGGGTCCCCCACCCACCCCCAGACTGATGTTAGGCTGGGGGTCCTCGCCACCCTCCTTCCCCAGGCCCTTCCTCTTCCGTTTCTTTTTTTAACCCAATCTGACTTGGGGGGCTCCCTCCCGCTCTCACCATCTGACCTCCCACTAGACACGTCTTTGGGGCACTTATTCACCCCCTTACCCACCTCAGAGGTGTCCATTGGGATACCCCCCCCAGGCCGACCCGCCGAGCACCCACTATCTCCGTAGAGGCGGGAGGAGGCATAAGAAGGGCTGCCGGATCTGGAGGTGGATGCGGTACATCTGGGGGGGAGAAACGGGTGGGGGAGGGGAAGAAGGGGAGGAAGGGGACAGGAAGGGGAGGCAGGGAGGGGGGAAACAAGAGGGGGAGGGGAAGGGGGGAGGGGGGAACCGGGGGAGGGGGAGGGGGGGAGGATGTTTTTTTACCGAGGGCTTTTTAGGTTTAGCTTGTTTCTCAGCTGGCTTTCCTACCGTCGCCCCGTCGGGCACAGGGCCGGACAGGGCCGGGGAATCTACTGACATGCCTGCCAATGCAGTGCCTGCCCCCTGCTCACACCTGGGGGGTCTGACCCTTTGAGGGAGGGGGGCACCCTCATTCTGTGGCCCAAAAGGATTGGGATCCCCACTTTGTCTAGGGACCCGCCCACCCTCCAGGCCTGGAGCACTCCCCTCAGCCTGGCACCCCCTAAAAGCCTTGGGGCAGCGGCTGAAAGGGTGCCCCATTTCCCCACAGAGGTTGCAAACTATGAGTCTGCAACCCTCAGGTAAGTGGCCGAAGCCATTACACCTCACGCAGCGAGGCATAGTGCAGTCCGCGCTAAGGTGTGTGGGACTGCCACATTTGAAACACCGACGGGGCTGGCCAGGGTAGAAGACCAGGAACCAGTCTCTCCCTATAAACGCTCTCCCGAGTATATGCGCCACAGTGTTGTTGTGGCGCTTGAGCCGGATCCTGACCAACCAAGCACCTGTCCAGACCCTGCGCTCGTCCAAATTCTTCCTCAACCCTGTTTGGAGCTGCCCATACCGCGCCAGCCAGGTTGCGATGTCCTCAGGAGGAAGGGACTCGTTTCTAACCAAGACGGTCGGTCACATTTTTTATCTCCTCCTGCCTCGAAAGAGGCACTACACTGAAACCTTTCCATGGATCTGACTTCCTGACGATCTCGTACAGGGTCAGGAAAAGCTCCATAGAGACCACGAAGATGAAGCTCACATCAAACTCCTTGCTGTTTGCGGGATGTATGACCGCGAACTAGTCAGAAACCCTAAAGCGCAATCCCAGCCGGTAGTCAATTACATGACCCCTACTGGGACACGCGGACGTCCCCTCCCACCTGAGCTGCACCACATTCCGCCTGCACCTTTCCGGACCCCCTGTACCCCTTGACCAAGCCTGCGCCCCCTGGAGCTGCTCCTCAGGGGGGCCCTGAAGTTCTGGGAACCAAACTGACCATACAGGGGGCCCAGAGGGACAGAGGAACCTGCCACCTGGGCAAATTAGCGCCCAGCTTTCAGGGCACCTAAGAGGTTTGCCTCTTCCTGCGTGCCCAAGATGGGATTCGGGACTGTGGGGGAAGGGCCAGACCCCTGCTGAGATGAGCCCATGGGCTCTGACGGAGCAGCGCACGCCACCCCACCCCCACCCTCTACCCTCCTCCCAACAGGCACCTTGCTCTTAACCACCACCAAAGATGGAGACGTAGCCACACCCCCCACAGCGGCAGAGGCCTGGGAGGAAACCACCTCCATCTCCTGAGCCATATCCCGCTCCTGCCGCTGAGACCCCTCCAGCTCCCTGATAAAGCTTAGGGCTGGGCTTTGTCCCCTAGCTCCCCCATGGGGGACTCCCCCCAACTTGTTTGCCTACCGGGTAAAGCTTCACCACAAGATTCTGGGGCACCCAAGGCAGCAGCCACCAAAGGAGTCCCCGAGGCTCCCAGAGCTCTCACCTGACCCAAGGGAGCAGGAGACTTGGCCGCCGAGGCCCGGGGTGTCCCCACCTCCTCAGCACACATTTTCGCGACCTCCGGGGCCACCACGAGCGGCACCTCCGGTTCACGGAGGTCATTTCCGGCCGCATTCCCAGAAACCGGAAGTGACGCATCCACCTCCCCGCCCCCACCTTCCCTAGTGTCTGCAATGGATGTCTGTCCAAAATGTTCCTTCTGAACATAGTCCGAGCTTGCCGGCACCTCCCCCTCACTACATGCGGCAGCGGCGGGGGCCACCATTATGGCCAGCACCCCTCGCACTGTCTCAGATGCTGCGGGCTCGACCGGGGCCACTGGGGGGCCCACACAGCTGACTTGCCTCTCCACTGGAGCTTCCCTGCGCATCATGGGGTTCCCTACCTTGATCTACCTGCTCCACAGCCTCTGGCAGAGCAGGTGAAACAACAGGGATCTGGAGACCCTCTGCACCTACGGCTCCGGAGGCCACGCTCACCCGGCTGGTCTCCACCTCGGGGCGCTGATCTTCCTCACCCATCGAGACTACTTCCTCCACCGGGGTTCGCAGCTTCTCCTCCATTTCCAGCAACGCTTTCTGGTAAGAGCCTTTTCTCCTGGCTGCCTGGGATCCCTCCTGGCTCACTCTCAGGAGCTCTTTTTTCACTTCGGAGAGGAAGCCCCTCTCACCAACTCCGCGTTCGCAGAGACCGCTCAGCAGCCACCACAGGTCTCTGCACTCATGTTTCAGGCCTTCAATGGCCTCCCGGTACTCTCCCCTTCTGCTACTGGCTGAGCGGTCTCTGCGATTCCGCAGGTCCGCTAGCCTCTCCTACTTCAGTACATAGGCCACCGTGGCCTTCTGTACAAGGACTTTGATCCTTGTCTGGCGCTTCTGCATCCACCCGGGGTCCTCTCCCGGCTGGGCCCGGGTCCAGTCCAGCAGCTCAAACTGCGTTTTCAGGAACAGCCTCTCCTCCCTGGAGAGGTCCTTTGCTCCAGGGGGATGAACCGTGGGCCCAGGCCGGGAAGAGGGCCCCGGACCTGGGCTGGCTGACGCCATCAGCTCCCGCTCCTCCTCCACCTCTCTGGAAGCTCTCACACTCTCAGGACAGGTCAGAGCACGCAGCCAGCACACACAATCTCCTAACACTGACTGCAAGCTCTTTTTAAAAAGAGCAAGATAGCTAGCTATATAGGTGGAGGTTTTTATTTTAAAAACTGCTGCCAGTTGTATTACAAAACAAAGACATAAAATAATCATTCTTGAGGGGAAGAAAGGAAAACCAACTTAAACAGACTTAATAAAATAGAAAAGAAAACATGCTTTCTTCACCAGCTTATAAAGAAAAGTCTATCTCAAGACGTGGAGGGAGAGAGGTCACAAGGAAAAACCCCCTCCGGCCCAAGATCACATGGACAAAACAATTTATCTGTAACAACTTATCTATATACACCACACACCCCTTATAGACAGGAACGTAACTAAACTATCAGTGCCTACCATGTTTTTAAAATTAAATTGCCCAAAAGACTAATCGTGGGGGACAGGACAGACAGACCCACCACCTAAGGAAAAGGAAGGGGGAAGATCATCAACGTGGCCGAAAAGAAAAGCCTCTCCACAATCTGGCACACCTTTCCCTACACTACGTTCTTTCTCCCTCAAGATACCTCACCTTCACCAACTCCCGAAAGACATCACCCGCCACCTCATGCATGGGCAGGAACTTGCCCCTAGTGGACACCAAGCACAGCACGTTCCAGGTGTAATAAAGGCAAATTATACTAACTAAAAAACAGTGACGACAACTCATAACCCCTCCGGGCCCTGAAGTCGCCGTACACCCTCTCAGAATAGGTAAGGGCCCGGAGACGGGGATAGCCAATGGCATCCCCAACCTCCCCCAGAACCTCCAAGTTGAAAGAGCACTCAACCAAAAAGTGGTCCATGGTCTCCAGTGCCCCTCCACACTCAGGACGAGGACAGCCCCTGTCCTCAAGACTCGGGTACTTTAAATTCGACCTCACATAGAGCCGTCCGTGGAACGCCCTCCATGCAAGATCCCAGAACTTGGCCGGAATTCTCTTGGAATTCAGGAGGGCTAATCCCTCCCTGAGAACCCTGTCCGGACAATCCCTTAAGGCTAGTGGTCTCAAAAAGTCTGAGGTCATGACCCGTAGGTACAGCTCGCGCCGACCTAACGAGCCCACCTCCAGGGCCGTTATCCTCCACCGCCTTAGTACCTTTAGGGCTGTTGGAACATAGGCGGGGAGGTACCCATGGGATCTCCGTAGATCACCAGGGCGACCACCCCCCTCCCACCCACTCAGGAAAACCAGTTCTTACATGAGTGCTCCCACAGAGAGGGTTCGTCCTGAAAAATGGATTGTAGGTTGAACTTAAGAAACACCACGGTAAAAAAAAACATGGGATTAATCATGTGCAACCCACCCTGCCTCCTCTGTCGGTACGTGACCTCCCTCTTTATCAGATTCAGCCTGTTTCCCCACAAAAGCAGGAAGAACAGACCGCAGATCCACGCATAGAGCGA
Organism: Lithobates pipiens; assembly: GCF_037356315.1. NCBI lineage: Eukaryota > Metazoa > Chordata > Amphibia > Anura > Ranidae > Lithobates > Lithobates pipiens. The sequence continues at coordinate 180,719,712 of NW_027507785.1, forward strand.
TCTTGGCAGAAGACAAGCGTTGCTGACAAAGAGGAATTCAGGAAGCAAATAGGTTTTGACCAAGCTCACCCTTTCCCTTAGTGACAGCTTCCAGCCTTTCCAGGCATTAACCTTCTGGGTGGCACTCACCAGCCTGCGCTCCCAGTTTAGTTTGGGATAGTCACCCTGGCCGAAATGAATGCCCAGAATCCTAATTTCCGGCCGGGGCGCGGGGAACACGTCCGGGAGGGCAAACTGCTCACCCTCCCTCCCCAACCAGAGAACTTCACTCTTAGTCCAGTTGACCAACGAACCGGACGCCTCGGAGTAATCTCCAATCTGTGTTTCCACAAACTGGGCCTCCTTTCGGCTAGCCACCACTACCGAGACATCGTCCGCATAGGCCACCACCCTTACCGCCTTGTCCAGGCCACTGCAGGGCTCCGCCTGGACCCCCCTCAGGTGTCCGCAGTCTAGCCTCCTTACGAAGGGGTCAACCGCAAAGACATAGAGCAGGGGACTCAGCGGGCAGCCCTGCCTAACACCAGAGTCCACCGGAAAGGTAGGACCCACCCAACCATTGACAAGAGGGAAGCTCTCAGCCCCCCTGTACAAAACTCTGAGCCAATCGAAGAATTGATCAGGCAGACCGTATATCCCCAGGAGAAGCCAGAGGTACTCATGGTCCACCCGGTCAAAAGCTTTCGCCTGGTCTAATGCCAACAGATACCGCCCGTCACCAGTTGCCCTGCACCTTTCCACAGCCTCCCGGACATTAAGGACAGCACTAAAGGTGCTGCGGACAGGAACTGTGCAGTGCTGGGAAACAGACAGCAGCTTGCCTGCAACTGCAGACATACGCACAAACAGTATCTTCGCCAAGATCTTTCTATCCGTGGAGAGAAGGGCGATAGGGCGCCAATTCTCCACCAGGGACGGATCTTTCCCCTTTGACAGAAGGATCAAGGCCGACCTTCTCATCGAGGGAGGAAGCAGGCCGGATGCCAAACACTCATTGAACACCTCCCTCAGACAAGGAGCCAAGAGGCCCTTAAAGGTCCTGTAGAACTCCGCTGTGAACCCATCAGGACCCGGCGACTTCTTTAGGGACAAAGAGTCTATGGCCTGCTCAACTTCGGCCACCGAGATCTCTTCTGTCAAAGAGCCAAGGGGGTCAGACTCCACCTCAAGTGGAGTCTCATCAAGAAATTTCTTGGCCTTTTCCAGGTCCAAAGGCTTCTTCCTCAGGATGTTCGAAAAGTGGGCTCTGACGATCCCCAGGATTCTCGGCCTGGACCTCGCCAAAGAACCCGAGGGATCCCTCAGTCCGAGTATAACCTTCCCACTCACCGCGTCACCACAGCTCTTGTAGGGGTCCGGGTTGGTGAACTTCCCGTAATCCCTCTCAAGAACCAGGGAGGCGAGACGGTCATACTGACACTCCTTCATCTGAAGCTTCAGATCTGAAATCTGGTCCTGAGGGCCACCATCAGAAACCAAGCGGTCAAGCCGCCTGCGCAACTTCTGGTTGGCCTGGTACCGAAAAGCTGCCCGACGACCAGAGACTTCACGGAAGAAGCCTTCCGACCTCTTCTTCACTACTTCCCACCATTCCTGGCGAGAGCAGCCGCTCTCAAGGAGCGAAGCTTGTTCCATAAAGAAGTCTTCATAGGCCGACCTGACTTCAGGGTCCTCAAGTAGCGACCCATTTAGTAGCCAGAGGCCCCTACCCTTCTGAGGGGTGTCTTCCACATTCAGAGTGACCGACACCATACAGTGATCGGAAAACTCGACCGCATGCAGCACAGGAGCCGCAAAGGACGAGTCCCCCTTCAAAAAAAACTAATCTACTCTTGCTACTACCTCTGTAGTATGTGAAACCAGTGAGGTTGGGGAAGTGGCGAACATGCACATCCACCAACCAGGCCTCCCTCACTATGCGATCCAAAAAGATACTATCGTATCCCAGAGGGCCTGAGGTGCCTGCCCGGTCCTTTGACCTGGTGACTAAGTTAAAGTCACCACCAAAGACCACCTGCTGGGATGTAAACAGGTATGGTTTCAGCAGCGTAAGAAGGTCCTTCCTCCCCCTCCTTGACTGGGGACCATAGAAATTTATGAGGCGGAGAAATTCCCCTCTCACGACTGCATCCACAATCAAACACCTACCAATTTCTAATTCAATCACTCGTCGACAAGCCACCAAACCGGTCTTAAAAAGGACCGCAACACCACTGCAGGGCTCAGCCGCAAGAGACCAGAGGTAGGGCCCATATCTCCACTCCCTCTTTGCTAGGTGCATCTCTGCCACAGATGCCAGCCAGGTCTCTTGCAAAAAAAAAATGTCGGCTTCAACGTGGCCGAGAAAATCAAAGGCTGAAAACCTAGCCGCCACAGAATGCACACTTGCAACATTAATGGAGCGGGTACCGTCATCCTTAGTGATTAAAGTTTACGTTCCTCTCTATATTACATACCTAGGTCAATCCTCCCCAGAGTCAGAGGACAAGACCCTGAAACGGTTCCAGAGGGCGAGCGAGGGACCCCCACCAACCCCCAGACTGGTGCTAGGCTGGGGGTCCTCGCCAACCTCCTTCCCCAGGCCCCTCCTCTTCCGCTTTTTAGTTTTTTTCTTCACCCAATCTGACTTGGGGGGCTCCCTCCCGCTCTCTCCGTCTGACCTCCCACTAGATACGTCTTTGGGGTGCTTATTCACCCCCTTACCCACCTCAGAGGTGTCCATTGGGACACCCCCCCGGGCCGACCCGCCGACCACCCACTATCTCCGTAGAGGCGGGAGGAGGCATAAGGAGGGCTGCCGGATCCGGAGGCGGACGCGGTATATCTGGGGGGGAAGAAACGGGTGGGGGAGGGGAAGAAGGGGAAGGTGGTAGGGGATGGGAAGGGGGGGAAACAAGAGGGGGGAGGGGGGAACCGGGGGAGGGGGAGGATGTTTTTTAACAGAGGGCTTTTTAGGTTTAGCCTGTTTCTCAGCTGGCTTTCCTACCGTCGCCCCGTCGGGCACAGGGCTGGACGGGGCCGGGGAACTTACTGACATACCTGCTGATGCAGTGCCTGCCCCCTGCTCACGCCTGGGGGGTCTGACCCTTTGAGGGAGGGGGGCACCCTCGTTCTGTGGCCCAGAAGGATTGGGATCCCCACTTTGTCTAGGGACCCGCCCACCCTCCGGGAGTGGAGCACTCCCCTCAGCCTGGCACCCCCTAAAAGCCTTGGGGCAGCGGCTGAAAGAGTGCCCCATTTCCCCACAGAGGTTGCAAACTATGAGTCTGCAACCCTCAGGTGAGTGGCAGAAGCCATTACACTTCACGCAGCGAGGCATAGTGCAGTCTGCACTAAGGTGCGCGGGACTGCCACATTTGAAACACCGATGGGGCTGGCCAGGGTAGAAGACCAGGATCCGGTCTCTCCCTATGAATGCGCTCCCGGGTACATGCGCCACGGTATTGTTGTGGCGCTTGAGCCGGATCCTGACCAACCAAGCACCTGCCCAGACCCTGCGCTCGTCCAAATTCTTCCTCAACCCTGTCTGGAGCTGCCCATACCGTGCCAGCCAGGTTGCGATGTCCTCAGGAGGAAGGGACTAGTTTCTAACCGGTCACGTTTTTTATCTCCTCTTGCCTCGAAAGAGGCACTACACGGAAACCTTTCCATGGATCTGACTTCATGACGATCTCGTACAGGGTCAGGAAAAGCTCCATAGAGACCACGGAGACGAAGCTCACATCGAACTCCTTGCTGTTCGCGGGATGTATGACCGCGAACAAGTCAGAAACTTTAAAGCGCAATCCCAGCAGGTAGTCAATTACTTGACCCCTACTGGGACAGGCGGACGCCCCCTCCCACCTGAGCTGCACCACATTCCGCCTGCACCTTTCCGGACCCCCTGTACCCCTTGACCAAGCCTGCGCCCCCTGGAGCTGCTCCTCAGGGGGGCCCTGAAGTTCTGGGCACCAAACTGGCCATACAGGGGGCCCAGAGGGACAGAGAAAGCTGCCACCTGGGCAAATGAGCGCCCAGATTTCAGGGCACCTAAGAGGTTTGCCTCTTCCTGCGTGCCCAAGATGGGATTCGGGACTGTGGGGGAAGGGCCAGACCCCTGCTGAGATGAGCCCATGGGCTCTGACGGAGCAGCACACGCCCCCCCACTCCCACCCTCTACCCTCTTCCCAACAGGCACCTTGCTCCTAACCACCTCCATAGATGGAGACGTAGTCACACCCCCCACAGCGGCGGAGGCTTGAGAGGAAGCCACCTCCATCTCCTGAGCCATATCCTGCTCCTGCCGCTGAGACCCCTCCAGCTCCCTGATAAAGCTTAGGGCCGGGCATTCTCCCCCTAGCTCCCCCATAGGGGACTCCCCCCAACTTGTTTGCTTACCGGGTAAAGCTTCACCGGAAGATTCTGGGGCACCCAAGGCAGCAGCCACCAGAGGAGTCCCCGAGACTCCCAGAGCTCTCACCTGGCCTAAGGGAGCAGGAGACTCGGCTGCCAAGGCCCGGGGTGTCCCCACCTCCTCAGCACACAATTCCGCGACCTCCGGGGCCACCACGAGCGGCACTTCCGGGTCACGGAGGTCACTTCCGGCCACACTCCCGGAAACAGGAAGTGACACATCCACCTCCCCGCCCCACCTTCCCTAGTGTCTGCAATGGATGTCTGTCCACAATGTTCCTTCTGAACATAGTCCGAGCTTGCTGGCACCTCCCCCTCACTACATGCGGCCGCGGTGGGGGCCGCCATTATGGCCGGCACCCCTCGCACTGTCTCGGATGCTACGGGCTCAACCGGGGCTACTGGGGGGGCCCGCTCAGCATCGCCGTCCATCAACCTCCGGCTGCCGGCCTTCACAGGTCCCTCCAGGTGGCCTCTAGTGAGAACCACCACCAGCTTCCTCCCATGCTGTTCCGTCTGACTTGCCTCTCCCCCGGAGCTTCCCTGTGCATCATGGGGTACCCTACCCGGATCTACCTGCTCCACAGCCTCTGGCAGAGCAGATGAAACAACAGGGATCCGGGGACCCTCTGCACTTACGGCTCCGGGGGCCACGCTTACCCGGCTGGTCTCCACCTCGGGGAGCTGATCTTCCTCACCCATCGAGACTACTTCCTCCACCGGGGTTCGCAGCTTCTCCTCCATTTCAGGTAACGCTCTCTGGGAAGAGCCTCTTCTCCTGGCTGCCTGGGATCCCTCCTGGCTCGCCCCTCAGGAGCTCTTTTTTCACCTCGGAGAGGAAGCCCCTCTCACCAACTCCGCGTTCGCAAAGACCGTCCAGCAGCCGCCATAGGTCTCTGCACTCATGTTTCAGGCCTTCAATGGCCTCCCGGTACTCTCCCCTTCTGCTACTGGCTGAGCGGTCTCTGCGATTCCGCAAGTCCGCTAGCCTCTCCGACTTCAGTACGTAAGCCAACATGGCCTTCTGTACAAGGACTTTGATCCTTGTCCGCCGCTTCTGCATCCTCCCGGCGTCCTCCCCCGGCTGGGCCCGGGTCCAGTACAGCAGCTCAAACTGCGTTTGCAGGAACAGTCTCTCCTCCCTGGAGAGGTCTTTCGCTCCAGGGGGATGAACCATGGGCCCAGGCCGGGAAGAGGGCCCCGGACCTGGGCTGGCCGACGCCATCAGCTCCCTCTCCACCTCCACCTCTCTGGAAGCTCTCACACTCTCAGGACAGGTCAGAGCACGCAGCCAGCACGCACAAGCTCCTACAACTAACTGCAAGCTCTATTTAAAAAGAGCAAGATAGCTAGCTATATAGGTGGATATAGCAGCGGTGTATACTGCGGTCAGGGCACGCAGACAGCAAGCACAATCTCCTACAACTGACTGCAAGCTCTATTTAAAAAGAGCAAGATAGCTAGCTATATAGGTAGATATAGCGGTGCATATGGCTGTCAGGGCATGCAGACAACACGCACAATCTCCTACAACTGACTGCAAACTCTATTTAAAACGAGCAAGATAGCTAGCTATATAGGTGGATATAGCGGTGTATACTGGGTTCAGGGCACGCAGACAGCACGCACAATCTCCTACAACTGACTGCAAGCTCTATTTAAAACGAGCAAGATAGCTAGCTATATAGGTGGATATAGAGGTGTATACTGGGTTCAGGGCACGCAGACAGCACGCACAATCTCCTACAACTGACTGCAAGCTCTATTAAAAAAGAGCAAGATAGCTAGCTATATAGGTGGATATTTTTTTAATGATTTTCTGCTACCAAAACATACAAGAAATCAAAACTTTACAAAAACAACATCAGTTACATTCCACTCATAACATAATCATATCACTTGGAATCACAACATCCGTGGAACTGTACAATTATATTTACATATCTTCAACACACTCATCCCCTGAGGAAAAATCTAGAAGATGAGCTTCACCCCTGTTGCTAGGCCCTGGTGAGGACCTAGACTCCACCTCAGGTAGTGGGACCCTTTTTTTCTTCTTTTTACTATGCTTCTTCTTGACCGTTATCCAGGTTACCTCACCTTCCTCATCTGATAACTCTTTAGGATGCTTCTGAGCGCCCTTTACTGACACCCCCATCTCCTCCTCCCTGGTCTGGCTCTCACCCGCTGAGGAATCAGACGAGGAGGTGGCAGCTAAGCGACCACCAGATCGCTGCCTCCGAGGCAGGGGAGAGGGACCAGGAACTGGGGGACAAGATCCCTGCACCACTCCCCCGGAAGGGAGAGACTCAGAAGGCATCACGGACCCAACCTTACTTATAGAAGCTTGAATTATACTATCAGGAGCCCGGGCTACATTCGTAGACCGAACCCCCTTCTCTTTCTGGGGCACCTTAGGTTCCTTCTGAGTCCGGGGTTCCTCCTGCCCCCCTGCCCAGACACGTTACTCTGCCCCTCCCCTCCAGATCTCCGCCCAGCTGGAGGTGGAGCAGCATTACCACCCGATCTACTGCCCGCTGCTGCTTCTCCCCTGTACGCCCTGGGGCATCTACTAAATGGATGCCCCATTTGACCACAGAGGTTGCAGCAGATCAGGCCACCAGACTCCCCTGAGTGCCCAAATTTGTTGCACTTGATGCACCGCACCACCGTGCAGTCTGCACTCAAGTGGGTTGGGCACCCACATCTAAAACAACGACGGGGTTGGCCTGGATAGAACACCAGGATCCTATCCCTTCCCAGGAAAGCACTACCCGGGACATGTGCAACCGTGTTGCTGGCCCTTTTTAACTTAATCCTAGTGTTCCATGCCCCAGTCCACACCCCTCGTTCATCCAGGCATTTATTTAGAGGACACTGCAATTGGCCATGTCTTCCTAACCAAGTTGCAATGTCCTCTGGGGGCAGACTCTAATTTCTAACTAAGATTATTATGTTCTTGATGTCTTCTTGTCTACTCAAAGGAATTATACAGAACCCTTTCCACGGATCCGTCCCCCTGATTAGACCAAATGAAGTAATAAAAAGCTCCATGATTACCACATTCATGAAGCTTATGTCAAAATCAGGGGAACCCGATGGGTGGATTACTGCAAAAATGTCCCCAACCTTGATCCCCAATGATAAGATCATGTCCACAACCTGACCCCTTGTAGGGCATTGGCCACACCCCTCCCACCTTAACTGTACAACGTTCCTACATTTGCGTTCAGGACCACCCGTCCCCCTAGACCATGAATTTGCCCCGGAGGACTGATCAGCCGGGGGCACCCGAAAATTACAAGCCCCGAACTGATGGTACAGGTGGTCCAGCGCAACATTTGACCCTGCCACATTTGTGTAGGAACGTCTTTCCCCTAAGGCTGTTAGCAGCCTCACTTCCGGTGTACCCCTCAAAACAGGTTCAGGAAGAGGAGCCTCTATTGCTGGGACAGGTGGAGCAACCAGGGGCAACACAGCAACCCTCTCAGCTTGGGGACACCTACTCTCCTCCCCCCACTAGACTGTTCCATTGGAGGGGCCTCCTCCTCTGAACTATAGAAGAGGGCGTTCCAATTCTCCTGCCAGGCCACCTCTGTATAGGCCCCACAGGAATCCACTGGCACCTGTCCCTGCTCCCGTTGGGACCCTTCTAAACCTCGAATATAATCCATAGCAGGGCTGTCATCTCCTAGCTCCCCCATGGGACAATCTCCCCAAGCAGAAACCTGACCTGGTCCCAGACCATTAGATATTTCCATATCAGTCCCGCCGGCATTCTCCTGACAAGATGGAATACCGGAAGTCCCAGGTGTCACTGACCGAAGGGGCCTCCCGCGGTCAACCTCCGCTTTCGCGATCCTTACTCCCGGCCTCGAACCATCCCCGCCAGGAACAGATCCGCCTACCGAAAGTGCGTCACCCGCTCTCATTGCACTCCTATTGGCTCCCCGCCCAACAGTACCGCCCTCCCTCCCACGGGAAGACGGCGTTCTATTGTCGGCGGCCGCCATTACCAAGTCACACGGAGCTTTGCTGCTAGCCTTCACTGCACCACCAACCATAGTGCCGACCAAGCTGTCTTTGCTCTTCTCACTCCCTCCACACGTTTTAACCCCCTTCCCCTTACCCTGGGTCCGGCTTGCAGCAGCGGCAGCCGACAACTCAGCTGATGGCGTGCCTTGCTTGCAATCACCGGCTGGGATCATTGGGGACTGTTTTGGTAAGTCCGGTTTTTCTTTATCTTCTACCAGTCTTGCTAGCTGTACCACAGGAATCTTCTCACATTTTTCCTTAAAGTCTTTCTTCTCCTTGCTATCCTTCTGATATTGTCTCCCTCCTGCATCACCGGGACCCAAACCGCCACCTGGGGTCACAGCCACACACACAGGCTGGCTCCCCTTAGGCTTACCTGGCCCCTCCGCAGTACCATCGGGAACAGCATTCTTTGCCTTGGGGTTTCTTGTCCCATCACCTCTCTCCTCCACATTCCCATTTACCGGGGATGTCTCTTTCCTGGCCAGGGTTGCAGCTACAGCTGGAGCCTCCACCAATATTGGGGTTACCGGCCTCTTTTCCTCCACTTCTGCTTCTCCATGGGTGTCCTCCATAGAGGGACCCTCCATCTCTCCTTCTGGCGCTGTAGTTGGGGTTAAACGCTGCTTGCGGCGTCTTACTGCTTGAGAGCCCTCATCACACGCCACTTTCATAACTTTTTCTATACTCAACAGAAAGTTCTTTTCGCTTGAGGCACTTTCAATTAGATTTGATAAAAGCTCACCAAGCATATTACACTGCTTTTTCAGTCCATCTATGGCAGGTTTAAATTCTGATCTCTTCCTGATACCTGATCTGTCGCGTCTATTCCTCAGCTCAGCCAAAACTTTCATTTTTTCGCAGTAACAGCGAGAAGCCTTTACTATTAAGCTCTTGGCTTTCCCTTTCCTCTCCGCAGATTTCTCCATGTCTTCACCTGGCTGTCTCAGAGACCAGTCAACCAAGTCAAGCTAGTTTTCTAAGTACAGCCTCTCCTCCTTAACGAACTCCTGGAGTTTTAGGGCACCACGCCTTTCCTCAGGCTGAGAAACAGGCACCTGGCCTGGGCTGACTGAAACCATCAGCTCCCTCTCCTCCTCCACCACTCTGGAAGATCTCACAGGTCTGAGCACGCAGCCAGCACACACAAGCTCCTACAGCTGACTGCAAGCTCTATTAAAAAAGAGCAATATAGCTAGCTATATAGGTGGATATAACGGTGCATACTGCGGTCAGGGCACACAGACAGCACGCACAATCTCCTACAACTGACTGCAAGCTCTATTTAAAAAGAGCAAGATAGCTAGCTATATAGGTGGATATAGCGGTGTATACTGCAGTCAGGGCACGCAGACAGCACGCACAATCTCCTACAACTGACTGCAAGCTCTATTTAAAAAGAGCAAGATAGCTAGCTATATAGGTGGATATAGTGATGTATACTGTGGTCAGGGCACGCACAATCTCCTACAACTGACTGCAAGCTCTATTTAAAAAGAGCAAGATAGCTAGCTATATAGGTGGATATAATGGTGTATACTGCGGTCAGGGCACGCAGACAACAACCACTACAGAAGAGCAAGAACGCAAAATCGTCCGATAACGAACGGTGTATACTTTGTTGAAGGTAGACAGAACACCCACTAACTCCTACAGACGCCAACACACTACACAAGGCCGCCGCGATAGCGGCCTTATCTAGTGTGGGGCGTGTACTACACAGCCTGAGCTATAATTGGCCACAGACATCCTGCCTGTGGCCAATCATGGCTCTCCTCACTGCCGGCGCTGTGATTGGCCAAGCATGCAGGGTCACAGTGCATGCTTGGCCAATCATGAGCCAGCAATGCACTGTGATGGTGCAGTGCATTGTGGGCCGTGAGCGCCACACGAATTTGGCGCGAACGGCCCATAACGTTCGGTATTCGCCGAACGGACGAACAGCCGTGATGAGAAGACCCCCGAAGACGGAAGACCCCCGGAGCTGTGCAATAAAATATTTTAACCCTGTGTTGTGTTTTTTTTGTACTTTTTTTCACAGGTGAATGGGTAGGGGTACATTGTACCCCATACTCATTCACATAGGGTGGGGGGCCGGTATCCGGGGCCCCCTTATTAAAGGGGGCTCCCGGATTCCGATAAGCCCCCCGCCCGCAGACCCCGACAACCAATGGCCAGGGTTGTCAGGAAGAGGCCCTTGTCCTCATCAACATGGGGACAAGGTGCTTTGGGGTGGGGGAGCCGCACGCCCCCCTCCCCCAAGGCACCCCCCCATGTTGAGGGCACGCGGCCCGGTACGGCTCAGGAGGGGGGGCGCCCGCTCGTCCCCACCCCCTTTCCTGGCCGGCCGGGTAGCGTGCTCGGATAAGGGTCTGGTGTGGGTCTGGGGGGGACCCCCACGCCGTTTTTTCGGCGTAGGGGGTTCCCCTTGGAATCCATACCAGACCTAAGGGCCTGGTATGCTCTCGGAGGGGGAACCCACGTCAAATTTTTTTTCAGAAATTTGGCGTGGAGCTCCCCCTTCAGAGCTCACTCCTGGACAGATGGCTCACTCCTGAGGGTGGGAGGGTATTTTAAAACATTACACTTGTAAACAAAGAATGCAGCCAGTGTTTCCTACAGTGATTGGCATCAGTACAGTGTCACTAGAGCAGCCATGCAGTGCCCCTGATCATTAGCCACCCCAGTGCAGTGTCACTATGGTGACACCGTACTGCAGTGGCTAATAATCAGGGACACTGGCTGGCTACTCTGATTACACTGTATGCTGGTGCAGCCAGCCAGTGTCTCTGATCTCTTGCAATGCCAGTAGATTGTCACCATACCAGGACAGCCAGCTACAATGTCTATGATTGCTAGCAACCCCTGCACAGGGTCACCATACCAATGCAGCCAGCCTGTGTCCTTGAAAATACCCACACTAGTTCAGTTTTGCCAGAATTATACAGCCAGCAACAGTGTCCCTGATAGCTGCCTCTCTAGTACAGTATCACCAGACCAGACCAAGAAAGCCAGCAACAGCATTCCTGATAGCTGCCACACAAGTACAGTGTCATAAGACAAGTCAAGCTAGCAACATTGCTCCAGGGAGTCCCGGAGCAGAGCATTAGCGTAGGGACAGCATGACATGTGCGGACTGCACAGTCACGCTGTCAGGGGGGAGGCTGAGGCATGTTCCCTTTAAGAAAAAGGGGAGGTGCCTCAGCAGGAGGTATCTGTTTGCCGGGAGAGAAAGGAGGCAAGGGGAGGAAGTGACGTCAGTCGTGAGCGGCGGGGAGAGAGATTCCCACCCACCCTCCCTTATGTAGAGTGTATTTAATAGGGGCAGTAGTGGCAGTGGTTTGGGTCTGTGAGGAGGAGGAGGAGATGTATGTTAGATGGAGATATAACATGGTTGTTACCCAGCTGGGGTATCAGGTACCTTCCGGTTACAAGGGGTTAACCAGGAAGGGGTGGAAAAGGTAGGTCACTGCGAAGGTTGGGTACCGTCTTACAGTCAGGGGTTTGCGACTGGAGACCTAAAAGTTGATACAAAGTTTGTCGCAGTGACCAGTGGTGTGTGTTCCCCCTCTAAGACCCATAAAAAGTACAGAGAAGGTTATTATAAAGTTTATTTTAAAATGTTATTTATTTATGTTTATGTTAATTTTGTTAATAAAAGGCCGGCAAGGCCATTTACTCCAATACCTTGTTACGTTTTTTAAGTCCTTCACATGTCATGATAGCTGCCACATCAGTAACATCTTGCCAGACCAGTGCAGGCAGCCACAGTGTCCTGGATCTCTATCAACCCCAGTTCAGTGTCACCATCCCAGTGCAGCCAGCCAGTGTCTCTGATTGCCCGCTCACCAGTACAATGTTAACATTCCAGTGCAGCTAACCAGTGTTCCTTGGCTTTACAGCCACCACCCAACCTCAAACAGAAACTGCAACAGGAATGCTCATTTTCATTACGAAGTCACAAAGAAACCAATCCCTGCAACCAAAAATGCTACAAACTGTGCAGCCAAATCAATTTAATAAAAAGTGTCATGCACACACAAAAGGGATCTTCAATATTACAGAATCCTACAGCAGTACCTCCAGTAACATTGTGCACCTTTGCAAAAAAAGATACAAAGCATCTTATGTTGGCAAAAAAGGACAGAACTTGCAAACAAGAATTCATTTACACAGACATACCATAAAGGAACATCAGCAAGGTGATTTCTGCACACCTGTGGGACTGTGGGACTTTATTTGTCACAACCAGACCACACCATAGACAACATAAATGTTATGGTTCTTAAAGGGAAGTTTCAAACTATTCAGGAAAGGATAACTTGTCTACTAATAATAATTCTACTGGACACAAGATAATGAACTAAATGTGGACCTCGGGCGTGGCTTAGCGGCTGATGTAGGAGGACGTGTGTGCCTGGAGCTCCGCCGGCCATCCGTGCTAAAATCCTTCCAGACTTGTCCACACAGCTGCTTTTGGGGCCATCCCGCTCTGCTGATCACAGGGAGACCCCCGGACCACCGCTGTGCACGCCGAGAGACCCACTGCCATGTCCAGACGCCATACCGGAGGCAGATTACAGACAGACCCCCCCCCGGGCCAAGATGGCGCCAGCGCGAGGCGTGCAGCCAAGGATCAATATAAGGAGGCCACACAGAAGCTCCTGTATGGAGGCACAGTCCCCTTGGAGGATGAAGATGGATTGTCAGCAGCATGGCACACAGTCAGTACCCCTAAAGATAATAATGTGCTTGCGACACAGATCATTATCCCTAATGCAGCCGAAGTAGAGCCCACATTAAGAGACATATTTACTGCTGTAACATCATGTAATCAGTCCATTACTGCTCTCTCTGAGGATATCAAAGGAGTTAAAGCTGAAATCCCTTTTGTCTGCCATGATATGCAAAAACTTAGGGAGAGGACATCTGCCCTTGAAGGCAGGCTGAGTACAGTGGAGGATGACCTGGCGCCCATGCAGAGAGACCTAAAGTATAATTGCCATCTTACTGAACAGCACGCTGTGCGACTTGATGAAATGGTAAATCGCATGAGGCAAAGTAATATACGTGCCTTGGGAATCCCGGAACGCGCAGAGGCTAAAAATCCGGTTGACTTTATTGAAAAATGGCTGATCTCCACGTTTGGTAGAGAATCCCTCTCGCCGCTTTTTGCAGTGGAACGTGCTCACAGAGTGCCCTCGCGCCTTTTACCTCCGGGCAACCACCCCAGACCCTTTTGGTTTAAACTACTTAACTACAGAGACAGGGACACAATCCTGTCCAAAGCAAGGGGACTGCCTGACAAAATGGAAATTGAAAACTCTAGAATCTCGTTGTTTCCGGATTTTTCAGCAGAGCTGCAAAAGAGGAGAGCAACATTTAATGATGTCAAACGGAGACTCCGAGATCTTAATGTTCAATATGGCATCTTATACCCAGCCCGACTCTGTGTCACTGCCCTGGGCTTGACGCACTTTTTTGACCGTCCTTGGCTAGACCAAGAAGACAACGCACTCAAGGCTGCAAGACAGCAAAGACCTCCTCTATCGAAATGAAACTTGATTGAGACAAGTCAACTGGAATCACATTTACACAGGCCCGGCGGAGGGTAAAGGACTTTATATCAGTTACCGGTCCACCGGTGCTCCATGTTACCTGCACATGTGAAACACTATTTGTCAACTAGAAATACTTTCTATGGGTGTTTCCATGCCCCCCCCCCCCCCAGAGTTCCTGTTGGGGGCTACTTCTATTTTGCTCTTACTGGTTGAGAGCCCTGTTGGCTCCGTAGATGACACTGCTACAGTTTTATATTTTTTGGTTGGTCTTTTTTTCTCCTTTTTCTTTCCCCTCTCCTTCAGATCCACACAGGACATTGACTTCCTCCCCGAGTATCCAAAACGACCTCTGCGACTTCTCAATGGACTCACTGCTTATGTACTCTATTTGGGAGCCTCAGGTATTGCTGTAAGTGGGTCGCTTATAGCCGTTAAGTTCAAATTAAGTGTGTTTGCCTGCCTTAGTCCACTTATCTTGGTGTCCATGCTACTTATATACTTAATTGTAATCCCTACCAATGTCGGTGACTGTTAGATTCATCTCATGGAACGTTAGGGGGCTGGGCAGCCCAGTAAAAAGACTGGCAGTGTTGGGGCACCTTAGGGATATGAAGGCTGGAATTGTGTGTCTACAGGAGACCCATTTTGCTCCTGACTGCATGCCTAGCTTTAGCCATAGAGCATATACTACTCGATTCCACTGTACATACTCTGCATACGCCAGGAGAGTGAGCGTTCTGATCCGTCAGGATACACACTTTTCTTGCTCCCAACAAGTTATTGACCCAGGTGGAAGGTACATTTTCTTACTGTGTAAAGTAGCCCATGTGACTTGCATTATCGCCAATATATATATATATATATATATATATATATATATACCACCCCTGTACTCAACTGAAGTCCTCAGATGCCTTGCTGGGTTTATGGCAGAGTTCCCTGGTATACCCCTGCTAGCAATGGGGGACTTTAACAATTATTTAAACTAAAAATGGGATAAGGTACCCGTGCCCCCCCCCCCTAGTACCCCCCCGGCCAGGTGGTGACACTCCCTTTGCAGCATTACTTGCTGAGCTTGGCCTGACGGATGTGTGGAGGAGAGCCCACCCCCAAACCAGACTGTATTCATGCTGCTCCACTGCTTGTCTAGGATTGACCTGGGGTTGGGTAACTCCACCTTACTCCCACTGGTAGCAGACTCTGGGTATGGGGATAGACACGTTTCTGACCATTCTTCTCTGTGGGTTGAGATGACACTACCCGTTAACATTAAACCTAGAAGTTGGAAGCTTAATCCTTTCTGGCTTGCACTCTTTCCGTCGCCCGATCCCATAGGAGACAGTCTTAAATTTTTCATACAAGATAACATAGACTCGGCCCCGGTGGGAACGGTCTAGGATGCGGCTAAGGCATTTCTTAGGGGGCAGTTTATCACAGTCATTAATGGTATAAAAACAAACACTAGAGCATGGGAGCGAGAGGGGGGGCAGAGTGCTTAGAGAGTCGGAGACAGCCTATACCGCCAACAACTCGGAAGACACCAAAAAGGCCTGGCTAGGGGCACAATCCATGTCTAGTCAATTGGCGCTTCAACTAGCAGAAAATAAGAGATTTTTCTTGCAACAAACACACTTTGAGGAGGGAAAGTCCACTGGACATATGCTGGCCCTGCTGGCAAGGACTCTGGGATCTGCCCCTATGGTTTCTTCCTTGTGTGACTCGCAGGGGATAGCCCATAGGGACACATCCGAGATTTTACAAATTTTTAGGTCATTCTATGCAGACTTATACTCCTCTAAGGTACAACGTAGTGACGGGGATATAGCAAACTTCCTTGATGGCTGTGAACTTCCTTGCTTGTCTGCCTCGGATGGGACAATGTTAGATGCCCCAATAACAGAAGACAAACTAGCTTTGGCATTGGAACAAACCCATTAATACAAAGCCCCGGTCCATCCGAGATCTACAAGCGATACGCCGCCATTTTGCTGCCCACACTTCTAAAAGTATTTAATAATGCCTTAGAGATAGGTGCCCTACCTGACTCCATGAATGAAGCGGTTATAATAGTAATTCTGAAACCAGGCAAGGTGTCGACATCCCCTGACTCCTATAGACCCATCTCCTTACTCACGAAGGATGTTAAGCTGCTCACGAGAGTATTGGCAACGAGACTGTCCCAGGTTATACAAAAATTTATCCACAGGGATCAATCTGGGTTTATACCCACACGATCTACTGCCCAAAACATTCAACGTTTATTTCTAAATGTACAAATTCCAGTGGAAAACCCGGGTAATCAGGCCATCCTCTCGCTGGACGCAGCTAAGGCCTTCAACAGCGTTGAGTGGCCTTACCTGTGGAGGGTCAAGGAGAGAATGGGGCTAGGTAATATATTTATTAGCTGGGTTAAACTACTGTACGCCCAACCGACGGCCCGAATCCGGACTAATGCAGAACTGTCCGAATCATTCTTGCTGTTTAGGGGCACAAGGCAGGGGTGCCCCTTGTCACCCCTGCTTTTTGCCTTGGCACTGGAACCACTTGCAGCTAGAATGAGAACTGACCGTGAGATTATCTGATTTAGAAGTCACACCGGCACCGATGTGGTGTCATTATATGCAGATGATACCCTAATATATTTAGGCGACACTCAGAGCTCCCTGACAGCGACCATGCATCTGATCAAGCTGTTTGGCACGTTGTCCGGCTTCTCAATAAACTGGGACAAGTCGGTACTACTTCCCTTGACCCCATTGACAGTACCTCTCACTGCATGTGCGACCATGATTCAAACAGTAACGTCCTTTCGATATCTAGGGGTGCTGGTACCTCCTGAGATCACAAACTATGCCACTCTGAACCTTTTGCCTCTATTACTTAAATTCAGAGAGAAATGTAAAACCTGGTGCAAACTACCACTATCTGTAGTGGGAAGGACGAACCTTATAAAAATGGTTTGGGCTCCGCAACTACTTTATATTTTCCATAATTCCCCAATATGGATTCCTAAACGTTGGTTTGACAAGATTGACTCTCAGTTCAGGGAATTAATATGGTGCAGAAAGACAGCCAGGCTTAGCCTACATACACTACAATATAAGAAGGAAGAGGGGGGCTTGGCAGTACCCCATGCTAGGATGTATTTTCTGGCCTCGCAGCTACAGCAACTGGGTGGCTGAGGATTGGATGATCCCCTGGACCCAGTATGTAGAATGCTTGGCACCTCTGACAATCCAGACATAGCATTATCTAATCTGGAGGCAGGATACATACACATGAACAGGGGCTCCCCCAACCATCACCTTGTTAAATACCCTGTGGTCACACGTTAAGTGGTTGCTACAGGCACGTGTTTTTTTAACGCTCACCCCTATCTGGAGGAATGCTAACTATGGCTAACTTTTCAAACTTAGGCGCTTTGGCACCTGGAGAGAGAGAGGTCTTCAATACCTTCCACAATTATACAGTGGACAGGTGCTGAAGTCCTTTATGGAACTGCAGGCAGAATATGGCATACCACGCAGAGACTTTTTCAAGTATTTACAACTGCGAAATGCGCTACTATTGCAATCTCGGTGTATGCCACTTCGCCTAACTGACCATACCATGGTGCAGGGGATCCTAATAGAGAAAGAAAAAGAGGGTATGATTTCTAGAGGGTATGACATTCTCCTTAATGCAATACAAGACTCGGCCGGTCTACCTTGTCGGCGGAAATGGGAGGCGGATCCGGGACCGATGGATGTGGAGACATGGAATCTTTGCCTGGCCTCCGTCCCCTTGGTTTTGGTTTCGGCCTCCCACAAATTGTCACACCTCTATTTATTAAATAGGGATTTACGGGACACCTGCCAAATTGCATAGCTGGGATATCCGTGACACACCCTTATGTCCTAAGTGCATGAGGGACCATGGCAATCTCCTGCATATGTTCTGGAGGTACCCAAAACTGGTACGTTATTGGAATGGGATCCTTAAGACTATCTCTCAAGTGTTTTTGGTCGCCATTCCAAGAAGGTTTGCCTGTTGGGCGCCCTGGACGAAGAGCTGCTGACGCCAGCTGCTCACACAGCGATAATCCGTTTACTCTATGTAGCTAGAAAACGAATAACACAATTGTGGATTACGCACAGGGTCCCCACTCAGCAACAGTGGATTGATCAAGTGAACAATATGCTAATCAGGGAAAAGTTGACTTACCAGCATAGGAATGCACCCCACAAATTCTATACAATGTGGCAGAGTTGGCTGGATGTTCCAGGACTAGCACCTCACCAACTAATAAAATACAGATTGTTACAGGGATAAAACACATGTAACCGGCCCCATGCTCTGGGGGAAATAAAAAGTGTTTTTATTCTTTCTTTACCCAATGATTGAACATGAGTGGAGCAGAGATTGGCATAGTTTTGTATTTGATAGTCAGGGGATATTTCTGATCCTATGATCCACATGTGCTATGTGTTCTGTAGGATTGCTGTTCCTTTTTGTTTTGTTTCTTTTCTTTTTCCTTGTTCGGCTTTTACTTTTTTTGTTTTTCCAAACATAAGATATGTCATATGTGATGCACTTAAAATAAAATATAACTGCGCTACCAAAAATTCAAAACAAAATACAAGCAGCCAACATTAACAATAATACAATTGCATAAAACATAGAAAAAAAAAACGTAGCCCTTAAAATAAAAAAACACCTCATGGAGAGAAGTGTTATTATAACACACAAAAATTATAGATGTAGTAAATAGCGTAGCCAAGCTACACCAAATAAAGGCAAGTGCACTTAATATAACTACACAAGTGTGAAAAGTTCTTGTGACTCGTGACAAAAAAAAAAGAAAAATTCTAGTAATGGATGTACCAAATGGCCTGGGGCTATGCCAAGACGCTATAAAAGAAAAAAAGCAATAGTCTCTATAATCCTAGATGGTCACTTCATGGTGGAGAGTAGCCAGGATCTGTTGCAATGCCACACGTCATATACCCAGGAGGTGAAGACAATGAAGAAACCAGCAGCTAGATGTCACCCTTAATACAGATATCACGTTATAAACAGGAAAGGTAATGGGTACGCTTACCCGAAGGTGTGGACCCACACACCTTGGTGGTTGTAAGGTGTTCGTCTTCTAGATTCCCCTGGATAGCCTAGGCTGGAGTGGCTTAAATGGAGGTCCCATACGCCGGCGGTTAATCAATACACATACACTCCATTTGTACGTGGTGAAGATTACAAGGTTTAATGGAAAGTGGACCTTCTTTTAAATGGTATTTCACAAAGCCCTGCCCAGTGAGTTTCACATACATCAACAATTTAACTCATGACATTAGCTCTTTCCTGAAATGTAAGTTAAAGGTTATCTCTTGACAGTTTTTTTCAACATCTACTGACTGACCATATTCTTGCGTAACCAGTCCTTATCTTAGCTTTGTCTCTCAGCAATGTATAGAAAACGAAACTACAGACAGATGCTCTGTCATCTAGTCACGTTATTTTGTACATAGTATGTTACGTACGCAATTCTGATACCCATTGAAATGCAAGCCTAAGCATATTGGTACTTGACTTAGTACCTCAATAGGTATCCCCTTATAATCCTCCCTTTGATCATTCTGTGATTTACATAATGATCATTCCTTTTCTAATTTAATAGCACAGGCTTCATACTCTGAACCCTCGTGCTCTTGGTTTTTATACCATACCGTTGGACCTTTAACAATGGAAGTGAGTTTCAGATCCTCCGGAGCGGCCGTGTTTCCCTTTTTACATAAACATTTGATTATCTTATAACAGGCATATAAAAATAGAATGAAGAGAATCACAGTGACAATTGTCATGGCAGCATTTCGGAGCCAAGATATTAATCCCCCAAAACTAAAACTGCTCGAGAAGGGATCCCAGTTTTTTCCTATGTTCCGTGCCTCTTTCTGTAGTTTATTTACCTCTTCCCTGTGTTGGGCAATAACGTCATAGTAGTCTGGGACTTCGATGCTGGTATTATGAATCCAGGTACAGCACTCATAATCCTCAGTAGTCTCACAGAGGCCAGTAAGGGCTGCACTCATACTTTCTATGGCCAACTCATGTAGTTCTAGTTGCTTCCTAATTGCCCTAGTTTCTAGATTTAGTTTGGTTATATCATCAGAATTTTCCTCCAGAATCTCATCAATTATGCCAGTGTAATTATTTAATCTTTTCATTAGGTCAATTCCCCATCCTGTCCAGGAAGGGAACCATGCCCAGGCCATATCTTTTTCTAAAAACAATTCTCGTTTATTACGGTGTCTAAGGGGATATCTAGGATGCATGCTAGCTTCAAGGAGGTGACTTCCCTTGTTATCCCCTAATACCCCCATGATAGGAACCAGGGCTGCAAGGTAACACCACCCCTGGGGTTTGGTTGGGATCCAGGGGTGACAGAGTTTGCCGCAGCATATATATATGGTATTTCCTAGAGCTAGGGGCCGTTTATGGAACACGTTCCTAAGAGTATCAGAAAGGCCAGAGAGTATCAGAATTGACATTAATTGGTGTATTGTAGACTTAGTACTGGAGCTAAGGAAGTCTAAAAAGGTGGCATTTAGGGTGGGATCTGAAGTATGGAAGAAAGAAGGACTGTTAAGCGATGTCATCGAAATGTTAAGTTTTGCTTGTTTGCAAACCTCGGCTCCATCTGTGGTGTTTCCCAGTCGGAAACACCAGTCTGGGAAGTGGCTTCTACCTATAATTTGGAAAGTGAGGGTTTTATTTGGAAGGGTCCTAGTAACATTCGTTAGGACAATAGGGGGTGTTCCATTAAGGAGGGGGGTAAAATTCAAGGGGACTGCCATGAGAGGGATTCTAGCTGTACTGGGATGTAGCTTGCTGCAGATCCAGCATTTCTCAAAACCGGATTTTTGAGCATAGCTATATTTGAATTTTAGTAATAACATCTTGTCAGTCAGTCCCTTAGGTGACTCATTAACGGGTATAATACTTCTAATATGTCTTTGGCCGGGGGTATTATTCATCTTAGGTGGTCCACATATCCCTTTTAATAGACCTAAGTCTTCTGGATGATATATACAGTTGGCTATAAACCATGTGGGCAGGAATACAAGTAGTACCAGACTACCCCAGAGGCATACAGCCTTCCCTGACACTGAAGGTAAAAAACATTTCTACAAGTTCTTATGCTTGTCCTTCTTCTTCGCTATCATGTAGGGTTTCAAGGGTTAATTGTCCAATGCCTTCCTGAATCTCTTGCAGTTCCGGTAGCTGTTCGGGTGGGTCGGGTTCTTCTTCAATAGGTGGGGGGTCGGGGGTTGTGGGAAGCGGTGGGCACTTTTTCAGCCTGCTGGCGTGGATCCAGGTGTTTCCTTGGTCAGTCAGGACCGCAGTTCTGGACACCTTTTCAACCTTCCAAGGTCCAGAGTAGATTGGTCCGATCCTCTTTTTGTGGGCCAGTTGCTTGACTAGCACTTGATCTCCTGGGATGAAGGGGTGTGTTGGCTCTGTGGAAATAGGAGAAAAGGTGACAGAAACTTGTTCGTTCGTTTCATGAAGCATACTTACCAGGTTTTTCACGTACATTTCCTGTTGGGAATAAATGTCAATATCAGTGTCTTGGTCTAATGGGGGTAGTTCTATGTTTGCGGGGACTCCCATCAAAATTTCAAAAGGTGAAAGTTTCGTTCTAGCGTGGGGTGTCGTCCTAATCTGGAATAGCACAGAAGGGAGGTGATCAAGCCATCCCTTCATTGTGCCCCCTGTGGCCTTTTTCAATTTATCCTTTATATTTCTATTCATTCTTTCCACTACCCCTGCACTTTGAGGGTGATAGGGGATGTGTAGTTTCCATTGCAGCCCTAACAATTTAGCCACAGCCTGGGTAACGGAAGAGCTGAATGCAGGTCCCCTATCTGACCAAATAGATGTTGGTATGCCAAACCTACAAATCCAGTTATTCAGCAAGCATTTTGCTGCTATATTGGCTGTCTCACCTGCACAGGGAGTGGCTTCAACCCAGCCTGAAAATTTATCTACGACAACGCACAGGAATTTTAGGCTCCCCTTTTGTTTTGGCATGTGTGTGAAGTCTACTTGTAAATCTGTAAGGGGACCTATTGGTGGGGGTAGATGACCATGTAGGCCATGCCGTTTGCCCTGCACATTGTTTTGAGCACAGGTAAGGCAACTTGTGGTCAGGAGTTTGACTTGTTTATTCAAGGTGTTTGTGCAGAAAGATTTGGTGTACATAGTGGCTAAAGGGACGGCACCTATGTGTCCTGGACCATGAAGGTAGGAGAGAATTAGAATACTGCTTGCCTCAGGTATTCCCAATATCTTCCCCTCTTTTGACCACAGACCCTCTGGGTCTTTGGTCAAGCCAGCCTTCACCCAATACAAGACATCTTCCTCAGTGGCTAATGATTGCATTTGTGCCACTACAGATTTAAAGTTAGGACAGGTGAAATGATCCTTAAAGTACATGGACGTGGGGGTGGGCTCCTGGGTGGAGGACTGGGCTGCCTTTTTCGCTTCTCGGTCAGCTAAAGCATTTCCCTTGGAAAGTTTGCTATTATCTGAAGAATGTGCTTTTACTTTAATTATTGCCACCTCTTTTGGGAGCAAAATAGCCCGAAGAAGTGCCTGAATCTGGGTAGCATTGGAAATAGGTTTATTATCTGCTGTTTTAAAACCTCTTCTAGCCCATATTACTCCGAAGTCATGCACCACCCCAAATGCATATCTACTGTCTGTGTAAATGTTCACCTTCTTATCTGTAAATAAAATGCAGGCCCTGGTGAGGGCTTCTAGTTCAGCCACCTGAGCCGAAGAGGGGGGCAGTGGTTTGGCTTCTAATACCTTGTTCGGCAACTGGACTATTGCATATCCTGTTTGGAAGGTGGAATCAGAGGGACGGGAGCAACTACCGTCCACAAAAACATCGTCTGCATTGGTAATCGGTACGTCGGTGAGGTCTGGTCTTGGTGATGTGATAGACTCCACTTGTGTTATACAGTCATGAAACTGGTCTGGGTCTTGTGGTAGGCGTAACATGGAGTGCAAGAGATGGACGGCAGGGTTGTTGGCGGGAACATATTTGAGAGACAGATTGTCTGTGTTCATGAGGGAAATCTCATATCCACTGAGTCTTTGTGAGGTCATGTGTTGGGTGTTCATGTTCTGTATGAGGTGGGTGACAGAATGTGTGGTGTAAAGCGTCATCGGGTGTCCCAAGACCATCTTGTTGGCATCTTGTACGGCCATAGCACAAGCGGCTAAATTCTGAAGGCATGATGGCATGCCTTGAACCTGAAGGGGGAGTTTTTTAGATAGGTAGGAGACAGGGCGGTAGCCTGTTCCATGCTGTTGTGTCAAAACCGCGGCAAAAGAGGTCCCCGAGACTACACAGTATAGTTGAAAAGCTTTACCATAGTCTACCAACCCCAGGGCGGGTGCACATGACAAACTGTTCAATAGGGCCTGGAAGGCCTTAAGCCGTTCCTCTGTCCAATCAACCTGCCTAGGTGCTGTTGAGGCGGTGGCCTCTCTTAGTATGCCATCATAATGAGAACAGTCAGGGATCCACTGGCGGCAATATACCACAGCGCCCAAGAATGAGAGCAGGGCTGCCTTGTCTTTTGGGGGGCTCAGAGCTTGTAGGGCTGCGGCGCGTTTGGGGGAGACCATCCTTGTTCCCCCTTTCAGTATGCACCCCAAGTATTCCACTTGTGGCATACACCACTGTATCTTCTTTCTGGATGCTAAATGCCCGATGTGGGCTAGATGGTTCAACAGAGATGTGGAATCGACTGCACAATCTTCAGCAGTGCGACTGCACAAGAGCAAGTCGTCCACATACTGTATTAGCACCGACCCTCGCTCAGGCATCCAAGACTTGACAGTCTCATTGAGTACCATAGAGAAGGCAGCAGGACTATCAACATACCCCTGAGGCAGGCGTGTCCAGGTTAACTGACCCGTCAACTGGCCCTCCGTCCAGGAGAAGGCAAACATAGGCTGGGCCTCTTCCGCAATGGGAATGCTAAAGAAGGCATTTGCTAAATCAATCACTGTGTAGCATAGAGAATGTGCCGGTATACATGAGAAGATAAAAGTGATGTCTGAGACTAGGGGTGGAAGTGGAATCACTTGTTTGTTAACTGCCCTTAGGTCTTGTACAAGTCTCCACTCCCCACTGGCCTTTTTTACGGGGTAAATGGGCGTGTTCCAGGGACTGATGATTGGTCTCAGGATACCTTTTGATATGTAATCATTAATTTGAGGGGAGATGCCTTTGACTTTCTCTGGGGGTAGGGGATACTGTTTTTGATATTGTATCCCCGCATCTGATCGCATTTGGGGTGCATATGGTGTGCAATTAATAAAGCCCACACTACCTTTGTTTTCTGCCCAAATTGTGTGATGGTCAAGGGAGGAAGGTATCATTAGAAAGAAACTCCTGTGTGCATGTCTTTTTGGGCTGTGTAAGTCACAAAGAGGGGAACTCGCAGTGAGGGAGCCGTCTTTGTCAAACTTAATGGTAATGTTCAACTGGGACAGTAAATCTCTGCCCATTAGGGATACTGGACAGGAAGTCAGGACAGCGAAACTCTGCATACATAGCTCTAGTCCATCCGGGGTAGAGACTGGTAAAGGCGGGGTGACAGAATGAGTAACCGATGTCCCATTTATTCCAATAGAGTGTCCCTCAGTACACAGTGGTGTGTCATACCTCTCATCATTTAATGAGCTAAAAGTGGCACCTGAATCAAGCAGGAAACACACTATGTGGTTGTCTACGCGTAATATAACTTGTGGTAGACTCTTCCATGATAGGTTGTGGCACACCAGACTGAGGGAAGGGACATACTCTAGGCATCCCTATTGGGGGTGTGTTTGTCGGGTAGACGGCCACTGCATAGGGATTCGAGGGGGAGGTCTGTTAGAGGTTGGGGTGTAGGGTGGCTGTGCGAGCGCATGGTTTTGAGATGGTGTTTGGGGAGGTTGCGGGTATTGGGGGTACCTTGTAGTGTGAGGGGGGGGGCGATTAGCAGTGTTGTACCCCCTTCCCCTGCCCCTTGGATAGCTCACCCTCTGTCTATATGGGCACTGTGATTTCCAATGTCCCTGTTCCCCACAATTAAAACATCCTTGGTCAGGTGGGTAGGGCTGCATGATCATGAGGTGCGGTGGTGAGGATGAGGTTTCAGGTGTGACTAGGGTTTGTGTTTGTGTCAAGGAGGGGAAAATTCCCCCTTTTTGTTCAAAGACCCCTGAAGTCTCTCTGGACCTGGCGTCCTTCATAAATTCATCTGGTGCTTGCTCCGCCCATTTGGGGTTTGTGAATTTGAGCAATTGCGTCACTTTGGGATCGCCTCCCGACATGATGGTAGTGGTAAATAATTGTGGTGTGGCCCCATCTACAGCTTTCCATAGGGAGTATACTCTGGTACAGTAATCATAGAATTTCTCTTTAGGTCCCTGCTTGGCTAGGATCAGTTCTTGGAGTGCAGATGGTCCTTTGTATAATTTGGACCAATGACCTCCCATGCCTTTCCAAAAGGATATCCAATCCTTATCGGTCTGGATATGGGTTGTCCATAGGTCGTCTACAGGGGCTACTTCTGGGCTGTCTGGGTCTACAATGCTAAGAATACCTTTTATGTCATCCTTGTCAAGCCCTGTGCCTGCACTATATTTTGCCAGAAAGGTACCTGCATCTCGTGGATACTTCTTGGGATTGGGACATAGTTCTTTTATTTTGGAGAGTGTACCCAAAGGTAATGGTATATGCACTTCGGTGTCCCCTATGGTCATCAAAGGTGCTTTGAATGAAGCCCCTACTGCTTCTTTCTCAGTTTCCTCTTCTATGGATGATGTCCCTTTTTTACTAATTGGACCTGACTCCTCAGTTTTGGGAATAGGTGTCTCTTTTGTATGGCTTCTTGTAGTGGTGGGGGGCAGCGCTATAATCCTATCCTGCGCTTCTTTTAACATTTCCTCCTTCTTCCCTAATTGCCTTTTTATCTTTTCTAGTTCCTTTTTTAAGTCCTACATCCTTTGTTCCTCTCTCTCTTTTCCCTCCTGGAATTCCTTCACCCTTTCTTCCAAGTCTTTCTGATACCTTTCTAGCTCTATTTTCCTATCCACTTGTACCTTTTCTGCCTCATTGAGGACTATTTCTTTTTGTTTTAGGTCTTCCATAAGTGTTTCTAACTCAGTTCTCCTTTTCCCTATTCTCTCTTCTTCCTCCGTTTTCTTCTCTTCAAACTCTTTTATCTTTGCCTCTAATTCCTGCTTTTCGGGACTACCCACCTCTTCTTGTCCTGTAACTTCTTCCTGTCTCCCCTCTTCCTCTCTGCCCCTACTTACTTGTTCCCATTGGGCCACTTGTTGTGGTGTTGCTGTGGTGTGTGCTATGGCGGCTAGGACTACAGGATCCAGTGAAGGATATAGTTGAAGGTATGAACCTGGCGTCCCATCCTCGTTTTTTACCATAACATAAGGTGGGGGTGGACATTGGGGAGGGGGAGGTGAAGGGGGTGCAGGGGCTTCAGCCATAGCACTGGGTCCTATATTTGGAGTAAGCTTTGTAGTTTTATTAATATGCTTCTTTTTATATTTGTGTAGACATTTATCCCATGCATGGTAACAATCTTTTATATATTGAATATTTTCCCACTTCCCTGGAGGGTACGAATTTTTGTGGATTTGGCATATTTTACTTACTTCCTGCCAGTCTTCCTCAGTACAAGGACCATATGGCCCTGGGTCATGTATCCCCAATTGCTGACACCTTTCTCGGACTTGTGTCCAAAATGGTTCTACCTGGGGGCCAGGGATCATATTACTGACAAATTCATAGGGTGATGGGGTGGCCATGGCTTGGGTTGCTGCAGAATTCCCCATCTAGTAGTCTGGGCAGTGTGTCTAGTGGCAGGACACAGGTGATAACACCCGGTTTGTTCAACAATCCGGTCTCTGGTCTGGGAGTAGGATCCCTGATCTTTTTTGGGGCAGATGGACTTATATAAAACTATGAAGATTTACCCTTAATATACGATGAAGGGTAAATCTTTCCTGGTGGCGGGATATACCCCTCTTACACCAAGTCTGCAAGAGAAGCCTGTAGGTCTAGTGGTCAAAAGAATCTACCTTTCATAAATGCTAAGAAAAAATAAACCTAGCGTGCAGTGTGAACAGGCGGGTGCTACCTCACTACAATCTGGTTCTTAATACTCTGTATTCATTTAACAACATTTGGGTTTATTCAAACAGATATCCACTCTATATAATTATATCTTATACAACGTTAATACTCTATATACTTACACTTGCACCTAAAGAGAAACAGACATATTTTTATGGTTTAAGATTTCAGCTTTAAAACATTACATGTACATTTATCAAGTAATCATGATGCAATTCATTATTTATAGTGCACTTTTAAAAGTTCTCAAAGTGGGCATCCATTTAGCCAATCCTTATGTCACGGGCGTATATGATACCTCCCGTGTTAGAATATAATCATGAATCTCTCTCTTAGTTTATAGTCGGACCAACCTAGTCAGACTCCTCAATACCTGCGAACCCTTTTCACCCCCCAAGGGACCAGCCTAGTCCGTTGCGAAGGCACAGTTTATATATATATATATACAATTAAATTTCTTATAATGGTTGTTTGGACAGGTCAAGCATAAACGCCAATTACCATAAAAAGAGGTAAAAGGTGTAAATATGACTTACCTGTGCAATCCCCACTCCTGGTACCAAAACTGTAAGGTGTTCGTCTTCTAGATTCCCCTGGATAGCCTAGGCTGGAGTGGCTTAAATGGAGGTCCCATACGCCGGCGGTTAATCAATACACATACACTCCATTTGTACGTGGTGAAGATTACAAGGTTTAATGGAAAGTGGACCTTCTTTTAAATGGTATTTCACAAAGCCCTGCCCAGTGAGTTTCACATACATCAACAATTTAACTCATGACATTAGCTCTTTCCTGAAATGTAAGTTAAAGGTTATCTCTTGACAGTTTTTTTCAACATCTACTGACTGACCATATTCTTGCGTAACCAGTCCTTATCTTAGCTTTGTCTCTCAGCAATGTATAGAAAACGAAACTACAGACAGATGCTCTGTCATCTAGTCACATTATTTTGTACATAGTATGTTACGTACGCAATTCTGATACCCATTGAAATGCAAGCCTAAGCATATTGGTACTTGACTTAGTACCTCAATAGGTATCCCCTTATAATGGTGAGTCATTCAGACATCAAATTGCGATAGACAGCAATTCCTCCATCCAGGTGATGTAAACCTCAGCTGTGCCAATACACCATCCAATCTCGGGGTATCCAATCCGGGACGTTTTTCGACTCCAAGGAGGTAAAAGGGACAATCACACCCCAAAAAGGTGCGTAAAAAACAAAAAATACAAACAGAAAAAGAGGGAAAAAAAACAAACAAAAAGCCTCTTCATAGAGCAGATTAATCTGATAAAAAATGTTTTATTAAAATAAATTTAAAAAACAAGATACATGTATGTACAAGCCCTCAGTTAAGAAGGGTACAAAAATACAGATATCAATAAAAAAGCGTGGAGAATCTCACCTGCAGGCTATGTACCCGACATGTTTCGCAATAACTTGCTTCAACTGGGACATAACCTGCTGTGAAATCTCACGCTCATAAATACTACTCTATCATCACCTCAAAATTAACATCAGCTGCTGTTCAAAGACTGGGGTGGCAAAACGAATACAAAAGAGTTACTCCTACACACCTTTGCTGACACTGACAGGGATAAACCTATCAGTGAAGGGGCAGTATCACACCTAGCTTCTGTCCCTCCCATTCAAAACCAATCTGCCAACCAATCAAGGGGGGATAAACATGGACCCAATCAAAACGGGCTAAAAGGGAGGGGCGGAGCGAACCCCCAATCAGAACCGCCTACCGCTTTACTATCACAGGGGAACATCATAGAGGCAGACATCATAAAAATAATGTCCACCTCTAATCAAATCAATCACCAAGCGCGAAACACGCCCATATGACAGAACACATCCCTCCTCCTCACATAGGGGAGGATTGGCGATCAGCGCGAGAGCGTCTACGTGCGAGTGCCACAGCGTTGCTATATACAGGCCCCCGACGCATTACGTCATCACACATCGCCTTACGGAAGGCGATGTGCTCCAAGCCTCACTATGAACCATTCTCCACCCATGGAGTGGCTAACTCGCTCCTGGAAAACTGAGCACCACGGGGGGAAAAAAAGACCATAGCACAATGCACCATGGTTTAGAATATCTAAAAATTGTACTCAACATCCCCTCTAGTGGCCAAAAAGGGAAATACACCTGTCTTTGAACATACCAGCCAGTGCATATATAAAAAAGAAACAACATGAAAAAACTAAAAGATAAAAAGAAAAAGAAAAAGAATTGGTTAATAAATAGTATTCACCACTCCTATATCAGCACATAGGGAATAAGTGACCTAATTAGATGGTAGCTGTAAATTATAACGACCCAAGACCATAAAATGTATTTCAAAATATATCCAACAGACCATAGAATTGCCCCCAATAACTAATGACCCCTACTTCTATGATTTATTAATAAAAGTGTTGATGTCCAAATCAAGATTCAAACCAAATGGAAAATAACATTTTAACTGATAAATCCAAAAAGTTTCTAATTGGGAAACACCCCTTACTTTAGATTTGCCCCTCCAATGTGGAGAAAACGCATCAATAACTTGGAATTTAGTCCCATAGGGATTTTTATTATGACAGTGTAAATAATGTTTAGAGACACTATGATTGGTCAATCCTAATCGTATATTAGTATTATGTTCATTTACTCACACTGAGAATGTTCTAATCGTGCGTCCCACATATTGCCGCTTGCAAGGACAGGTAATGGGATAAACTACAAAACGTGTCGAGCAAGTGGCAAAACTCATGTTTTGCCACTTGCTCGACACGTTTTGTAGTTTATCTCATTACCTGTCCTTGCAAGCGGCAATATGTGGGACGCATGATTAGAACAAACTCCACACCAAAATTGAAAAAAAAAATTGTCGCGAGGCCCCTCCAAAATCCATACCAGACCCTTATCTGAGGTCAGGATAGGGGGGATGAACGAGTTCCCCCCTCCTGAATCATACCAGGCCACACGCCCTCAACATGGAGGTGTAGGTGCTTTGGGACAGTGGTGTTCTACACCTCCCCACCCCAAAGCACCTTGTCCCCATGTTGATAGGGACAAGAGCCTTTTCCCAACAACCCTGGCTATTGGTTGTCAGAGTCTGCGGGGGGATTATCGGAATCTGGAAGCCTGCTTTAACAAGGGGCCCCCAGACCCGGCCCCATACCTATGTGAATGAGTATGGGGTACATCATACCCCTACCCATTAACCTAAAAAATGAGTGTAATGTGACAAAAAACAATAGTTCTTTATTATAAATGTCTTCTTCTTCCCCGCTTTTTCCTCCTTCTTCCTCTGGTCTACCTTTGGCTTCTTCTTTCTCGCTTCCTCCTCTGGTCTTCTTCTTTTTCCTCCGGTCTTCCTCCGGTCTTCCTCCGGCTTCTTATTCCCTGCTTCTTCCGCTGGTCTTCTCCTTCTTTCTTCGATTTTCCTCCAGCTTCTTCTTCGCCCGCCTCCGCTGCCAACGCCAATCCACTGAAGATTTTAAAAAACGAACCTCCTCCGATGATGTGATGGGGCTGATGATGTCATTCAGAGACCCTGCCCCCTTCTGCCTTTACTGCCTGGGACTTGATGGATTTATGATGTATAGGGGTGGGGTCTCCACATGAAGCCATCCAGTGACCACGCCCCATAGTTATATTTGACATGTAGTTTATGGAAGCAGACAGATCAGTTGTTCACGGCGTCCGAGGATAGTCGTATTTGGATCTTCAGCGGGTCAGTGGTGGGAATGGAGGAGGAAGAAGAAGCAGGTGAAGAAGAAGATGGAGGATGCCCAAAGGAAGAAGGAGAAGACCAGAGGAAGAACCGGGGAAGGAGAAGCCGGAGGAGGACTGGAGGAAGAAGCAG
This sequence comes from Lithobates pipiens, assembly GCF_037356315.1. Taxonomy (NCBI): domain Eukaryota; kingdom Metazoa; phylum Chordata; class Amphibia; order Anura; family Ranidae; genus Lithobates; species Lithobates pipiens. The sequence continues at coordinate 180,750,761 of NW_027507785.1, forward strand.
GGGAAGATGAAGACATTTTTAATAAAGGACTTGTCAAAAACTGACTATTGTCTTTTGTCACATTATTTTTTTGGTGAATGGGTAGGAGTATGATGTACCCCATACTCATTCACATGGGGGGCAGGATCCGGGGGGGCCCCTTGTTAAGACCCTGACAACCACTGGCCAGAGTTGTCAGGAAGAGGCTCTTGTCCCCATCAACATGGGGACAAGGTGCTTTGGGGCAAGTGGCCTGGTATGGTTCAGGGGGGGTACTCGCTCGTCTCCCCCTTTTCCTGAACTACAGGCTGCATGCTTGGATAAGGGTCTGGTATGGATTTTGGGGGGACCCTATTTCAATCTTTTTTATTTTGGCATGGGAATCCCTGTAAAATCCTGATCCGAAGGGCCTGATATGGACTGGGGGAAGACTGCACTCTGTGTTTTGTCTTGATTTTTGAATAGCCTTTTTATGGAATTCAACACCATAATATTATTTATTTATATATATTATTTTTATCAACCAACAACTGGGTGTGGAATGCATGTGTGGAGAATCTACGATGATAGCTTTATCAGCTGTCATGGTTTTACCTCTGATTTCACTGTGGTGTGCTTATACATGAACAGTATATATTTGTTTGTTATTTAGAACACAAGCTAGCTATGAGTAAGTGCTGTTTGTAGCGTGAAACGCGTTAGTATTTTATTCAAAAATCCTTTTTTGTTCCCTTTTTGCTGTGATGTTTTGTTCAATGGAGTTTTGCACTTGCATTTTGAAGAAATAAAGGCATCTAATTTTTACACAATCCGGAGTGCGGCTACCCAGAGTTTTGTTCTGTTTCTACACATTTACCATGATATTATTGGATACTTACATACCATGGCATGCATTTGAATACTTAAAATTATGGAATTATCGCTAATTATGCTGCTGAGTAAAATACAGTTTTCTCTAGGTGATACCATTGGTGAGATTCAAACCCATGGCGTGAACTTTTGAAGGGAGCAGTTCATTCCACTACACTACAGAGCTAAGCCCAATTATGCACAGAAAATACAATTAATAATGTTTGATTCTTTTCATGCTATACAATACTGTTTTGCATTTGAGACATTAATATTGTGGTAACAAACATGCTCATGTGGCTTTGGCTATTAGGCATTCGCTTATTGTCAGAATATGCTGCTGATTAAGATGTAAGTTTTGCGCTTTTTATTGTCACAGTATAAAGCTGGTTGTTAAGCAAGGTGGCCAGGAAGCCGGTCACCATGTCCTTAACAACCAATGAGTCATCAGCTGTCTGCTGAATGTACAAAAAAACAAAAATTGTTGTCCAAAAAAAATTGGTAAAAAAAACACCGTGGGGTCCCCCCAGGTCCATACCAGGCCCTTATCTGAGCATGCAGCCTGGAGGTCAGAATAGGGAGGGGACGAGCGAGCGTTCCCATCCTGAACCGTACCAGGCTGCATGCCAGGCTGCATGCCTGGTACGCATGCCGAATAAGTCAATTCCGAATAAGTCAATTCATAAATTCAAAAGTTCAAAAATCCGCGAAATGCAAAAATAAGAAAGGAAAATCCAAAATTTTAAATAATAACTAACTAATAATAACAAACTATTAAATTATAGGTATTGGAATTTCCTTTCAAATGTGGCTGTTAGTGAACGTAAGAAATACAAATTTATCTGAAGTTACGAATTATCCAAAATAAAGAATGCCACATCTAAACAATTGGAACAAAAATAAATAATAATACGTTTTATTATTATTATTATTATTATTATTATTGTTATTTATTATTATTAATTTGTTACTTTCCATTTGTTTAGATAGGACATTCGTCATTACAGATAATTTGTACCTTCAGATAAATTTGTATTCATTGCGTTACCTAACAGCCAAATTTGAAAGGAAATGGCAATACCTATAATTCAATAATTAGTTATTATAATTAGTTAGTTATTATTTAGAATTTTTAGATTTTTGGATTTTCGCTCTTTATCATTTTTGGCTCATTCGTTATTATTTCAGATTTGCAAATTTTGGGGTTTGTGAATTTTCAGATTTTTATAAGAGACATAAAATTATCTGTATGGACATCATGCATCTATGTAATCCTGGCGCGTTTCGTTGGGGAATACCAACTCTTCAGGGGTGAATGCAATGGTGATCTATAAAGAAACATACCGTATTTGCCGGTGTATAAGATGACCCGGCATATAAGATGACCCCCTAACTGTACAGGTTTTTAAAATGTTTTGCCCGTACTCACCGTTTAAGACGACCCCCCATTCCGAGGCTTCCGACGCTTCATATCCCTCTTCTTCGTTCTTGCTGGAGCCATTTCCTTCTTCCTTCTTGCTGGTGCTGGAGCCAATCATGGCAAGCAATGTATTCAATTAATGAATACAAAGCCTGCTGGGATTGGCGGAGGCTGTAACATCATCAGCCCGCGCCTCTCTCATTCTCAAAGCCAATCGGAGCAGGCTACTGTGTGTAGCCTGCTCGGATTGGCAGAGATTGTTACTCCAATCCGAGCAGGCTCTGTATTCATTTGAATACATCGCTCACTGGGATTGGCTCAGTGGTATATACTGTATGTAGCCGAAGCTACATACAGTATTACCGGACATCCAGAAGGCATCCCAGCAGCTGACCCAGCGTATAAGACAACCCCTCCTTTTTGCCCAGTTTTTTTAAGTGTAAAAGGTTGTCTTATACGCCGAAAGATACGGTAACCATATGGTATAATATCATTCTTTATCGCTGATAATTTGAGTGGAAGACACCCCTGGCCATTTAGTGGTCGGGTGCACCATATACCACCAATTAGCAACAAATCAAATAAATGGTGTTGCGCTCCCTTAAACTAAATAATATTAATCCATAAAGTGCTAACCAATAAAAACATAAATTATCTGTGCATAAATTCTGATTCCCGTGATAAATCGTGATCAGTGATCAAAGTGACTAGTGCAACAAAGCATTCCAAACGAATATATATATATATATGTAAAGAAATAGAAACCACATATATAAAATCGCATAGACCAAAGTAAAAATCGCATAAAATCACCCAGTGATAGTGATGAATACCAATAAATAGATTTTCTTACTCGGTGTAAATAGAAACACATAAAATTGCATAAATAGAAAAGAAATCGCATATACCCATAAAGTGATAAATGCAAATAAATAAAGTATAAATTCACACAGTGATAGTGATGAATACCAATAAATAGATTTTCTTACTCGGTGTAAATAGAAACACATAAAATCCCATAAATAGAAAAGAAATCGCATATACCCATAAAGTGATTAATGCAAATAAATAAAGTATAAAATCACACAGTGATAGTGATGAATATCAATAAATAACTTTTCTTACTCGGTGTAAATAGAAACACATAAAATCGCATAAATAGAAAAGAAATCGCATATACCCATAAAGTGATAAATGCAAATAAATAAAGTATCACACAAAGTGTGTATAAAGCATTAATTAGTGAAACATTCAGTGCAGACAAATGTAGAAGTCTCTCAAACTGCAAACAAAAATAAAAAAGTGGCAAAAAAATCCGTAAAGTGCTTCTCGTAGTAGCAGGTGCACACTCTGGTGTCTCTTCAGTGTCCCGCAGTTAACATATAGGGTGGCCCCTTACCTTACTGCTGTAAGGCAAACAGCATAAAGAGACCAAGGTCTCAGATGATGACAGCGGTGTACCCTCTTCAGTGTCCCGCAGTTAACATATAGGGTGGCCCCTTACCTTACTGCTGTAAGGCAAACAGCATAAAGAGACCAAGGTCTCAGATGATGACAGCGGTGTACCCTTAGTTCCAAGCTAGGAGGACTTCTCCCCACATTAAGGCAGGATCTCACAGAGAAGGAAACAGGAGGGCTCCAAATGGTGAAGTATGTATACACTTTTATTACAAAACTCAAACAAATGGAAAGGTACTCACAAACAAATCAGTTTAAAAACGCCAGATAGCAGTTTAAAATGTTCCTTCCCTGATGAAGTCACATGACGATACGCGTGGGAAGGAAGTGCTTGTGGATACAGGAAGCCACGTCTGAGAGAATACCAATAAATAGATTTTCTTACTCGGTGTAAATAGAAACACATAAAATCGCATAAATAGAAAAGAAATCGCATATACCCATAAAGTGATAAATGCAAATAAATAAAGTATAAATTCACACAGTGATAGTGATGAATACCAATAAATAGATTTTCTTACTCGGTGTAAATAGAAACACATAAAATCCCATAAATAGAAAAGAAATCGCATATACCCATAAAGTGATTAATGCAAATAAATAAAGTATAAAATCACACAGTGATAGTGATGAATATCAATAAATAACTTTTCTTACTCGGTGTAAATAGAAACACATAAAATCGCATAAATAGAAAAGAAATCGCATATACCCATAAAGTGATAAATGCAAATAAATAAAGTATCACACAAAGTGTGTATAAAGCATTAATTAGTGAAACATTCAGTGCAGACAAATGTAGAAGTCTCTCAAACTGCAAACAAAAATAAAAAAGTGGCAAAAAAATCCGTAAAGTGCTTCTCGTAGTAGCAGGTGCACACTCTGGTGTCTCTTCAGTGTCCCGCAGTTAACATATAGGGTGGCCCCTTACCTTACTGCTGTAAGGCAAACAGCATAAAGAGACCAAGGTCTCAGATGATGACAGCGGTGTACCCTCTTCAGTGTCCCGCAGTTAACATATAGGGTGGCCCCTTACCTTACTGCTGTAAGGCAAACAGCATAAAGAGACCAAGGTCTCAGATGATGACAGCGGTGTACCCTTAGTTCCAAGCTAGGAGGACTTCTCCCCACATTAAGGCAGGATCTCACAGAGAAGGAAACAGGAGGGCTCCAAATGGTGAAGTATGTATACACTTTTATTACAAAACTCAAACAAATGGAAAGGTACTCACAAACAAATCAGTTTAAAAACGCCAGATAGCAGTTTAAAATGTTCCTTCCCTGATGAAGTCACATGACGATACGCGTGGGAAGGAAGTGCTTGTGGATACCGGAAGCCACGTCTGAGAGACGAAAAGGAACATTTTAAACTGCTATCTGGCGTTTTTAAACTGATTTGTTTGTGAGTACCTTTCCATTTGTTTGAGTTTTGTAATAAAAGTGTATACATACTTCACCATTTGGAGCCCTCCTGTTTCCTTCTCTGTGAGATCCTGCCTTAATGTGGGGAGAAGTCCTCCTAGCTTGGAACTAAGGGTACACCGCTGTCATTATCTGAGACCTTGGTCTCGTTATGCTGTTTGCCTTACAGCAGTAAGGTAAGGGGCCACCCTATATGTTAACTGCGGGACACTGAAGAGACACCAGAGTGTGCACAGTTTACGTTGTATTGCACCTGCTACTACGAGAAGCATTTTACAGATTTTTTTGCCACTTTTTTATTTTTGTTTGCAGTTTGAGAGACTTCTACATTTGTCTGCACTGAATGTTTCACTATTTAATTTTGCTTTATACACACTTTGTGTAATACTTTATTTATTTGCATTTATCACTTTATGGGTATGTGCGATTTCTTTTCTATTTATGCGATTTTATGTGTTTCTATTTACACCGAGTAAGAAAATTTATTTATTGGTATTCATCACTATCACTGTGTGATTTTATACTTTATTTATTTGCATTTATCACTTTATGGGTATATGCGATTTCTTTTCTATTTATGCGATTTTATGTGTTTCTATTTACACCGAGTAAGAAAATCTATTTATTGGTATTCACCACTATCACTGTGTGAATTTATACTTTATTTATTTGCATTTATCACTTTATGGGTATATGCGATTTCTTTTCTATTTATGCGATTTTATGTGTTTCTATTTACACCGAGTAAGAAAATCTATTTATTGGTATTCATCACTATCACTGGGTGATTTTATGCGATTTTTACTTTGGTCTATGCGATTTTATATATGTGGTTTCTATTTCTTTACATATATATATATATATATATATATATTCGTTTGGAATGCTTTGTTGCACTAGTCACTTTGATCACTGATCACGATTTATCACGGGAATCAGAATTTATGCACAGATAATTTATGTTTTTATTGGTTAGCACTTTATGGATTAATATTATTTAGTTTAAGGGAGCGCAACACCATTTATTTGATTTGTTGCTATATGTTTCAGTGGTAGGGCTTATACCTCTGTCGGTGTTTGGCTGCAACCCTAATTGAGGCTTAATAGATTTTTGATAGCGCAGGGATACTTTTGTCTATTACTTTAGAATATACCACCAATTGCTGCCACTTGGAACATAAAGGGGAACCAGGGGTATATTTTTATATGCCCCAGGGGCGCACTTGTGCCATGTAGGGACTGCACTACTCCCTCCCTCCAGTAATTCCCTGTTTTTCATTTTCTTTGTTCCTATTTAGGGGTGGAATTGCATGGGTGCATGCGTTTTATACTAAATTATAAACTGTTATTAATATATTTTTATAGGGGTGGAGGGGTGTAACCATTCAGCAGTCTGCAAAGCATTTTTCAATTGCATGTTTACAATCCATGATAGACCCAATCGTGGCTTTATTACACTTTATATTTTCTGAACTCTCATGACTTACTCATACATATATATATATTTTATACTTTATTTCAATCCACCATATTTTGTTACTAGTACCCTGTTCCACATGGTAGGGATTGCTTAGTGTGTGCATGGTTTTTTGGGCCGTCTGCTTGTCTGTTCCCTGGGAGCTGCGATGCAATTTTTGGTACCCCTCCCTCTTCCATCTGTTCCCTTCGTCCCCATTTGTGGTGGATGGAGGTGGTTGTTTGGGTGGGTGCTCCCTACTGCATCGGCACCACGTCACCGCTCTGTGTGTGTGTGACACTTTTTGATGTTGCACCACACAAGCAGGTTTTTCTTTCCAGCTAGGCTGATGTGGGGGAGGTACCTGAGCCTGTATATGTGGATTTTTTCGCTCTGGCATGGATACCTCCCCTTTCCTGCCACGCCTACGTGACGCTGGGAGGGACACGTTGTATCAGCTGGGAGCATTTCAATTCACCTCACTTGGTGTTTGTCTTTCTGGCAACATTTCAACATTTCATATGCAAGCATTCACCTGTTGATTTTGGTTCCCTATTTCCTTGTGAACCAACAGTAAATCACCATAGGCTTCACCTATATTTTTAGCACTTTGTTCTTTATTCTTTGGATCCTTCACTATATCACCCAGACAATTTTCTTCTCTTTCTTTTCTACACTTTTTTTCTTTCTCCTTCCTATTTGGTGGGTTTTGAGTATCTGTTTTTCCTGTTGCATCATGGCAACATACACTCTGGGTTGTGACTTCACCCCCACAACCTGATAGGACCACATAGCTATAAGATGAAGATACGCCCCCGCCCCGGTATTCCCTTATTTTTCCTCACCTGTTGGGACCGCACGGATCATCACCCTCTTACCGCTTCGCCCCAGCCAGGTTCAAGCCTCTCCTGGGTGGAAGTCCTTACCGATACAGCCTCTAAAGGAAGCTAAATGGAAGGAACCCCACTCTGGTGATCTCAGGGGTATGAATACTTTTTCTCTGCAAACAGAGCATTGGCTCTATAGCCGTTGGAAGTAAGGCTGAAGGCATATAACAAAAAGATTGGTCTTTAAGCCTTAAACAGGCTTAGTACCTGCGGTGGTCTCCGGTTTCCTCTTCCTCCCTGGTGTCACTCTGTCTGCAGCTTGACAGCATACTCTCTGCCTTCAGTATCTCTTGTCACCTTGGGTTGTCTGGTGCTTTTACCCCAGTGTTGCCTTTCTGCCATATTTTACTTCCTTTTGCTGAGCTCTGTAGTCCCACAGCAGCATCAGCACTCTTCCTGGTCACTCTGCCGCTTTGCACATGCTCACTGTGCACTTTGGGCAGCCTGTGTATGTCTATCTATGTCTTTTCCCTTTTCCAAGATGGCGCCGGCGGCCACACGGCGCTGCTGAGAATGTGCGGGCGGGACGTGACTCCGGCTCCAATTTTAAAAGGGGAAGATGCCTTTTTTTAATGCAGATGCCTTTTTTGCCTGTTTTTGTGCTTAGCTGAATTTCCTGACTGCTGCATTTTTGTTTTTTCTGCCCCAGTGTTGCCTCTCTGTTTGGTAAGTATCTCCCTTGTATTTTTTTCTACTCTCTATTCCCCTCTTATTTCTGCTGTGGCTTTATCTTCCTTACCCTTTTTGTGTTACCTGTGTCTTCAGGCTTCCTCTGTTCCCTATCCATGGAGATCACTGCTCCAGCAGATCACCAGCAGCATAATAGGTAAGAGGGGAGGAGTTTGGTAAGTAGAGAAGATCGAAAAAGAGAGCAGGACACACTAACGCTACCTAAATGTTTAGCCCCATCAGGTCCGCAAGATCATCTCGCAGAGATTCCTCGCATAGAAGAAGCCGCTCTGGCCATAGGCGGAGCCATTGGGGTGGAGGAATTCGCTCAGGGAAAGGGAGTCACAGGAGGAGTCACTCCAGGTCTCGTTCAAGGCGCAGCCATTCCCGCCGAAGAAGATCCCCTGACCAGAGGCGCTATTCACCAGCACGCCACTCCCATCCTTCTGAAAATACCTGCTGGGTATACGGGGCCATAGCCCTTCCAGACAGGTTGGCATGCCGCAGGTGCTTTGAAGAAGCCACCAGAGAAAAAGGGCAAGAACACAGAGAGCTCACGGAGTCTTCTGCCCCACGTGTCGCTCCGGACACAGAGTTATCTCCACGGGGTGCTTCGCCGGCTCCCCCAAGTACTTCAAGAGAGCATGATTCTCCTTCAGATGAGGAAGAACTAGAGGCTTCAGCGGGCTTTGACTTCTCCCTAATAGAGCCTTTTGTGAGGTCAGTGAAGGAGGCCATTAGCTGGGAGGAACCCCAGGAGGCCCAACCCAAAACGAGAAAATATTTCCTGAACCTGAAGAGAGAACCTGAACCCTTCCCCTACATTGATGAGTTGGAGGAACTTATCAGAGACGAGTGGCAGAGACCCGAGAAGAAAGCAAGTCTCAACAATTGGCGATTTTTACTTTGGTCTATGCGATTTTATATATGTGGTTTCTATTTCTTTACATATATATATATATATATATATATATATTCGTTTGGAATGCTTTGTTGCACTAGTCACTTTGATCACTGATCACGATTTATCACGGGAATCAGAATTTATGCACAGATAATTTATGTTTTTATTGGTTAGCACTTTATGGATTAATATTATTTAGTTTAAGGGAGCGCAACACCATTTATTTGATTTGTTGCTATATGTTTCAGTGGTAGGGCTTATACCTCTGTCGGTGTTTGGCTGCAACCCTAATTGAGGCTTAATAGATTTTTGATAGCGCAGGGATACTTTTGTCTATTACTTTAGAATATACCACCAATTGCTGCCACTTGGAACATAAAGGGGAACCAGGGGTATATTTGTATATGCCCCAGGGGCGCACTTGTGCCATGTAGGGACTGCACTACTCCCTCCCTCCAGTAATTCCCTGTTTTTCATTTTCTTTGTTCCTATTTAGGGGTGGAATTGCATGGGTGCATGCGTTTTATACTAAATTATAAACTGTTATTAATATATTTTTATAGGGGTGGAGGGGTGTAACCATTCAGCAGTCTGCAGAGCATTTTTCAATTGCATATTTACAATCCATGATAGACCCAATCGTGGCTTTATTATACTTTATATTTTCTGAACTCTCATGACTTACTCATACATATATATATATTTTATACTTTATTTCAATCCACCATATTTTGTTACTAGTACCCTGTTCCACATGGTAGGGATTGCTTAGTGTGTGCATGGTTTTTTGGGCCGTCTGCTTGTCTGTTCCCTGGGAGCTGCGATGCAATTTTTGGTACCCCTCCCTCTTCCATCTGTTCCCTTCGTCCCCATTTGTGGTGGATGGAGGTGGTTGTTTGGGTGGGTGCTCCCTACTGCATCGGCACCACGTCACCGCTCTGTGTGTGTGTGACACTTTTTGATGTTGCACCACACAAGCAGGTTTTTCTTTCCAGCTAGGCTGATGTGGGGGAGGTACCTGAGCCTGTATATGTGGATTTTTTCGCTCTGGCATGGATACCTCCCCTTTCCTGCCACGCCTACGTGACGCTGGGAGGGACACGTTGTATCAGCTGGGAGCATTTCAATTCACCTCACTTGGTGTTTGTCTTTCTGGCAACATTTCAACATTTCATATGCAAGCATTCACCTGTTGATTTTGGTTCCCTATTTCCTTGTGAACCAACAGTAAATCACCATAGGCTTCACCTATATTTTTAGCACTTTGTTCTTTATTCTTTGGATCCTTCACTATATCACCCAGACAATTTTCTTCTCTTTCTTTTCTACACTTTTTTTCTTTCTCCTTCCTATTTGGTGGGTTTTGAGTATCTGTTTTTCCTGTTGCATCATGGCAACATACACTCTGAGTTGTGACTTCACCCCCACAACCTGATAGGACCACATAGCTATAAGATGAAGATACGCCCCCCGCCCCGGTATTCCCTTATTTTTCCTCACCTGTTGGGACCGCACGGATCATCACCCTCTTACCGCTTCGCCCCAGCCAGGTTCAAGCCTCTCCTGGGTGGAAGTCCTTACCGATACAGCCTCTAAAGGAAGCTAAATGGAAGGAACCCCACTCTGGTGATCTCAGGGGTATGAATACTTTTTCTCTGCAAACAGAGCATTGGCTCTATAGCCGTTGGAAGTAAGGCTGAAGGCATATAACAAAAAGATTGGTCTTTAAGCCTTAAACAGGCTTAGTACCTGCGGTGGTCTCCGGTTTCCTCTTCCTCCCTGGTGTCACTCTGTCTGCAGCTTGACAGCATACTCTCTGCCTTCAGTATCTCTTGTCACCTTGGGTTGTCTGGTGCTTTTACCCCAGTGTTGCCTTTCTGCCATATTTTACTTCCTTTTGCTGAGCTCTGTAGTCCCACAGCAGCATCAGCACTCTTCCTGGTCACTCTGCCGCTTTGCACATGCTCACTGTGCACTTTGGGCAGCCTGTGTATGTCTATCTATGTCTTTTCCCTTTTCCAAGATGGCGCCGGCGGCCACACGGCGCTGCTGAGAATGTGCGGGCGGGACGTGACTCCGGCTCCAATTTTAAAAGGGGAAGATGCCTTTTTTTAATGCAGATGCCTTTTTTGCCTGTTTTTGTGCTTAGCTGAATTTCCTGACTGCTGCATTTTTGTTTTTTCTGCCCCAGTGTTGCCTCTCTGTTTGGTAAGTATCTCCCTTGTATTTTTTTCTACTCTCTATTCCCCTCTTATTTCTGCTGTGGCTTTATCTTCCTTACCCTTTTTGTGTTACCTGTGTCTTCAGGCTTCCTCTGTTCCCTATCCATGGAGATCACTGCTCCAGCAGATCACCAGCAGCATAATAGGTAAGAGGGGAGGAGTTTGGTAAGTAGAGAAGATCGAAAAAGAGAGCAGGACACACTAACGCTACCTAAATGTTTAGCCCCATCAGGTCCGCAAGATCATCTCGCAGAGATTCCTCGCATAGAAGAAGCCGCTCTGGCCATAGGCGGAGCCATTGGGGTGGAGGAATTCGCTCAGGGAAAGGGAGTCACAGGAGGAGTCACTCCTGGTCTCGTTCAAGGCGCAGCCATTCCCGCCGAAGAAGATCCCCTGACCAGAGGCGCTATTCACCAGCACGCCACTCCCATCCTTCTGAAAATACCTGCTGGGTATGCGGGGCCATAACCCTTCCAGACAGGTTGGCATGCCGCAGGTGCTTTGAAGAAGCCACCAGAGAAAAAGGGCAAGAACACAGAGAGCTCACGGAGTCTTCTGCCCCACGTGTCGCTCCGGACACAGAGTTATCTCCACGGGGTGCTTCGCCGGCTCCCCCAAGTACTTCAAGAGAGCATGATTCTCCTTCAGATGAGGAAGAACTAGAGGCTTCCGCGGGCTTTGACTTCTCCCTAATAGAGCCTTTTGTGAGGTCAGTGAAGGAGGCCATTAGCTGGGAGGAACCCCAGGAGGCCCAACCCAAAACGAGAAAATATTTCCTGAACCTGAAGAGAGAACCTGAACCCTTCCCCTACATTGATGAGTTGGAGGAACTTATCAGAGACGAGTGGCAGAGACCCGAGAAGAAAGCAAGTCTCAACAATTGGCTTGCCAAACTATATCCTCTAAAGGAGGCTAAAATTAAATCTCTTGTGTCCCCGCCGGTGGTGGATGCATCCCTCATGCGCCTGGCCAGGCACGTTACGCTCCCTATCGAGGACGCCGTGTCATTCAAGGACGTCCTGGATAGGAAGATCGATACTGATCTCAAAAGAGCTTACCTAGCAGTAGGAGGCATATGCAGGCCAGCAGTGGTTCTTGCAGCTGTGGGTAAGGCTATTGCCAGATGGTCAGCAAGCACAGAAAAGCTTGTATCCGAGGGCGCTGATCAGGACCAGATAGTTAGGGCCCTGCAAGAACTAAGCCTTGCAGGGGATTTTGTGGCAGAGGCATCTGTGGATGCTATTAAGTCTGCATCCAGGGCTATGTTGTCCTTGGTAATGGCCAGACGGGCTCTCTGGCTCAAACCCTGGGCGGCAGATCCTGCTTCCAAGTCCAATTGGTGCCGCATCCCGTATGCTGGCGAGAACCCTTTCGGCACCAAATTGGACTCTGCTATTTCTAAGGTCACTGGCGGAAAATCAGGGCTTATCCCCTGGGATAGAAAGCCAAAGCTTCAGCCTCCTCCCTTTAAGTGTAACCTCCCGGACAGGTACAGGGATGCCAAGTCCTACAGGCCTAGTAGGGAGTACAGAAGGAACTGGAAGGCCCCTCAAATGTCCTTCCTGAAGTTCCAGAAGCCCAGGACCCTGGCATCTACTGACCAGAAGTCCTTTTGAAGGTGCGTCTGCCCAGCCAGCAGTGGTGGGGGCCAGACTCTCAAAGTTCACGCTGGTCTGGGCGGAAACGATAAGCGACCCCTGGACATTAACCACCATTCACGTCGGGCACAGATGGTCATTCAGGGGAACATTTTTGCCCAACAAACCTCCCGTCATCCCGGCATAAGAGGTTAGCCTTGACTCGATACGTTCAGGATCTGCTCCAAAAGGAAGCAATTACAGAGGTACCCCTATCCCAAAGAGGTTGGAGGTTCTATTCCCCTCTATTTCTAGTAAAAAAGAAATCAGGGGACCTACGCCCAGTCCTGGATCTAAAAAAATTAAACAGTTCTATCCGGGTAGAAGCATTCAAAATGGAGAGCCTCCAGTCTATCCTCCAGGCCATAAATCTGGGGGACTGGATGCTCTTCATAGATCTACAGGACGCCTACCTCCATATCCCTATCCATTCAGAACTCCAAAAGTTCCTCCCTTCTTCGCTGAACCACAGACACTTTCAGTTCCGAAGTCTTCTGTTTGGAATTTCTACGGCTCCCAGGACCTTTACAAAGGTCCTTCTTCCTTCTTCCCGTTATCGCGCATTTGAGGGAGAGGGGGCTGCGAGTCCACCGTTATCTGGACAATATTCTCCTCCTCTCAGACAGCCGGGAGTTGCTGTTACAACATCGGAAGATCCTCATTTCCACTCTGCAGAATCTGGGATGGCTGATAAACTGGGGGAAGAGCCAGATTCGGCCCACCCAGAGAATGATCTTCTTAGGAGCCCAACTAGATACCCAGTTGAATACAGTGCAGCTGCCTCCGGAGAAGTCTTCCCTGTTGATCCAGAAGGTGAAGAAGGCCCCTATCGGCCAGAGTATGCCTCAGCCTTCTAGGCTCCCTAACAGCGACCATTCCTATGGTCTGTTGGGCTCAGTGGCACACCAGACCTCTGCAGAACTCCTTCCTAGATCAGTGGGATGGTTCATCCATGACCCAGACGATCCGGATCTCGGAGACAGTCAGGCGCTCATTGCGTTGGTGGACTTGTCCCCACAACTTAAACAATTGCAAACACATAGTCATCCCTCCTCAGGAGGTAGTGACCACGGACGCCAGTCTAGAAGATTGGGGAGCCCACTACCAGTCCCATTCAGCGCTAGACATGTGCAGAGTAAAATATTTTGTTTCGGAATTTCGCTTTCGTCCGAAAACTTAATTTATTTAGTTACTCCTGAAATTCGTTTTTATTTATTAAATTTTTCGTTCAAAAATTGCATTCGTCCGAAAATCCACATGAATTACGGTCGAATCTGTCTTTGAAGGCTTATGGTGTCTGTCGAATGTATAAAGAAGATTCGACGGAGCTAGTATATAGCATACTTTAGAACCCTATTAAAGTCTATGGGACTCCAACGTTCAAAATCTAAAGTGCTAATTTTAAAGGCTAATTTGCAAGTTACTGTCCTAAAAAGTGTTTGGGGACCCGGGTTCTGCCCCAGGGGACATGTATCAATGCAAAAAAAAGTTTTAAAAACGGCCGTTTTTTCGGGAGCAGTGATTTTAATAATGATTAAAGTGAACCAATAAAAGTGTAATATTCCTTTAAATTTCGTGGGGGGGGGGGGGGGTTGTCTATAGTATGCCTGTGAAAGGGCTCATGTTTCTGGTGCTTAGAACTGTCCCTGCACAAAGTGTCATTTATGCAGGAAAAAAAGTCCTTTAAAATCACTCGCAGCTATTATGAATTGTCGGCTCCGTAATACAGAGAACACTCATTGAAAGTCATTGATAAAAAAATAAATAAATAAATAAATAAAAAGCATGGGGGTCCCCCAAATTCAATTACCAGGCCCTTCAGGTCTGGTATGGATATTAAGGGGAACCCTGCCTCAAATTTATGAAAAAATTTGACGTGGGGTTCCCCCTAAATATCCATAACCAGACCCTTCAGGTCTGGTATGGATATTAAGGGGAACCCCGCGTCAAATGTAAAAAAAAATTGACGTGGGGTTCCCCCTAAAAATCCATACCAGACCCTTTATCCGAGCACGCAACCTGGCAGGCCGCAGGAAAAGAGGGGGGGACGAGAGAGCGCCCCCCCTCCCTCCTGAACCGTACCAGGCCACATGCCCTCAACATTGGGAGGATGCTTTGGGGGTCTGTGACCCCTCAAAGCACCTTGTCCCCATGTTGATGAGGACAAGGGCCTCATCCCCACAACCGTGGCCGGTGGTTGTGGAGGTCTGCGGGCGGGGGGCTTATCAGAATCTGGAAGCCCCCTTTAACAAGGGGACCCCCAGATCCCACCCCCCCCTGTTTGAAATGGTAAGGGGGTACAAAAGTACCCCTACCATTTCACAAAGAAAGTGTAAAAAATGGTTAAATAAAACAAACACACTTTTGAAAAATTCCTTTATTAAAAATAAAAAAATAAAAAAAAGATTCCAGCGGCGGTAATCCACTCTTGCTATCCAGCGACGGACGGTCATCTCTCCAGCGATGGCTCATCTCATCCAGCGCAGCGAATCCATCCTTCTTCTGTCTCCGTGGAGGAGACACTGCAGGCATTCCGGCGGCCTGACGTTTCTTATATACGGAGGGCGGGGCCACCCGTCACCCGACCCCGCCCCCCTCTGATGCAAGGGGAAACCCAGGGTTCCCCGTGACGTATGGGTGACCCCGCCCCCCTCTGATGTAACGGAAACCTGCCTGTGTTACATCAGAGGGGTGCGGGGTCACCCATACGTCACAGGGAACCCCGGGTTTCCCCTTGCGTCAGAGGGGGCGGGGTCAGGTTACGGGTGGCCCCGCCCTCCGTATATAAGAAACGTCAGGCCGCCGGAATGCCTGCAGTGTCTCCTCCACGGAGACAGAAGAAGGATGGATTCGCTGCGCTGGATGAGATGAGCCATCACTGGAGAGATGATCGTCGGTCGCTGGATAGCAAGAGTGGATTACCGCCGCTGGAATCTTTTTTTTACTTTTTTATTTTTAATAAAGGAATTTTTCAAAAGTGTATTTGTTTTATTTAACCATTTTTTACACTTTCTTTGTGAAATGGTAGGGGTACTTTTGTACCCCCTTACCATTTCAAACAGGGGGGGGGGCGGGATCTGGGGGTCCCCTTGTTAAAGGGGGCTTCCAGATTCTGATAAGCCCCCCGCCCGCAGACCTCCACAACCACCGGCCACGGTTGTGGGGATGAGGCCCTTGTCCTCATCAACATGGGGACAAGGTGCTTTGAGGGGTCACAGACCCCCAAAGCATCCTCCCAATGTTGAGGGCATGTGGCCTGGTACGGTCCAGGAGGGAGGGGGGGCCGCTCTCTCGTCCCCCCCTCTTTTCCTGCGGCCTGCCAGGTTGTGTGCTCGGATAAAGGGTCTGGTATGGATTTTTAGGGGGAACCCCACATCAATTTTTTTTTACATTTGACGCGGGGTTCCCCTTAATATCCATACCAGACCTGAAGGGTCTGGTTATGGATATTTAGGGGGAACCCCACGTCAAATTTTTTCTTAAATTTGAGGCAGGGTTCCCCTTAATATCCATACCAGACCTGAAGGGCCTGGTAATTGAATTTGGGGGACCCCCACGCTTTTTTTTTATTTATTTATTTATTTTTTTATCAATGACTTTCAATGAGTGTTCTCTGTATTACGGAGCCGACAATTCATAATAGCTGCGAGTGATTTTAAAGGACTTTTTTTCCTGCATAAATGACACTTTGTGCAGGGACAGTTCTAAGCACCAGAAACATGAGCCCCTTCACAGGCATACTATAGACACCCCCCCAGCTACGAAATTTAAAGGAATATTACACTTTTATTGTTTCACTTTAATCATTATTAAAATAACTGCTCCCGAAAAAACGGACGTTTTTAAAACT
Organism: Lithobates pipiens; assembly: GCF_037356315.1. Lineage (NCBI taxonomy): Eukaryota > Metazoa > Chordata > Amphibia > Anura > Ranidae > Lithobates > Lithobates pipiens. Next base: position 180,767,514 of record NW_027507785.1, read on the forward strand.
TTTTTTTGCATTGATACATGTCCCCTGGGGCAGGACCCGGGTCCCCAAACACTTTTTAGGACAGTAACTTGCAGAATCTTTTCTCTCTGTCAAATCTTTTTTCTCTGTCGAATATTTTCTCTATATAATCTTGGACTAATAGAGGTAAAGTTAGGCACATTCGACCACAGGTTCTATAGACAGATTGTTATTGTCAGAGTCATGTCGAATCTCCTATTCTATATCGAACTGTTGTAACAATGAAAACGAAAATAAAGCATTTATTTATGTCAGATCTTTCGTTTTTCGGATTTTGTGCTTTCGTTATCGTTTGTCAAAACAAAAACGAAAATAGCTAAAATTCGGACGAAAATGCATTCGGACGAAAACAAATGCACATGTCTATTCAGCGCAGGGCCATTGGCCTTTCGAAGTAGACCTTGCTGCGACTCCGGCAAACTCCAAGTGCCGAAGGTTCCTGTCAAGGTTTCCCTTTCACTCAGCGGAGGGGACAGATTGCCTCCAGCATCCCTGGAATTTCCATCTCAGGTATATCTTCCCTCCGACTCCCCTGATAGCGAGATTTTTCTTAAGGCCCAAGAGATCAGCAGCATTGGTGATAGCAGTGTCATGGTTATGCAATAGAGTTGGTCTGCTTACCTGTTTCCATGTGTTCATCTTTAGAGACCAGCCGACCATCCTCTGGCATGACTCCACCCTAGCTCCTATCAGAGAACTCTATATTAACCTGTGCACTGCAGGCCAACCCTGCTCATCAACCATTGTGTATTCCTTTGTGTGTTAGCTTCCTGTTACCTGCCGTGTGCTCTTCTGTTGTTCTGTTACCGACTTTGGCGTGTCTTTGACTATCCCTGTTTGCCTGTGATCCTGACCTTTTGGTGTGTCCCTGACTATTCCTGTCTGTTTGTGGCCCCGACCTTGGCTTTGTCCCTCACCATCCCTATCCTCCTGTTGCCTACTGTGGGTGTGAGCTGGGGGACCCTGGGGGTCGTGACCTGGAGCCAGTTGCAGCCAAGTCCATCCTCACCACTCAAGGCTCTGGTGAACACCTGCTGGCTCTTAGACTTCGCGCCACAGGGAATCTTACGCTCTAACCCCGGTGGGACCTGTCTCCCGTCCGCAGCAGTCAGCCATAGGGTCCACAACCTTGCGGTGCACTCCTGATCCCTACGGTGTGCATCTGTCACCTCGCGTCAAGGTGACCTGACAAGCGGTGATTCCTTTTTGGCCCAGGAGGCCATGGTTCACCACCCTCCTACAACTGAGCACGGCAGACCCTCTTGCTCTTCCCCTGTCAGCCGACTTGCTCTCCCAGGGCCAGCTATTACATCCAGATCCGGGGAGGCTGCACTTGATGGCTTGGAGGCTGAGAGGGCTAGATATCTAGGTCAGGGCTGCTCCCAGAAGGTAGTTGATACCCTGCTCCAGGCCAGAAAACCTACCATCAACTGCACCTACCGCGGGGTCTGGGAGAAGTTTGTTACCTTCTCTCAGGACCTTGGCCGGGATCTGTCCTCCCTTTCGGCTCCTCTGATCCTAGAGTTCCTGCAATCAATCTTAGACAAAGGTCTTAGCTTTAGTACTGTAAAAGTTCAGGTGTCGGCTCTATCCGCCCTGACAGGGGTTAAATGGGCTCACGATCCCCTTGTTATGCAATTTCAGAAGGCCTGTCTTAAACTAAGACCACCTAGGAATCCCTCCTTTCTGACATGGGACCTATCAGTCATCTTAGAGGTACTATCCAAAGAACCCTTTTTTCCGCTGGAAAACATCTCCCTCTGGCACCTGACACTAAAAGTCGCCTTCCTGGTCACAATCACATCAGCGAAGAGCGTTTCAAAGATGCAAGCATTACTGATTAAGGAGCCGTAACTGATCATCCATCCAGACAGAGTAGTTCTAAGACCCTCGGATCGCTTTATCCCAAAGGTGGCATCCTCTTTTCACTTCAACCAGGAAATCAACTTGCCAGCTCATAACATAGACCAGGGCAACCCTCATCCTCTGAATGTAAGGGGCAACATCATAAAATATCTTTCCATGTCCGAATCCTTTAGAAGATCGGAGAACCTCTTCATCATTCCCTACGGCCTTAGGAGAGTTCAAGCAGCATCGGCCCGAACCATTGCCTCCTGGTTGGTGAAGACCATTAAAAAGGCCTACTTGCTGAGTGAGCTGCAAATTCCTGAAGACCTATGGGGCTACCTGTGGAGAGTATTGGAGAGGTTTGGCTTTGGCCCCTTATTTATCCAATGGATAAAATTGCTGTATAACAAACCTAGGGCAAAAATCAAGTTGGGAACTGAATTTTCTGAAGCATTCCAGCTGGTGAGGGAAACAAGACAGGGGTGCCCGTTGTCTCCCCTCTTATTTGTATTAGCTATGGAGCCCCTGGCAGTCCTGGCAAGATCACGCCCGGACATCCAGGGATTCCGGCGTGGAACAGAAGAAGATAAAATTGCCCTATTCGCGGACGATGTCCTGTTTTTTATTGGGGATATGGACTCTACCCTGAACAGAGTTGTGCAGTTGATGGGGGAGTTTGGTCAACAATCCGGTCTAGAAATTAACTGGAGTAAATCAGCTCTCCTGCCACTGCCCAGACCTGGTGATCAAATGGTGCCGCCAACGATTGCAGGCCTAGAGACGGTGGCCAGGCTGAAGTACTTGGGCATCTGGATCTCTGGGGAAGTAAACCAATATGTTAACGAGAATCTAGCACCATTATTGGCGAAAATTAAGCTGAAACTTAACAGATGGTGTGGCCTCCCTCTCTCCGTGGCGGGACGCTGCAACCTAATAAAAATGCTCTGGCAGCCACAAATACTATATATTCTACACAATTCCCCAATTTGGATTAACCAGAAATGGTTCCAAAGAATGGACTCACTTATCCGGGATTTAATTTGGAAAAAGGGACATGCCCGGATAGGGTTGCATACGATGCAGCTCCCCGTCACGGGGGGAGGATTGGCTATACCCCATCTGGGAGCATATTTCTTGGCTGCCCAACTCCAGCATTTAGCAGGGGCGGGGCTCCAAGAGGGAGGGTCCCCAAACCATAAATTGATGATGGTGGGGGTACCCCATAAGTTATTACCTGAAGTCTTGGAGGCTAATTCATTTGCCTATAGATGCCCCACCAATGTTTTAATGAGGAAGGTATGGCAGAAAGCAAAGCAAAAGTTGGGATATGTGGGAGTAACTGCTTACACTCCCCTATGGCATAACCGACATCTGAGTGAATTAAACAATATAGATAGATCTCTAGAATGGGACAGACAGGGGATTAATAGACTGGTGCACCTATATGAAGGGAATGTAATGAAATCCTTCGAAGATATTAGACAGGAATTCAATATTTCTAACAGGACGTTTTATAAATATCTACAGTTGAGACATGGAATTCAAGCCCAATATGGGTCACTCGCTATTGAGCGGACTGAAATCCCCCTGCTTCAGGGACTTATGGACCGAAGGCAAGCAAAAGGCCAGATCTCTCGGTTATACACAAAGATCAGAGGAAGGATCTTGAAAGGTGAGGGCCCAGCTAAGAGCAGGCAGGGCTGGATAGGGGATGTAGGCCCGATAACCCAAGAACAATGGGATAAGACGCTTGAGCAGGGGAACTTGGTTTCTATATCCCCATCACAGCGAGTGTCCCATTTGCTCCTTATATATAGGGCATATTATACCCCCTATAAGTTGTGGAAAATGGGTAGGAAACCTAGAGACGAATGCCCCAGATGTGGGGCATCGGGAGACCTCTTCCATATGGTATGGAAATGTCCAAAATTGTATAGTTACTGGCTAGAAATAGTTCTTAAAATAAACAGGGTTTTTAAGATCACCCTGAAACCTGAGGCCAGGATTTGCTTATTGGGGATATTTGAGGAGGATAGAATTTCTCCTCCAACTAAGCCATCCGTCCTGAGGTGTTTGTACCAGGCCAGACGGCTGATAGCAATAAATTGGCAAGCCAAAAATCCCCCGGTATTCGGACAATGGGTTAACGCAATCAACTCTACAATATGGTGAGAGAGAGCAATGTTTATAAAACAAAACAACTTAAAAAAATTTGGGATATTATGGAACCCCTGGCTGATCAGCATGGGCTACCCCCTGAGTGAGTCTACCGAGAGGGTGGACTAGTACCCGCTTGGTGGGCAGGAGGCAGGGGGTTTCTTTCCCCCTCCCCCCAGGTGGATTTCCTTGTGGGGAATCCTCGGGGGGGCGGGGGTGGGGGTTCTCTTTGCCTGTCTCTTGTCTTTACTTTTCTTCCCCTCCATATTGATTGGTGCCCATTACTATCCAGCTATGTTTGGCGTGACTGGTGCCAGCAGTGTGTGCTCCAAGAGGGGCGGGGGGAGGGTGGGCGGGATGGGTGGGGGGGCGGAAAAGGTGCATGGCGTGCTTGCGGCAACGTGTGTGTTGGGCGCAGCTTCGCCATTGTATTATTTTGTATGAAATGAAGATCTTTTTGAATTGTGTATATTATTGTTATTTTGTATTGGAAAAATCTCTAATAAAGTAGTATCAAGTTTAAAAAAAAAAATTCCTGAAGACCTGAGGGCTCATTCCACCAGAGCAGTGGCCACCTCCTGGGTAGCGTATTGTAGGGTCTCAGCGGAAACCATCTGCAGAGCGGCCACTTGGTCCTCCAGGAACACCTTTATCTCTAACTACAAGGTGGACTCTTCTATTCCTTGCTAATAAATGTTTACCTTTGCATCTCCCACCCAGTCTGCGAGTTAATCCCCAGAGTGTATGCTGCCATGATGCGACAGAAAAAACTGAAAATTGTATACTTACCTTTCAGTAATTTTCCTTTCCTGTAGCATCATCTGTAGCATCTTCATGGCAGCATACAATATCCCACCCACAAAGATCTTCATCTTATAGCTATGTGGTCCTATCAGGTTGTGGGGGCGGAGTTACAACCCAGAGTGTATGCTGCCATGAAGATGCGACAGGAAAGGAAAATTACGGAAAGGTAAGTATACAATTTTCCGGTTTTCATCTATGCTGTTTTTCCCTTTATCTTACCTGGTGTATGGGCTTTCACACTCTTCATCAAATAAATATCATACATTCAATATATATCATTGATCTCAATTCACAGCGTTGGCTCACTGTCACTCACATTTGCACATTTACCCTAGTGAATCTACAGTGCTCCCTGCTTGTCCATGTGTCTCTACCTCAGCTCCCATGCCAGACCTTTCTAATGGTTCTGAACCTCTGTTCACATCTATGCAGTTGACGTGAGTATCTATAGGGATTTCATCCTGTCCCTTACACATTATTTATTCCTATTATTCAGTTACAATATTATACCGTATGGTTATGTTTCTTTATAGATCACCATTGCTTTCGCCCATGACAAGTTGGTATATCCCAACGAAACGCGTCTGTCTTCCATAGATGTATGATGTCCATACAGATGATTTTATGTCTCTTATTTTGTTTTACTCTAGCTCATGTTAGCCCATGTTGTGCAGGACTTGCTTTTACTTTATTATATGCCAAGTACCATGACGTCAATATTTATATGCTGTTTTCAGCATGCCCTGCGTGTATGCGATTCTGTGTATGCATTTTTGCATTATTCAGTATGTTATACATGATCTCACATGGTATATTAAAATGTTATTTGCTAAGACTGGTTTTTGGTATACATCTCTCATTCAAAAACTCCCCCTTTTTGTTGGAACCCATAAAAGCCACACTGTGTTTTATATCCCATATGTTTACGTTATATAGTGATTGGCCTCATTTAAAGTCCTGCTGACCACTTTCCCTTTTCTTTGTCGTTAAAAAATGAATTTGGAACTAAACTATTTGAACATATCTACTCTAAACATTATTTTTATGTGCAATTCTCTGGGTCCTAAAAAGAGGTCTGGGCACTTTCTATTTTCTGGGAGCTATAGTAAACTCGATTTTGGGAGCATTTTTGCACCAGCGATATAGTGAATTCCATTTTAGCATTAATTGCGGTGATTGCAGCATTTTAGCGCTAATTACCGTGACTGTGGTAATTTTGACGCTAATTAGCGCTCATCGCTATAGTAAATGACCCCCGTTGTGTATTAGTACTGCTTGGACCTTAAAGTGCAAATAAAAAAATATCACAGACAGTACTCAATTGTTCTTGTTGAACGTGCACTAATATGGCTACAATCACCTCAACCATCATTATATTTGGGAAGCTTTTTTTAGTAACATTCGTTTATATAATTCTTTCCATAGTTCGGAAAAAAGCAAAGTCGTAGAAATAGTTATACAGTATGTCTTGCAGGGCCTTCTCTTTAAATTGTCTGCATTATTTACTATTTAGTCTCATACGTTTGTGTATTATTGTACCATCATATTTTTGTACCATGTTTCTCAGCAGGTCTTTACTTTGATGTAGCTTCTCACAAGTTCAACTAACTGCAGTACTCTAATCATTTGCTCTCAATTTATTATTGTTAAAGTTGTTTCACGAAACATAAATGGGGTGAATTCTTCAATTAAAAGGAAAAGGTTTTTACAAGCTATAACAATTCTAAATCCTTCATTGCTTTACTTCAGAGAATCTCACCTTAACTTTTATGAAAGTCAAAGGTTGAAATGTAATTGGGTAGGCCAGATTGTATTTTCTGTAGATAAAGATAAGAAAGGTGGTATAGTTACCCTCTTTATTAAAAAAAATCTCAAAGTTAACATTTTAGAGCATGAAGTAGATAGAAATATAAGATATATTTATGTTTGTGTAAAAGAAAAAATGTTAAGCTTCATTTATTAACAATTGTTCTTCTGATAAAACCAAACCAGTTTTTATGATTGGCTCAAACAAGGGGTCATTCCTTGCATAAGTAAACCATCATTGGTTGGTGGAGACTTTAGTTACCTAATGGATTCTATCTTGGATCTCCTATCCCACATTTTTCTTTATACATCTTCAAAACTAGCTCCTTAGGCTTCTAATGCCCTGTACACATGACCGGTTTTCCCATCGGAATAAACTCTGAAGGTTTTTCCGACAGAATTCTGCTGAAGCTGTCTTGCTTACACTCGATCACACCAAATTCAGACTGTCAAGAATGTGGTGACGAAAACAGGGGGGCGTGGCTAACGGGCTACTGCATGGTCGCATAGGTAGATAGCTCCGCACCAGAGAAGGGAACAAGACACGACGCAGGTGTTCAATCGAGCTAGTTCTGCCCTACAACACAGCCGCAAGACCCCTCAACGTTCCGGCATGGCTCAGAAGAGGAAAGGAGCCTCCCAGCTCCAAAAGCTTCCTCATTTCTTCCCGCAGAAAGAGCGCGGCCTGAATCAAGATGGCGATGGCTAGGCCTCGCCAGCCTCGCCCAGCGGCTGAATCTACGACGCCTAGCCCAGGCTCCCTTAAAGTGGTGGACCGGCAGCCATCTGAGATCTCCACCCCGCTGTCTAGGAGCCCAGCGAAGTCTAAACCATGGCTATCCACCCACACCGAAGATGATCAGGTGAGCAGTGACCGGGAGGGCCTGGATGACACCAGGGAACTGGCAGAGTCCCTTACAACATTCCCCACCAATGATCAGCCAGTCTTCACCACATTGCGGGACATGCTTGTTTCTCTCCGCAGCTCCCTCCATGCGGACATCATAATCTTGCTTAGAAGTAGGGTACAATTGTCTGTTTTGGCAGAGTTCCAAGCTGAATACATGATTTTTTATCTTACTAAAGTTGGAATACTTACCTTTTTGTGACAATTTTCACACATTTTCACAAAAGTATCCACTGGAGCATCTGTGTGGAACACCCTAAAATGTTTCTTCTGGTGTCCCATACTAGTGCCCCTAAGTCCAGATGTGTAAACAGCTACTGAGCCCTTATACTTAATCAAGCTTGCATTTCATTCTAGTTACAAATACATCTAGACGGCAATATACAAAACTTATTTTTATACAAATAGGCATAACCAAATGTATTTAATCTGTATCTGTCTAAACATTGTATTTAATGAGCGAACAATGTTTCCTACGACAAATTACTGTGCCCACTAACCTGAAACTTGCCATTTTAAAATGTCCTACAGTAAATAAATGCACATGGGGCATCATGCAAGTAATAATAATATTAATAATAAGAAGAAGAAGAACACAGGAGAAATTTTCTTGATCCTTCTATACTGATCCAGCTCCCTCAGTTTCAGATCTGACCAGCGTTTCCTTAATTGCTCCTTGGATCCTCGCACCCCAAAATTTCTGTGCAGACTCGTCACAACTTTCGTCATGATTTTGGCCTTTCTCACATTCGTCCATGCTTCCCATCATAGTCGTCATCCTCAAGATGTCCACCATCTCCACCATCTCACCAAAGGACATATTTGAGGCCTTAAATCTTTGCCTCCAGGATTAGGATGTTTCTGCCTCTGGGCTTTCCTCCTCGTTGAAATGAACACGCATCTGCTGTGTCTCTGCCATGTCGCTCCTAATGCATGCTGAAGAGAAGGGGCGGGGAATAGACTAGAAAGAGCGTCAGGGGCGGGCAACGCGGGCAGAGTTTCACGCATGCGCAGTGTATATAAAGGTAACACGCGTGTGTCGTACGTACGTTCACTGTGCTGAGGAAGGAGGACGAAAGTTCTAATGAAGGTAACATCTTAACTTTGGAACATCAGTGGCCTATACTGCTTCAAGATTGAGGCCTATATTGGGATAAGATTATGAGAGTTTAGGCTGACATTAGTGATTTTGTCTTGTGTATTGTCTTTTGTCTGTCAGTTAATGTGAATTACTTAAGGGCCCAGAATTCATGGCCAGTTTCATAGACAGGTAAAGGGAGATGAGGAATTTGTGGGAGGTAAAATACAGCTTATATTATAATAAACAAGCTAGGAGGTCAACACTGGAGAAACTTCTGGAATTTTGGAAGACTTGGGTCCCCGATGCAACTATCGTGTTCTTGGAAAAGAAAATTGGGATCTTGAGGAACATGTATAAGAAGGAGCATAATAAGATATAGAAATCACTCAGATCAGGAGCTTCAGCAGAGGATGTGTATGTACCCAGGCTGTAGTACTTAAACAAACTGGGATTTTTGGATGACCAGATTGAAGCCAGGGAATCACTTTCTACCCTTCTCTGCAGCCTTCCCTGCAGCCTTCCCTCCACCCTTCCCTCCACCCTTCCCTCAACCCCAGCAAAGGCTGACGAGGAACAACCTGGGCCTTCCATCCTGGAAGAAGTAGATGCGCCCAGCTGGAGTCAGGTATAGAGGTCGACCAATATAGATTGGCCAATATTTGGCATTTTTTAATTAATCAGCAACGGCCGATTGTGCTGATAAAAAAGGCTGATTATAACTTTAGCGCAAATTGCAAATTTTTATTTTTTTTTCAAACAAATTTTTATTGAAAATGTAGTAGTGCAGAATTACAAATATACGTTTCCATCATACAAACATTCAAAAAAAAAAAAAAAAAAAAAAAAAGTCATGGAACATTCAGTGCATAATAGCGAAGACATCCGCATAACAAAGGTAGGGGATTGTGAAAATATTGCACATAGAAACGGAACAGAACTTAGAGGGTATCGCGTTTCTCCAACAATTGGAGAACGGAATAAAACTTGACCTTCAACGTGTCTATATATGAATCCCAAGGTAGATAAATTTGCACCAGGTCTGACTCTTGGAGCTACTGTCGGGAGGGGAGTTCCAGGTGACTTATAAGTGTTGTGGTGTATTTGCATGGGAAGTCCATAATGGCAGGGTCAGATGCTACTGACTGTGCCCTCATATGTGAGGGCACCATCAATAGCCAATATATAGGTGGGTCCTTAGCAGGCACTGAAAACGAGGGGAGTGGGGCGAGGAGGGATTGGGTAAAATAGGGGTGGACGAGGGGGGGGATTGTGTAAGTAAATCGGGGAAGATGTTTATCTCCTCAGTCTCCGCTGCGAGTCAGGGAGGTGTGGCATGGAAATGCGTTGCTGTGGATCGGACTAGGAGCGGGTGGAGTTGAATGCAGAGAGAAACGCAGAAGAGGCAATGACATGCGGACCCCCGAGCACTACCCTTACTCGGGGTCGGGAGACGCATGTCACTCTAGGTGGGGAAGGGGACAGGAAAGCGGGGAGGGGATGTTGGTGCTGAGAATGTGGTGTCGATCTCTTGAGATCAGCGTGAATTTCAGAGTCAGGGAGGGGTCATCAGTGAGTGATACCTATTGGTTGTACGGAAGTGTGTCCAACAAGCCCACGTTTTCGAGAATTTAGCAGGAGAGTCCCGGGAAATGTGGATAAGCTCCTCCATTTCGGCTATTTTGTTAATTTGCCTGAGCCATTCTGGGATAGTTGGAGCCCGGGGGGAGCCCCAGTGTCTCGGGATACATAATTTTGCCGCGTTGAGCAGGGGTAGGATCAATGTCTTACGGTAGCCTGGGGTTGAGAGAGCTGAGTGGTGAAAGAGACACTGGGCCGGCATGTGGTCCAGTGTGAAAGTGGAAATAGATTCAATGAGTTCTCGTATTTGCTCCCAAAATGGCTGGATTAAGGGACCGGACCATAGAATGTGGAATAGTGAACCCGGTTCTTCATTGCATCTCCAACATTTGTTGGGAAGTGAGGGGTTAAACTTGTGTAGAATATCTGGTGTTCTGTACCAATGTACTAGGGTTTTGTAATTGTTTTCCTGAATGGATACATTCAGAGATCCTTTATGTGCAACTGTAAAGATGTGTTCCCATTGGTCACTAGAGAGTGTTAATCCCGTCTCCCTTTCCCAAATCGTGAAAGCTTTCCTTTCTTTAGGGGAGATTTCCGTGAAAAGCAAGGTGTAAATATATGATATTAGGTGTTGTTGTGGGTCAGATTGGGAACATAGGGCTTCAAAAGGAGTTAGTGGTCGTGTGATCGAGGAATCACTGTTAATCGTCTTTAAAAAGTGGCGGATTTGCAAGTAGATCCAAATAGGGATAGGGGTATCAGTGATAGTAGGCGATAGTGCCAGGCGATCGAGGATAGAGCCATCTTTGAACAAGTGGTGTGCTAATAAGTCCGACTGTAGCCCTTGATGCGATAAGAATTGGGCAGACATTCCAGGGGGGAAGGCAGGGTTTTGTTTGATAGGCGTTAGGGGACCCGGAGCGGAGGAGACCCGTGTCTTTCGACATGCTTCCCTGAAACAGTGGAGTGTCGGAGCTACGAGGGGGTGCTGTTTGATCGTTGCAGGGATATGTTGAGGCAATAGCCAGGGTGTCGTTCGCAAGGGTAGCTCAAACATTGAGCTCTCTAGCTCAACCCAGTCTTTGTGCTGACCGTGCAAATTCCAGTCAATAATGAGTTGACAGGCCCAATAATATTTTTCAAGGTCTGATAGACCAATGCCCCCTTTCGTCTTAGGTCGTGTGAGCAGGTCATACGCGATTCTTGGACGTTTCAGTGTCCATAAGAAACTCGTGCAGAGTCTCCTATATGATAAGAAAAAGGAGGTGGGTAGTTTGATGGGGACAGTCTGTAGTAGGTACAGTATGCGTGGTAGAATATTCATCTTGATAATTGCTGCGCGGCCAAACCACGAAAATTGTGGTTTATTTCAATTTTTAAGGTCATCAGATAGGGTCTTTAGGATGGGGAGGTAGTTTTTGGCAAAGAGATCGGAAAGGTTGGACGTGAGGTAGATCCCCAGATATTTAATGGCATTGTGCCTCCATATGAAAGGAAAGTTCTCCTCACATTGTGTGACCGCTTCCCGTGGGATGGTGACATTGAGGGCATTGGATTTGGTAAAATTGATTTTAAAATTCGAGAGGTGTTGGAAGTGTTTGACTTCAGTTAACAAATTAGGTATGGAGATATGTGGCTCGCTGAGGGAAAGTAAGATATCATCAGCAAAGGCTGCTAATTTGTAAGTGTGACCTCCTATCTGTATGCCTTTAATGCTGTCATTGGATCTCAGGCAGTTCAAAAACGGCTCCAGAGTTAATACAAAAAGAATGGAGGAGAGAGGACATCCCTGCCTCGTACCATTGGCTATGGAGAAGGCGTCCGACAGGTGGCCATTTATGCGAACTCTTGCAGACGGATTTGTGTACAGGGACATTATGGAGTTAAACATGTGTTCTTGTAGACCTATGTGCTTTAGTACTGCCCCCATGTAGTTTGCAAATTACTTCTGTAATAGAAGTCAATGTAAGTTGTCTGATGTCTTCTGTGGAGCGATTTCTCCTCTCTGGGCAGTTTGCCAAGAAAAGACCAAAGAGATACAATGTTTATACTTATGAATGGACTGAACTTCGTGTGTAGGAGTTCTCAGTTTAATCATTTAAAGACTAAATCTTTTCTGACACTTGTTGCTTACAAGTAAAAATCCTGTATTTTCTGCTAGAAAATCACATAGAACCCCCAAAAATTATATATATATTTTTTAACAGAGACCATAGGGAATAAATTAGTGGTTATTGCATTATTTTATGTCACACAGTATTTGCGCAGAGGTCTTTCAAGTGCATTTTTTTTTTTGAAAAAATACACTAATGATTTAAAAAAGAAACTAAGACAGTAAAGTTAGCCCATTTTTTTCGTCCAAAAGTTAAATTTAATATATAGTTTTTTTTTCATCTAAATTATACATACAAGTGAACTGATTGGAGGTTTGTTTTGTTTAATAAATGTTTAAATGTAAGAAATTTTCTGTATCACTTATTACTTAAGGCTGCTTTCACACTGGAGCGGGCAGGCATTGATGGTAAAACACTGCTAGTTTTAGCGGTGCTTTATCATCATTTTAGCCATGATATTCGGTTGCTAGTGGGGCACTTATAACCCAACTAGCGGCAGAGGAAGGGGTTAAATGCGCCCGTGAAGCGCCGCTGCCAAATCGTATTGCAGGCGCTTCAGCAGTAGTGCCCATTCATTTCAATGGGCAGGAGTGGTGGAGGAGCGGTATACACCGCTCTAAAGATGCTGCTTGCAGGACTTTTTTTAACGTCATGCCAGCGCATCTCCTCAGTGTGAAAGCATTCGGGCTTTCACACAGACTGAAAAATGCGCTTGAAAAATGCCTCAGTGTGAAAGGTGTCTGTTAGATTTCATGAGATGAAGGGGGATAAAAAAAAGGGAAAAAAAATTGGCCTAACATATCGACCCCCAAAAAAATCAGCATCATATATTGGCCATTGGCCGCCACGATTTCTAAATATCGGCATCGGCATTGGCCAGAGAAAAACCCATATCGGTCGACCTCTAGTCAGGTATATTATTTTTCGACATATTTGTTGTCCTAATATTAATGATGTTAACTAGATGTTATAATTGATAACAAATTAATGATTTTAAAAAAAGTGATGTATACATATCAATAGACAGTATACATAAAAAAAGGACACTCCCCCTAAGGAGCAGGACTTTAAAAGTGACCGAAAGCACAAATTTATCAAAAAGTTTTATAAAGTTTATTGATTACAAAAAATGATATCAAATATATCACACATAATATACAAAACAGATATAATATAGCATATAAAAAAGATGGCCTATACATCCCACCCAACGATCGTTCCAGGCTTTCTGCCCTTCTTCAGGGTATTTATAGACATATAATAAGCACAATATCTAATAAAAAAGTACATATTGCATTAATATTTTTATTCATTCTTATATACATTTTCAAAGTATTATCAGAATAATTCATAGAAAGGAATATAAGCCAGGCATGCAAAGACAAAAGAACTTACATTAACAATAAAAATGGTTCTGTATAGAGCTCCACATGACCACAGATGATTATGGTGTTGGTACACAGTCTCCCCAAGCCACGGACATCAATGAAGCCCAAACAGGGGTCACATGCTCAATCCACAATGACGATTTTGTGAAGCCGATAGTTGTTCTATCACAAATAAAAAATTGTTTAAAAAAAAAAAAAATCCTACCTGGAATTCTAATCCCAAAAGGTCTCTAAACTGAGCAGTCTATGAACAAACTTGTTTACAAAAATTGCATCCAATATTGGAAAAAACAAGGAACATAAAAATCCTGTTCAAATCCTGTTCAAAAAAAGAGAGGGAAGTATACCTGGTTAAAACCAAAATAGTGTTTTGAGAAAAGGAAAAAAGAAAAAAAAAGGGAGGGAAGGGAATATTTTTATATTTAGCTGCAAAGGTGTATCATCCCACATATGCAGGGAGGTATGGGACAGTATATTCTGGCAAGACACAATATTTAATGGCTAAGCAGCTATAATCATAAGAAAAAGTACAGCTGGTTAGAACTAATGAAGTTTTTTAAAGATTGCAAAAGAAAAAACCAAATAGTGCAAATCATAATGTTCGCAGCAGAGGTGGTATACCTGTGAATGTGTGTCCGTACAGATTGGCCAGGTGGATGGAGAAGATACCTGCAGCGTAGCGAGCCGATAACAGCTGATCTGTATTGACCACTGAACGGCTTAAATAAGAGGTGAAGGGACTTGCGCATGCGCACTCTGTCCCAAAACGTGATGACATCATCACAATGTATGGAAACGAGCATTTACTCCCTAACATTCAGAGACCCGTACCGGCATAGCGCTGCCATGGCAACAGTGAAACAACCACGCTGCGAATTAAAACAGAAGCATATAGCAGAGTTTGTAACAACATCACGAAACGCAAAACAAATAAGAACTATAAATAACTAAAGGTATCAGGTGAGGGCAGAGCAAAGAAAAGGGGGCCCCCACGCAGAGAAGAGCAGCAGCGCAGCCTCCCCAAAAAACCAAAGGAAAGAGGGCGTGGCTCTCTGCACTAAGTGCGCGCCAATGCAGTACATGGACATGCCATGAACATACAGAGGGGCCGTCAAAGCCCATAACACACATGTGTATGGGCACGCAGCCCCAGGGTGCGCCGGGTGGAAGTTATCAATGACCAGGAAAGTAAGAGACTGTACACATGTACGTAGTATACTATGTTGTACTGTATTCTATTGTAGCGTCGTGTAGGACCCACCAGAACCAATACAGAGCCTTTAGTTATTTATAGTTCTTATTTGTTTTTAGACATGTGCAGAGTAAAGTATTTCGTTTCGGAATTTCGTTTTCGTCCGAAAACTTAATTTATTTAGTTACTCCCGAAATTCGTTTTTATTTATTTCGTTTTTCGTTCAAAAATTGCATTCGTCCGAAAATCCACATGAATTACGGTCGAATCTGTCTTTGAAGGCTTATGGTGTCTGTCGAATGTATAAAGAAGATTCGACGGAGCTAGTATATAGCATACTTTAGAACCCTATTAAAGTCTATGGGACTCCAACGTTCAAAATCTAAAGTGCTAATTTTAAAGGCTAATTTGCAAGTTACTGTCCTAAAAAGTGTTTGGGGACCCGGGTCCTGCCCCAGGGGACATGTATCACTGCAAAAAAAAGTTTTAAAAACGGCCGTTTTTTTGGGAGCAGTGATTTTAATAATGATTAAAGTGAAACAATAAAAGTGTAATATTCCTTTAACCACTTGGGATCCGCGCTATTGCCAAATGACGGCAACAGCGCGGACCCACATTTCCGGGACGACGTCTATTGACGTCGTCCCGGATACGAGCGGCCTGCGCGCCCCCTGAGGGGCGCGCGCGGCGCGCTCTGTGATCGGCGAGTCCGTGAGACTCACCTGATCACCGATCCGTGCAAGGGGTCGATCCCGACCCCTTATCACGTGATCAGCTGTCAGCCAATGACAGCTGATCATGTGATAGAACGGAGCCGGTAATCGGCTATTATTCCTCCTCGCGCTGACAGCGCGAGGAGAGAAAAAAAAAGCCGATCACGGCCAGCAATACAGCTGACCACCTGCCCCCTGCCAGTGCCCACCTGCCCACCGCCGTGCCATCCTGAATAAAAGTAAGTGCCCCCCATCAGTGCCCCCATCAGTGCCCCCATCAGTGCCCATAGTGCCCACAGTGCCACCTACAGTGCCACCCACAATGCCACCCACAGTGCCATCCAGCAGTGCCACCAACAGTGCCACCCACAGTGCCCACAATCTGCCTCAAAGGTGCTGCGACCCAGTGCCGCCCATCAGTGCCCAGCAGTGCCGCCCATCAGTGCCCAGCAGTGCCGCCCATCAGTGCCCAGCAGTGCCCCCTATCAGAGCCACCTATCAGTGCCACCTATCAGTGCCCATCAGTCCCATCTATCAGTGGTACCTATCAGTGCCCATCCATGCCACCCATCCATGCCACTTATCCGTGCCACCCATCCATGCCATCTTATCTGTGCCCATCTTTGCCCATCAGTGCCGCCTTATCTGTGCCCATCGGTGCCGCCTTATCTGTGCCTATTAGTGCCGCCTTAACTATGCCTATCAGTGCCCACCAGTGCAGCCTATCAGTGCCCACCAATGCAGCCCATCAGTGCCCACCAATGCAGCCCATCAGTGCCCACCAATGCAGCCATCAGTGCCGCCTAATCAGCGCACTTCAATGAAGGAGAAAAATGACCCGTTTGCAAAATTTTATAACAAACTATTAAAACATGATTTTTTTTTGCATCTTTTTTTGTTTGTTTAGCAAAAAATAAAACTCCAAGCTGTAACTAAATACCGCCAAAAGAAAGCTCTATTTGTGGGAAAAAAATGATAAAAATTTCATTTGGGTACAGTGTTGTATGCCCGCGCAATTGTCATTCAAAGTGCATCAGCGCTGAAAGCTGAAAATTGGTCTGGGACTGAGGGGGGTTTAAGTGCCCAGTAAGCAAGTGGTTAAATTTCGTAGGGGGGGTTGTCTATAGTATGCCTGTGAAGGGGCTCATGTTTCTGGTGCTTAGAACTGTCCCTGCACAAAGTGTCATTTATGCAGGAAAAAAAGTCCTTTAAAATCACTCGCAGCTATTATGAATTGTCGGCTCCGTAATACAGAGAACACTCATTGAAAGTCATTGATAAAAAAATAAATAAATAAATAAAAAAAAAGCGTGGGGGTCCCCCAAATTCAATTACCAGGCCCTTCAGGTCTGGTATGGATATTAAGGCGAACCCTGCCTCAAATTTAAGAAAAAATTTGACGTGGGGTTCCCCCTAAATATCCATAACCAGACCCTTCAGGTCTGGTATGAATATTAAGGGGAACCCTGCGTCAAATTTAAAAAAAAATTGATGTGGGGTTCCCCCTAAAAATCCATACCAGACCCTTTATCCGAGCACGCAACCTGACAGGCCGCAGGAAAAGAGGGGGGGACGAGAGAGCGGCCCCCCCTCCCTCCTGAACCGTACCAGGCCACATGCCCTCAACATTGGGAGGATGCTTTGGGGGTCTGTGACCCCTCAAAGCACCTTGTCCCCATGTTGATGAGGACAAGGGCCTCATCCCCACAACCCTGGCCGGTGGTTGTGGAGGTCTGCGGGCGGGGGGCTTATCAGAATCTGGAAGCCCCCTTTAACAAGGGGACCCCCAGATCCCGGCCCCCCCCCCTGTTTGAAATGGTAAGGGGGTACAAAAGTACCCCTACCATTTCACAAAGAAAGTGTAAAAAATGGTTAAATAAAACAAACACACTTTTGAAAAATTCCTTTATTAAAAATAAAAAAAAGATTCCAGCGGCGGTAATCCACTCTTGCTATCCAGCGACGGACGGTCATCTCTCCAGCGATGGCTCATCTCATCCAGCGCAGCGCATTCCTCCATCCTTCTTCTGTCTCCGTGGAGGAGACACTGCAGGCATTCCGGCGGCTGACGTTTCTTATATACGGAGGGCGGGGCCACCCGTCACCTGACCCCGCCCCCCTCTGACGCAAGGGGAAACCCGGGGTTCCCCGTGACGTATTGGTGACCCCGCTCCCCTCTGATGTAACGGAAACCTGCCTGTGTTACATCAGAGGGGTGTGGGGTCACCCATACGTCACAGGGAACCCCCGGGTTTCCCCTTGCGTCAGAGGGGGGCGGGGTCAGGTGACGGGTGGCCCCGCCCTCCGTATATAAGAAACGTCAGCTGCCGGAATGCCTGCAGTGTCTCCTCCACGGAGACAGAAGAAGGATGGAGGAATGCGCTGCGCTGGATGAGATGAGCCATCGCTGGAGAGATGACCATCCGTCGCTGGATAGCAAGAGTGGATTACCGCCGCTGGAATCTTTTTTTTGTTTTTAATAAAGGAATTTTTCAAAAGTGTGTTTGTCTTATTTAACCATTTTTTACACTTTCTTTGTGAAATGGTAGGGGTACTTTTGTACCCCCTTACCATTTCAAACGGGGGGGGGCGGGATCTGGGGGTCCCCTTGTTAAAGGGGGCTTCCAGATTCTGATAAGCCCCCCGCCCGCAGACCTCCACAACCACCGGCCAGGGTTATGGGGATGAGGCCCTTGTCCTCATCAACATGGGGACAAGGTGCTTTGAGGGGTCACAGACCCCCAAATCATCCTCCCAATGTTGAGGGCATGTGGCCTGGTACGGTTCAGGAGGGAGGGGGGCGCTCTCTCGTCCCCCCCTCTTTTCCTGCGGCCTGCCAGGTTGTGTGCTCGGATAAAGGGTCTGGTATGGATTTTTAGGGGGAACCCCACGTCAATTTTTTTTAAATTTGACGCGGGGTTCCCCTTAATATCCATACCAGACCTGAAGGGTCTGGTTATGGATATTTAGGGGGAACCCCACGTCAAATTTTTCTTAAATTTGAGGCAGGGTTCCCAGTTAATATCCATACCAGACCTGAAGGGCCTGGTAATTGAATTTGGGGGACCCCCACGCTTTTTTATTTATTTATTTATTTATTTTTTTATCAATGACTTTCAATGAGTGTTCTCTGTATTACGGAGCTGACAATTCATAATAGCTGCGAGTGATTTTAAAGGACTTTTTTTCCTGCATAAATGACACTTTGTGCAGGGACAGTTCTAAGCACGGGAAACATGCGCCCCTTCACAGGCATACTATAGACAACCCCCCCCTACGAAATTTAAAGGAATATTACACTTTTATTGTTTCACTTTAATCATTATTAAAATAACTGCTCCCGAAAAAACGGCCGTTTTTAAAACTTTTTTTTTGCATTGATACATGTCCTCTGGGGCAGGACCCGGGTCCCCAAACACTTTTTAGGACAGTAACTTGCAGAATCTTTTCTCTCCGTCAAATCTTTTCTCTGTCGAATATTTTCTCTATATAATCTTGGAGTAATAGAGGTAAGGTTAGGCCCATTCGACCACAGGTTCTATAGACACATTGTTGTCAGAGTCATGTCGAATCTCCTATTCTATATCGAACTGTTGTAACAATGAAAACGAAAATAAAGCATTTATTTATGTCGGATCTTTCGTTTTTCGGATTTTGTGCTTTCGTTATCGTTTGTCAAAACGAAAACGAAAATAGCTGAAATTCGGACGAAAATGCATTCGGACGAAAACGAATGCACATGTCTATTTGTTTTGTGTTTCGTGATTGCTAGCAAGCCTCTGCTGCGAACATTATGATTTGCACTATTTGTTTTTTTCTTTTGCAATCTTTATAGGACGTTAGTTCTAACCAGCTGTACTTTTTCTTATGGTTTTAGCTGCTTAGCCATTAAATACTATCTATCCGGTAGCGGTGTGTCTTGCCAGAATATACTGTCCCATACCTCCCTGCATATGTAGGATGATATACCTTTGCAGGTAAATATAAAAATGTCTCCTTCCCCTTCCTCCCTACTTTTTTTTTCCCTTTCTCAAAACACTATTTTGTTTTTAACCAGGTATACTTCCCTCACTTTTTTTGAACATTTAGGATTTTTACATCCTTTGTTTTTTCCAATAATGGATGCAATTTTTGTAAACAAGTTTGTCCATAGACTGTTTAGTTTGGAGCCCTTTTGGCATTAGAATTCCCAGGTAGGGTTTTTTTTTCCCTTTCTCAAAACACTATTTTGTTTTTAACCAGGTTGTTGTGCTTTTTAAGGATGGTTTCCCGCACAGTATTTATTAAGTAATTTTTAACGAGGATATTTTTAAGATACAAAATCAATCTATATAACACAGTTTATACATGTGAAACTTATTCACAGAGACAAGTGATCATACAAAATAGTTACATTTATTGGTTGACAAAAAACAAATATTTACATGAAATTTAAATATTGATTGCGTCACATGAACACCTTGACAATTAATGGAAACACCCACAAAATGGGAGTGTAGTACTTTGGACGTAATATCACCATGATCACTTCTCAGTAGAATCAATAACCTTAAGATAATTGACAATTAAACAGATTGTCTGTATTTCACACATTCAACCGTTACTATACTGTAGGTAAGTAAGTGGTTAATAATGTGAAATAAATTAAACGTTTGTTTGTCAATAAAAGTGTCAACTATGCAAAAATAAATATATCATGAAAAATTTAATTTTAGAGAAAAAATATCGAAAAGGCGGTTATTGATTCGGGAGAACGATTATCAATAGTATAATATTCAATATATCAATATTTGAGAAAACGTACAAGATATGATCAACATGGCATTTTTACCCATTCCAAAATGGCTACTAGTCTGGATTGTTCCAGGGAGCAGGAATCTTTATGAATGTAAAAATATGCATTCATGCATGGTGCATGAGTGTCAGTCTGTCTGGGAGTGTGTGTATCTCCCAGTGTCCCTCTCAGGGTGTGTCCCTGAGCTTCCTCCCATGGCATCTTTCTTGTTTCTTAAATATCCTCATAAACAAAAAGATCATAAAATTATACTAACTTCTTCCCAAAAGGTATGTGTTCCCTCCTCATTGGCAGGCAAAATGTAATGATTACCTTTCCCAGGAGCCTAATGATTTTAAGGTAATAGCACCTTCAACCACCAGGTGTCTCACATGTGTTTGGTGTTTATCTCCTTTAATATTTTATATTTATAATGTGTATTTTTTTTTAATATATGTTCTAACGAATATATCTCCAGTGTTCATTGATGCTAGTAACTGACATAATAGAAAATATGCTTAACATAATTATTATATAAAAATATAAAAATTATATATCTATAAAAATGTAGTCCATTTAGAAAGGACATAGGTTATATATATGAATCAAAATCACATAAAATTATTATCTATATGGATACATGTATAATTCGGGTATTCAATCAATAATTTTTCTTTTATCTAAACATAGGTTAAATTCTTATACAGTTATAATCACTATTATATGTTTTTCATAATACTAATTTGTTGCTGAAACACTTCTACTTATTATTACACTTGTATATATATTTTCTTTATAACAAAGTTCTTTAGATCATTAGATACAAAAATTATAATATCTCTTTTGTGACCTACATATAATTTGAATGGCTTATAAAAGATATGGATGCCTTTGATATATTTTCCTTGATTCTTATTACATCCATTGCAACATAACATATTATATGTCCATATCATATGTAGATACGTGTATTTGTCATTTCACATTGGTTTCTGTAACTGTTGTCATGCTGGCTTATAATTAGAGATGGCCGAACGGTTCGCCCGGAGTTAGTTTCGCGGCGAATTTCGGCTGTTCGCCGTCCGCTCCGATCGGCGGACTATTGCCGCCGTTCGCTCGGCGGACTTCCGTGTTTACTGTGTAAAAGAACTTTGACCTATGATGACACATCCATCATGGGGTACAGGACAGCCAATTGAGACATTACAGCACATGGACACTTGGACCTTCCCCCTAACTTATAAATAGACCCGATCCGGCGGCCATTTTACATTCTTTCGTATGTCACTATAGGGAGAGGTTGCTGTGATGAGCAGGGAGAGACTGCAGTGACACAAATCGCTAGCTATTTGGTCCACAAAAGTTCTTTTCAGGACTGGTATAGGTGTTAGGTGTAGTTCAGGATATAGGTTTGAGGCACTGCTGTGCTAGTGATTGTTGCAGCAGCCTGTCTTTTGTCAGTGTAGAGAGAGGGACAGGACGCTGTGTGCAGCAGGGACAGTCAGTTTAATCATCAGCTGTTATCTATTAGGTCCACAAAAGTCCTTTTCAGGACTGGTATGGTAAAGTAATACAGGATATAGTTTTGAGTGCTATTCAAGTTATTGTTCCAGCAGCCTGTGTTTTGTCAGTTTAAATAGGGACAGGCAGGAAGCTGTGTGTGGCAGTGAGGGACAGTCAGTTTAATCAGTAGCTCTTACTATTAGGTCCACAAAGGTTCTTTTCAGGACTGGTATGGTAATAGGCTTGTACACGTATAATATTATTTCTTCCAAATATAGAAAGAATATTATACTTGACTGCTGCCCTTCTGCTGCAGTAGTCCTTTATGAGTATAGGGACTGAGGTACAGTCTGCTAATCATTCACAACCTACTAGTTTCACAAAGGTCCTTATAAGGACTGGTAAGGTATAGGGTACTATAGTACATAGGGTTGAGTGAGGTACATTCTGCTATTCCTTAAGGAGTGGTATAGGTCCACAATATATAGGGTTGAGGTGCACTACTGCTGACTGCTGCCCTTCTGCTGCAGTAGTCCTTTATGAGTATAGGGACTGAGGTACAGTCTGCTAATCATTCACAACCTACTAGTTCCACAAAGGTCCTTATAAGGACTGGTAAGGTATAGGGTACTACAGTACATAGGGTTGAGTGAGGTACAGTCTGCTATTCCTTAAGGACTGGTATAGGTCCACAATATATAGGGCTGAGGTGCACTACTGCTGACTGCTGCCCTTCTGCTGCAGTAGTCCTTTATGAGTATAGGGACTGAGGTACAGTCTGCTAATCATTCACAACCTACTAGTTCCACAAAGTTCCTTATAAGGACTGGTAAGGTATAGGGTACTACAATACATAGGGTTGAGTTAGGTACAGTCTGCTATTCTTTAAGGACTGGTATAGGTCCACAATATATAGGGTTTAAGTACACTACTGCTGACTGCTGCCCTATACTGCAGCAGTCCTTTATCAGTATAGGGACTGAGGTACAGTCTGCTAATCATTCACAACCTACTAGTTCCACAAAGGTCCTTATAAGGACTGGTAAGGTATAGGGTACTACAGTACATAGGGTTGAGTGAGGTACAGTCTGCTATTCCTTAAGGACTGGTATAGGTCCACAATATATAGGGCTGAGGTGCACTACTGCTGACTGCTGCCCTTCTGCTGCAGTAGTCCTTTATGAGTATAGGGACTGAGGTACAGTCTGCTAATCATTCACAACCTACTAGTTCCACAAAGTTCCTTATAAGGACTGGTAAGGTATAGGGTACTACAATACATAGGGTTGAGTTAGGTACAGTCTGCTATTCTTTAAGGACTGGTATAGGTCCACAATATATAGGGTTTAAGTACACTACTGCTGACTGCTGCCCTATACTGCAGCAGTCCTTTATGAGTATAGGGACTAAGGTACAGTCTGCTAATCATTCACAACCTACTAGTTCCACAAAGGTCCTTATAAGGACTAGTAAGGTATAGCGTACTACAGTACATAGGGTTGAGTGAGGTACAGTCTGCTATTCCTTAAGGACTGGTATAGGTCCACAATATATAGGGTTGAGGTGCACTACTGCTGACTGCTGCCCTATACTGCAGCAGTCCTTTATCAGTATAGGGACTGAGGTACAGTCTGCTAATCATTCACAACCTACTAGTTCCACAAAGGTCCTTATAAGGACTGGTAAGGTATAGGGTACTACAATACATAGGGTTGAGTGAGGTACAGTCTGCTATTCCTTAAGGACTGGTATAGGTCGACAATATATAGGGTTGAAGTACACTACTGAGGTACAGTCTGCTAATCCCTAGCTACTAGTTCCACAAAGGTCCTTAAGGACTGGTATAGGTGTACTATTTGGTGTGCAGTATATAGTTGTGTAATACACGTATAAAATACTTGCACATATTTGACTTCCTCCTGGGGCTGCTTATTATGAGGGGCTCCCACCATCCCTGTGCTGTGCTGACTTCCTCCTGGGGCTGTACCTCTGCTGTGCATATTATGAGGGGCTCCCACCATCCCTGTGCTATGCTCATTATGAGGGGCTCCCACCATCCCTGTGCTATGCTCATTATGAGGGGCTCCCACCATCCCTGTGCTGTCCTGACTTCCTCCTGGGGCTGCTTATTATGAGGGGCTCCCACCATCCATGTGCTGTGCTGACTTCCTACTGGGGCTGCTTATTATGAGGGGCTCCCACCATCCCTGTGCTGTGCTGACTTCCTCCTTGGGCTGTACCTCTGCTGTGCATATTATGAGGGGCTCCCACCATCCCTGTGCTATGCTTATTATGAGGGGCTCCCACCATCCCTGTGCTATGCTCATTATGAGGGGCTCCCACCATCCCTGTGCTGTCCTGACTTCCTCCTGGGGCTGCTTATTATGAGGGGCTCCCACCATCCATGTGCTGTGCTGACTTCCTACTGGGGCTGCTTATTATGAGGGGCTCCCACCATCCCTGTGCTGTGCTGACTTCCTCCTTGGGCTGTACCTCTGCTGTGCATATTATGAGGGGCTCCCACCATCCCTGTGCTATGCTCATTATGAGGGGCTCCCACCATCCCTGTGCTGTGCTGACTTTTTCCTGGGGCTGTACCTCTGCTGTGCATATTATGAGGGGCTCCCACCATCCCTGTGCTATGCTCATTATGAGGGTCTCCCACCATCCCTGTGCTATGCTGACTTCCTCCTGGGGCTGCTTACGGTGCAGGTGTCAGTGCTGTATATCACGGTGCTGGTGTCAGTGCTGTATATCACGGTGCTGGTGTGAGTGCTTTATGTCACGCTGTTGATGTCAGTGCTCTCTATCACGGTGCTGGTGTCAGTGCTGTATATCACGGTGCTGGTGTCAGTGCTTTATGTCACGCTGCTGATGTCAGTGCTCTCTATCACGGTGCTGGTGTCAGATCACTCTATCACGGTGCAGGTGTCATTGCTGTATGTCACGCTGCTGATGTCAGTGCTCTCTATCACGGTGCTGGTGTCAGATCACTCTATCACAGTGCTGGTGTCAGTGCTTTATGTCACACTGCTGATGTCAGTGCTCTCTATCACGGTGCTGCTGTCAGATCACTCTATCACGGTGCAGGTGTCATTGCTGTATGTCACGCTGCTGATGTCAGTGCTCTCTATCACGGTGCTGGTGTCAGTGCTGTATATCACGGTGCTGGTGTCAGTGCTTTATGTCACGCTGCTGATGTCAGTGCTCTCTATCACAGTGCTGGTGTCAGATCACTCTATCATGGTGCAGGTGTCATTGCTGTATGTCACGCTGCTGATGTCAGTGCTCTCTATCACGGTGCTGGTGTCAGTGCTGTATATCACGGTGCTGGTGTCAGTGCTTTATGTCACACTGCTGATGTCAGTGCTCTCTATCACGGTGCTGGAGTCAGATCACTCTATCACGGTGCAGGTGTCATTGCTGTATGTCACGCTGCTGGTGATCATCTCCTGCACCCTCTTCTTTGCCTACCCTGACCTTCCCTCTCCTCCATTGCCTTCATGTGCTCCACAGTCCTGAATTGTCACAACAATTTCACATATAAAAAAACAATGCTTGTAGTTGTCGATCCCAGATTCACCTCATACATGTGTTATGTCATTGACCATGTGGTGGGACTATGTGTGCACAGCTAGTAATTATTTTGTGGCTGCAAATTTGACCTGTAGGTTTGCAAAGTTCGCCTCCCATTGAAGTCAATGGGGCCCGCCGTGAACGTTACGGTTCGCGAACTATCGGCCGCGTTCGCGGTACGTCCCGTCGGAAGTTTATCCATCACTACTTATAATTAATTGAAGTCTCCTGCCATTGTCTTATGAGAAGTTGAGACAATATTGGCTACTTTGCTTAGTGAGCCATCTCACTTTCTGAAACAATGCAATATTTGTTCTAGCTATTCAGGTTTAATGACTGTTAG
The DNA here is from genome assembly GCF_037356315.1 of Lithobates pipiens. Classification (NCBI taxonomy): domain Eukaryota; kingdom Metazoa; phylum Chordata; class Amphibia; order Anura; family Ranidae; genus Lithobates; species Lithobates pipiens. The sequence goes on from NW_027507785.1 coordinate 180,793,319, forward strand.
TCACAGGTAGGGATGAGCTTGGTGTTCGAGACGAACATATGTTCGACTCGAACATCGGCAGTTCGCACATTTGCCGAATACCGAACATTATAGGCCGTTCGCACCAAATTCGTGTGGGCTCATGGCCCACAATGCACTGCGCCATCGCAGTGCATTGCTAGCTCATGATTTCCCAAGCATTCACTGTGACCCCGCATGCTTGGCCAATCACAGCGCCGGCAGCGAATAGAGCCATAATTGGCCACAGGCAGGATGCCTGTGGCCAATTATAGCTCAGGGGGTTTAATACACACCCCACACTATATAAGACCACCAGCGCAGCGGCCTTGTGTAGTGTCTCCTTGCTCCTCATCAGCTGGGATCTCCAATCCCACTAGACCTTCAGTCCTCTCTGAAACCTGCACTGAGAGGAATGGTGTAGAATTAGGTGTGTCACAGCCAAGTACTTGCAGTACTCTGCTAGCAGTACACCCACGTCCAATTGTAACAGGAAAATTTCCCTGCCCCAGCTGCTGAACTGTGGAAAGCTGTTCACTCCCAGCCACCCACATGCCCAGCAGTTGAATGCTAGCTTGGCTAAATTGCTAGCACTTCAACTGCTGCTTTTTCAGTTTGTAGACTCGGCCCCCTTCCATGAGTTTGTGCAATGTGCGGTTCCTCAGTGGCAGGTCCCCAAATGCCACTTTTTCTCACAGAAGGCGATTCCGGTTCTCTACCGGCATGTGGAAGACAATGTCCTTGCCTCACTGGACAGGGTGTTTAGCGGTAAGGTGCATATTACCACTGACTCATGATCCAGCAGGCATGGACAGGGACGTTACCTATCTTTCAAGGCCCATTGGGTCACTCTTCTGGCAGCTGGGAAGGATGCAGGACAAGGTTCAGTAGTGTTGGAGGTTGTTCCATCACTACACCTCCAAAATGCTACTACTGGTTGTGACACACCTCTCTCCTCCACCCCTTCCTCTTCTTCTTTCTCCATGGCCTCTTCCAGTGCTCTGTCCTCGGAACCAGCGATGCTCCTTAGGCGTTCAAGGGGCTACGCAAGTACACAGGCAAAAAGATGTCATGTCGTACTTGCGCTAGTTTTGTTTCGGGGACAGGAGCCACACTGGGGCAGATATTTTGTCAGCTCTGCAGGGGCAGGCCGAGAGGTGGTTGATGCCACGCCAGCTTAAGCCAGGAATGGTGGTTTGCGACAATGGCATCAACCTCCTCTTCGCTCTCCGACAGGGACAACTGACCCATGTGCCCTATGTGGCTCACGTCCCTAACCTGGTGGTGCAGCGGTTCTTTGGCAGGTACTCGGGCTTACAGGATGTCCTGAGGCAGGCCAGGAAAGTCATTTGAAAGTCAAATGATCGGCATTTCTACCGATCATTTAATGCCAGTGCTCGGCTGGCTGAGCTCCAAAAGGAGGTGGAACTCAACGGTGGCCATGCTGCAGCGACTGCACATGCAGCAGAGGGCCATCAATGAGTAACTGTGCGACTACATCACCAGGACAGGGTCAGAGGAGCTTGGTTTTTTTTCACCATGCCAGTGAGGCATGATCAGGGATGCATGCACTGTCCTGTCAAGAGGACAAGGAGGAGGCTTGTGTCAGCATGGAGGTGGAGCCGCAGCAGTCTTTTGGGGATGATTTACAGTCCCAAGAAACACGTGGCTGGGAGGAGGTGACTGCGGATCATGTTGTCCTTAGTGACCCAGAGGACTCCGGACCAAATGCCTCAGCTAACCTACACTGCATGGCCTCCCTGATCCTGCAAAGCCTGCGGAAGGATCCTCATATTCTTTGGATCAAGGAGAGGGACCATTACTGGCTGTTCACTCTCCTTGATCCACGGTACAAGGGTAGGGTTGTGGACCTTATCTTGCTGTCGCAGAGGGAGCTAGGATGAGACATCTCCGGGAGGCCTTGCAGAAAGGTCTGTGCAATGCATTCCCAGAGACTGGGAGGTTACAAATTCCTGGTTCTGGACAACGTTTTGCTGAGGCTTCGGTCAGTCACAGAAGGAGCGGTGGAGAAGGTGGTCGTCTGACCAATGCGTTCAGACAATTTTTTAGTCCAAAGCCCCATGGTATGATCGGTTCCACCAACCATCGCCAGCATCTGACTTACATGGTTCAGGAATACCTAGGGGCAAGGTCAAACTTGGACACCTTTCCCACCGAAAATCGTCTGGCTTACTGGGTCTTGAGAATGGTTCACTGGCCAGAGCTTACACAGTATGCAATTGAGCTACTGGCCTGTCCTGCATCCAGCGTTCTTTCGGAACGCACCTTCAGTGCTGCTGGTTGCTTTGTAACTGATCACAGGGTGCACCTGTCCACTGACTCAGTTGATCGACTGACCTTCATAAAGATGAATCAGTCTTGGATCACCACCAGCTACCAAGCACCTGAAGCTGATGTAACCAAATAATTTTTTTTTAAATGTCAGGTCCCTTTACGACTGCCTATGCTGATGCTGAGTGACTGTCCTGTTATGTTGACTGACTATCCTCTTCCTTCTCAATGATCCTGCTGATATCTTGGAAGAACATTTTTGGTTCTGGTGATGCCACCAGCCCAATTTTTCAGCCCCTGTTTAACAGGGGCGTGTAATTACAATTTTTGATGCAATGCTTTTCAGTAGGGCTCATTCCTGCACTCCAACTAGAGTATATGGGAGAGGTTGCAGTGTCGTGGCACTAGCACCAGTGCCTAAGGCCCAATTTTTCAGCCCCTGTTTAACAGGGGCATGTAATTACAATTCTTGATGTAATATTTCACAGCAGGGCCCGTTCCTGCGCCCACCGAGAGTAACTGTGAGGACTTATAGTGTTTTGGCACCAGCACCACCACCACAACCACCAAAGGCCCAATTTTTCTACCACTGTTCAACAATGGCATGTAATTACAATTCTTGATATAATCGTTCCAGCGCCCACCAAGAGTCACTTGGAGGGCTTACAGTGTTGTGGCAACACCAACACCTTAGGCCCCCATTTCTGCAGAGCATATAGGGCAGGCCCCCACTTGAAAACATCCAACTTACATATGTCTCCTACTTGTAAATGGAAGGAGATAACAGGAAGTGATATGAAAAAAGATGGAAAAAAATTATAATGGGTTATGTTTTCCAAAAAGCTTAAAAATAGATTTTTTTTTTTTCTTTTCTTTTTTTCTTTTTTTTTTTTTTTTCTTCCCACTACACAGTGGTTTCCTTATCTTTCCCTGTTCCCCATGAGTTTCTTTCCCTCCTCTGAAGATAGAAAAGCATTCCACCCCGTCCATACCCTGGCATATTGCTCACTTCTGTCCTGGGCCGAGTATACTAAATCTTCCACAGCCCCCACCTTCCTAACTTTATTTAACCACATTGCTATTGTGGGTGGCTTAGGATCTTTCCAAGATCGGGCAATACATGCCTTGGCCTCATTAACCATATGACACAGAACTGAACTCTTATATTTTCCTATTGGTATATGTGAGAGGTGCAACAGAAAAAAAGCCGGGTCATCCAGTATTCGATATTCAGTAAATTTTTGCACAATTCTTTGCACGTCTCTCCAATACTGTTTGATCTTGGGACAGGTCCAAAAAATATGGAATAAAGTCCCCCGTCCCCCATTGTACCTCCAACATTGATCTGAAGCTCCAGGGAAAAACCTCTGGAGCTTCGATGGGGTATAATACCACCTCGTCAACAACTTATAATTTAATTCCTGAGTTCCAGTACAGATTGATGGGTTTAACGAGAGGTATATCATCCTCTGACGTTGATCTGATGAAAATGTCCTATCCAAGTCCCTTTCCCACTTTACAAAACCTGGCATCTCATAGTTATCTGGGGGGGCTATGAGCATTGTATATATCTTTGATATCGTTCGAGACAGAGGTTCCTTCTCTTCACAGTATATTTCAAATCTTGTCAGATCTCGTTTATAATTTATTACTGGACCTAGTGACTCAAAGAAGTGCCGAAGCTGCATTGCCTGCCAAACCTTGATTTCAAATCGGCCCCCCTGTTGAGTCAATACGGTCACTGTTGGCAAGGAATCCAATTGCAAAAAGTGTGATGCCTGAGTATAACCCTTTTCCCACAGACTCTCAAAGGCCCTCCTCTCCATTCCTGGTTTAAAACTAGGGTTCCCTAATATCGGGAATAGTGGGGATTGTGTTGACGAAAATTTAGAATTCTGGCTAATTCTAAGCCCTATTTGCAATGTTGGGCCTATAAGAGGGTGTTTTTTCATGGATTCCGGTAGTACTGTGTAGCACCAGATCACTCTTCGTAGGGGTACTGTACACATTTCTTGCTCTAGTTCCATCCATAGTTTAAATTCTGTGTGTCGACACCAATCAATAATCCTCCCAATATGGACCGCCTTATAATATTTAAATAAATCTGGAACTGCTAAGCCTCCGTCTCTTTTTAGCATGGTCATGCGGCTTCTACTAATCCTTGGTCGCTTACCTGACCAAATAAATTTCGTAAACATCATATCTATTTTGCGGAAGAAAGCAGGTGGAATCTCTATCGGTAGGGCCTGTAATAAATACAGACATTTTGGCAGAATACTCATTTTAATGGAATTGCAGCAGCCAAACCATGAATGCAGTCCATGTTGCCATTTTTCTAACAAAGTTCTAACTGTCCTAAGGAGCGGGGGAAAGTTCAACTTAAATGTCTCCTCTATCTTTGCTGGGATCTGTGTGCCCAGGTACTTTAGAGCCGTCCCTACCCATTTAAATTTAAAATTGGGTTGTAGCATTTGTTGTTTTTCCCGGGGCAAAGCTTCCCCCATTGCCTCTGACTTTGAATAGTTAATTTTAAAATTTGCTAGTGCTCCATATTCTTCTATTTCCTTCATTAGATTTGGCAGTGAGGTATGTGGACTGACCAGTGAGAACAGCAAATCATCTGCATACGCAGAGATTTTATAGTTCCTATCTCCTAATTGTAGACCTCTAATATCTGGGTTTAACCTAATTTTATTCAATAATGGTTCTATCGAAAGGGCAAATAGCATAGGAGAAAGTGGGCAGCTTTGCCGTGTTCCATTTGAAATTTTAATCGGCTCTGAGAGTACCCCGTTGACTTTAACCAGAGCTTGAGGGGAGGAGTATATTCCAGATATCCATTTTATCATATGCTCACCTAATCCCATATGCCTTAATACTTCAAACATGAACCCCCAGTTAACCCTATCAAATGCTTTTTCTGCATCCGTACTTAAAAAGATAGAGGGTGTTCTAGTTTGATTGGCATAGTGGACCAGGTTGAGTACCTTAACCGTGTTGTCTCTCCCCTCCCTAGTAGGGATGAACCCTACTTGGTCTCGATGTACCAGTTGGTTTAATAGTGGTTGGAGGCGGGAAGACAACAGTTTGGTGAAGAGCTTCAAATCGCAGTTTAACAATGAGATAGGCCGGTAACTCCCACATTCCGCGGGATCTTTCCCTTCCTTTGGTATTACCGAGATATGTGCTCTAAGTGAACCCAGGGGGAGGGCCGCCGCTTGGCCAATTGCATTAAAGGCCTTTAACATATGCGTACCTAAGGTTGGGAGGAAACTCTTATAGTATTGGATTGGAAATCCATCCGGTCCCGGCGCTTTCCCTTGTTTAACTGATTTTATCACTACATTTAATTCCTCTATCGTTATAGGAGCTTCCACTCTGCTACGTTCCATGGAGGAGAGCCTACATATACCTGCTGTTGATAGGTATTCTTCCATTTTAACCTGGGGTACTAGAGGTAGTGACAGATTGTATAACGAAGAGTAATATTCTCCAAATCTCTTAGCTATCTCATTGGGCCGTGAAATCAAACGTCCATTTTCTCCCTTAATATGAGGGACATAAACCATCTTCCCCTTCTCCTTAAGTTTCCCTGCTAATGCTTTGCCACATTTATCCCCTAGTTCATACGTTATTTTCCTGCCGAACTGGATTGCCGCTTTCGCTTTACATCGGAGGAGATCAGTCAACTGTCTCCTCAGATGTGCCAACTCATTTCCTATAGATGTAGTTTGTATATTCTTATGAAGAATCTCCAACTTCTGAATTTCGTCTACCAGTTTTACCATCTGTTCTTCTCGCACTTTTTTAATCGAGAGCCATGTTTAATCAACACTCCTCTCATTACCGCCTTATGTGCCTCCCATATCATGCCCGGGTCACTCCCTGGGGTGTCGTTTATCTGAAAGTACGCTTCCATTTCTTTCCTTACGTCTTCTCGTATTTCGGGGATCTGCAACAGACTTTCATTTAAGCGCCATTGCCGCCCCGTGGAGGGAGCCGGGCCCGACAGGGATATCTGTAGTGTCACTGGTGCGTGATCTGACCAAGTTATATTTCCTATCTCTACTTTCTGTACTAATGGCAATAAGTAATGTGGTATCAAAAAGAGATCAATGTGGGGGCGTGGCTAGCGCGCAGCGGCATCGACATGCACTAAGAGAGCTCCGCTCCAGCGACGGGATCTAAAGCAGACGGAGGCGGCAAATTTCAACTCCAACTACACTAAATCGCTTCTGAAGTTATACTCACCCATCGGAGATGACCCGCAAACGGAGCAATGCCTCCCAGCCGAAGAAACTCCGGGATTTCTTTACTCCTAAAGGCCACGAGGCCCAAGATGGCGCCGGAGGCGGCTCCTCTTCACCATCGGCCGGACCCCTCTCTCCATCCAGGTCAGCGACGCCGAGTCCGGGATCGGACAGGGAGTCACTGCGGCGCTCTCCGGCTGTCTCGACGCCACTGTCCTGCAGTCCGGTCAAATCGAAACCTCGCTTGACGGCGGATTCACCGGGAGAGGAGGTTAGTACGCAGATGAGATCTCTGGATGACACTAGAGAGTTAGCTGACACCATCAACTCTTTCCCCACAACAAATCAGCCTCTATCTGATACCACCCTAAAAGACATGCTAGTTTCCCTGCGGGGCTCACTACATTCAGATATGATGGAGTGTATGAGGAACTTTAAAAAGGAAGTGACTGAACTGGGATGTAGAGTTGATCATGTTGAAAAGAAAATGGGGGAATATGCCACATCATATAACACACTAGTAGACTCCCATAACGATCAAGCAGATGAAGTGGCCTGGCTTAAGGCTAAGCTGGCGGACCTCGAGGATAGGTCCCGCCGTAACAATATTAAACTACGTGGGGTACCTGAGTCCGTGCTCCCTGCACATTTGCATCAATACGCCAAAGATCTGCTTGTGGCATTCTTGCCCTCACTCCCATCCACTGAAGTGGTCATAGACCGAATACACCGCCTCCCTAAGCCGGCACACCTCTCAGACAACATTCCCAGAGACGTGTTGATGAGGGTGCACTTCTACCATGTGAAAGAACAGCTTATGGCTGCATACCGTAAGAACTCCAATCCCCTGGAACAATACTTGAATCTACAACTGTACGCAGATCTCTCACAATACACTATGCAAAAGCGTAGGTCCCTCTTGTCAATCACCAAAGCATTGAGGAATCATAATGTCATGTACAGGTGGGGGTACCCGACCAAACTTATTGTCACTCGGGACGGTAAGACATTCATAATCTCCGATCTAGATGAAGGCCTAACCATGCTTCGTTCATGGGATATCTTGCCAGCCCAGGTCCCTGACGACCGAGCCACTACTTCACCGCCGACCATACACGATGAGTGGCAAACTGTGTCCCGCAAGAGACATAGCAAGAGGTTTGACAAGTGATGACTCCGGCCGGAGGTTAACTTGACCAACAAGATCCCTGGCGCTCTGGAGCTCTCAGCCCGTATTTCTCCCCAGTTTGCATTATGTGCAGTTTCTCTGCCACCAGATTCCCGAAGGAATCTAACTTTTTACCTCTTCATAAGTTGCTGTACTATCTTTGCCTGATAACTGTCTTTTTTTTTTTATATGTTTATCCCCTTTTTCCTTCTCTCCAAAAATCGGACATGGACATGCTGGATCGCACAAGGAGACGACTTCTTCGACATCCCCACCAGTGGCCCTATCCACCGGACTTCCGGGAGACTAACCTAGTCACTGAGGTACTTTCTATCGCAGTTCTTCACACTTACAATTTATAATTCAAGGTAACCTCTTTTAATGTTCGGGGTTTAAATCACCCCGCCAAACGTGCCTCACTATGAAGGGAGGCCCTAAAGCTAGGATCGGAAGTCCTGTGTGTACAGGAAACACATTGGTCGTCCTCCAATGAACCTATTTTTAAACATACCAGATTCCCTCATATTTTCAGAGCCTCCGCCCCTACTAAGAAAAGAGGAGTTCTCATTGCTATAAAAGACTCACTCGCTTTTACTCTCCAGGATTCCCTCATTGACCCTGAGGGTCGGTACATTATATTAGTTGGCAACTTCGACAACAAACTTGTCACCCTGGTTAATCTGTATGCGCCCAATACTCATCAGATACGTTTTTTGAAAAAGCTTTTACATAGAGTGGAATCACTGAAACAAGGCGAACTGCTAGTCTGCGGAGACTTTAATATCACGCCTAACTTTGAAGTGGACACAACCTCTAAAGCGCAGCGCCCTCTGCCTACCCTGCAACCTTTGCTATATGCCGAAGCCTTATATGATGTCTGGAGATGCCAACACTCCACTGAAAGAGATTATTCCTTCCATTCCTCCAGGCACAACTCGTACTCCCGTATTGACTTATTTCTGGCTGACAAACTCTTACTTCAAAAAATCTCATCTTCAATTATCCACAGCATTACTTGGTCGGATCATGCCCCAGTGTCCATTACGGTGGATGGGGGGTGTGGTCGGACACCTGCTAGTGTCTGGCGTGCCAATCCCCATATCCTTCAACAACCGCAGCATGTTGCTTTTATCTCTACACAACTGACAGAATATTTTTCTTTTAATGCTACGTCTGTAACTAGCCCGTTTACTGTATGGTGTGCCCATAAGGCTTTTATTAGAGGTATCCTCATTCAGCTCAGCTCGCGGGTGAGGAGGCAGAGGACACATAAATTGGATTCCATTCTCTCTGAAATTGAACAATTGGAAACTCAAAACAAAACCTCGAGCAATCCTAATACCACTGTAATACAACGTCTATCCAAACTACGTTCGGATCTCAGGCTCCTCCTATTGGAACAATATGACAAACATGTCCACTCTCTAAAAGTGTCTCATTATGCATTTGGTAACCGAGCCGGGAAATTACTGGCTAGGAGATTGAAAAACAGTAAAGTCAAAACCACTATCCCATTTTTAATTCGCACTTCTGATAATGGTAGAGTATACAACCCTCTAGATATAGCAAATTCTTTCGCAGAATACTACTCCTCCTTATATAACCTTAGGAATGACTCAGCCACGCCACAACCTACTATGGCTGACATTCAAAAAATTTTTGCTGACCTTTCCCTTCCTACTTTATCACAGGAGCAGTTGAACTCCCTTAATTCGCCGATCACGGAGCCTGAGATCCGACGGACTATCAAAACTCTTCCTCACGGAAAGTCCCCGGGACCTGATGGTCTCCCGAACTGCTATTATAAAAACTTCTCGGAAATTCTGTCCCCGGCTCTGGAAGCGGTCTTCTCAGCTGCTGTGTCCTCTGCCTCATTCCCCCCTGAAATGCTTAACGCATTTATTGTCACTATCCCGAAACCTGGGAAGGAGCCTACTACCCCGGCTAACTTCAGGCCGATATCATTATTAAACACTGACGTGAAGTTATATGCCAAAATCCTGTCACATAGGCTCCTTCCTATTTTGCCGTCCCTCATCGGGCCGGGGGAAAAACTGGTTTCACAAAAGGCCGACAGGCATCAGACGCCACTAGAAGGGTGGTGGATGTGGTCTACCATGCTGGATCCTGTCGGACGCCTTCTCTGCTGTTATCTTTGGATGCGGAGAAGGCGTTCAACAGGGTCCACTGGGGGTATATGACTCAGACTCTGGATAGGTTTGGGTTCTCAGGTCCCATACTGTCGGCAATTTTAGCTTTGTATTCTTCCCCCTGTGCCCAGGTATATACCTCCAACATGTTATCTTCCTCATTCTCCATTACAAATGGCACTAGGCAGGGCTGACCCCTGTCCCCCTCCATTTTTAACTTGTTGATAGAGCCCCTAGCCGAAAAAATTAGAACCCACCCTGATATATCAGGATTCAAATTTTCTGGTAAGTCCCATACAATAAGTCTCTTTGCTGATGACGTCATCCTGTTTCTTTCCTCCCCATCTACTTCTTTGCCCAGTGCTCACTCCATCCTCAATGAGTTTAGTCATGTGTCCTATTATAAAGTCAATTTTACGAAATCCCTCATCCTAGGCCTTAATCTACCACTTCCACTACAACTTAGTTTAAAAAACAATTTCCCCTATTCATGGGCTGACACGAGTATTACTTATCTTGGCCTGCAGATCACGTCCGACTCATCAAAATTGGCAGACGCCAATTATATTCCACTTATTGCCAAAATAGAAAAAGAGGCGAACAGGCTCGCAAAAACAGAACTTACCTGGTCAGGTAGACTAGCGTCTTTCAAGATGCTCTTACTACCTCAGATATTATACGTGTTCCGTACGTTGCCCATACCTCTAAAAAATAACCATTTAAAAACACTTAATCGTATTTTCCGTCAATACATCTGGAGGGGTAAACGACCCAGATCCCCCCGAACTCTCTTGATTAAACATAGGTCTGTGGGAGGAATGGGTATGATAGATCTAAAAGACTACTATAGAGCAGCCATACTCACCTCACTTAAATTTTGGTTCTCTCCCTCGCCGGATATTCTCTGGTGTGGAATAGAACAAACTCTCAGTCCAACAAAGGATCTGCGTCTGCTTTTAGTTCTAGATGCATGGAGACCCCTCTCCTTACGCGGCCTTGCTCCAACTCTCCAGGCCTCTTTGATGGCTTGGAGGGAGGTATGTAACCTAGTTGACACGTCATCCTCAGTTACTAATATCCCTGTATCTGTAGAAATTTTAGCCCACATGATCCCCCATATAGATTTCTCGAGGTGGAAAGCCCAGGGTATCTCCCTCATTGAGAATTTATATCAGGGTGATTCACCTAAACCATTTGATTCACTTAGAGTGGAATTCGACTTACCTCCTACGGAATACTACCACTATTTACAAATAGTACACCTCCTCAAAACGTTACGCTCCCCTTGCGTTCCCATTCCAAATAAAATTTGGCAATTCTACACCAAGTCTCCGCCCTCCCCCAAGGGAATTTCCCTTTTTTACTATGAGTTTCAACACAAACTTACATTCACTAACTCTGGCCCTTTCACTAAGTGGGCGTCGGACTTTAATAAGCATTTTACCCCGCAAGACTGGCAGGACGCATTTCAGTCTATACATAAAGCAACTAAGTGCGTGAATCATTGGGAACTTTCACATAAAATAGCCTTGAGATGGTATTGGACACCATTTCTTATGGCAAAATTTTCATCGTCCAACTCGCCTCTGTGTTGGAGAGGGTGTGGTGAAGTGGGCACCATCTCACATATATTTTGGTTCTGTAAGCACCTTGCCAGTTTCTGGAATACTGTGTTCCGTTGCATCTCACGTATCACAGGGATATTAACTCCACTAAACCCGGAACTAGCAGTTCTAAACCTGGGCATTCAGCGTTTTCCCCATAACTGTCGCACGATTATCATACACGTCCTATTAGCTGCTAGACTATTGATTGCCAGAAACTGGAAGTCCAATAAGGCTCCCAATCTCTCTGATGTGCTAGATTTAACTAGACAGAACCACATTTTCGAGTCATTGATAGCCAGTAGAAATGGAACTCGAAAGAAACTTGACAGTAAATGGAAATTATGGGTTGACTGGTGTGAACTGAGTCATTGATGTCCGGATGTCTTCTATTGCTCTTGATTACGAACATACTTTTGCTACTTCTTGTTAAAAGAAATATTTAAGGTATTGTACTGCATTGTTAGCCTCCTTGTCGATATCTCCATTGGACCGAGTTTTTTTGGTTTTTCCCTGCTTTTATTACTCCAATTATCACCCTTATTCTGCCTTTACGTTTCCTTTTCTCTTTTTCTTGTCATTTTCTGATGATGGATTATGTTTGCCATATAGTGATTGGAACTACATATATGTATGTAAACTTACCAAGCTCGACATATACATCTTTTCCTAATTTGTGTATTCATATTGTACATTCAATGTAATGTGTACACTTCTTGTCTTTCTTTGTTTGATAAAATTTCAATAAAAACTAATTAAAAAAAAAAAAAAAAAGAGATCAATGTGGGAGTAGAGTTGATGCGGATTTGAGAAGAATGTATAGTCTCTCTCTCCTACATGCAACAACCTCCTTACATCCACCAAATGCATCTCTTGCAACCTCCGCACTATCTTCCCTCTGACACCCTTGGGGGATGATGAGACTCCCGATTACGTATCTTCCTTAGGATCTAACGGTATGTTAAAATCTCCGCCCAGGATCATTTTCCCTTCTGCAAATTCCATTAATTTAGTCAGAGTTTTACTTATAAAATTATCTTGATGTGTATTTGGCGCATAAACAGTGGCTAGCGTAACCTTTGCCCCCCCTATTTGTCCCTTTATAAAGAGGAAGCGTCCATCTACATCTTTCCACATATCCGAAAGAGCCCAGGGTACCCGGTTTGAAATTAAGATAGACACTCCCTTATGCCCCGTACACACGAGAGGGATTAAGTCTGACAGACCTCCAAAGGAGTTCCGCCGGAGTTCCGACGGAGTTCTGGCGGACTTGACCACACACCATCACACCAAACTCCGACGGAGTCGAACGTGATGACGTACGACTGGATTCGACGTAGGAAGTTCATAGACAGTAGCCAATAGCTGCCTTAGCGTCGGTTTTAGTCCGTCGGAGTAGCACACACACGAGCGAATTTTTCGAAGGGGACCGGGTCCGGCGGAGTTCCGTCGGGAAAATTTGAAGCATGCTTCATTTCTAAAGTCCGTCAGACTTTTGCGAAGCTAAAGTCCGTTGCAGCCCACACACGATCGGATAGTCTGACGGACTCGGTCCGTCGGAGTTTGGATGTCGAAAAGTCCGCTCGTGTGTACGGGGCTTTAGACTTCGATACTTGATTATGTACATGATATACACAGGGGAAAAATCTATTCTGGAGATACGGGAGATCGCTCCTTTTAAAGTGTGTTTCTTGTATAAAAGCTACGTCCGTACTGGATCGTTTTAATTCATTAAGGAGTATTTTCTGCTTCTCCGGTATATTCAATCCTTTTGCATTTATGGAGGTTACCCTTATCCCCTCCATCTTCAGAGGAATATAGAAAGACAGTAGTGAACAGCAAAAAAAAAAAAAAAAAAGGCAAACCCCAGATCTTTTCTAATCTGACCCTAACCCACCCCCTATCCTATCAGCCCCTAAGAGAGGCACCCAACTCTGAACCTCTAGTTATACGGTTCACGTGGGTGCAAACCTAATTAGGGGGTTGACTTGAATCGGCCAGAGTGCTCTTCTCCTGTACCCTCCCCCCAGTCTCCCCCTTTCTCAACCTTTGTCCCTTTCTTCCACTGCGCAGCGCCTTTTATTTCCATAGTGGGAGTAATTCCCATCGTTTACTGTCGCAGTCCCTTTCTCTTTTTTCTTCATCTTTCCTCTTCCTCCCCCTTCTATTCCTCTAGTACCTTTCCCTCCTTCTCATTCCTGGATCCCCTTCTATCTTCTTGTGTTCTTTTATCTTTTCCCCTGTCTCTTCTATATTTTCTCTTCCACTGGCTTCTATTTCCTCCCCCCCCACCTCCCCTCCTCTCTCCCCCTAGAGCCCCCCTCCGACTTCTCCTTCCTTTTTCTGGAATTTTACTAACTTCTTACTACATCCCTTTCTTTGACTTCATTCCTTTTATCGCCTATAGCTCCTGCTCCTTCTGTTTAACTACTCCGCAAATCCCCCACAACCCGTGAACCTACTGAACCCAACCGTGCAGTGAAAACGTGAATTAGAGTACCCTTACCCCCCACCCCCCTCCCCCCTTCACTATCTTCTACTTCACTCCTCCACCCCTTCTCTTTACCCCACCTCCAACTATCTCTCTTACTTACTATTTTTCTCATAACTTACTAAGTGACCGTGTTATCTCCCAGAAAAAAATATATATATATATATATCTTTCTTCTCTTTTTTTTTTCCCCTTTCTTCCCTCTTCTCCCTTCGTGTCCTATATGTGTTCTTGCCTTGTCCCTTCCCGTGTTCCAATCTCAATTTCATAAAAAAAAAAAGGGAATCTAGTTTCCTCTGCGATATGATGGAGTTTTCTTAATGGGTGTATCTCATTAACCCATCAGCCTACTACCTATTTCCAGTTTATTGAAGGTAAGTTCTTTGGGGGCAAATTGGGGGAGAAAAGGGCCATCATTCCCTACTTCTCTAATTTACAGAGGGGTTTATACATTTTTCTTTATTTCTTTATTACCTTATACATATTATTATTATAAATCCTTCCCCCCTTTTTATTTCCCCTTTTATAAACTTTTATACCCCCCTCAATCTAAGTCCCCCCCTGCCCTTAAAAAAAAAAAAAAAAAAATGGGGGACCCTACCCCCATAGTGCCAATATTACCCAATATTACCCATATATATTCTCATAGAACGTGACCATGAAAAAAAAATAGAATTGTATATTTTTCCCCCCGTGCTCTGCGATATGATGGAGTTTTCTTAATGGGTGTATCTCATTAACCCATCAGCCTACTACCTATTTCCAGTTTATTGAAGGTAAGTTCTTTGGGGGCAAATTGGGGGAGAAAAGGGCCATCATTCCCTACTTCTCTAATTTACAGAGGGGTTTATACATTTTTCTTTATTTCTTTATTACCTTATACATATTATTATTATAAATCCTTCCCCCCTTTTTATTTCCCCTTTTATAAACTTTTATACCCCCCTCAATCTAAGTCCCCCCCTGCCCTTAAAAAAAAAAAAAAAAAAAATGGGGGACCCTACCCCCATAGTGCCAATATTACCCAATATTACCCATATATATTCTCATAGAACGTGACCATGAAAAAAAAATAGAATTGTATATTTTTCCCCCCGTGCTGACTCCCCTAGAGAAGAGTGGACAGGGAACACCCCGCTATTTTGGGCGTTCTCACCACACTCCTCTTTCTTCTCTACAAACAGCAAAACACAAAAAAATAAATAAAATAAAAAAAAGGAGAAAGTCAGTCAAATAAAAAGTCATTTTTCTTTTCTCTATCCCCTCAAACCCAAACCAAATGTGCAACTACAACACCCTCACAGTACCCACACAGTAACCTCCGTATCTCTAAAAAAAAAAAAAGAAATCCCAGCCACTACCTTTCCATCCTCCTCCCCCCCCCCTCCTTCTCCCTCTCCTTCTGATACCTCCAAAAAAAACTTCTCCTAGTTTCATTGGAGGGGGTGGAGGGGACCCCCCAAAAAAAAAAAAAGGAGAGACAGAGGGGGGGAGGTTAGGACATTTCTTCTTGAAAGAGGGGTTAAAACAGGGAGAAATACTTTTTCAAGAGGATTCGGAAGAGAGGGCCCCAAGAAGAGTCTCACCCCACCTCCCCCCTATTTAACAGCTGAAATTACTATCTATTTTCCCCTCTTCTCTGGGGGTTTAAGTCCATTCCCCCTCGAGAGGTCCTTATTTTTCAAGGGTCCTGTTATTGCTTGGAGCCAGTTCGGTATCTCAAAAGCTTCTGTTCCTAAAAAGGAGAACAGATCCGGGAGTTCTGTTGGATGTCGCAAGTAGAAAGTCATCGCATCTTTTCTTACAGTCAGCGCTATAGGATATCCCCACTTATATGCCCCTCCTGTACGTTTAATTCTGTCCAAGAGTGGGCGCATCATTGCCCTTCGCTGCAGAGTGGCGCGGGATAAGTCAGGCAGTACTTTCACCCTCACTCCATCATACTCTATATCTCCTGCTTCCCACGCTCTGCGACTTATTAACTCTTTCTGAGCAAAGCGATAGAACCGACATATAACGTCTCTAGGTCTATATATATTTACTGATGGGGGACCTAGTGCTCTATGCACTCTCTCAAACTCCCAATCCTGGGGGAGAGCAAGAGCTTGCAATTGTTGACAAATAGCTTGTACCGTAGACTGCAGTGCATCCCGCCCTACTGTCTCAGGAATCCCTCTGAATCTCAGATTCTGACGGCGGCTGCGGTCTTCCATTTCCTCTATTTGCAACTGCATATTAGAGACATATAAAACTTATAAAGTCTGTAAATGTTCCAGCTGTTGAACACGCTTCTCCAGGGATACTCGTTGGTCTTCCTCTCTTAGGAGCCTTTCTGATAGATGCTGCACTTCGGTTTGAACTAACTTCATCTCCCGTCGGAGTGTGTCCTCAAACCTTGTCACCATTGTATCAATATCTGCACGTGTAGGGAGCGCTTGAAACAGCGCTCTCAATTCTGGGTCTCCCATAGGTAGCTGTATACTTCTCTGATGATCCTGGCGGTTATCACTTTCCTCCATTACCTCCTCTCTATGCAGTCCCCGAGTCTTACCCATCTGAGGCAGGGGAATCGATCGCCTTCGTTCCTGCATCTCGCTTGTCTCTCCTCCGGCTGACTCGTGCGTGCACTTGCTCGGCTTGTCTCCACCTACCACTAGGTCACGTGGTCCCGCCGGATGTTTCCTAGACACCGCCGCTCTCGTATGGGGGAAGAAGCGCTCTATCTCCGGCTGTTCCCCCCGATTTTTGAGCCCCCTTCTCCTTCTTCTTCATCCCAGGGTGAGCGCTTACTCTATACCACGCTGCTTAGAGAGAGGGGGAGGCTAGATACACTGTGTCCGTAGCATCTATACCGCGCCGCTTAGAGGAAGCAAGGGAGACTAAGCACGCTGTGTCTGTAGCATCGCTGAGAGACCGGGTGGAGGGCAGGAGCTTCTACGAGCGTGTGTCTCTCCTACTCTGCCCTCTCCAAGCCCCTCCCCTTCCAGATTTTTTGACTGGAGCTACACTTTAAAAATGTACCAGTTCAAAATTACAAACAGATTCTACTTAACACAACAAACCTACACAGTCCCAGTCTTGTTTGCACCGCCTGTATACTGCTGTTCCGAGTATATAGGGCCTGGGGGACCCACGCCTTTCCTTTTTTAGATTTGGGTATGGGGTTCCCCTTAATATCCGTACAGATCCAAAGGGGCTGGCAGGGGGGGGGCTACCCATGCCGTTTTTCTCAATGATTTTTATCCGTATTGCCAGAACCAGATATTACATTAAAACAAGCAGTTTTAAATGACTTTTTTTCCATTAAATGTAATTTTGTGCAGGGACTGTTCTAAACACGGGAAACATGTGGCACGTACAGACATACTATAGACACTCCCCAGGCACGATATTTAAAGGAATTTTTCACTTTTTTTTCACTTTAATCGTCATTAAAATCAGTTCTCCTTAAAAAAACAGCCATTTTAAAAAAAATGTAGGCATTGACCCATGTCACCTAGGGCATGAGCCGGGTCCCCAAACCCTTTTTAGGACAATATCTTGCATATTAGCCATTAAAATTAGCACTTTTTATTTCAAATATTCGAGTCCCATAGACTTCAATGGGGTTCTAAAGTTCACATTAATTTTCGGTATGTTCGAAAGTTCTGGTGCAAACCGAATCGGGGGGGGGGGGGGGGGTGTTCATCCCTAGTCACAGGTAAATTCTATGTATGACCCAAACTTTGCCGTATATTTACTGCTTTCCTTGTCCATTCGACAAGGGCAGATAAAGGTTTTTCTGGTGTCTGTGACAAAAGACCCTATTGTTTAGGCAAATCTCTGTCCCAACATCTGCTTGTAAAAACCCTAAATAGTTGATATATTTGAGAAAGCAAGCTCATCTGCTTTTCAAGAGCAATAGTTCACTTCATTTTTTGTAGGCCTACTGAAATCTCTCATCTCTGCCAGTGAATATTAAATGTATTTCTTCATGAATTCACAGGGTATACTTCCCTCTCTTTTTTTGAACATTGAGGATTTTTATGTCCCTTATTTTCTCCAATATTGGATGCAAACAAGTTTGTTCATAGACTGCTCAGTTTGGAGCCCTTTTGGCATTAGAATTCCAGGTAGGGTTTTGTTTTTTTTAAACTATTTTTTATTTGTGATAGAACAACTATTGGCTTTACAAAATCATCGTTGTGGATTGAGCATGTGACCCCTGTTTGGGCTTCATTGATGTTCGAGGCTTGGGGAGACTGTGTACCAACACCATAATCATCTGTGGTCGTGTGGGGCCCTATACAGAACCCTTTTTATTGTTAATGTAAGTTCTTCTGTCTTTGCATCCCTGGCTTATATTCCTTTCTATTAATTATTTTGATAATACTTTGAAAATGCATATAATAATGAATTAAATACTAATGAAATATGTGCTTTTTTATTAGATATTGGGCTTGTTATATGTCTATAAATACCCTGAAGAAGGGCAGAAAGCCAGAAATGATCGTTGGGTTGGACATGTTTTTTATATGCTATATTATATCTGTTTTGTATGTTATGTGTGATATATTTGATATAATTTTTTGTAATACTCAATAAACTTTATACAACTTTTTGATGAATTTGTGCTCTAGGTCACTTTTAAAGTCCCGCTCCGTAGGGGGAGTGTCCTTTTTAAGCATAATATATTTGGGATGTGGTGACTGAGAACACTCGTGCTTTCTGTGAATAGTGGGGTTCTTTTTTATATCAATAGACAGTAGGGGCCAAAAATGTTTGAGATAAGAATGCAAAATGCTGGGCTCAGAATGATAGTCTTTTCTATTTATTAACATTCAATTTTCAAGTCATGAGCTAAAACTTGTGTGTGATTGATGAACCAAAAACTAAAATGATGTCCCTTTTTTCTACACAGGATTAGCTCAGCCAGGAGGAGGGTCTGGAAAGTGGCAGCCAAGGGGTGGCAATGCCCATTGTCAGCCAGGAGGTGGGTGGGCCCAGTGTCAGCCAGGAGGTAGGCGGGCCCAGTGGCCTCATCCACTCACAAGTGCCTCCCCTTTGCCTTACAACCAAAAGGCACAGGAAGGGGACGATGATGGAGGAGGCAGCACTGGGCCTCATTAGGGAAGCAAGTAATGTCCTCAGAAGCTCCCCTGATGCTGAAGGGGCCTATGACTGCTATCTAGCTACTATATTGCTCAAATTGGAGGAGGGCCAATGTCTCCTCTGTGAGGATATTTTTGCTCAGGCCTTTCAGAAGGGGTTGAAGGGCCAGCTGGCTGAGAACAGCCACGTATGTGATCTCACCCATCCTCCTCCTCCTGCCACAAGTCCACCTCCAGAGCCACAGCCTCCAAGGAAGGGTGCAGGGAAGCGTGGAGGGAAGGCTGCAATGAAGAGAAGAAAGTGATTACCTGGGTTCAGTCTGGTCTGACAGAAGACGCAGACTGGTGTAGTACCACAGCCTGGGGACATATATGTCATCTGCTGCTGGTCCTGATCCCACGGAGTCCTGGACCAGATTGGGCTCCAAATTATATGGACTCCTCAAGCTCACAATTTGATTTTCCACAGACTTGATATGTGCCCTTCGGGCCAAAAGGCTGTGCAAATTCCAAAAGTTTCTCCAGCGTTGCCTTCCTCTTTATTTTGTTACCCAGAATAAATGGATATTTTATTTTCAGAAAATAATTTCCTATGTGTTTTTCTACAAAAAGGACAGTTTGTTTGTGAATAGGCAGGTACATTTCAAAAAGACAATGTCAAATTAACAAGGGACACCGACTTCCGGTTCCGGCGCCACATGAGGAGGAGGTAAGCGGTCTCAGCTCCCACTGCATACCCCCCTAAAGACAGCTACAAAGCAGCCATCCACCTCAGGGAACCACCCGCCTGTTAGGGGAAGACTGTGTGCCCTTGATGGACTGATTTGTGGAGCGATCCGGGCACCGTTCGCTCGCCGCCGCGATGTCCACGACGGCTGACGCGGCCGAATCCTCGGCCAATATGGCGCCGGCTCACAGCCCCACGGAGCTCTCTCGGACATGCCCTGTGCTCCCAGGCACGGACACAATTCCCTCGGCCGACATCGCCCAAGCGGTGGTCGCATTACTAACACCCACGCTGACATCCTCTATAGACTCAGCCATACAGAAGGCTATGGAGCAATACCACAGCGAACTGCAGGCTCAGGCACAACGCCTTACGCATGCTGAAGAGCGGATCTCCATTATGGAGGATGACACCACTGCTCAGGCTGCAGCTCTTGCTCGCCTTACACGTTCTACCAGGGATTTGTGGATCAAATTGGACAATTTTGAGAATCGCGCTAGGAAGAATAATTTAAGAATCGTGGGGCTACCTGAGTCTGTCTCTAACACACAACTGACGGACCTCTGCGCGGTAACTATCCCCGCTCAACTGGGCCTCCCTACTCCATGCGTAGTGGAACGAGCGCACCACCTAGGCCAGCCCTCAGACCAGCGTAACAAGCCCAGGGCGGTCATTGTCCGATACCTTAACTATGCTGACAAACATGCCATCCTACAGAAGTTCCGCTCCCAGCGCACCCTCACTATTGAAGGCGTCAACTTGCTTCTGTTCGCAGATTACTCGGCTGAAGTTATGAGGTTAAGAAAAGCATTCTCACCAATCTGTGCCACCCTGTTCAAGAACCATGTCAAGTTTACTCTGGCCTACCCGGCGGTTCTTCACGTTACTTCTCCTAATGGCACAAGACACACCTTCACCTCACCTTCTGAAGCGGAGCATTTTCTTAACTACCCCACAGAAATGGATACCACACATGACCCCTCAGCGAAAGTTCCCTCCTCTGGAGTGACGACTGATCCTCATGCTCCCACCGTCCATCAGCTGAGCCCTGCCAAACCACCGTACAAGCGCAGTCGCTCAACCACTCATCATTCACGTGCTGAGATCCGCTGAACGCGACCCCTTCCTCCCTCTTCTTTACCCGACCTGGGAGTTGGTAACATTGCTGTGTATTGCACATTACTGGTACTGCCTGCCACTGGTCTCGCTGTGCTGTCCTTCATGGGATGCTTGCCAATGAGACTGTGCATGCATAATGTTGACATGTTTGTTGCTTCTTCTTTAATGCTAAGACATGTACTCTTATTGTTCATAGTATGTTTTTGTTTTCTGAGATAGCCCGCCTAGTTCACCTACACGCTGTATTATACCATTCTCGGCACATCGATATCACGGTGCCCTTCTATGGTTTTAGGGTCTTCCCCTATCCCCTCTCTCACCTCCACAGCCCCCCCCTCCCCTGAGACACTAATCTGTGTTCTCTCCCCTCTCCTACTCTCCCTCCCTTGTCCTCTCCCCTCCCCGAGGAACATATTCAGCTTCTCCCAGGGGGTGCATGCACTCGCTGGGAGACCTGTACCTAAGATGCATCCCATGTGGAAAAAGGTGAAGTGGGCTATGGCTACTATATGGTGTCTACACCAAGACTGTTGTTTTTTGTTATTTGCTGTTTGGTTTTATCCCCTCCCCCCCCTTTTTTTTCATTTTCCCCTTTATCATCCCCCTCCCTCCCCCTCCTTTATATGGTCACCCCTAGAGGCTCTCCTATCTATGCGTACTCCCAGGTGCCTTTCAATCAGTCCCAGACTAGACTTGATGGGTTTGTTTGCATTTACTACCATCTCTACTGAACCCTATGAGTGACACTACCAGAGACCAATTCACTGTAGTATCATGGAATGTTAAGGGCCTTCGATCACCTACCAAACGCATGAAAGTCCTTCGTCACCTGAAGAGGCTACGGGCTGACGTGGTACTCCTACAGGAGACCCATTTAGCCGCTGGAGATCTCCCGCGCCTTCGCAAACTTTGGGTTGGCGAAGTCTATGGATCCCCGGCTGAAGGCCGTAAGGCGGGGGTGCCTATTTTGCTCCACAAACACCTACAATATACCACCCGTAGCGTTCGTACTGACTCATGTGGTCGCAAGGTCACATTGCACCTCACCCTGGCCTCTAAAGACATTGCTATTACTAACATATATGCTCCTAACTCCCCTGACTCCACATTCTTCCAAGAACTAGGAGCTTGGATTTCCCAATCACCCGAGGCTCTCCACCTAGTCGGTGGAGACTTCAACTCTGTTATGTGCCCTTCTGAAGACAGAACGTACCGAGACTCCCTCGCACCTACACCCACTGTCCTCTCCAACACTGACACCACCCCCCTTGCCCGTACGATCTCTTCTTTGAACCTCACTGATGCCTGGCGTTTATCCCACCCTACAGAACGGGAATTCACCTTCATCTCACCCCCCCACAAGTCATTCTCGCAACTTGACTATATCTTTGTGTCCCCGGCTCTCTTGCCGTAAGGGATCCAGACATCAAAGACATGGTAATCTCCGATCATTGTCCCATAACGACTCCTTACTAAACGTAAAACCTCCCTCCTCTTCGCCCATATGGCGCTTCCCCTCCTGTCTGGCTGAGAATGAGGATTTTAAACAGATGCTACTTTCTAGTTGGACCGACTATATGGAAACAAATGGTGAACACATCTCCAATCCAAATCTCTTTTGGGAGGCTGGAAAAGCCTTCCTCAGGGGAAGAATCATAGCATATGTGACGCAATATAAGAAACACTCAAAACAACACTATTTGCAGGCCAGTGACAAGCTATGTTCCATGCACCTCAATCTCCTCGGCAGCCACACGCTCGATAACATTAATGCCTGGCAGTTAGCCAAGCAAAACTTTGACCTTTGGGCGGAGAAGCAGGAGCAGATCGCCTCCTCCTTTTCGACCATGCGACTACACAAATTTGGCAATAAAGCGGGCAAACTTCTGTCCCGGCTGTGTGCGGGTTTCAAACGTCCCACTCATATTCACGCCCTGAAACACACTGATGGCTCCATTGTTACTACCCCCAAGACGATTAGCAAAATACTGACCGACTATTACACATCCCTTTATGCGGAAGACCCCATAGACCACACAGTCGCTGACCAGTTGTTATCTAGGGTGCGCCTGCCACAATTGACTGTAGCACAGTTAGACGCTATTAATGCTCCCATCACCCTTGATGAAATCAGGTCTACGATAAAATCGCTATCCCCTTCCAAAGCACCAGGCCCGACGGCTACTCAGCAGAATTTTATAGACTTACTCAGGATTTTATCCCCGCTACCCTGTGTTAAGTATTCACCGCCCTCTGGGACGGCGGGTCATACCCCCCTATGGGTGCACAGGCACATATCAAGCTAATCACCAAAAAAGGCAAGGATCCCCTACACCCAGGTTCCTACAGGCCTATATCCCTTATAAATGTAGACGTGAAGATCTTGTCCAAAATTATAGCTTCACGCCTGGCCACCATCCTCCCCACGCTTCTGCACCAGGCCCAATCAGGTTTCACTACAGGTACATCTGCAACCTTGAATATTCGCAAAGTACTGCTGGCATTGGAACGGGCGAAATTGTGCCCAGCTCAGGATATGGCCATCATATCCATTGACGCCGAAAAGGCCTTTGATAACATCAGTTTTGCCTGGCTATTTAAGGTGTTACAAGCCTTTGGCTTTTCAGGCCCAGTTACGCATTTCCTATGCCAGATGTACAGTGCCCCGACTGCCAGACTGGTTACTCCGGACTTTGTTTCACCCACTATCCCTCTCACCAAAGGGACAAGACAAGGCTGTCCCTTGTCTCCCTTACTATTCAATTTAGCGATTGAACCCTTATCTAGAATTATAAATTCCCCCGACGGCGTCAGCGGAATCACAATTGGTGACCAGACCTTGCAGTCTGCTCTTTTCGCAGACGACATTTTACTCTTTTCGTCCAACCCACCAGCTGATTTTGACACGCTACGTGACCTATTTGCGACGTATCGCCTTTGCTCTGGGTTCCGAATTAACTTTTATAAAAGTGAGGTTCTATCCCTGAATCCACGAAAGGCTATTGCCTGGCATTCATCCTCACCCTTCGCAATGGCACAACATCATATTACTTACCTGGGAGTGCGCATAGGTTGGGAGCCCTCTTCTCTTCATACCCTTAACTACCCACCTTTGATTACTAAGATTACGCAAGAATTGGAAGCTTGGGCAGGCCTGCCGCTCTAACTTTTTGGAAGATGCCATCTCTTCAAGATGGTCTCCTTTGCGAGACTACTGTACCCAATGCAAACCATCCTGCTTTTTTTTTTTTTTTTTTTTTGTTTCACAAGTTTTTATTGGTTGAAAAAGTGGATATAATACAACTTAAAGTAACAAAATACATAGAAGCGCATATTGTATATGTAACAAAAGTCGGGTACAATTGCATTGTTAAAAAAGGACAATATTTAAATAGGTAATACATTAAGTAAGAGATCAAATAGTCATATTAATACACCGTATTAATGGAGGACAGCTGTTTGTTAAATTGAATACAAATAGATAGGGAGAGGGGGGGGGGGGGGTTGGGGAGGGTTGAGGAAGAAAAAAAAAAAAAAAAAAGAAAAAAGAACACTGAAATTTACAGATACAATGTCGTTAATAAATGATTACATCTCCTAAATCCTTGCTTCATTACTGAGTAATAGTTGATTTATATTCTTGAGAATTCTTGTATTCTATCCATTCATGCCATGTTGCATAGAATCTGGTGATTTTTTCCTGAGAGATACTAATAAGCTCTTCAATTTGCTCTATCTTATTTATTCTCCGAAACCATTCCTTTTTCGTTGGAACAGATTCGGAGCGCCAGTGGAAGGGGATACAATGACGTGCAGCGTTGACCATAAACATTGGTAATGATTTTAGATATTTTTTCCTAGGGATATCGTTTACATGAATGAGGTACTGTGCGGCCTTAAAGCTCAGGGGTTCTGAGGATATCTTGTTAATGGTATCGTGAACCGCTTCCCAGAATGTCTGGATTAAGGGGCAGGACCACCATATGTGGATCATCGACCCTTCCTCTCGGTTGCATCTCCAGCATTTTTCTGAGATTGTGGGGGAAAATTTGTGTAAGATGGAGGGTGTCCTATACCATCTGGATAAGATCTTATAGCTGCATTCCTGAGTAGCTACATTTAGCGACCCTTTGTGTGCATAAATATGTACTTTCTCCCACTGTTTTTCGGAGATCGAAATGTCGAGGTCTCTTTCCCAGTTTTTGCATGATGTACTGGCTAAGTCTGGTGCACCCTCAAATAATGAGTTATATATGATTGAGATGAGGTGTCTGTGTGGTGTATTTTTCGAACAAAGGTCTTCCACTGTCGTTAGGGGTTTTGTCCAATGATGTGATATCTGTTTGTTGGTTAGGAAGTGTCTAATTTGGGTATAAGACCAAAGGGGTATTTGGAAGGGTGCTATAGTGTCATGTAGGTCTTCTCTAGAGAGTAATTTCCCATATTTAAAGAAATGCTTGGTGAGGATTTCCTTATGTGGCCAGTTCTGTTTGAGAAAATTTCTTTCTAAACCTGGTGGGAAATCAGGATTGTTTGCTAGGGGGGTAAGGGGGCCATACCAGGGGGTAGAGTTTTTGGATTTGAATGTACTGTTAAAGGTTTCTAAAGTGGGTCCAACTAGAGGATGTGTCCTTATATCGCTAGAGTGAAATTTAGGGTTAATCCACGGGAGTGATTTAATTGGTAGGGGAAATTGGGATTGTTCTAGCGTCACCCAATCCTTTACAGATTGATGAATGTTCCAATCCACTATACGCGTTAAAAGAGTAGCTTGGTAATATTTCCTAAGATCTGGTAGAGCTATGCCACCCTTGTGTTTAGGGAGGTTTAATCTGGCAAATTTTATTCTGGGGGTTTTGCCTCTCCAAATAAACAAGGAGCATGCTTTACGAAAGGCTGTGAAAAAAGATGAGGGCACTCTGATGGGAACTGTCTGCATAACGTGAAGGTATCTAGGTAAAATTGTCATTTTTATCAATGAGGCTCTGACGAACCACGAGATGTTTAGGGCATTCCATCTTTTCAAGTCTTCTCGAGTTTCTTTTAAAATGGGTAAAAATTTAAGCTGGAATAATTTTTCTAAGTCCGAGGGAATTTCAATGCCCAAATAAGTGATGCTTGTGTCTGCCCAGGTAAATGGGTGGTTTTTCTTGCATAGTTCCACTGAGCTCGCATGTAATGTAACGTTAAGTGCATTTGACTTGGAATGATTTATTTTGAGATTAGAGAGAAGATGGAAATGTTCCAGGTCTTTAAGGAGGTTGGGTAGGGATGTGTGTGGTTCTGATAGGAAAAGGAGCATATCATCAGCAAAAGCTGCAATTTTGTAGGTGTTGTTCTGAATTTCTATTCCTTTGATGTCATTATTAGCTCTGATCCTATTTAGCAGCGGTTCTAGAGTAAGAACAAATAGGAGTGGGGAAAGCGGGCATCCTTGGCGGGTGCCGTTTCGTAAGTTGAAGGCGTTCGATAGGTGGTTATTTACGCGGACTCGTGCTGTAGGATTGGAATAGAGCGCCTTGACGTAAGATCTCATTTGGGGTAGAATCCCTATATGAATTAATACTGCGTCTATGAAATCCCATGCCACCCTATCAAACGCCTTCTCTGCATCGAGGGAGAGAAAGAATCCTTGTTTTTGTTTCGAGGTTAGCCAATGGATAATGTTTAGCGCTTTGGTCGTATTATCTCTACCCTCTCTGCCGGGTATGAAGCCCACTTGGTCTAATGTTATTAAGGATGTTAGTAAAGGTAAGATTCTGTTTTCTAGGATTTTTGCGTATAGTTTTACATCCACATTAATTAATGAAATCGGTCTATAATTTGTGACTTGGGTTAAGTCCTTACCTTCTTTGGGAATTACAGTTATATGTGCTTCTAGTAATTGTTTAGGGGGATGATTTTCCGCATGTAAAGAATGGAAAGAATTCAGGAAGTGAGGTTTTAATGTTTCAATGAAAGTTTTGTAGTATTGTAGGGGTAATCCTTCAGGGCCTGGGGCTTTTCCTATCTTCATCTCTTTTATTGCTTTATCTAATTCTGTGCCAGAAATCGGTTCTTCTAGTTTTTGGGCTGTTTTATCTGAAATTCTGGGCGGACTATATTTACTTAAAAAGTCCTGAATGAGGTTGGCTCTTAGGTCAGAGTTTTGTGGGCTTTTGGGATTGGAGGGGATATTGTAAAGAGATTGGTAGTAGAGTTCAAATTGTTTTGCAATCTCCTCATTTGAGGATCGTAATTTACCTTGTTTATCCATTATCTGATGGATCGTTGCTGAGGACTTTTTACTTTGTACTGCTTTAGCGAGTAGTCTCCCACTCTTGTTGCCTTGTTCGTAATAAATTTTGTGTCTTAGTATATATTGCCGTTTGGTTTTTATATTAAGTTCCTCAGCAAGCAGTTTTCGTGCGTTTGTAAGTTCCTCAAATGTTGAGACTGCAATAGTTTGTTTATGCGATTTTTCCAGATTGTGGATGTGGGATATCAATGAGTTTATTTTGGCTTGTTTTTCCTTCTTTATTTTGGATAGTTTTTTTATAAATTCGCCCCTAATAACACATTTGTGAGCCTCCCACTGTGTGATTGAAGAGGTCTCCCCATTGTCGTTTCTTGTAAAGTAATCTTTTAATGTGTCATTAAACTCGGAAATATCTTTGGGGTCTTTCAGTAAGGATGTGTTCAGTCTCCATGTTTTGGTGCTGGTAATTTTCTCTGGGAAGGTCAGTGTCATGGTGATTGTATGATGGTCGGATATCGTCATCGGTTCAATAGTGCTGTTGCTCAGAAGGGGAATGTCCGGTTGAGTTATAAAAAAGTAATCAATTCTTGAATATTTTTGGTGAACATTGGAGAAAAATGTATAGTCCCTGGATAGGGGGTTAAGGGTTCTCCATGAGTCATGTAGCATAAGGTTTTGTAGCTGAATTTTGATTTGTTTCAGTGCTCTATATGGGAGACTCGATGTTCCATTTGAGGTGTCTATTGCAGGGTTAAGGGGGGTGTTGAAGTCTCCCCCTAGAATAATAATTCCCGACGCGAAGGTTGTTAAAAGGTCTATGGTTCGGCGAAAGAAGGCTACCTGCTTAATATTAGGGGCATATATGTTAGCAATGGTCATGGGATGATGTCCTATTTTGCCTTTCAGGAAGATAAATCTGCCTCCAGGATCTGTCATAGTGTCTTGGAGTTGGAAAGGTGTCTGTTTGGAAATCAGAATCGAGACCCCTTTTGTTTTACCTTCTGGGTTTGTGGCATGGTATGCGAATGGGAACCTTTTGTCTTGTAATTTTGGGGCTTTTTCAGATTTGAAATGTGTTTCTTGGATACAAATAATATTTGCTCTGTGCTTATGAAGCTCATCAAGAAGTCTAGACGTTTTTTCAGGTATGTTAAGACCTTTGGCATTAATTGAGAGAAATTTAATCGTTAGTGGAGTAAGTGTTTGTTTATAATCAGGCATCTTGGAGTTTTGATGTTCAGTTCCAGATAAAAAAAATAAAAATAAATAAAAATAAAGGGGGAGTGGGGATAGGGTGGGAGGGAATAGGGGTATGTGTTTGGTGTTAGACCGGGGGTAGATATAGACCTGCTAGTCTACCCTATGAAGAATCCGGTATGTTCAAAGGGCAAAGATAGTTGCCCTTTGTGTGAGTTCGGGGTCCACTCGGGATTCAATGGATGCTTGTGTTTGCTTGTTAATTATTGGAATATTAAACAAAAGGAAGTGTTTTCTTTTAACTCTTATTTTACTTTTCTTTTCTTTTCTTCCTTAAAGATACTTTTTCTAACAGATAGTGACTTCCTGCACTCGGGAGAAGTCATTTAGCATAAAATTGGGTAGTTCAGGACATTTATCTATAACGTAGGCCAGGGAGAGGGGTGGTGTTCAACCTCGTATCAGTTGGATGGCTTTAGAGATGATATGTTGTGCTACAAACTTATGTGTATACCTGCAGAAACATATTTGGAAGCTTGTTTTTTAGATGTACCAAAACGTATAACTTTTAACGATGCATTCTTATATATTTAGCGCCCTAAGGGGATTAATAAAGCGATAACCTGGTCTTTGGAGTATGCCTCTAGTTCCGGTCTAAAGGATGGTTTCACCAAATGTATATCGTGATGAAAACAATGAGCCCGCTTTAAGCCACTCCAATGACCCATATTTGTAATCAACGTTATAACATTAGGAACAAGTGTTTGACCATATCTTTGTGTTTATTTTAAAACATTGGAGATGGTGTGTGATGTGTAGTCACAGAATTTTTACCAAATGCTAGTAATAACTGTCCAGAATGGAGATACTGAATGTGTTGGCTCCGCTCTGAAAGTAGTATCTCTCCTGGTGGAATACAGGAGGGAAAAAAAGAGGGAAAAAAAAGGGATTTGGGTTGCTTTCCAGCGACTAGTGGAAACACCCCCAAACTACACCCTTGGGTTTACCACTATTAGAAACAACTCTATTACAATTTCGAACTGCAAACAATATTAACCCGTAACAACATTGTAAACATCGTAAACATCTTATACCCAGTTTTCTTAACTAGACAATCTTATCTTTGAGATAGAGAGCGTGTATGAAAAAAAAAAAAAAAAACATTTCGTAAAATGCAAATGTATATCTATCAATTTGTAAACTGAGCGATATGTTCGTTAACCTTAGGGTGTGTGGTACTGCACACACCCCCCCCCCCTTTTTTTTTTTTTTTTTTTTTGCATTTGTACTCTTCCTTTAACCCTAAAATAAGGTCCCTGTGGGTTAGCGAGAATTGCTAACATAGCAATAAGGTATTCTAATTGCCTTAGAAATCTCTGTATTCCCTGTTTTCCTTATTCTCCTTGCCCTCATTACTTCTTTTTGGTATCTTAGCATACCATTAAGCATTGGTTATCTAATCTGGGGCTTGGCATGTCTGGGTTGTTTAGAAAATTATCTCAACTACCGGGGTGATTATTACCATGGATGATCGAAAGATCCACATCAGATGGGGGGGAGGGGAAGTT
Organism: Lithobates pipiens; assembly: GCF_037356315.1. Classification (NCBI taxonomy): domain Eukaryota; kingdom Metazoa; phylum Chordata; class Amphibia; order Anura; family Ranidae; genus Lithobates; species Lithobates pipiens. The sequence goes on from NW_027507785.1 coordinate 180,823,210, forward strand.
TCTAATGTTTCTAATCTGAGTTAGTGGGGTGATCTAAAACCACATTTAATCCACGGGGATCATAACAGTTAGGTATAGAAGATATGCCCTCGCACTTCCCCTCCGCCTCCCTCTTAAGAACCCTTGATCCCTTCCCAAAGTTTCTTACCAGTCGGTGCTTAAGGAGTCCTTCATAGAGAGAGGGAGAGAGATGAGAGGAATAAGCCAGCGCGGAGCTGAGTAAGGAGCGACAAAGTGGAACTATAGCAATTAGAGAGAAAAGAGATGAGACTTATAGCGTGAGGTGAACAAAGTCAAAGTTATAAAGGGTTTCTAGGAGTAAGATTTCTCCTGGAAGGTAAGTATTCAGGTGTCCATTTGCTCTCGGTGATCTATGCGATCTCTGCGTCTGGGTGGGGAAATTCCGGGACTTCTTTGGTGGGCGTTTCTTCTGCTGAAGTGTGGAGACGGTGATCTGCGACGGTGGTCTCTATTCCTCTGGGATCTTGGAGTGAGGTTGTTAGAGATTGAAATCCAGGATTCGTTCGGAGTGAAGGTGCTGTACCAGTCCGGAACTTCAATTCTGGGAAGATCTAGAATTTCAGAGAAAGTCTGGAGGTCTTCTGGTGTGCGTAGTAGTGCTGTGTGGCCCCTCCATGTAGCTGAGAGGCAGAACGGAAATTTCCATCTGTATGGAATGCCTCTGGTGCGCAGTTGTTCTGTGATCGGGCGTAGAGCTTTGCGCTGCTGTAGCGTGATATTTGATAGGTCTTGGTACAGTTTGATTTCATTTCCATTAAATATGATTCTACCTTTTTCTCTTGCTTTCTTGAGGATTGCTTCCTTAAGGGGAAAATTAACAAGGCAGCATATTATGTCTCTAGGGGGATCATCATCTCTACCCCTGGGTCGAAGAGCTCTGTGTATCCTCTCGAATTTAATAGGGGAGTCAGGGGGTCTGTCCAGGATGTCATTGAATAGAGCGGCTGCTGTTTGTTCAACTGGGTTTTGATCAGCCATTTCAGGGACCCCTCTAATTCTAATGTTGTGTCTCCTCCCCCTATTGTCCAAATCTTCTATGCGGCGGTGCATATCAATAATATGATTGAGATGGATGTCTGCATGTCTTTGCACCTGCTTTATTGCTTCTGCCTGGTGAGCTGCTGTTTGTTCTATTGCTCCTGTCCTGGCTGCAATGCTCTGTATGTCAGATCTGATGTCATTAATGGCAGCAGAAAAGGAGGCTTTTATGTCCATTGACATGGCCTGCAGGTTGGTCTGGAGGTCTGCTAGGGTAAACGAGTGTTGATGATGTGTCCCTTGATTTTGAGCGCCGTTCGCGCTATTAGCGGTGTCCGGGCGGCATGGGCTGCTTAGGCGAGGCCGCGGATTTGGGGCCTTCTCCGTGCGCTGTCCGGAACATCGCCGGAATGCTTACCGGCGGCTGCTGCTGCTGCTCCATCTAAGCCTGGGGTGCTGGGGGACTCAGATCTTTTGTTCCCTGGCGTGGATGCTGCAGGATTCGCCCTGATTAAGGAGGATTGTTCTCCGGAGTGCCGGAGCTAAGGGATCAGGCATCCATCTTCGTCCGGAGTTAGGCCACGCCCCCCCGCTTTTGCTTAAGAACTCGGATGTACAGAAGATACACAAGGCCTTGTCCACTTTTCTCTGGGCCAACAAGAAACCTCGCATTGCCCTTCAGAAATTATGCCTTCGGGGGCGTGGCTTGGTCTCAGCCAAGATGGACGTGTAGCGCGGGAGCTCCAACACACAGCGGGACAACGGAGCGGCTCAGGGAGCTCAGAGGCGGTTTTAATCTCCCCCTGAGCGGCGAACCAGGTCCAGGATACTTACCGACCATGTCCAGGCGGAAGAGAGTGGACAAAAGGCCCAGGAAACTGACGGCTTGCTTTTTACAGCCACCAGGCCGGCAGGCCCAAGATGGCGCCGGCGCGTCCTCCACTCCGCGCCATACCGCCACATCCCCGGAGCGCAGCGGCGGGCTGATCCGGGAACCTGAGCGACGGTACTCAGACTCTCAGGCTTCCACTCCGTCGAGTGGAAGCCCGGCCAAGGCAAGGAGCAAGAGGGAAGGAGAGGAGATACAGTGGTGTGAAAAAGTGTTTGCCCCCTTCCTCATTTCCTGTTCCTTTGCATGTTTGTCACACTTAAGTGTTTCGGAACATTAAACCAATTTAAACAATAGTCAAGGACAACACAAGTAAACACAAAATGCAATTTGTAAATGAAGGTGTTTATTATTAAAGGTGAAAAAAAATCCAAACCATCATGGCCCTGTGTGAAAAAGTGATTGCCCCCCTTGTTAAAACATACTATAACTGTGGTTGTCCACACCTGAGTTCAATTTCTCTAGCCACACCCAGGCCTGATTATTGCCACACCTGTTCACAATCAAGGCATCACTTAAATAGGAGCTGCTTGACACAGTAAGGTCCACCAGAAGATCCTTAAAAGCTACACATCATGCCGAGACCCAAAGAAATTCAGGAACAATTGAGAAAGAAAGTAATTGAGATCTATCAGTCTGGAAAGGGTTATAAAGCCATTTCCAAAGCTTTGGGAATCCAGCGAACCACAGTGAGAGCCATTATCCACAAATGGCGAAGACATGGAACAGTGGTGAACCTTCCCAGGAGTGGCCGGCCACCCAAAATTACCCCAAAGAGCGCAGCGACGACTCATCCAAGAGGTCACAAAAGACCCCACAACAACGTCCAAGGAACTGCAGGCCTCACTTGCCTCAGTTAAGGTCAGCGTTCATGCCTCCACCATCAGGAAAAGACTGGGCAAAAATGGCCTGCATGGCAGAGTTCCAAGGAGAAAACCACTGCTGAGCAAAAAGAACATCAAAGCTCGTCTCAATTTCTCCACAACACATCTTGATGATCCCCAAGACTTTTGGGACAACATTCTGTGGACCGATGAGACAAAAGTGGAACTCTTTGGAAGGTGTGTGTCCAAGTATATCTGGCGTAGAAGGAACACTGCATTTCATAAAAAGAACATTATACCAACAGTAAAATATGGTGGTGGTAGTGTGATGGTCTGGGGCTGTTTTGCTGCTTCAGGACCTGGAAGACTTGCCGTGATAAAAGGAACTATGAATTCTGCTGTCTACCAAGAGATCCTGAAGGAGAATGTCCGACCATCTGTTCGTGTACTCAAGCTGAAACGAACTTGGGTTCTGCAGCAGGACAATGATCCTAAACACACCAGCAAGTCCACCACCGAATGGCTGAAGAAAAACAAAATGAAGACTTTGGAGTGGCCTAGCCAAAGTCCTGACCTGAATCCTATTGAGATGTTGTGGTATGACCTTAAAAAGGCCGTTCATGCTCGAAAACCCTCTAATGTAACTGAATTAGGACAATTCTGCAAAGATGAGTGGGCCAAAATTCCTCCAGGACGCTGTAAAAGCCTCATTGCACGTTATCGCAAACGCTTGGTTGCAGTTGTTGCTGCTAAGGGTGGCCCAACCAGTTATTAGGTTTAGGGGGCAATCACTTTTTCACACAGGGCCATGATGGTTTGGATTTTTTTTCACCTTTAATAATAAACACCTTCATTTACAAATTGCATTTTGTGTTTACTTGTGTTGTCCTTGACTATTGTTTAAATTGGTTTGATGTTCCGAAACACTTAAGTGTGACAAACATGCAAAGGAACAGGAAATGAGGAAGGGGGCAAACACTTTTTCACACCACTGTACCACGACACGCAGAGGTGAGCTCTCCTATTGATTCACAGGAGGATACCAGGGAACTCCCTGACTCCATTATGACTTTTCCAACTACTAATCAACCTGTCCTCGATACTACTCTCAAAGACATGCTTATTTCTTTGCGCAGCTCTTTACATACTGACATGATGGCCTGCATGAGAAGTTTTGGCACAGATTTAAAAGATATGGGACAAAGAGTGGACCATATAGAGACTAAAATGGGGGAATATGCCTCTACGATTAATGATCTGATAGATGCACATGACACAGTGGAAGAAGAACGGAGCTGGGAGAAAGCAAAATTAGCAGACTTAGAAGACAGGGCCAGGAGAAATAATGTTAAGCTGAGGGGTATCCCTGAAACAGTTGCAGATGCAGACCTGCGCGCCTATGTTTCAAAAATGCTATCCACCCTCATGCCAGATCTCACGCCTATTGAGATTTCTATGGATCGGATACACCGCATCCCAAAGCCAGCCTTCATTCCAGCCCCTGTACCTAGAGATGTTTTGCTCCGTATGCATTTTTATCAAACCAAAGACCATCTTATGCAGATGACGAGGAAGGGGGAACACCACAATACAGAATTTTCCGGCCTCCAGTTCTATGCGGATCTTTCGCAGCACACCCTGCAACTTCGCAAAAACCTCAACAATATCACCAAAGTTTTGCGAAACCACCGCATTAGCTATAAATGGGGGTTCCCCACTAAACTAATTGTGCACAAGGAAGGGACTAACTATATAATCTCCTCTCCCTCCAAAGGACTTCAACTCCTCAAATCATGGAAGATCCTTCTGGAAGACTCGTTAAACTCACCTATGCCTGACATGTCAAAGAATTTACCTCATGAATGATGCCCGCCTGTCGCCAGCTACCTGTTGCTCATCTAGTGACCTGGTCGTTGTAAGACACAGCCTATCCAATAGGCCCCACTTCTAGGAGCCTCATGCTGGTCCAATTACCCCGTTTTCTTGAGCGGATCCATTCTGCACACGGGTTATGATGACCCTCTTTTTAACTGTTTTCTCAACACTATTGGTTTTGTTTCCCCTTTCACTCCCTTTCTTGTTCCAGGAGCTGTTGATGTACTTACTGCTTTCCAGAAATATCATTGTCCTATGTCGTGCACTATCCCTGGCCAGGGAATCACAGAAGATATGTCGCTACCGGGCTGCTTCAGAACTCTGTTCATTGTCAAGGAGGCCTCAGGCCGCAGGGATACGTGAGTACACCCGAGTACTACTTCTGAGCTTTGACATTCCTACAGATCATGCCAATCACCATATTGTCAATTAACGCCCACGGGCTTAATCATCCAGCTAAGCGGTTTTCTCTATGGTCTGAAGCCCAGTCATCACACTGTGACATTCTTTGTGTTCAAGAGACGCACTTCCCCATTGACGCACCTCCTAAATGTACGTCCAGAGGATTTCAACACTATTATTTTGCAAATGCACAGGAGAAGAAAAGAGGGGTCATGATTGCCATCAGAGACTCGGTCTCCTTCCAGCTACATCAGCAAATCATAGACCCTAATGGGCGATTTCTCATATTGATTTGTGACATTAATAACCATCGCTACACATTAGTTAATGTATATGTCCCCAATGCTCGTCAGGTACATTTTTAAAATATTCTTATGAAGAAAATTCGCAAGGTGAAAGATGGAGCATTGCTGCTATGTGGGGACTTTATTATTACCCCAGACCCGACAGTGGATTCTACTGCTACTTCCTCCAAACGAGCGCTGTCTTTAGCTAATTTCTTGAGATCTAATGAATTGTATGATGTTTGGCGTTGTAGACATGCCTGCGAGAGGGACTATTCTTTCTACTCTCACAGGCATCGCTCTTATAGTAGAATTGACTTGTTTTTGGCGGACAGGTGGCTTCTACAAAAAATTTCCAAATCCAAAATTAATGCGATATCATGGTCAGATCATGCGTCTGTCCTGATCCAGATCGCAGATAACAACCTCTCACCCTCCACATATTTGTGGAGAGCGAATGCTCATATAATTCAAGACCCTCATACTAAATCTATATTGGAAAGCCACCTCTCCGAATTTTTTAATATCAACGCCACTCCTGACGTCGCACCATCTACGGTGTGGAACGCTCATAAGGCGTATATTCGTGGTATTTTCATTCAACTAGGGGCTAGAGCGAGGAGACAGAGGCAGCGGCAACTAGAGGAGCTATTGAGGAAAATTGAACATATAGAGGGCCTACACAAAACACAGCCTTCTCCTGATCTCCATGTCAAACTTACTAATTTACGTCATTCTCTTAGACTTTTCTTGTTGCAAAAATTTGAACAACAGGAAAGAAGGCTGAAGCTGTCCTTTTACTCTACCGATAACAGGGCTGGCAAGGCCTTGGCCCGTAGACTGCGGGGCCAGCGCTTTAAATCTAAAATTCCCTATCTGGTTGACTCAATCTCTAAGGCTAAAGAGCAGGACCCCCAGAAAATTGTTGACGCCTTTAGCGATTACTACGCGTCTTTATATAATCTAGTTGATGACGAGTCCACCCCGCAAACCTCTAGAGATGATATTGATAACTTTTTGTCGACAGTGAATCTTCCTAAGCTGAGTCCCTCTCAGTTAGATGAGCTAAACCTACCCTTTACAGTGGATGAGATATTTAAAGCTATTATATCGTTACCGAATAACAAATCCCCCGGTCCCGATGGGCTGACTGGGGAATACTACAAAGCATTCATGCCTATCTTGGGGCCCCATTTGCTTGGGGTCTTCCGGGATGCCACTGCCTCATCTCTCTTCCCTTCAGAAATGCTGGAGGCTCTTATAGTGACACTGCCTAAACCCGGTAAAACCCCGGATGTGCCACAGAACTTTAGGCCTATATCATTATTGAATAACGACTTGAAACTGTATGCCAAAGTGTTAGCTTTTAGACTGGTGTTAATTTTACCTACCTTGATAGATCCAGATCAGTCAGGGTTTACAAAGGGTAGACAGACCTCAGACGCCACCAGACGAGTTATTGATGTCATTGGTCTAGCAAAGAGACAGCGAACGCCTTCTCTGCTCCTAGCGTTGGATGCAGAGAAGGCGTTCGACAGGGTCCACTGGGTCTACCTGGCCAGGGTATTGGAAAAGTTTGGCTTTGAGGGCCATATCCTCACATCCATACTTGCACTCTACACTTCACCTTCCGCCAGGGTATATACCTCCGGGATATTATCAAAGCCCTTTAGCATCACGAACGGCACCCGTCAAGGGTGTCCAATGTCCCCTTTAATTTTTAATATGCTTATGGAACCTTTAGCAGCGAAATTCAGGCAAGATCCCAATATACAGGGATTTGATGTAAGAGGCCGTAAGCACGTTATAAGTCTGTTCGCTGACGACGTGATACTTATGCTTACACACCCAAGGAATTCCCTACTCCATGCAACAGCTCTTCTGACTCAATATGGCAAAATCTCATTCTATAAGGTCAATAGCACTAAATCTTATATCCTAGACTTAGGCACGTCCACACAGGAGAAAAGCTACATACAAAATACTTACCCCTTTATCTGGCAGGACTCTGGGATTTCATATCTGGGGATTACGCTTACCTCTTGTCCCGGCCAACTTTTTAAAGCTAATTATCTACCATTAGAAAACAAGCTGCGGATGGCTTTTCAGACCTTGAAAAAGCATTTTCTCTCATGGTCGGGTCGCCTAGCGGCATTTAAAATGCAGATTTTACCACAGTTGCTATATATATTTCGCACTGTCCCAGTACCGGCTAGTAAATCTTTGTTTGCGAGACTGCAATCACTTTTATTGAAGTTCCTCTGGGAAGGTAGGAGAGCAAGGTGCGCATTTGGCACCTTGATTAAATCTAGGAAAGCAGGAGGTGTGAGTCTACCAGTGATAGCGGATTATTACAGATCAGCTGTCCTTGCACAGATCAAGGAGTGGGTGGCTGTCCATCCCTCCTCGCTGTGGGGAGAACTGGAGCAGTCATCCATACCGGGGGGTAATCTTTCTACCTACGCTATGGCTTTCCCATATATGTCGAAGACCCCAAGAGAGGTGCCACTTCCTGTGGTAGCCTCTTTACAGGCCTGGTCGTATTTAACTTCCCATAAACCACTAGAAGGATTGGCCTCGGTTATGCATATTCCCCTCAGGGTTCTTACCCTTTTGATTCCAGACTTATCCCTAGACAGATGGCTCGCATCAGGAATAATATGGGTACATGACCTATACAACAGCAATACGATTAAATCTTTTGCAGCTATGCAGGGGGAATACGGGTTACCACAAACGGAATTCTTCTCATATGTACGAATCCAGTCACTCCTCAATAATACCCCCATCTCACCCTATGAAATACATTGGAAAGTTAAGAAATATTTAACTACTGATGAAAAGTCTAGGGGTGGTATCTCATTATTCTATAATAGCCTACAGGATAAAACAGTTTTCCAAAAAACCAAATCCATGCTAGCATGGGAGAGAGACTTAGGCATCCCCATTTCCAATTCACAATGGAGCAAAGCTATTCAATACACACACTCAGCTACAAAATGCACTTCCTTATGGGAACTTTCACACAAAATCATACATAGATGGTACCTAACCCCGCATCGTATTGCTAAATTTAGCCCTTCGGCCTCACCCCTTTGCTGGAGACAGTGTTCCCAGGCTGGCACTTTGATACATGTTCTATGGGACTGCAGTAGGTTGGCTGGATTTTGGACAGAGGCACTTCAGATATTTCTTTTCAAATAGTTTATTAAGGAATCAAGCAGGGTACAATAAAATAAACTGAACAGTTTACAACAAAAACAGCAACGAAGGATAGTCAGATACGCTGTTACTTAGGCATTGTAAATGTAAATAATTCGATATAGGCACAAAATCAGCCCCTACTTCCCATATGAATAGGGTAAATAAAAGTTAAAACAATGGAAGGGGGGGCCAAATGAAACTAGGCCAACTAGTATCGGTAGGAAAAAGAAATCCGTAGACATTTTTATCCAGAGCTCCAGTCCCTACTCAGGGTAATAGTGAAGGAGAACAGCGTTGCTTAAAGTATTTTACCCAACATAGAAAAAAGAGAGAATGAGAAAAAGAAAATACAGGGATAGAAAAAGAGAGGAAAAAGAAGGAGGAAATAAGGTCATAGTGAGAGAGGGAAAAGTTGTGACCAAGTAAGGGAAAGGAAGGAGAGAGAGAAAAGCATGGTCGGCGGGCCCAGGGGAACCCCCAGCCCCATAGCACAGATCATTTCAAACTAAGGAGCCATAAGGCGTGTGTCAAAGTCCTTAGGCAAGAAATTGTCTACCCATGGCTGCCAAATTCTAGTAAACAGTGGGATTTTGTCCAACGTTACCGCTTCTATTTTCGCATGTATCATCGCCTGTGTAACTCTGTGTTTGGTCTCAGCTACATGTAAAGTAGGTGTCCTCCAGGCTCTTGCTATCGTTTGCTTAGCTGCAGTCAATATTTGAAGGGAAAGTCGAATTTGGGGTTTGGTGAAATTTAGTGGTAGCCAATTCAACAGCGCTATTTTAGGATCAGGATCCACGGGGCGATGAAATAGTGTGGTTAGTATGTGAAAGATTAAAGACCAAAAATTTGTTACGGTGGGACAGGTCCACCAGATGTGGAGGTGGGTACCCCGGTCTTTGCAACCTCTAAAGCAGTCTGGTGAATAGTTTGGTACATACTTGGCAATTCTAGAGGGGACTAGGTACCACCGCATCAGGACCTTATAGTTCGCTTCGGAAGCTACCACATTTTGCGAGGAGTTCTTAGTGTTAGTCCATATAGTGGACCACGACTCTGCGTCAAGATTAAGTGTTAAATCAGTGGCCCATGCTTTAGCATAACTCGGAAGGTCTTCAGATGCGGTGGAGAGGTAAGAATAGAGGTATGAAATGGTGCCCGGGGCATGTGGATCAGAGGAACATATAGACTCAAATTGAGACATAGATCTAAGATTGTGGCCCATTTTGATATGAGTTTGGAAGAAGTGAGCTATCTGCAAGTAACGGAAGCATTCTTTGTGGGGTAGTTGTGTCTGTGCCTGTAGGTCAGGGAATGGAATGAGAGAAGTTCCCCGAAAAAGATCACATACCCGAGTAAGGCGTGCATGCGACCAGGCTGAAAAGGCGCCTGGCTCCATGCAGGCTGGCATAAAGTTTGGGTGACCTAAGAATGATAATAGGGGGAGATGTGGGGACAAAAATTTAAAAGGAGTACATAGTCTATGCCAAATTTTAAGGGAATGACTTGTGATGGGATTGATAAGGGTTTTACACTCCTGGGGGGGGAGCCAAAGCATATTGGAGACGGAAATAGGATGAGCTTCTACTGCCTCTAAGCTGACCCATAGTGGGGCACTTCAGATATTTCATCAGGTAACTGGTATAACATTGATCCATCCCTCCTCCCTGGTATTATTGAACGTAGGCATCGAGGATATTCCTCCACCGTTTAGACAATTCACAACCCATTTGTTCTTAGCAGCTAAACTTACTATTCTTAGAATCTGGAAGTCGCCGGACCCCCTGAATTTGCGGGAGGCTCTGCGACTCCTGTCTATTCACTACACATATGAGCTGGCTATAGCAACTAACTTAGGGAAAAGAGCAGCTTTCTTGGAAGATTGGAAACCTTGGGTAGATTGGTATAACTCTCACAATTTGTTCTAAAGAATAATCTATGCATGATTTTTCTGCTTAGCTATTCTCGTAGGACAGACCTCCCCTCCCCTCGAGTCCTTTGACAGCTCCAACCCCTACCCCTATTCCTTTTCCCACCCCTGTTACTTTTATTTGTTTGTTTTTGGGTTACCGTATTATTGAATGGTTCTCTTTATGGAACTACTAGTCAATCTGAATCTTGAAGTTGCCAACTCGGATCTTCTGACTTGCGAATAACTGGCAACCGGATCTTCTCACCACATGGGCGCAGCTAGTTCCCAGTTGGGGCGCCCCTGGGTGAGAGGAACTATGTGTGTTAGCGAATAAGGTCATGTAATCAGTAACTACAGGAAGTAACACAGTATAAGATCTGAGTCTACATATGCTTTTACTCTACAATCGGCATAGTCCTTGTAGGTCATCAAGATTGTCAATTGTGCTTTTGTTGTCCTTCTCCTTATCATTTTCTATGCAATGTGTAACACTCATTCTGTAACCCTATGTTGTTGTTAATTATAAAAATTTCTTGAATAAAAACTATTGAAAAAAGAAATTATGCCTTCCAAAGCCTGACGGGGGCGCCGGCCTGCCCAATCTACGTTTCTATAATCTCTCATGCCTGTTGATACAAGGCTTCGACTGGATAGCGGGTAAATCTAAATATTCGAATCACAACTTTGAGAAAGCATTGGTACACCCCTACACGCTTCCTGCGGTTCTCCATTCTAATATTCACGTTCTACCTGAACATCTTAAGTCGAATGTGCTCATCCGAGACACAGTGGTAGCTTGGAGGGAGGTTCGGAGGCTCTTAGGACTACCTGCTAACATTTCCATCCATCTGCCCATTCAAGGCAACCCTATGTTTCCACCCTCCACCATTCATCCGGCCTTTGATCTCTGGGGGAAGCGTGGTTTGCTCAAAGTGGCCTCCCTATACGAACCTAGCCGTGGAATACTTAAACCCTACCAAACCCTGTCTCAGGAATATTCACTCCCTTCTTCCCATGTGTTTCACTACTACCAACTGTCGAGCTATCTGAAAACAATTGGAGGGTTGCACCCGGACTGCCTACATAAATCACACCTGGATGCTGTGCTTCAACAGGGTGACTACTCCATCTCTACCCTCTATTCACACCATATTGCCCCTTTTAAACAGTGGGCCTCTATCTTCAATCATGTGAACTTGCCGGAAAGAATCCTGAAAGGATACAAGCTCGTCCATAAACTTGTCATTTCGGAGAGATGGCGGGAAACTCAATTTAAAATCACTCATAGGGCCTACTACCCCTTCCGCACAAACAAATTGGATCCCTTACAAGCCAAATGTCCATGGTGCTCCCTGGATCATCCCACTCTACTTCATCGTATATGGGACTGCACTTCAATATCTGCATTTTGGGACTCAGTATTGGACTATATTCTAATCATCAACAAAACACATGTGCCTAAGGACCCACTTACCTGCTTATTTAGTTGCGATCCTCCACCTTTGTCACAGACGACCTCCCGACCGGTCACCCTTACCCACTGGTCCCATATATGCCTTTTGGCAGCTCTCAGAACTATTATGAACTGCTGGATTTCCTCGACTCCACCGAGTCTACAAGTTGTGAAGCAAACCCTGCTCTCCCTGTTCTATATAGAAAGACTTGATGTTATTTCCTCCCATTTCAACTCTACTCCCCGCTTCTTCACTAGAGGGAGGGACTTTATCGAACAGTCTCTTGTTTATCCCTTCCGATATACTAGTTGGTACCTACGCCACAATCTCAGTAACACGCTGGGGAGACTCAAGATACCAACCTCACAAGTCAGTTCCTCTCCTTCAAAGGACTCTGCCCACTTGCTGAACCAACCTCCATCATGCTTACCCGACCCTAACACCAATGAACCTTGTGCTACGCGATCCTCTGCCCGTACCTTTATATCTTCCTAGTCCTTTTCTGAAACGTGGATATACCTATGCTAGATCTGTACACATGTTATACTTGAGGGGTGCACGTGTTTTTGTTCTTGTTTTTATTCTTATGTAAGGGTTTCACTCTTGCCAATGATTATCTCTTTCACTGGATCTCATTACCCTAGCCGTGGGAGGGTATACACCTCCCTGGGTACCATTCCCCCCCCCCCACCTTTTTTTTTTTTTTTTTCTTTTTTCTTTTTTTCCTCTCCCCCTTGTTAACAACTAAACTGTATCTTGACCTGTTAGGTCACCAGGATGTTATCTTCTTTTTTCTGCCATGAATACTGTCAATCAACCTACTGAACTGTATTGTTTAAACTCTCAATAAAAATATGTTTAAAAAAAAAAAAAACAAGGGACACCAACCTACTTGAGGTTAAAAAATACAAGATAATAATGTTATTGTGGTAACTTGACACACAAAAAAAAATATGTATGGAGATCAATAGCAAATAATGTTTCAGTAATCCAAAATAGGAGATCTTGATGAAATAAAAAAAATGACTATAAAAAATAATTCTAAACATTATTAACCACTTAACAACCATAGCCGATTAACAGCTTCATTGCAGTTGTTTAACTCTGAGAGGCCGTTAATTAACGGCCTCCCAGAATTCTGCTCTCGCGCGCCCCCATGTTATGACGCCGGTTCCTCCCTCCCCCTCTCTGTACCGATCGGTACAGCGGAGGGGAAAGAGTTCGGTGTCAGCAGCGCTGTGGGCTGCATCTGCAGTGCCCACATCGCTGCTCACCGAATTTAACCCCTCCATACCCTGGCAATAATCTGTAATACCAGCTAATACTCTGCAATACCCCCAATACTCTGCAATACCCCCCCAATACTCTGCAATACCCACCAATACTCTGCAATACCCCCAATACTCTGCAATACCCGCCAATACTCTGCAATACCCACCAATACTCTGCAATACCCGCCAATACTAGCCAATTCTCTGCAATACCCGCCAATACTCTGAAATACCCGCCAATACTCTGCAATACCCACCAATACTCTCCAATACCCGCCAATACTCTGCAATACCCCGCCAATACTCTGAAATACCCCGCCAATACTCTGCAATACCCTGCCATAAATTGTCATACCCAGCCATACTTGGAGATACCCTGCAATACCCAGCCATACACGGAGATACCCAGCCATACTCGGAGATACCCAGCCATACTTGGTGATACCCTGCAATACCCAGCCATAGACACCCCCCCCCTCACCGCCCTCCAGTGCTTCTACCAACTCGCCAATACGATCAAAACCAGAATCTTTTTATTTTTTTTTATTTTTATTTCAGGCTTCCCAGCCTAGAGGTGAGATGTGGGGTCTTATTGACCCCCAGATCTCACTGTAAAGAGGACCTGTCATCCCATATTCCTATTACAAGGGATGTTTACAATAAAAGTGATCAAAAATTAATTTTTGGGGAAGAAAATGTCAAACTAAAATAAATAAAGTAAAATGAACAATAAAAAAAAAAATTGAAAGCGCCCCTGTCCCCATGTGCTTGCATGCAGAAGCGAACGCATACGTGAGCCCCGCCCACATATGAAAACGGTGTTCAAACCACACATGTGAGGTATCGCAGTGAACGTTAGAGCGAGAGCAATAATTCTAGCCCTAGACCTCCTCTGTAACTCAAAACATGTAACCAGTAAAAAAAATTTAAAGCGTCGCCTATGGGGATTTTTAAGTAGCGACGTTTGGCGCCATTCCACGGGCATGTGCAATTGTGAAGAGTGACATGTTCGATGTCTATTTACTCAGCATAACTTCATCTTTATGCAAAAATTGGGCTAACTTTACTGTTTTTTTTTTAAGCACAAAACAGTTTTTTCCCCCAAAAAAACGCATTCGAAAAATTGCTGCGCAAATACCGTGTGAGATAAAAATTTGCAACAACCACCATTGTATTCTCTAGGGTCTTTGCTAAAAAAATATATATAATGTTTTGGGGTTCTATGTAATTTTCTAGCAAATAAATGATGATTTTTACGTGTAGGAGAGAAATGTCAGAATTGTCCTGGGTGCTCCAGAACGCCTGATGGCACTCCCTGCATTTTGGGCCTCTGTATGTGACCACGCTGTGTAAAAATCTCTCTGTATCGCCGTACTCGGGAGTAATAGCAGAATGTGTTTTGGGGTGTAATTTGTGGTATGCATATGCTGTGTGTGAGAAATAAACTGATAATATGATGATTTTGCAAAGAATTGTGGGAAAAATTTACAACTTCAAAAAACTCATCATGCCTCTTAATATACACCTTGTAATGTCTTCTTTCCAAAAAGGGGTCATTTGGGGGGTATTTGTAATTTTATGGCCTGTTAGGGTCTCAAGAATTGAAATAGGCCGTCAGTACTTCAGGTGTGATCAATTTTCAGATATTGGCATCATAGCTTGTGGACTCTATAACTTTGACAAAGACCAAATAACATCCACCAATTTGTACTTATTTTTACCAAAGATATGTAGTGGTATAAATTTTGGCCAAAATTTATGAAGAAAAATTACTAATCTGCTAAATTTTATAACAGAAACGAAGAAAAATTCATTTTTTTACCGATTTTTCGGTCTTTTTTCTTTTATAGCACAAAAAATAAAAAACCGAGAGGTGATTAAATACCACCAAAAGAAAGCTCTATTTGTGTGAAAAAAAGGACAAAAATTTCATATGGGTACAGTATTGCATGACTGAGTAATTGTCATTCAAAATGTGAGAGCACCAAAAGCTGAAAATTGGTGTGGTTATTAAGGGTGTTTAAGTGCCCAGTGGTCAAGTGGTTAAGGAGATCTGGCTTTTCTCGTTCAAAAATTTTCATTTTATGTTAAAATAAATTACATGTACAGAAAATAAGACAAATTATGTGATACCAGAAATAAAAAGTAGACATATTGAAGTACGGATGATACAAAGCAAAGAAGAATTTCAAGATATTCTCGTGGGAATGACAATAAATGGCCTTATATATTTTAGAATTTGAAAACATTCTTATAGCTGAGTTTTAAACATTTTAATCCCAAGAAAATATAAATATGTCTAAAAGAAAATATATGATTTTAAAGTTTTGACCATAACTTCTAAAGTATGTTTATAGTAAGTATTATATAGTAAGGGAAGAACATAAAAGGTATATAGGAGGGGAAGGGGAGGGAATAATTCTCCGGAGGAGGTTTTATATATCATCTAATGTTGTAATTCTATAAAAAATCTTAATCACCATAACAATAAAACTCGGTTGTCAATATTATCTGACGTATAATATTTAATCCAGGGTTTCCATATGATATCAAACTTTGTCATCTGGTTTTTATCTATAGCGTCCATTTTAGCATGGATGAAAGATTGATTCATTCTACGTTTGGTTTCTGCAATATTCACCACATCTGTTTTCCATGCATTGGCTATAGTCTGCTTTGCGGCTATCAGGAGTGTAAGAACTAATTTGAATTGTTTCTGATTCAGAAAGGCTGGTTTTAAATTAAGGAGAGCTATAATTGGGTCTGGAAAAATTGGACGATCAAAAAATGTTGTAATTATCAGAAAGATCTTTTTCCAAAATGATTGTACAATTGAGCAATGCCACCAGGTATGTATATAGGTACCTTTTTCTGGACAGCCACGAAAGCAGAGGCCAGTGATGTCTGTTGAGAATTTGGCGATTCTGGCAGGAACCAAATACCAGCGTGTGAGAACTTTATATGATGATTCAGATGCCAATATATTTATAGAGGAAGATTTTGTGAAAGACCATATGTTGGACCAAGACCTAGAATCGATCGTACAATCCAAATCTTTTTCCCATTTGGCCACATATTTAGGTATAACAGTATTAGAATTAGATATCAATTGTGTATACAATGATGTAATACGACCTTTAGCATGTGGTTCCTTGAGACAAAATCTTTCAAATTGAGAAATATTATGTAAGTTTACATTTAAATTGAGAAGAGGAGTATAAAAATCTTTGATTTGGAGATATCTGAATATTTCTGATTGTGGAAGCTTATATAATTCACATAGATCTGTAAAAGATTTTATTGATGTAGTTGAAGTTAAATTATATAGACAAGTGATACCAGCCTTAGACCAAGCTTTAAAGGTTTTGGGATATTTCCAGGCTGGGTAAAAAGTCGGATTCTTGTGGAAAGATAATAGCGGATTTTGTGGAGATTGCAGACCATGTGAATTTCTATACCTATCCCATATAGATAGAGAGTGCTTAGAAATGGGGTTATTTATTGACTTACGATCCGCAGGTTGTAACCATAATATATTGTTTATAGGAAGAGGATCACAGTCTACAGCTTCAATGAGGACCCATTAAGGAATCTCTGTAGAAGAGTGATATTTTGTTAATTGAGATAATTGAGCTGCCTTATAATATATGTTAAAGTCTGGGAATCCCAAACCACCCAAAGCTTTGGGGAGAACAAGTGTTTTTTTGTGAAGTCTGGGTTTTATTTTCCCCCAAGTAAATTTCGTTACTTTTTGTTGAATCAGCCTAAGAAAATATGCAGGAATATGAATCGGGAGAGTTCTGAATAAATATAAAAATTTCGGAAGAACAGACATTTTTATGATATTGATTTTCCCAAACCATGATATCGGCATTGATGACCAATTAGATAACGACCTTGTAATATTTTTTAATAGAGCTGGGTAATTAGCTGCAAATAAATTGGAGGGGTTAGGAGTAAACTGCACACCCAGATATGGGAGGCTATGATCTACCCACTTAAAGGGTAGTGAATTTTGTAAAGATTGTTTATCTTTTTCGACAAGTGAAATGTTCAATGCTGAAGATTTTTGAATATTGACCTTAAGGCCCGAAATAAATGAGAATTCTTGTAGTACAACCATAAGATTTGGGGCCGAAACATGTGGAGAAGATAGAAAAAGGAGAATATTGTCTGCGAATAAACAGAGCTTACGATGAAAGCCACCCTATTCAATACCTGTTATAGTGGGTTCCATCCTAATTCTTTGTGCTAAAGGTTCAATGAGTAAAGCAAATAATAATGGCGAAAGTGGACATCCTTGACGAGTCCCCCTCAGTATATTAAACTCGTCCGATTTGTACCCTGCATATCTGATATAAGCTTTGGGATCTTGATACAAACTAGAGATCCATCGTAAAAAATGAGGGCCGAATCCCCATTTGGAAAGGGTATAGTTCATATATGACCAAGATACTGTGTCAAAAGCTTTCATAATATCTAAAGAAAGAAAACAAGTGGGAATACGTCTTTTTTTAGCGCCATGTGACAAGAGTGTTGCACGTCTAATATTATCTCCTGCTTGACGTAATGGAATGAAGCCCACTTGATCACGATGTATTAGATTGCCTATAATAGTATTTAATCTGTTAGCTGGAATTTTGGCTAAAATTTTTATGTCCAAATTTAATAACGAAATAGGGCGATAATTAGACCATATTTAATCGTCTGTGTGAGGTTTAGGGAGCATACAGATAATTGCAGTTAGGGTTTCTCTTCTAAAAGAATGACCTTCCAAAAGGGAATTAAAAGTGTTTGTCAGGACTGGAGATAGGGTGTCTACAAACGTTTTGTAATACAGCGCAGAAAAACCATCAGGACCTGGCCTTTTATTTAGTTTCAGATTTTTGATAACTTCAGATACCTCTATAATTGAAACTGGTTCCTCCATCATTTCCATTTGTGTTTTAGATAGTGTTTTTGAGAAATGAGAGAAAAAATCATTTGCTCTAGAAGGGTCCAACTCATTATTAGAAGAGTATACATTTTTTAATTGTGTTTTGAATTTTTGTAATATTTTTAAAGGATTATTTGTGTATACCCCCCTAGAGATTTTCAGACGTATCGGTTTCGTTGGGTTCTGGCAGGATTTTAATGCCCTGGCTAATAGTGTGTGAGGTTTATTCGCATTGATATAGAAATTGTGTTGTGATCTCTTGATGGTTTTATCCGCTGCTTCAGTAAGGAATAGATAAAATTCCAATTTAGCTTTGTCAAG
Source organism: Lithobates pipiens (assembly GCF_037356315.1). NCBI lineage: Eukaryota > Metazoa > Chordata > Amphibia > Anura > Ranidae > Lithobates > Lithobates pipiens. Next base: position 180,841,581 of record NW_027507785.1, read on the forward strand.
ATTTATTTTAGATAAAGAAGAAGGGTTATTTTGGAATGTTGTGTGACATTTATTGAAATTTGTTTCTAAAGTCTGACAAAGAATTTTCTGCTCTCTGTTGAATATGTTTGCTTGCTGTAGACATATGCCACGGAGAACAGGTTTGTGTGCTTCCCATAATGTAGTCGGAGAGACGTCAGGTGTGGAGTTATATTTTATATAATCTTTGAGCGCAATTTCAATATTATTTTTATGAGCTGGATTTTTGAGTAGGAAATCTCTTAATATCCATGTTGGATCTTTTTTTTTTGGAATTATAGAGGCAACAGTAATGTAGCCTGCACTATGATCGGACCATGGGATGGGAATAATTTTTGTAGATATTATTTCTGGAATTAGCCCTATGGACATAAATATATGGTCTATCCTAGAGAATGAGCGATGAGGGAACGAGTAATGTGTGTATTGTCTCTTGGTTGGATTCAATTCTCTCCAAGTATCTACTAGGTTATGTTTTGTAATTATTTTTGTGGGATTGGCGATTTATCCAAAAATGGGAATATGGTCTGATTAGAATCTCCACATAGAATTGTAGTACCTATTTTGTTGTGTTCTATAGTTTGAAATAAATGAGAAAGAAAAGAAATAGGATTTTTGTTAGGAGCGTAGTATGATGTAATGGTGATAGCGGTATCAAGTAGGTGTCCTTTAAGAATCAAGTAACGACCTTCTGGACCCTTGATTTCCTTCATTAGTGAAAATGGTGTATTGCGATGGAAAGCTATAAGCACGCCTCATTTTTTAGAGGAGGCCGAAGCTGTGTATACTTGGGGGTAGTCTTTACTGAAAAATTTGGGAGTGGATTGTGACGCAAAATGAGTCTCTTGGAGGCAAACTATATGTGCTTTCTTGGATGAAAATGTGCGGAAGGCTTTAGTGCGTTTATGTGGAACGTTTAGTCCCTGAGTATTTAATGATATGATGTTTAATGGGGCCATGGAGTTGGGAAAAGTAAATATGTGTTGGTGTTTATGTTAGAACGTGTGTCATATAAGAAATTATTTGTCTCCAGAGTATAGGGGTGGAGGGAAAGGAGATAATGACTGAAAAAGAAAATACAATTAATATACAATATTGAAATATATCTTAACATATCTATGTTCTTAATGTGTCCGTTGGGAGGAGAAAATCTCTCCCTCCAAGGGTACATGAGCCACTGTCAACTGCCCGGTGTACACCGAGCTGCTGAGGGTAGCAAGAGAGGGTGCAAGGAACTTCCCTGCAGGACACCAAGAGCCAATCATATAATTTCATTTTTCAAGCAAAAAATAAAAATGTAAGATTAAGGCAACCTCAGAAACAAAGAAGAGAAGAGAGAGAAAAAAAAGTTATAATAAGGTGCCTAAATTATTAGGAACATTTCTTAAATAAGATTATGATAAAAATATTGATTGGAAGTCAGAGAAAAAACTCGGCAGTAGCCATTCTGTTGAAAAGGCAAGATAGTAGCCTCAGTATATCAGTCCATAGTGTCAGCCAGATCTGGAGGTGGAGATTGTATGCGACTTCTTTTCTGTGGATTGTAGTCTTCTTCTCTTCTGGAAGCAGAGGAGGGAGTATCAGCATATGAGGATGATTTTTGGCGAGTGTCCGCAGCATCTCTTGATGTGTTTATCATCCCTAGTTTCTGTAAAGTAGTTTGCAGGTCCTTAGCTGTTCGGCACATATATTTGCGACTTTGGAAAGTAAAACGCACTGAGAAAGGAAAGCCCCATTGGTAGATTATGTCATTTCGCTGTAATATTTGCAGTAGTGGTTTCAGGGTTCTTCTTTTGTTGACTGTAATCTGTGAGAGGTCTGTGAATAATTGATATTTATGACCCTGGAAAATTAGGGGATCTTTATTTCTAGCTGTATTTAGCAGTAGTTCCTTAGTGCGGTAGAAATGCAATTTTGCGATAATGTCACGGGGAGGACCATCTATTTTCTTTGGTGCTAGGGCTCTATGAACTCGGTCCATTTCAAGATGCTCTAGTGGGATAGCTGGTTGTAATTCTTGAAAAAGTGCAGTAATAGCACCGTTTAAATAAGTCACAGATTCGGGTATTCCTCAATACGTATATTGGAGAGTCTTGCACGATTTTCGAAATCCTCCAATTTGGATTGTAATATGTCATTTTCCTCTTTAAGAAAATCAATTTCTGAAGCAATGTTAGATGTATAATTTTCCAGATCGTCTGCTCTAATTTCCAGTGCTGATGTACGTTGACCAAGTATTCTAATTTCTTTGGTAAGGCTTGTGGTGATGATATCTCTAGTGGTTTTTAGTGATTTTTGAAGCAGATTTTCTATTTGTTTCAGCGTTGCAGGAGGGGATAAGTCTTTTTGTGTGGAAAGTTCTAAATTCTCCAGAACTGACATATTTTTCTCAGGTATTTGGTTAGAGAGACTATGTGCCTTTAATGAGAGAACATCTTTATGTAAAGGAGCAGAAGGGGCTGTCTGTTTGTTCTCCTCACTGTGTCTCCCCTCAGAGGGGGAGGGTTTCAGTGCCATACTGCTGTGTGTGTGAGGCGGCGCTTTCTTGTTAATTTTCTGCCTTATGAGTCTCCTCTGACCCCCCCGAATGTCACCAATGTAAGGTAGGGATATTTATCTACCGTTTGGTATGATATATATGCGGAGGGTCAAGTTACCTCCGCCGTTATATGGCTCCGTTGTCCTGCTGAGAATGGAGATCTAAGCCAGCATTACCTCTTGGCTAGGCTCCACCTTCTCCCTCCAGGAGATCTGGCTTTTTGGAGAGAGCATTCACATTACCATAACACTGAGAAGCGCACCAGGTAAAGCTGTTCTCTTCACTGAAGACACTAGCACTTTTGCACTAGTCACTTTCTTTCATCGCTATATGGGACATTTTTCCAATGTTGTTTGAATGAACTTTATAACCTTTGATGGTCACTTCTATTTTTGTTAGCACATTTCTGTTAGCACATTTTATTATGTGAACTAATACCACCATTTATTCAGCTTGAAATTAATAATTTATTACGGTTCACTTTAGTAATTTATATTGGCACTTTTGTTGGGATTTTAGGCACTAATACACTTAAGTATGAGTATGTATTAGACATATAGTATTATATAATTCAGTATATATAATTTATATATTTTTATTTATTTATTTTTTTCTTGCACTTTAACGTTGAGGATTGGGTATTCATAAAATATAATAAAAAAAATATAATAAAAAAAATATAAAGGTTTCGGGTTTAACATCATAATCTACTCTTTTAGACTTTTCCTCTCAAATTTGATAACATTTCAGATAACTAGTAGACCTGTATCTTTTATAAGGGACAAAGAAGGTATTTGACAAAATTACCACATATGTAAAAGATTCTTGAAGCTTGTTGAGAATTTTTTTTTACCATTATGTATGGAGAGAGTGAGGTAGACGTATAAATGTGAGATAGATTTTTTATAAATGTAATATATTTCCACCAGCTAATAAGGAAGATTTGAAAATGCTTAAAGTGGATGTAAACCCACTCTCATCATGTATAAAGTACTGCCAGTGCTGATCTATAAGGATATACATGCCTCCTGCATGTATCATTACCTTTCAAATATCTCCCCTTTGTTTGGAGCCCCACAAAACTCTAGATTCAGTGGGCGGAGTGGTGATGTCACCAGACTCCTCGCCCACCTCTACACTCCCCTTGGCCAGGCAGCAAGGTGTGCACATAGGATAATTAGAGCATGTTCTGGGCAGAAGCAGAGCATGCTCACGACCCCCTGTCACTCCTGCATGCATGGATGATTGTCCAATGACAGTTGGGATGATTGATGTGGTGGAGGAACAGCTGTGAGCAGAGATCCTCCTGCATGACTTTTCATCTGACAGCCGTGGGAGAGAGAGAATGAGAAGCGGCCAATGAAAAGTCATGCAAGGAGATCAGTACTCATAGCTATCCCTCCGCTGCATCAATCATCCCTGACTGTCACCCATGTCTTCATCCTCCTCCAGTACCTGTGTTCTCCTCCACCACCCCCTTTCTTCTCTGGCCCCCTCCGTGTCCTCCTCATCTGGCCCGTTGTGTCTTCCTCCTCCAAACCCCCTCGTCCCCAGCAGCCGCCTTCCCCCCTCTCCTCTCCCACGGGCTGAGGGGGGATGTGTCAGGATGGAGAGCAGAGGAAGGGGCCGGTAAATATATCATTTACCGGCCCCTTCCTTTTCTGAATGGGACATAGAGAGCATTCGCTACTGATCGATCCTGTGTCCAGTAATAACTGATCAGTGTAACCTGTCCATTCATCTTCAATGCTGAGGCTGCTGAAAAAAGGACTTGGGAATGTGTGTTCTCAGTCCCTTTCTCTGACACCACCCTCCCTATTGATACGGACCAGAGCCCCAAAAACGATTGCGGAAAAAAAATTAAGAACAAATTAAATTGTAAAAGAGAAATACATAAAAAAAATGACTGACACCATCCACTGTCCTACTGACACAATCCACTGCTCTACTGACACTGTCCTCTGTCCTACTGACAAAGTTCCCTGCCCTACTGACACAGTTTACTGCCCTACAGACACTGTCCACTTCTCTACGGACACCGTCCACTGCCCTATTGACACCAACCACTGCCCTACTGACACCGTCCACTGCCCTACTGACCCCAACCACTGCCCTACTGACATTGTCCACTGCCCTACTGACAATGTTCACTGCCCTACTGACATCGTCCACTGCCCTACTGACACCAACCACTGCCCTACTACCACTGACCACTGCCCTACTGACACCATGCACTGCCCTACTGACACCAACCACTGCCCTACTGAAACCGTCCACAGTTCCCTGCCCTACTGACACAGTTTACTGCCCTACAGACACCGTCCACTTCTCTACGGACACTGTCCACTGCCCTATTGACACCAACCACTGCCCTACTGACAACGTCCACTGCCCTACTGACCCCAACCACTGCCCTACTGACATCGTCCACTGCCCTACTGACACCGTCCACTGCCCTACTGACAATGTTCACTGACCTACTGACATCGTCCACTGCCCTACTGACACCAACCACTGCCCTACTACCACCGACCACTGCCCTACTGACACCATCCACTGCCCTACTGACACCAACCACTGCCCTACTGAAACCGTCCACTGTTCTACTGACACAGACCACTGCCCTACTAATACCATTCAATGCCCTACTGACACCATCCACTGCTCTACTGACACCATCCACTGCTCTGCTGACATTGTCCACTGCCTTATTGACACCGTCCTCTGGTCTACTGACACCATTGACTGCTTTACTGACACTGTCCACTGCCCTACTGATACGTCCACTGCCTTACTGACACTGTCCTCTTCCCTACTGACACTGTCCTCTGCCCTACTGACACTGTCCTACTGACACTGTCCACTGCCCTACTGACACCGTCCACTGCCCTACTGACACCATCTACTGCCCTACTGACACCAACCACTACCCTACTGACACTGTCCACTGTCCTACTGACACTTTCCACTGCCCTGCTGACACCTTCCACTGCCCTACTGACACCAACCACTACCCTACTGACATCGTCCTCTGCCCTACTGACACCGTCCACTGTCCTACTGACACTTTCCACTGCCCTGCTGACACCGTCCAGTGCCCTACTGACATTAACTACTACCAATACTAGTAAAAATAAAAAATAAGTGTAAAGGCTGACCGCAGGGTAAGCCTGTATTTGTAGGAGGAGTCAGGCTGCATAAAGCCTGCCCTCCTCTGCCTCCTTCTCGTTGGACGTCGGCTCTCGTGTGCCTGACGTCACTTCCGGCGGGTCGGAGGAGGACTTTTTGCTGGCGCTCGTGGATGGGGGTGCTTTGGGCCCCGCCGGCTCCGTTTGCGGGCATCTGGGGGGGGTGAAGCGGCCCCCCCCGGCGGCTGTCTGCGCGGGGGAGGCTTTCTCCCGCCCGCCTCCTTCTCCGGCTGCCTCAGCTGGAGGGGAGGGGGAGGGAGGTTTCTGTCTCAGGCTTCCCCCGTGTGGTTCTGCCATAGCGCTTGTCCACTGGGGGGCTTGTTGCCCGCCTACTTCTCCCGCTGTCACTGAGTGAGGGGGGGTGCCTGCCACAGGCTTCCCCCGTGCGGTGCTGCTGGGGGGTGGCTCTTGTCTCCACGAGGGAGCCCTTCTTCCGCCCGCCTCCTTCTCTGGCTGCCTTTGCTGTAGGGGAGGGGGGCGGGAGGTTTTTTTCGGCGTGTTCCCCCACGTGGTGGAGGGAAGAGCCTGATGTGCGCTCATAGCAGACCTCACAGTGTGATAGCAATCTGTTAAGACTGCTATACCTCAATACTAAGGGTAATGTCTATGGTATTTTGATTGCACCTGTTTGAATGGCAGGACTACTTCATTTTCTTCATGGCTGACTTTTTTCAATGTAGATCTCCAGGAAATATAATTGGAAGGACCATAAGGGATAATTGTCAAAGCCCATCTCCAGGCAGGGGGGCACCTGTTGAGGGGGGGTTTTTGTCTGCGGGGGAGCTGCTTCTCCCGCCCGCCCCCTTCTCCCAGTGTTCTGCTGGGGGGAGGGGGTGAATGCTCCACCTGCCGAGGGGGGGGTTTGTCCGTGGGTGGCTGCGGGGAGCCGCTTCTCCCATCCGCCACCCTTCTCCCAGTGTTCCGCCGGGGGGAGGGGGAGAATGCTTCATCTGGAGAGGGGGGGGGTTTGTCCGCGGGTGGCTGCGGGGGTGATACTTCTGCCACCCGTCCCCTTCTCCCGGTATTCCTCCGGGGGGAGGACGCGTTAGCCTGCTGGGTGGCTGTGGGGGAACCGTTTCTCCCGCCCGCCTCCTTCTCCCTGTGTTCCACCGGGGGGAGGACTCCCCCCCCCCCCCCGCCTCGGCTCCGTGTGGCAGTCCCTCCCTGCCTGAGCTCCACATGGCGTGCCCCCCCGCCTGAGCTCCACGTGGCGTGCCCCCCCGCCTGAGCTCCACGTGGCGTGCCCACCCCCCCGCCTGAGCTCCACGTGGCGTGCCCACCCCCCCGCCTGAGCTCCACATGGCGTGCCCACCCCCCCGCCTGATCTCCACGTGGCGTGCCCCCCCCGCCTGAGCTCCACGTGGCGTGCCCCCCCCGCCTGAGCTCCACGTGGCGTGCCCCCCCGCCTGAGCTCCACGTGGCGTGCCCCCCGCCTGAGCTCCACGTGGCGTGCCCCCCCCCACCTGAGCTCCACGTGGCGTGCCCCCCCTGCCTGAGCTCCACGTGGCGTTCTGGTGCATTAATATTCTCGTGCCATTCATGTTCTCGTGCTATGCACGGTTTTCTCATGCAGGTTTACGTTCTGGTGCATTTTATGGTTTTCCCATGCGATTCGGTCCCATGCGTTTCCGGTCTCAGGCCATTCACGTTTTCATAGCGGTCACGTTCTCAAAGCAGTTACGTTGTCATGCATTTGCGTTTTCATGCATTTGCATCTTCTTGCATTTGCGTTTTCATGCATTTGCATCTTCTTGCAGTTGCGTGTCTTGCAGTTGCGTTTTCTCGAGCAGTTGCGTTTTCTCGAGCAGTTGCAGCTTCTTGCAGTTGCGTTTCTCAGGCAGTTGTGTTTCTCAGGCAGTTGCATCTTCAGGCATTTTCGTTTCTTGCATTTGCGTTTCTTGCATTTGCGTTTTCATGCAGTTATGTTTTTGTTTCGTTTTACGTTTTCATGCAGTTATGTTCTCGTTCGTTTACATTCTCATGCAGTTATGTTCTCGTTTCGTTTTCCGTTCTCATTCGATTTGACGTTCTCATGCTTGTTGGTTTCAAGCACGTTTCTTACGGTTCTTACGCAATTTTGTTTTTCATGCGGTTTGGGTCTCTCATGTGATTTACTTTTCTTATGAAGTTGTTGTTTCTCATACAATTGATGGTTTTCCATGCAATTTTTACGGTTTCTCATGCAATTGCGTTTCTCGTGCGTTTCGCAGACAGTTGGCGGTTTTTAAACAATGTACAGTTCTTACACATTTATGGTTCTCATTTATTTTTTGTGGTTCTCAGGCATGTTAAATTTCTCATACAATTTACGTATCAGATGTAATTTACGTGTCTCACGCAACTTCTTGCGTTTCCCATGTTTCTGACGTTTCCCCATATTTTATAGCGTTTTCTGACGTATTCCCGTGGTACAGTTGACGGTTCATGCAACTACGGTTTCTCGTGCTTTTTTATGGTTTCTCTCGCTTTCCAGGTTTTTCTCTCGCTTTCCAGGTTTTTCTCTCGCTTTCCAGGTTTTCTCTCACTTTCCAGGTTTCTCTATCGCTTTCCACGTTTCTCTATCGTGTTTCCAGCGTTTTGCGTTTCATGCGTTTTGCATTTCATGTTTTGCGTTCTCATGCAGTTATGTCCTCGTTTCGTTTTACGTTCTCATGCACTCATGTCCTCGTTTCGTTTTACGTTCTCATGCACTCATGTCCTCGTTTCGTTTTACGTTCTCATGCACTCATGTCCTCGTTTCGTTTTACGTTCTCATGCACTCATGTCCTCGTTTCGTTTTACGTTCTCATACACTCATGTTCTCATTTCGGTTACATTGGTGTTTCATGAAGTTACGGTTCTTACGCAATTTTGTTTTTCATGCGATTTAGGTCTCTCATGTGATTTACATATGAAGTTGGTGTTTCTCATACATTTGATGGTTTTCCATGCAATTTTACGGTTTCTCATACAATTGCGTTCTCGTGTGTTTTTGCTGGCAGTTGACGGTTTTTGAACGACTTACAGTTCTTACGCTTTTATGGTTTTTCATGAATTTATGGTTATCAGGTTTTTTACGTTTCTCATGCAATTCACATATCGGATGTAATGTTCGTGGCTGTTATTTACGTGATGCAACTTCTTGTGTTTCCCTTGTTTCTGACGTTTCCCCATGTTTTTCTAGCATTTTCTGACGTATTTCCATGGTTTTTGACGTATTCACATGTTTCCTTACGTGTTGTCCTGTGTTTCCTTCCATATTTCCCATGTGCCGCACGTTTCATGTCTTATGCCTTTCATGTCATTACCCTTGTGTAATTTCATGATTCTCAGGCTTTTTTACGTTCCTCATGCTTGTTAGTGTCGGATGTATTGTACGTGTCTGATGCTATTTACGTGTCTCATGCATCTTCTCGCGTTTCCCATGTTTCTTTTGTTTCTCGTGTTTTCTTGCCTTTTCTCATGTTTCTTACATATTCCTATGCCGCACGTTTCGAGTCTTATGCTTTTCTTTTCTCTTGTGTACCCCCCAGGGTTTTCTCTTGTGTTTTTCATCGATTTGCGTTTCTTGTGCAACCTGCATTTCCTAGGCAGGTCGTGTTTTCTAGCAACCGCGGTTCTTAAGCCGCTCACGGTGATCAGTTCACGCTACTCATGTTTTCGTTCAGTCACGTTTCCTTATCGCAGGTTTCGTTCTTGTCGCAGGTATTTTTTGTCTGATCACGATTCTCTCACTAGTTGTGTTCCTGATCAGTTGGGTGCCATTCCTCACTATTTATTTTAATTTCCTAGCTGCGTCTGGCCAGGAGTTGCCCTGGGGTATGGGAAGTTTGGTTAGTCAGTTTTCACTGATCCACAGTTTCTACTGGCTCAGGGACTTTCGTGGATCACGGGGCCCGGGCCAGTATCTGTAGGCTCGGGTCTCAGAAGCAGGTTCCAGTCACGCACTTTCTTTTCAGTTCCAGTTGTGGTAGATTGGTTTCCATTTGGTTGGCACTGCAGCCTTGATCATTGGGTTTTGTTTTAAATTCCGGGAAGGCCCATGACACTGCTTGGCATGTTTCCAGGTTAGGTTTCCAGTCCTGATGGTGAAACATCTAGTTCCTTTTTGCTTTTCTGTTTTGTTTTAGTTTCCTTTTTTTGCCTCCTCCAGCTGGTATCAGCCTTCAGCACTTTCTGGGCGTATCCAGTTAAGTCCCAGTATTTCATGATGAATGATCTGTCAGGTTGTTTTATTTTCTGCTTTTCCGTTTGTAGCCATCCAGGTCTCCAGCGGTGGGGACTCCCTGCTGTGCTTATCTGACTTTCCATTGTGGGTTTCATTTCATGACGTTCACGTACTCTCAGGTTTATCTTGCGTTGGTCGCTGGGTTGGGCTCAAGGGGGTGCTATAGCTGGCCTTGTGGTTCCTGAAGCCAGGGGAGGGGCTACTGCCTTTCTTAGCATTTCCTTCTCTGCGGCAAAGGCATAACTCATTTGCCGCCGCTCCAGGTTAGACGTTATTCACTGGGTCATCTGGTTGTTGAGCTTTCTTCCTACTGTGTTATTTTTTGTCCCCTTTTAGGCATACTGACCACGTGACCTTTGGCACACTTCAGGTCTTTGTTTCTTTGTTGCTCTTTGTTCCTTTCCTCACCATCCACAGAGTGACTCTGAGTACAAGTGTAAAGGCTGACCGCAGGGTAAGCCTGTATTTATAGGAGGAGTCAGGCTGCATAAAGCCTGCCCTCCTCTGCCTCCTTCTCGTTGGACGTCGGCTCTCGTGTCCCACCCACCCATTCCCTTTTTCTTTTAATTTCATTCTTTACATTTCATACTTGGGTATGCCCCCTTTTAGGCATACTGACCACGTGACCTTTGGCACACTTCAGATCTTTGTTTCCTTGTTGCTCTTTGTTCCTTTCCTCACCATCCACAGAGTGACTCTGAGTACAAATACATTTTATCTATAGGAGGAGTATGAAGCGATACTCAGAAGATAGGAAGCAATATACAGAATGAGTATGGACAGATACTTAGAAGATAGGAAGCAATATACAGAAGGAGTATGGACAGATACTTAGAAGATAGGAAGCATTGTGCAGGAGGAGTATGGAGTGATACTCAGAATATAGGAAGTGATGTACAAGAGGAGTATGGAGCGATACTCAGAAGAAAGCAAGCAATGTACAGGAGGAGTATGGAGCGATACTCAGAATATAGGAAGCGATGTGCAGGAGGAATATGGAGCGATACGCAGAAGATAGTAAGTGATGTGCAGGAGCAGTATGGAGCAATACTCAAGATAGGAAGCAATGTACAGGAGGAGTATGGAGCGATACTCAGAAGATAGGAAGCAATGTACAGGAGGAGTATGGAGCGATACTCAGAAGAAAGGAAGTGATGTGCAGGAGGAGAAATGGAGTGATGTATATACAGGATGTATAGAGTCCCAAGTTCCAATGTTTGATCACCTGGGTATCTCATGAGTCCCCATCCCTATCCAAGTTTACACAATTTAAGCCATGCCCACATTTTTCAGCGGCTGTATTATGTCTGCACACTCTCTGAGCAGCTCCTGTATCATGTAAGCACAGTCTCTGACCATCTCCTGTGTCATGTTCGTACACTCTCTGACCAACTCCTGTATTATGTCCGTATAGTCTCTGATCAACTCCTGTATCATGTCTGCATACTCTCTGATCAACTCCTGTATCATGTCCGCACATTCTCTGGTCAACTCCTGTATCATGTCCACATATGCTCTGATCAACTGCTGTATCATGTCCGCATAGTCTATGACCAACTCCAGGATCATGTAAGCACATTCTCTGATCAACTCCTGTATCATGTAAACACAGACTCTGACCAACTCCTGTATCATGTGGTTGAATGGATATGGCATATGACAGGATGGAGATGTTTGGGTCATGATTAGACAGATATGATTTGAGTAAAAGGTGGGAATGAGAAGAGACATCAGGGCAGGCTGGAGAGGAGGACTTCTTTATTCAACATGGTGTTTGTACAAGATTTGATGTGAGCAGTCAGGTGACACGGGTAGGGACTTGGTGGGAGCAGTCAGGTGACCCGGGATGGCACTTGTTGTGAGCAGTCAGATGGCCTGGGTAGGGACTTGTTGGGAGCAGTCAGGTGACCCGGGTAGGGACTTGTTGGAAGCAGTCAGGTGACCTTGGTAGGGACTTGGTGGGAGCAGTCAGGTGACCTGGATAGGCTTTAAGCTTTGAGCCCATTCAACCTTACTGGGTGTAATCTAGAAAAAGGGAGACATTCACCCCACCCTCACAAAACACATCCTTGTGATCAAAATTAATGCTGCAGCTGTGAGCCTCAGACACACTCACTGCACCATAACAATAATCCAATCACTGTAGCTTTTCCTCTGCCCAGCTCTGACTAGATAAATTTCCCCTAATTCAAATCAGTTGTCTGTGTGTGTTCTGCTGGCGTACTGTGAGATGACTGCACCATGAATTTCACATTCACAAACTCACATTTGTGAGATACTGTATATAGTATGTGATGCACGTTCTGGAGTAGGGAGTGTGCTCGTGCTATCTCACCAGCCCAGCTGTGCACTGATTGGCTGCAGCATGAAACAACATTTGGCTCTGGACTTGACCAAAGAGAGCCCTGTATATGTAAACAAACACAGAGCTCTCTTCTAACAGCAGCAATGTGCTGTTTTTTTCTCCCTACAAAGCAGGAAGTAAAAAGCAGGACATTGCTTAGAAAAAATAGCACACACAGTAACACATGTTGGGCACACATTTAACCCCTTAATCTTCCTAGATGTTAACCCCTTCCCTGCCAGCATCATTAGTACAGTGACAGTGCATATGTTTTAGCACTGATCACTGAATCAGTGTCACTGGTTCCCAAAAAAGTGTCAGGTAGTGACTGATTGTTCACTGATCGCTGCCATTACTAGTAAAAAAAAATATATATATTTTATTCGCTCTTTTTACATTTTTTGGACAAAAGATAAAAATTGCACAGGTGATCAAATACCACCAAAAGAAAGCTCTAATTGTGGGAAGAAAATTCTAAAAATTTCATTTTGGTGCAGTGGCATTCAAAGTGCATCAGCGCTGAAAGCTGAAAATTGGTCTGGATAGGGGGAGGGTTTAAGTGCCCTGTAAGCAAGTGGTTAATTTGAATCACGCCTCCCCCAGAGAGCTTTACTTGCTCTGTTATCAGGGCCTTTGTGGTTTTGAGGAACAGGGTTAAGGTTAGGGATGAGCTTCGTGTTCGAGTCGAACATACGTTCGACTCGAACATCGGCTGTTCGCCCGTTCGGCGAATTCTGAACGTTATGGGCCGTTCGCTCCAAATTCGTGTGGCGCTCACGGCCCACAATGCACTGCGATGGCGCAGTGCATTGCTAGCTCATGATTGGCCAAGCATGCACTGTAACCCCACATGCTTGGCCAATCACAGCGCCGGCAGCGAGGAGAGCCATGATTGGCCACAGGCAGGATGCCTGTGGCCAATCATATCTCAGGCTGTGTAGTACACGCCCCACACTATATAAGGCCGCCAGCGCGGTGGCCTTGTGTAGTGTGTTGGCGTCTGTAGCAGTTAGTGGGTGTTCTGTGTACCTTCAACACAGTATACACCGATCGTTATCGGCCGATTTTTTGTTCTTGCTCTTCTGTAGTGGTTGTTGTCTGCGTGCCCTGACCGCAGTATACACCGCTATATTCACCTATATAGCTAGCGATATGTCTATCTTTTATAATAGAGCTTGCAGTCAGTGTTAGGAGATTGTGCATGCTGTCTGCGTGCTCTGAACGCAGTATACACCACTATATCCACCTATATAGCTAACTATCTTGATCATTTTAAATAGAGCTTTCAGTCAGTGTTAGGAGATTGTGCGTGCTGTCTGCGTGCTCTGAACGCAGTATACACCGCTATATCCACCTATATAGCTAACTATCTTGCTCGTTTTAAATAGAGCTTTCAGTCAGTGTTAGGAGATTATGTGTGCTGTCTGCGTGCTCTGAACGCAGTATACACTGCTATATCCACCTATATAGCTAACTATCTTGCTCGTTTTAAATAGAGCTTTCAGTCAGTGTTAGGAGATTGTGCGTGCTGTCTGCGTGCTCTGAACACAGTATACACTGCTATATCCACCTATATAGCTAACTATCTTGCTCGTTTTAAATAGAGCTTTCAGTCAGTGTTAGGAGATTATGCGTGCTGTCTGCGTGCTCTGAACGCAGTATACACTGCTATATCCACCTATATAGCTAACTATCTTGCTCGTTTTAAATAGAGCTTTCAGTCAGTGTTAGGAGATTATGCATGCTGTCTGCGTGCTCTGAACGCAGTATACACTGCTATATCCACCTATATAGCTAACTATCTTGCTCGTTTTAAATAGAGCTTTCAGTCAGTGTTAGGAGATTATGCGTGCTGTCTGCGTGCTCTGAACGCAGTATACACCGCTATATCCACCTATATAGCTAACTATCTTGCTCGTTTTAAATAGAGCTTGCAGTCAGTTGTAGGAGATTGAGCTACACTTTAAAAATGTACCAGTTGAAAATTACAAACAGATTCAACTTAACACAACAAATCTACACAGTCCCTGTCTTGTTTGCACCGCCTGTATACTGCTGTTCTGAGTATATAGGGCCTGGGGGCCACACGCATTTCCTTTTTTTAATATGGGTACGGGGTTCCCTTTAATATGCGTACAAGACCCAAGGGGCTGGTAATGGGCAGGGAGGGCTACCCATGCCATTTTTCTCAATGATTTTCAACCACATTGCAGGAACCAGATATAACATTAAAACCGCAAGCAGTTTTAAATTACGTTATTTCCGTTAAATGTCATTTTGTGCAGGGACTGTTCTAAACACGGGAAACACGTGGCACTTCACAGGCATACTACAGACACCCCCCAGGCACGATATATATAGGAATATTTCACTTTTTTTTTCACTTTAATCGTCATTAAAATCAGTGCTCCCGCCAAAACGGCCATTTTTAAAACTTTTTTTTCATTGACCCATGTCCCCTGGGGCAGGAGCCAGGTCCCCAAACCCTTTTTAGGACAGTATCTTGCATATTAGCCATTAAAATTAGCACTTTTAATTTCGAACGTTCGAGGCCCATAGACTTCAATGGGGTTCTAACGTTCGTACGAATTTGGGGTCCATTCGAAAGTTCTGGTGCGAACCGACACGCAATATAAGTTGTGGAATATACTCAGGGTGGCTTGTTTTACACATTTGACAATATGTTCTATTCAGGGCTTTTTTTTCAGCTGGAACTTTGTGGAACTCAGTTCTACCACCTCTGGCTCAGGCCCTCTGCTCCTTGCCTACCACTATCACTTGTAAACACAAGTCCGACTCCTGTGTTTACAAGTGATAGCTTGTCTTTCACCAGCTCCGACAGATCTGATCTCCTGAGTGCCTTCCACTGAATGCAGGATGTGGACAAGGGAGGTGCAGGTGCCCAGGCTGCAGTGTAGATGCTGAAATCCCCACTGGATAGTCTCTCTGCAAATGAGAGAGGCAAAGCCACCTATAGTGTGTGAAAAGTACTAGAGCCGGTTGGGTGCTCCAGCTTACTACAACAACACAAGTAAGACATGTGGACAATGGTGGAGCTTTTAAGAGTGAAGTTGAAGATGTGGTTGAGATTGTATGGAGAGGTCAGAGCTGAAGAAGGGTGAAAGTGAACGGCTTTGGAAGAAGCGGCTGTGGAAGAAAGCTGAACTCTGCACTCTCTATGTAGTTCACTCCAGGTCCATCTTTAATATTGATTGGACCCTGGGCAAACATTTTCTTGGCCCTCTCCATGCAATTTTGCTCTCTACCTGCTCTGAGGCATACAATAAATAGCAGCTAGACTCAAAATCAGTTTATTGAAGATTAGGCAGCGATTGCGATTGGTTGCCAGAGGTATCATTTCCGCTCACTGGTTGGCTACTAGAGGTTGCAGAACACTGCTTTATGGATCACTGATTATTTGCTAGAGGTTATAGCACATGACTTCTGCTTGTCGATTGGTCGCTAGAGGTTACTGCACATTATTACTGCTCATTGATTGGTTGCCAGAGGTTACTGCCAGTCTGTGGCTTTTTACATATTAATGCTGCTGATCCGTGGCTATTTGCATTTTAATGCTGTCTATATTAACATACCAATGCAGTTATTTAAATGTAAACACAGGGTCTGCAGATGAGTCATCTGTATATGGCTATAGGGCAGAGCTGGGCAGCATTAGTAACGGAACTTCACACTGAGATATCGGGACACAGCATGGGACTAAAACTTCATGAGACAAGAGAATTTAAACTGGGGTAGTTGGCAAGCAGTACAAAATAATACTCAACATAAGGGGTGAAAAAAACATAAAACATAAAAAACTTACTGGCTAGTTCACCAGGTAAAAATAGAAGAAAGAAAGCCTAAAAGAGAAAATGAATACAGCCATCACATCTAAATATTGGTAAGTTGCAATATAATAAGTGTCTGTTTTATGGTACAGTATGTGATGATGTGAAGAAACAAATCTTTTTTGGGTTTAATGCCATGTACACATGATCAGATGTTCTATGTGAACTTGTTGTCGGAAAGTCCGACCGTGTGTATGCTCCATCAAACATTTGCTGTTGGAATTTCCGCATACAAATGTTTGAGAGCAGGTTCAAGGAAAGTCCGATCGTGTGTACACAACTCCGATGCACAAAAGTTCATGCCTGCTCAGAATCAAGTACGAGACAGAAGCGCTTGTTCTTGTAAAACTAGCATTCGTAATGCACATTTTTTAATCTCTTCTTCTTTATAATGCTAGAATAAGGAACTTGCTTTGCTGCTGATATTAGCACAGAGTTCTAACAAATTGATTTTTTAATATTTCGTGTGATCTCATGAATAATCTTTGTTTTTGTTTTGTTTTTTTATGTCAAGCTCTCCAGACTAATTTTTTTAAAATTTTTATAGTGATATCCTTTTTTTAAAAAAAATTCTACAAATCTCCAGAATAATTTTTTTTCTAGTGCTCTCCATAATATTTTTTAGTCATTTTGTGTGTCAAGTTACCACACCACCATTATTATCGTGTATTTTTTTTACCTCAAATAGGTTGGTTGGTGTCCCTTGTTAATTTGACATTATATTTTTTAAATGTACTTGCCTACTAACAAACAAACTGTCCTTTTTGAAGTAAAACACATAGCCAAGTATTTGTCAAACCAAAATTTTTAATTTAATAGGGGTCCTAAAAAAAAAATGAGGAATGCAACGCTGGAGAAACAGTTGGAATTGGTGAAGCCTTTGTACCCCAGGGAAGACATCAATTATTTGACATGCCAAATTGGTAACCTGAGGAGTCCACTTAATAGGGAACACAATATGGTCCAGAGATTGGGAGCAGCAGCAGATGACATATATGTCCTGAGGCTGTGGTCTTACAACAGCCTGCGTCTTTTTCCAGACTACACCAAACCCAGGCCATCACTCTCAGCACTTCCTTCTACGCTTCCTTCCAGGTTGCTGTCATTGATTGGGTGGCGGTGTTGCTGGAGGTGGTGGAGGAGTAATATGATCCAACTCACACAGGTGGCGTTTAGTTGTGAGTTGGCCCCTCATCCCCATGTTTAGGGCCTGAAGTATTACCTCCTCACAGATGAAACGTTGGCCCTCCTCCATATGTTCCAGTCTACTGGCTATCAGACAGCCATATGACTCAGGGCCACCAGGGGTTGTTGTGAGGAATCAAAACAGTTGCTGACTCCTCCAGGTTGTTTGCCTTCCTGTTCCTTTTTTTTGGAAAGC
Organism: Lithobates pipiens; assembly: GCF_037356315.1. Lineage (NCBI taxonomy): Eukaryota > Metazoa > Chordata > Amphibia > Anura > Ranidae > Lithobates > Lithobates pipiens. Next base: position 180,859,106 of record NW_027507785.1, read on the forward strand.
GGAGGGGAGGAACCTCCTGGGATTCAGTCAGGCTTCTTTCCACAGCCACCTCCTGGCTGCCACTTTCCACGGCCACCTCCTGGCTGACACTTTCTACAGCCTCCTCCTGGCTAAGAGTTTCCTGTGTATGAAAATGGGACATAGTTTTAGTTTTTTTGGTCATCAATCACACATAATTTTGAGCTCGTGACTGTTGCAAATTGAATGTTAACAAATCGAAAAGATTAGCATTCTGACCCCAGCATTTTTCATTCTTGTCCCAATCATTTTTGGCCACTATTGACAACTGATATGTAAACCACTTTGTTAAATCAGAATTTAATGATCAATAATAGCATATAGTTAACATCATTCAAGTTTTGACAAGAAATATGTTGAACAATACTATACCTGGCTCAAGCTGGGCTCCTCCACATCTTCTTCTTGGGTGGAAAGCCCAGGTTGGACTTCTGAAGCCTCATCTGATGTGGAAGGAAGTGTGGAAGGAAGTGTGGAAACAAGTGTTTATAGCGATGGCCTGGGTTCACTCTGGTCTGACAAAAAATGCAGTCTGTCGTAGTACCACAGGCTGGGGACATAAAATTCATCTGCTGCTGCTCCTGGTCTCATGGAATCCTGGACCTTCTCACGCTCCCTATTATATGTGCTCCTCAGGCCAGCAATTTTGGCCTTCAAATAGTTGATGTCTGCCGTGGAAGTCACCAGCTTTACTAATTCCATCATTTTCCCCAGCTCTGCCTTCCTCTTTAGCTTGTTGGAGTAGTCCCTGTTTTTGACTTGCCAGAGACATGGCAGCTCCCTGTACATGTCTATGAAGTTTGGCAGGAAGTCTGGATCAGTACATTTATTCCTTTTCTCTGCAAGACAGAAAACAAGACAAACCCTAATGTCAGGCTAAACTCTTCTAATCTTGTCCCAATATAGGCCTCAATCTATAAGCAGTATAGGCCACTAACCACTGATGCCCAAAGTAAAAATTGTACCTTTGTTTGCACGATCGGCGCTTATGCTACTCCGTCCTCTGCACACAGACCGTACATATGATGCATGCGTGTTATGCTTTATATATACACTATGCATGCATGAAACTCTGCCCCTGACCTTCTTTCTAGTGTATTCCCCACCCCTTCTCTTTCGGCGCAGTGGGAGAGCACATGGCGGAGAAGAGACAGCAACAAGGAGGAAAGCCCGGAGCAAGAAACGTCCCAATCCAGGACAAGATATAAGGCCTAAAATATGTCCTTTGTAGAGATGGTGGAGATGGTGGACATCTTGAAGAGTGCCGACTATGATGGGAATTATGGACCGTAGAGCAACCAAAATGTGAGAAAGGCCAAGATCATGAATAAAGTTATGAGAAGTCTGCACAGGAATTTTAGGGTACGACGATCCAAGGAGCAATTGAGGAAGCATTGGTCAGACCTGAAATTGAGGGAGCACGATCAGTACAGAAGGATCAAGAAAGTGCTGGTAAAAAGTAAGTCTTTTTCATGTGTTCCTATTATTATTATTATTATTATTACTTTAGCGCTGCTCCATGTGCTTTTCTTTACTGTTTTACAATTTAAAATGGCAAGTTTCAGGTTCATGGGCATAGTAAAAATTGTTTGTTCGCCCACTAATACAATGTTTCTGGCAGATGCAGGTTAACTACATTTGTTCATGAATATTTGTATGTAAAAGACATTTATTACATTGTTGTCTAGATGGGTTTGTAACTAGAATGAAATGCAAAATTTATTCAGTGTAAGGAGAGGACACTCAGCAGCTGTTTACACATCTGGGTGCAGGAACACTAGTGTGGGACACCAGAACAGCCTTTTTAGGGTGTCCCACGCAGGTGCTCCAGTGGATACCAGGGGTCTCTCCATGTGTGAAACAAAAAAAAAAGGTTAGTATTCCAGCTTTGGAAAGGGGAAAAAAACATGTTTTTAGCTTGGAACTTTGCCAAAACAGACAATTGTACAACGCTTGCAAGCAATGTTTCATATTAATATTTCTTGCCTCAAATACCTGTGTGCTAAGTATACCTTTTTTGTATTCACATAGGGGAGAAAAGAATCAGGACATCTGAGGACACCACGAACCCCACTACTCATGAAGAAGGGGAAATCCGCACACACCATGAAGAATGAAAAAATTATTAATATGGCCTCTGGTAATAAATAAATTATAATTATAATAAATACTGTACCATCATCCAGAAATTGAATATTAAAGAAAATTGGGAGCCTAATTCCCAGTTAGGCTACCAGGGAGGGCAATTGGACTATCACGGTACAATAAAAAAAAAAAAACGGACAATACAGTTGAAAATCATAACAAAAATGTATAGAAATTTACAGATGATTTTATTGATGCCAACAAAACAATCATCATTTACAAAATAAAAGCGTAGTAGCAGTATATGAATTATCACCAATGGGTAATCACAATAAAGCAGTTGATCACAAATGTCATTTTCCTCAACTAGTTTCGCAGATATCAACCGCTTCATCAGGAGGTCATCTGTGATTGAATCAAAAAACATTGTCATAATCAAAAGGTAAAGAAATCAAATATTTTCATATAGCATCAAACATAAAAGAAAAATTTATAATAAAAATAAAAAGGGGGGGGGGAGGGGCTGAGCTGCTTATCCATGTTCCAGCAGGAAACCAGCGTGGAGCGCTACCACCTAAAGTATGGTCTCCCCCGGCGACTCGGGGGAGCCATAAATTGATGACTGGAGTCTAGGTGAAAGGTAAAATAAATGGGTATATTGTAGACTATAGATTTAAATTATAAAAGGTGAATGTATGAATGGATTAGAAATGTGAATGTGAAAAACGATAAAAAAGGATATGTAAAAATTATATATCCATAGAAGGAAGTGAAAAACGTGAACATGAGCAAGGTAATTGCAAAACTAGGGTACAAAATGTAGTGTGGGTAAGTGAGTAAGGCAAAAAAAACAACAACAAGGTGTTTTGTGGCTTTATTGGCTATATGTTATGGCCCTATCCTAGATCCACCTCTTTTAGAGGACTATCCCTCCCGGGACCCCCTATACACTGTTATCAGGTATTACTGTTACTTTTTCTCAATTACCTTCACTTCTTTCACCATTCCTTCCTTTTAATTTTCTTTAACACACCATGAAGAAGATGTAATAAATGTATGCCTGCATATTTATAATATGTGGTGTTTTTTTATTTTTAGGTGATGTGGATGTTGTGTAAAAAAAAATTAATTTCAACAGTGCAAGTGCACAGATCCTCATCGGTGAGATCATGGTGTGCAATTAGGATTTAGAGATGGTCAAGCAAAATATCACTGATGTCCAAAAAAAAAAAATCATTGATGTTTTAGGCAGAATCCTAAACCAACAAAATTGAAAAGTTGCTCATTGTATTTTTTTATTTTTGCTAAAGTTTTAAAGTAATTTGAAAGTTAAATTTTGAAGATGCACACAGTGTGTCAACATGTGCTATCTGCCATCACAGGATATTAATGTACGTGTTTTGTGGGTGCAATCCCTTCCTCCAAACTATAGTAGATTAGAGGAAGGTGTTGCACCCCTAAAACACATTCATTGATCCCCCATGATGGGAGCTAGCACATGTTGACATTAGGCATGGGATCAGGAGGGAAATTCACATATTGACTTCCAATTTGTGTGCAACTTCAAAATGTGGTTTTACAGGGGTGACATCACCCCATCTGATGAAGGCAAGATCAACAAAGTTTTGACATACTAATGTCTCATATGGCCTTCACTTTATCAAAGTTGAACTTTGTAAGTTCCTGAGTTGTGTATATTTGTATATTATGGTTTTAAACATGACTGTTTAGCCAAAAAAAGGCTATATCTACCGTCAAACATAAATGTTACAAAACCATTGTTGATTTGTTCAAAAAAAAACTTGTATTGTAATGAACATGTGAATGTGCTTGGAGTAAAATGTTTTATACTCAACAATGTGTGGCTTCTTCTTTCAATGCTCAGTATCAGTTTTTGGAGCAAGTTGGTGTAGTTGCAGTGACAATGGGGTTATTTTTTTTTTTCCAAAAGTCTTTTATTAAAGGTTACAGTAAACACAGTAGACAAAGGTAAGTAAAAGAAAAAGGGCCACATTTAAGCCCAGAACATAAAGTACAAAGGTGTTTAAACATCATAGATACCTTTGAGTGGCAATAAAACACAACTATAAATTCGACAAGGTGCTAATGCGTAACTATTAGATGCCGATGCAGGGGCTTGGCGCACCTCTCCCGGAAGCTTATTCCAAAAAACACTTATCTGGAAGTAAAATGGTGGGGAAAATCCTAACCAATGAGAGACTAACAATATATAATTGAATCTTGTGCCAACGAATAGTAGCATCAATAAAGGACCCAAGTAAATCGGGAAGTCTAGGGGAGGGGACAGGATAGGAGGGATAGGATCCTACAAATAAGGAGATACTGCAACCTGGTTCTAAGGTGGGGGGACTCCATTTAATAGTTGAGTACATTCATCTGAGGTTCTAAAGTGGTGCCAGCAAGCCCAAGTAGCTCAGAAATTAGATGGGGTGTCTTTGGCTTGGCAAATCAAGTTTTCTATTTCTTCTATTTTGGATACTCTCTTAATCCAATCAGAGACAGAAGGGGAAGAAGTGGATTTCCATAACGGTGGAATGCACATCTTAGCGGCATTTAGCAGGTGTTGTGCTAGAGAGTGGTGGTACGTTTTCAGAGGGATAGCTGAGTGGTGTAGAAGCATTGCTGCAGGGGAAAATTCAATGGAGAACGTGGTGATATGACATATGAGGCGATGAATCTCCTTCCAAAAGGGTTGGAGGCGGGGGCACGCCCACCAAACGTGTAGAAAAGAGCCTATATTATCTGAACATCTCCAGCAAGAGGGTGGAAGACTGGAGTCACGTTTATGAAGTTTTACAGGCGTGAGGTACCATTTAGTGAATATTTTAAAGTTAGTTTCTTGGACTGATACGTTGGAGGAGCCTTTATGAATGTGCACAAAAATGGTAGTCCAGTCAGACTCCGTCAGAGACTGGGAAAGATCTGTTTCCCAACTGCGAACGGCTAGGTTGGCTTTTGGGCTGCCTGAGGCGAAAAACATCCCGTAAATGCTGGATATGACATGACGTTGAGGTTCTGTTTGGTTGCACAGTGTTTCAAATGGCGTAAGTGGTCTAGAGAAATCAAGTGTAAATTGTCTGTTCAGTAAAAAGTGTCTAATTTGAAAATACACCCACAACGGGAAGGGGTGCCCCGAGGGAAGAGTGGGGAGTTCTGAAAGAGGCCGAAATTGAGTATTTGAAAAAAAAGTAGAGCTCTAATGTCAGAAGAGGGCCACAGACCCGAGAGAAAAGTGTCCGCACTTCCTGCAGGGAATGCGGGATTATGTTTTATTGGGGTCATCGGACTATGGGTGGAGGAAATGAGGTGTGCGAAGCACGCAGAGCGAAAGGCCTGCAAAGTACTGGCAATTAAGATGTGATGTTTGCAAGGTAGTGGGACATGTTCAGGCTTCAGCCATGGTAGAGATTGGATCGGGGTACGAGAAAAGGCGTTTTCTACTTGCACCCAAGCTTTAGTGGTGGAGTGGACATTCCAGTCCACAATTCTGCCCAAGAGACTAGCCCAATAGTATTTCTTGAAATCAGGTATATTAATACCTCCTCTGTTTTTTGGTAATGTCAATCTGGCAAAGCTGATTCTAGCTCGTTTACCATTCCAAATAAAGGCTGCACAACTAGATTGAAGGGATTTAAAGAAGGCCGGGGGAAGTTTGATTGGAATTGTTTGGAAAAGGTATAGTAAGCGGGGAAGGATATTCATTTTAACAATTGCCGCTCTACCGAACCAGGAGAATAGGCCGGTAGACCAAGCTTTGAGATCTTTTTGGATGGTTTGGAGGATGGGGAGAAAGTTGGCCGAGTATAAGTTTTCCAGTTTGGACGGTAATTTAATGCCCAAATAGGTGATGGCTGTAGTATTCCAGCGAAAGGGGACATTTTTTTGGCATAACTCTATGGTGTTGGTATGCAGAGATATATTCAGGGCTTCTGATTTGGAAAAATTGATTTGCAGGTTGGACAATGCTTTAAAGGTGTCAAGATCGGAAAGGAGGTTAGGAATAGAAACAAGGGGTTCAGTAAGGAAAAGTAAGATGTCGTCAGCAAAGGCAGCTATTTTATGAGTCTTGGGGCCAATCTGTATCCCCCTAATGTCTGGATTAGAATTTAATCTACGGAGGAGAGGTTCCAAAGTGAGAATAAATAGTAAGGGCGATAGCGGGCAACCCTGACAGGTCCCATTGGACACGGAGAAAGCGCTCGATAGCCGGCCGTTAACCCTGACCTGGGCAGTTGGAGATGCATATAACGCCATAATAAATTAAATCAGTTTATCAGGGAGGCCGATTTTCCGCAAAACTCCCTCCATATAGTCCCAGGCCACCCTGTCAAACGCCTTCTCCGCGTCCAATGAGAGGAAAAAACCCTTTTGTGACGATGAGGACAGCCAATGGTGTATGGAGAGCACTTTCGTCGTATTGTCTCTCCCCTCCCTTCCTGGCACGAACCCCACCTGATCTAGGGACACAAGCCGGGGAATGAGGGGGAGGAGGCGATTTGCTAGTATCTTGGCGTAGATCTTCAAATCCACATTAAGCAAAGAAATGGGTCTATAGTTGGTGACTAGAGTATCATCTTTATTGGGTTTCGGGATTACTGTGATATGAGCCCTCAATAAATCTCTGGGGGGGGGGGGGGGGTTTGTCTACTGTAAGCAAGTTGAAGGCCGCTAAGAAATGTTGTTTCAAAGTAGCTATATAGGCTTTATAGTAGCAAGTGGTAAGGCCATCCGGGCCAGGGCTTTTCCCAGGTTTCATTTGTTTAAGGGCCACCTCCAGTTCCGAGGACGTGAGGGGGGTATCCAAAGAATGGGCCAGCTCAGGGGAAATGGGAGAGGGAGCATAATTTTGTAAAAAACGATCAATTGCAAGCCTTCTCTGTATCTGATCATCTTGTGACACCTGATCCTTAATGTTATATAGTTTGGAATAATATTGAACGAATTGTTCAGCTATCATGTGGTTAGAGACTACTTTTTCACCCCTGGGGTCCGTGATGGAATGAATGGTTCTAGCTGCCTGCTGCTTTCTGAGGGCTCTAGCCAAGAGCTTCCTGGATTTATTCCCATATTCGTAGAAAAATCTATGCGAAAGCATAACATTTCTTTTGATTTGGGAATTTAAGAGCTGGAGAAGCTCTTGCCTAGTTTGATTCAGGTCAGCGAAGGTATCCCTTGCCCTGGACTGTTTATGGGTATTTTCCAAAGTCTTAATACGGTCAGTAAGCCGCCTTAAGAGGAGGTTTCTCTCTCTATTCCTTTTCGCAGCTGCTTGTAGGAACACCCCCCTGATTGTACATTTGTGGGCCTCCCAAACAGACATTGGGTCTATAGTCTGCGATTGATTTTCTTTAAAGTAGTTGGTTAAATTTTCCTGCACGGAAGCAGCGATCGCTGGGTCAGATATAAGGGAAGGATCCAGTCTCCAAATTGAAGGAGTGTGCGGATTGTCTGCGAGTCGTAAGATCATGGATACAGGATGGTGATCGGAGATGTAAATTGCCTCAATGGAAGCTTCATAGAGGCAAGGTAAGTCTCTCTGAGTCAAAAATAGGTAATCCAACCTGGAGTACCGATTGTGTGGGATGGAGAAAAACAAGTAGTCTTTTCCTTGGGGATGTAGTGTGCGCCAGGAGTCATGAAGGCATAATTCTTGTAAGTGTGATTTGATGATGCGTAAGGCTTTATACATGAGGGAAGAGGTGCCATTAGAAGAGTCTTGGATTGGATTTAGCGGGACATTAAAGTCTCCTCCCAAGATGAGCATGCCCTCCTGAAAGGAGGAGAGTTTAGCCAGAGTTTTACTGAAAAACGAGGGTTGCCCTGAGTTGGGAGCATAAACATTGGCTAAGGTGATAGGTTTGCCCCTCAGTTTGCCTTTAATGAAAATGTACCACGCCTCGGGGTCTAACAAGGTGTCTACAATCTGGAAAGGGCAGTGTTTGGCTATAAGGATGGAAACCCCTTTTGATTTAGATATGGGATTAGTAGCATGTATCACCGTCGGGAATCGATAGTTGGCAAGTTTGGGGATGGAATTAGATCTAAAATGAGTTTCCTGAAGAAAAAGTATGGCAGCTTTGCATTTATGTGCGAAAAGCAGCACTTGAGATCTCTTTTCAGGGATGTTGAGCCCTCGTGCGTTCAGGGAAACTATTTTGAGTGAGTCGCTTACGTTTAGCCGGGGTTTAGGAGCCATGCTATATGCCCAAGGATGTCAGACCAGAAACCACTTGTCGGAGTGAGAAGGATGTAAAGAGCGTGAATTTGAAAATATAAACAGGTATCTCAGGATGCAATCTACTCAACTAAGAAGTGGAAGGGATACCAAATAGTGGGGAAAGGAACGAGAAAAAATCCCAAAAAAAAAAAATCAAAAAGAAATCAGAAACACAGCACCCCCCCCCCCCCCCCCAAGGAGCAAAAGAGCTCTATCAGGATGATCCTGCGATGTGGTAATCCGGAGAAGTGAAAGGCCTGCTCACACTTCCAGCACAGGTCGCGTGGACGATCCCGACGACCAGTATCCGGAGACAGTCGGTGGGTACTCTAGATTGATAGCTGTATATTAACAATTCGCGAGGGCACCACCGTGTGTGGGGGAAGCCCGAAGCTACCGAAGAAGGGGGTAAGGAAATACATCTCGTAACCCGCTGATCGAGGATTTAAAAAAAACAAAAGGGAACCAGGTAATCCTGGGATCCCACCAGTAAGGAGGTTAAGCAAAGATTTAAACCTATACCGTCTCGTAAGAAAGTCATAGAAAAATAGAAAAATATCGCCCAGACGCAAACTACTAAAGCACCCGTAAACGTAAGGTAGCTGAACTATCCGCAAGCCACGATACAGCCTGTCGTCTCCTAGGGAAGAGCAATTATTCATAACAAAACATAATAACTTCAATGACTATGGTAACAATAACCATAACGACCCCTTATTAGACTGCGCCCTACTCCCAGCAGTGAAGATCAGAACGTATGGTGTCAGTACTGGTGGGGAGGAGAGAAGACATCATACCCTGAAAATGCATTTGTTATCTGGTTCAGGCCCGAGGGTCGAGCCAGGTAAGGAAGAGGGTGCTCGGGCTCAAACTTAAAAAACCCTAGTCAGTAAAAAAACATTAAACAATAAAACAACTGTATAGAGAATTGAGCATACCCATGGTAGTTGTTAGGTGCTCGTCTTCTCAGTAATATCAGTCACCCCTGGTTGCCTAGGCTAGGATGGAGGAGCGGAGGTCCCGATCACCGGTGGACAGACACCACACATACACGATTGTACGTGAATAATGACTGCGAAATTTATTAACTCACACATAGCCTTTTTATGCAGTACAAGAAAAAGACCCTGCCCCGTAGAGGTCATTACACATAAACATACGTCAGCATTATACTTCCTCAAGCAATAGTCGTTGTTAAGAAATATAGACCAAAAGTTAGTAAATTTGTCCTAGCTCGTTACGCTTGCGCATCAGTATCTGCTGACTGACCCCAAATATGTCAAGAGTTCAGCAAAACCATTCTCAACCAGTATTGCCCCACCATGCGGTTGGTGTCACAAGTTGAAACAGACAGTTGACTACCAACAGCTGTTTCCGCAGATGTTAGTATAGAAACTTGAGACAGACCTTCTGGTCAGACTTGAGTAACATCTTCTTTTTGTCACGCTACTAATTATCACGTTATCAGTAGTTTGTCACGTACACATAGCCCAGGCTTTGCTACTTATAAAATAAAAGTAAAGCATAAATGTAAAGGTACCCCATACCTTATAATCCTCCCTTTGGCCATTCTGTACTATACAGAATGGTCAAAACCTAATCAAGGTTCATGTTCCTGATTCTCATACCAAATATTTGAACTATTGGGAATGGCGGTTAACTTTAGGGTCTCCTGATTTGATACAGTCCCCTTAGCAGAACAAAGACATCTTACAATTCTATAGCAAGCGTATAAAAATAAAATAAAAAGCAATATGATCACAATAGTCATGGCTGTGTTTTTTAACCAAGAGGTTATATTTCCAAGACTAAAATTGGCTAGAGGGTCCCATGTTATTGCAATATTCCTAGCCTCATCTTGGAGTTTATTTACTTCTTTTCTGTGTTGTGCAATTATATCATAGTAATCAGGTATTTCAATGCTAGTATTATGAATCCATGTACAGCACTCATAGTCTTCCGTAATTTCACAAAGCCCTGTGAGTGCTGCACTCATACTTTCTATGGCCAGTTCATGCAGTTCTAGCTGTTTCCTTATTGCCCTAGTTTCTATGTTTAATTTAGTGATATCGTCGGAATTCTTTTCCAAGATCTCATCAATAATTCCAGTATAATTATTCAGTCTCTTCATTAAATCTATTCCCCATCCTGTCCAGGATGGGAACCAGGCCCATGCCATATCTTTTTCTAGGAATATCTTTCTCTTATTACGATGTTTAAGGGGATATCTGGGATGAACACTGGCTTCAAGAAGGTGACTCCCTTCTTTATCTCCCAGCACACCCATAATGGGGGCTAGTGCTGCGAGATAACACCATCCCTGGGGTTTTGTGGGGATCCAAGGGTGACAAAGCTTCCCACAACAGATATAAGTATTATTCCCCAAGGCTATGGGGCGCTTGAGGAACACTTTATACAATTTGTCGGAATAGCCAGAAAATGTAAGAGTTGATAAGAGTTGAGCCATAGGGGAAGTGGTGCTGGTATTTAAGAATTGGTATAATGTGGTGTTTAAGGTGGTGTCTTGGGTTCTATAAAAGGTCTCGTTTAATGCTGTCATTGAAATATTAAGCTTTGATTGCTTACAAATTTCGGCTCCCTTGGTAGTATTTCCCAACCTAAAACACCAATCTGGATAATGGCTTCTACCTATGATCTGAAAAGTGAGGGTTTTGTTAGAAGCTTTTCTTGTAACATCAGTAAGAACTATTGGGGGTGTGCCATTAAGGAGAAGGGTGAAATTTAAAGGTATGGCCATCAAAGGAATCCTAGCAGTACTAGGGTGAAGCTTACTACATATCCAGCATTTATCAAAACCTGATTTTTGGGCATAACTGTATTTAAATTTTAATAACAACATTTTATCAGTAAACTCTTGGGGAGGTTCACTTCTTTTGTGTCTAACAGCGGGTGTGTTATTTGTCTTGGGGGAGGGAGTCCCACAAATCCCTTTTAATGGTCCCAAATCTTCTGGGTGGTATATACAGTTAGCTATCAACCAAGTTGGTAGGAACACCACTAGGGCAGTACAGCATAAGAGGCACAAGGCCTTCATGGATATTGACAGGGGAATCATTGTGTTCGGCTATCTAAGGTCTTGTCCTTCTTCGTCGTTTCCTGTCGGGGTGTCCAGCTCCGTTTTGTCTTTTTGGAAGGGATCAGAGTCTGTCAGAGATATTTGTTCTATCCCTTTTTGGGCTTCTCGCAACTTCTGATCCAAGGTAAGTTGGAGCTGTTCTTGGGTTTGAGGGAGTAAGGATGCACTTTCTTCGAACAAGCTGTCTTCCTCCCGGGCTGATGAGATAGGGACAAGGCGGTTGGGTGTTGACGTCTCGGTTGGAGGGTCCGGAGTCGGGGGAGGCTGCGGGCACCTTTTAAGACGACTGGCATGGATCCAGGTGTTCCCCATATGCGTCAGTACTGCTGTTCTCGATACCTTTTCCACCTTCCATGGTCCTGAGAAAGCCGGTCCGATACTCTTTCTTTGTGCTAATTGTTTGATCAGCACTTTGTCTCCAGGGATAAAGGGGTGTGTTGGTTCTGTGGAAAGAGGGAAAAAGGTGACAGAAACTTGTTCGTTTATTTCGTGGAGCATACTTACCAGATTTTTCACGTACATTTCCTGTTGGGAATAAACATCAATGTCAGAATTTGGGTCTAATGGGGGTAGTTCTATGTTTGCAGGGATTCCCATTAGAATCTCAAAGGGTGACAGTTTTGTTCTAGCGTGTGGTGTGGTTCTGATCTGGAATAGAACTGAGGGAAGATGGTCGAGCCTTCCTTTCAATGTACCTCCTGTAGCCTTCTTTAGTTTATCTTTGATATTCCTATTCATTCTTTCCACTACTCCTGCACTTTGTGGGTGATAGGGGATGTGCAATTTCCATTGCAACCCCAAAAGCTTGGCTACAGTTTGGGTTACAGAGGAGCTGAATGCGGGTCCTCTGTCTGACCAAATGGATGTAGGTATGCCAAACCTACAAATCCAGTGATTGAGCAAACATTTTGCTGCTATGTTGGCCGTCTCACCTGTACAGGGGGTCGCTTCGACCCAGCCTGACCAGCGGTCCACGATAACGCAAAGACATTTTATATTCCCTTTTTGTTTCGGCATATGTGTGAAGTCTATCTGTAGATCTGTCAGAGGCCCCAAGGGCGGGGGCAAGTGACCATGCAAACCATGTCTCTTCCCTTGCACATTGTTTTGGGCACATGTAAGACAACTCCTAGTCAGGAGCTTGGCCTGTTTACCCAGATTATTTGTGCAGAAGGATTTTATGTATATATTGGTCAGAGGGGCAGCCCCTATATGTCCTGGACCATGGAGATATGAGAGTATAAGTACACAGTTTGTTTCGGGTATGCCCAGGATCTTCCCCTCTTTTGACCAAAGACCTTCAGGGTCTTTGGTCAATCCTTCCTTTGTCCAAAAATGGACATCATCTTCTGTGGCCATTGATTGCATCTGTGCTATGACAGTTTTAAAGTTAGGTGCTGCGAAATGTTCCTTGAAAAACATGGTTGTGGGGGCAGGTGGGTTAGGGGAAAAGGCAGCAGCTCTTTTAGCTTCTCTGTCAGCAAGAGCATTCCCTTTTGAAACACGACTGCTGTCTGAGGAGTGTGCCTTTACTTTAATTATGGCTACCTTTTTTGGAAGAAGAATGGCTTGGAGGAGAGCACTAATCTGTGTGGAGTTGGCAATTATTTTGTTGTCTGCTGTTTTAAAACCTCTATTGGCCCATATCACACCAAAATCATGCACCACTCCAAAAGCATATCTACTGTCTGTGTAGACGTTCACCTCTTTACCGGTGAATATAATGCAGGCCCTAGTGAGGGCTTCTAACTCTGCTACCTGGGCTGAAGAAGGAGGTAATGATTTTGCCTCCAGTACGATGTCTGGTAGTTGAACAACTGCATAACCGGTTAAAAAGGTGGAGTCAGAGGGACGTGAGCAGCTACCGTCAACGAAAACATCCTCTGCACCTGAGATAGGGGTGTCAGTGAGATCTGGTCTGGGACTGGTAATAGCAGCAACCTTTTCCGAACAGTCATGTATAATGTCTGGGTCATGTGGTAAACGCAACATGGAATGCAAAAGGCGCACAGCTGGGTTGCTGGCAGGCACATATTTGAGTGTGAGGTTATCAGTGTTCATCAGTGTTATCTCATAACCACTAAGTCTTTGCGAGGTCATATGTTGGGTATTCATGTTCTGAATAAGATGCGTGACTGAATGAGTGGTATAGAGAGTCAATGGGTGACCTAGCACTAATTTGTTTGCATCTTGTACAGCCATTGCACAGGCAGCAAGATTTTGGAGACAGGATGGCATTCCCTGTACTTGGATGGGGAGTTTTTTTGATAGATATGAGACAGGGCGATACCCTGATCCATGTTGTTGTGTTAGCACGGCGGCAAAAGAGCTTCCTGAAACTACACAGTAAAGTTGAAAAGGTTTACCGTAGTTCACCAACCCTAGGGCGGGGGCACTTGACAGGCTGTATAGTAAAGCTTTAAAAGCTTTCAGTCTGTCTTCTGTCCAATCTATCAATTTGGGGGTGTTTGACCCAGTAGCCTCTCGTAGGATGCTATCGTAGTGAGAACAGTCGGGGATCCACTGGCGACAATATACAATTGCGCCTAGGAAAGAAAGAAGTGCTGCTTTGTCTTTTGGAGGACTGAGAGCCTGCAGGGCTGCGGCGCGTTTGGGTGACACCAGCCTTGTTCCTTCTCTAAGGATACAACCTAAGTATTCAACCTGGGATTGGCACCATTGCACCTTCTTCCTGAAGGCGAGGTGTCCAGCTCGGGCTAGGTGTCCCAACAGTGATGTTGAATCGACCGCACAATCTTCAGCAGTTCGACTGCACAGGAGCAAGTCGTCCACATACTGTATCAGTACCGACCCTCTCTTAGATGTCCAAGACTTGACAGTCTCATTGAGCACCATTGAGAAGGCGGCTGGGCTGTCTACATACCCTTGCGGTAAACGCGTCCAGGTTAGTTGGCCCCCGGCCCAGGAGAAGGCGTAGATTGGTTGCGCCTCCTCAGCAATAGGAACGCTAAAGAAAGCATTCGCTAGATCAATTACCGTATAACAGAGGGAGCCTGCCGGTATGCGTGAGAAAATAAATGTGATATCTGACACTAAGGGCGGGAGTGGAACCACTTGTTTGTTTACTGCTCTGAGGTCTTGGACTAATCTCCACTCGCCACTAGCCTTCTTTACAGGGTATATGGGTGTGTTCCAGGGGCTAATAATTGGTTTTAGGATACCTTTAGATATGTAATCATTGATCTGGGGGGAAATGCCTTGGGTTTTTTCGGGGGGCAAGGGGTATTGTTTGTGATATTGTGTCTCTGCATCAGGGCGCATCTGTGGGGAGTAAGGTGTACAGTTGATGAAACCCACGCTCCCCTTGTTTTCTGCCCAGATGGCATGTGTTTCAAGGGGGGGCGGGTAAGATCATGAAGAAGCCTCTGTGTGTATGTCGTTTCGGGGCATGCAAGTCACAAAGTGGGGAGCTGGCTGTGAGGGAACCTTTCTTGTCAAATTTTATCGTAATGTTAAGTTTGGACAGTAGATCCCTGCCCATGAGAGACACGGGACAGGAGGGCAAGATTGCAAAACTCTGGGTGCATAGTTCTTGCCCTTCTGGAGTGGCTACAGATAACGGTGGTGTGATGGGGTGGGTGACAGATGTCCCATTTATACCAATAGAGTTTCCCTCAGTACATTGTGGTGTGTCAAAAATAACATCATTCACTGAACTGAATGTGGCCCCGGAATCCAGTAGAAAACACACTAGGTGATTGTCTACTCGCAATACAACTTGAGGAAGGCTTTTCCATGAGGGGTTGTAACACACTAGGCTGAGGGAAGGGACATACTCTAGGCATCCCTATTGGGGTGATTGTTGTTGGCGAGATGGCCATTGCATGGGAATTCTTGGTGCATTTTGAGGAGGAGAGGGGTTTGAGTTTGTATATCGGGCGAATGTTTGAGGCTGCATGGCTGGTGACTGGGGGTAATAGGGTGGTGTTTGACGAGGGCCCTGGTTTAGTGGGTAATGGGGGCGTGTGAAACGATTTTGGGGATTAAATCCCTTTCCCCTACCTCTCCTTTGTCCTGTCCTATAAGGGCATTGAGATTTCCAATGACCCTGTTCTCCACAGTTATAACACCCTTGATCAGGCGGGTAGGGCTGCATGACCATTAATTGTGGGGGCGGCTTTGGGTCGAGTACTGGAGTCTGGGTCTGAGCGAGAGAGGGGAATATGCCTCCCTTTTGATCAAACACCCCTGATGTTTCTCTAGATCTGGTATCCTTCATGAAGGCATCCGGTGTTTGCTCGGCCCATTTTGGGTTGGTAAATTTAAGAAGCTGGGTGACCTTTGGGTCCCCTCCAGACATGATAGTAGTGGTAAATAATTGCGATGTAGCACCATCTACTGCCTTCCAGAGGCTATAAACCCTTGTACAGAAGTCAAAGAATTTCTCTTTGGGTAGTTGTTTGGCCAAAATAAGCTCTTGTAGAGCCGATGACCCTTTATATAGGGTGGACCAATGATTTCCCATTCCTTTCCAGAAGGACACCCAATCCTGTTTTCCATGAATATGTGCTGCCCACAAATCGTCTGTGGGTTGATCCTCTGGGCTGTCGGGGTCTACTATACTCAATATTCCTTTGATGTCGTCTTTATCTAGATTAGTACCCGCACTATATTTTGCAAGAAAATTACCCGCCTCCCTTGGGTTCTTCTTCGGGTTGGGGCATAATTCTTTTATTTTGGACAGCGTTCCTAAAGGCAAAGGAAGGTGTATCTCAGTGTTACCTATTTGCATCAGGGGAAGTTTTAGGGAGGGGGCACTCGCTTCCCCCTCTTTTTCCTCTTCGCTTTCTGTAGCTGGAGGTTGTATTTCCATACTAGTGCCTGTTTGGGGAACTGCATCCGGCTTCTCTACTTTAGAGGGTTTTAGTTTGGTTTGACTACGAGTGGTTGTGGAGGGCTCGGTAATGATCTGCTCTTGTGCTTTTTTCAATGCCCTCTCCCTTCTTTCTAATTCCTTCTGATACTTTTCTAATTCCATCCTTTGCTTTTCCCACTTATCTTCTGCTTCCCTTTGCTTTAACATAAAGTCCTCCATTTTCTGCTCAAGATCCTTCTCCTCGGGGGTCAACTTTCTTATCCTTTGCTCTTCTAGTATCTGCTCGACTACTTTCCTTTGCTCTTCCTTTTTATCCCTACTTTCTTGTTCCCATCTGGCTATTTGTCCTTCGTCAGCAGCCCCATATACCATTGTAGCAAGCACCGAGGGGTCTAAAGAGGGATATAATTGTAAGACGGGGCCTGGTGGGCCTCCTGGGTTTTTGACAGTGACATAGGGTGGTGGTAGCTCGCACATTGGGACCGACTGGACTCGTGGAAGGGGTGTGGGAGGAGGTGCATTGGGGCTTTGCTGTTTGTTGCCAGGATTTGTTTTGACAACATATTTCTTTCTATGCTTGGAAAGACATTTGCTCCACATATGGTAGCAATCTTTCATGTATTGAGGGTTATCCCATTTCCCAGGGGGATATGAGTGTTTGTGGGCCTGGCAGACCTTGCTTACTTCCTGCCAAACATCCTCTGAGCAGGGTCCTTGCGGTCCCGGATCGTGGATACCTAGCTGTTGACACCTCTCCCGGACCTGTGTCCAAAAAGGCTCTACTTGTTGATCTGGTAAATGGTTTTTAATAAAATCATAAGGGGATGGAATTGCCATGTCCTGGTTCTGGACTCCTACAGAATTCCCCATCTGATAGTTTTTCTTACAGTATAAAATAAAAGCAATTTCGGCGACAAATATTTTCCTTACACTCTATAATTATTATTATACTCTATATACTTACACGTGTACCTAGAGAAAAACAGGCATATTCTTTATTATACTTTAAGGCATAAAACAACCATATTGCAATACATTTATCAGTTTATAGTGCACTTTTTCTAAATTTTCTAGATGGGCGTCCACTCCACCAATCCCTTTGTCACGGGCGTAATCTGCTACCTCCCGTGTCTAAAATACTACCACCAATAGTTTTGAGTCAGACCAACCTAGTCGGACTCCCCTAAACCTATAAATTCCTTGCGAGCCCTTTTAACCTCCCGAGGGACCAACCTAGTCCGTCGCGAAGGCACAGTTATTTCTTTTAAATTAAACTAAGTTCATGGCGACCATCTGGACAGAGTAAGTATTCACACCATTCACCTTTTAGGCAAAAAGGAGTAAAGTGACTTACCTGCCGCAAGATGACCCCACTTCTGGTACCAAAACTGTTAGGTGCTCGTCTTCTCAGTAATATCAGTCACCCCTGGTTGCCTAGGCTAGGATGGAGGAGCGGAGGTCCCGATCACCGGTGGACAGACACCACACATACACGATTGTACGTGAATAATGACTGCGAAATTTATTAACTCACACATAGCCTTTTTATGCAGTACAAGAAAAAGACCCTGCCCCGTAGAGGTCATTACACATAAACATACGTCAGCATTATACTTCCTCAAGCAATAGTCGTTGTTAAGAAATATAGACCAAAAGTTAGTAAATTTGTCCTAGCTCGTTACGCTTGCGCATCAGTATCTGCTGACTGACCCCAAATATGTCAAGAGTTCAGCAAAACCATTCTCAACCAGTATTGCCCCACCATGCGGTTGGTGTCACAAGTTGAAACAGACAGTTGACTACCAACAGCTGTTTCCGCAGATGTTAGTATAGAAACTTGAGACAGACCTTCTGGTCAGACTTGAGTAACATCTTCTTTTTGTCACGCTACTAATTATCACGTTATCAGTAGTTTGTCACGTACACATAGCCCAGGCTTTGCTACTTATAAAATAAAAGTAAAGCATAAATGTAAAGGTACCCCATACCTTATAGTAGTAAATAGGGAGACTGCAGTGGAAGGATCCCGCATCCTTCTTGCCATCTATGTATAAGTAGGCATCAGATAGATTACTAGGTAACCGATTACAGGGGTGTATAAATCTCCCTATCGGGTCCGAAGTCTAGGGGATAAGGCCATAACAGGTGATGATGAACGAGGGACAGACCCGCCTCTCGCCTTGTAGTATCCTAAATGTGGACCTAGGGGCCATCACCTACTCCCCCGTCTAGTGGAACTGCTCCCCTCCCCTTCAGCAGCAAGTCCATAACTCCAAAAGAGGTTATACAGGGACTGGAAGTCAACACTAGAGGGAATGTGCTCAAAGAGGCGATCACTAATTTGTGGAACACACGTGTACATACTAGTCACCTTTGATGTCCCCAACGGGAAATATAACAGGGCAAGAAGTGAGGTGACTAGTAGATCTGAAAACAACATTTACCTTGAGATCCGGTGACAGAGGGGGAGACTCAGCAGGGTTGTTGTGTCTGTGAGCGCCCGTAGCCCAGGCTACGGTGCATCGAGCTAGTCGACAGAGGGGCTGTCACTACAGCGATGGTACCGCGCTATAACCAGAGCCAACTGAGCTTGGTGCAGGTCGCAAACACGTTGCGGAAGAACGTATATAAAAAAAAAAACAGAGAAAAATAAAAATGAGAAATAAAAGAAAGGATCCTGCAGGTCTCCCATCCTCGGTCCCCGTCACTCCTGTGACAGATCGACATAAATACAGCACAAGCATTCACATTTCAAAGGGACATGGCTAACTAGGAAGCAAAAGACCTATTGAACCCAGTGACTAACATATAGCATAAAAACAAGAAGACTAGATGCTGTGCACACCAAAGACCAGAGGCTCGCAGATGTGTGTCTTCAACGGCATACATGGTCTTGTACAAACTAATATGCAGCTCCGCTAAACAAGCCTTTGTTCCACGAGCCAGTCCAGCGCTGCCGGGGAGTGCAGACCAGAATCAGCCATGAACGTTTCGGCAAAGTCTGGGGAAGATGCAGCAGGAGTGGTAAGCCAGGACGAAATAAGGAGCAAAAAGTTCAATGGGTAGTGGGGTGCCAAGTCATTCTCTTTGGTTACCGTCGATCCCATGCGGGAAATAGGACCGGAGATCTAGGAGTACGGAAGCCAATAGAAAGTAAGAGGAAGAAAGGGAGAAGGCGAGAGCAGAGTAGAAAAGTGCGGAGAGAGAAAAGGAAAAAGTCAGAAAACGGGTATCAAGCAAGCCGTGCTACAGATCTTACTGCAGGTCAGAGTCAGCGATCTCGTCGTGCTCTCCTAGGGTACGGAGCTCTTGGTGGGCTGTTGCCCCGAGCTTGAGTCTGGATGAACGCTGTCTGGGCTCCGAGGGTGAGCGGCGTCTCCTAGAGCAGGAATCTTGAAAATCCATGGGTTCCACAGCGGTGTGTGCTCTTCTGGCTGCCGGCGGGCGAAACTCAGCGTACCATTCCGGAACCTCAATGAGCGGTAAGTCCAGTGTGGAACAGTGCCTCAGGTCTTCCGGAACTCGTAACAGAGCGGATCTCCCTCCATATGAGGCCGATAAGGCAAAGGGGAACCTCCATCGGTATGGAATACCTTTTGCGCGGAGCACATCCAATAGGGGGCGGAGCTCTCTGCGCCTCTGCAGTGTTATGGTGGATATGTCCTGAAAGAGGGAAATTTGGGCGCCTTTATGGACAAGGGGATCAGTAGCCCTCCGCGATCTGTGTAAGACCTCTTCCTTCAGATTGTAATCTATGACACAACACACTACATCCCTCGGTGGGTCAGACTCTTTGCCCTTCGGGCGTAAGGCCCTATGGACCCGTTCTATGCCAATCGGAGTCTCTAGTGGTCTCTCTAGGATGGTGTTGAACAGGCTAGTGATTTCAGCATGCAGGCAGTCAGAGTCCACCGATTCGGGGAGACCGCGCAGGCGAATGTTGTGGCGTCTGCCACGGTTATCCAAGTCCTCCGTGCGGCGGTTAAGATCGCGCAGTTGTAGCGTATGGGTATCAATGACCTGGCAGGTTTTCTTTAGAATGGAGGAGTGAGTTGAGGTGGTTTTCTCTACATCCTGAATGCGGTTCGCCATGGCTTGAAGATCGATCCTAAGCTCCGCTATAGCGCCTGTCAGGGCCACTGTGAGAGAGTCTTTGATGTCCGCAGCTACGGACCGAAGGTCCTGGAGGCTCAGTTGGTGATGAGGGGTGAGAACGATATCATCCGTTCTCGGAGAGCCCCTTTGCAGTGTGCGCGACTCTTGTGGGGCCTGCGATGCCTGGCCTCGTGTGGCGGCCATATTGGCGGAGTACGAGCGGAACATCTCCGGTATGTTCTGCGGGTTCCTGCTGGCCTCGTCTCTCGGAGATCTGGACCTTGATGCCGAGGAGCTGCGGGAAGACGTTCCCATGTTGATTAGGTATGGCAGGTCAATAAAAACCTCTATTTATCGCTCGTTGGTGTCCTCGTCAGCGGGAGCTCACAGACTATGCTGCCATCTTCAGTAGAGGTCAAGCCACGCCCTGACAATGGGGTTATTTACTAAAGGCAAATCCACTTTGCACTCCAAGTGCACTTGGAGTGCAAAGTGGATTTGCCTTCAGTAAATAACCCCACAGTGCTCTAAAATTTGCCCCAATCAGGCCATTTTAGGGACTCAAAGCAATTAGTTCATGGAGTTGAAAAGGATGATTATTTTTATCATTAATGCATTACATATATTAACAACAAAAACAAGGTGTGTGTGTGTGTAGCAGACCCATAGGACAACATAATAGTTAGTGATGGCCGAACGGTTCGCCCGGCGGTCGTTTCGCGGCGAATTTCCGACATTCGCGGTCCGCACGTTCGAACGCCTTTTTCCGTCGTTCGCCGCGGCGGACTTACGTGTTTAATGTATACAAGAACTTTAACCTTTGGTGACACGTTTATCATGTGATACAGGACAGCCAATTGAGACATGACAGCACATGGACACTTGTACATTCCCCCTAACCTATAAATACACCCGATCCGGTGGCCATTTTACATTCTTTCTTCTGTTACGATAGGGACAGGTTCCTGTGTGGAGTAGGGAGAGATAAACCACTAGCTATTTGGTACACAAAAGTTCTTTTCAGGACTGGTATAGGTGTTAGGTGTTGATAGGTTTGCTGTGCTGCTGATTCTTGCAGCAGCCTGAGTGTCTTTTGTTAGTTTAGAGAAAGGGAAAGGACGGTGTATGCTACAGGGACAGCCAGATTAGTCTTTCATCATCATCATCATCATCATCATCATTAGCTGTTACTATCAAGGTCCACAAAAGAGCTGTTCCAGTAACCACTAATCGTTCTCTTTTTTTGCCAATTTGTATAGGGACAGGAAGGAAGCAGTGTTGTCAGGCAGTGAGGGTAATTTTAAAGACTTGCTGTTATTATTAGTTCCACAAAGGTTCTTTTCAGGACTGGTATCAGTGGTACAGTAATAGGCTTGTACATGTATAATATTCTTTCTTCCAAATATAGAAAGGATATTATACTTGACTGCTGCCCTTCTGCTGCAGTCTGCTAAACATTCACAACTCACTTGTTCCACAAAAGTTCTTATAAGGACTGGTAACTTGGTATAGGGTGCTACGGTACATAGGCTTGAGTGCGGTACAGTCTGCTGTTCTGTAAGGACCGCTATCGGTCCACAATAGATAGGGTTGACGTGCACCACTGCTGACCGCTGCCCTATACTGCAGCAGTCCTTCAGCGGTATAGGGACTGACGTACAGTCTGCTAATCACTAACACACAACCTGCTTGTTCCACAAAAGTTCTTATAAGGACTGGTAACTTGGTATAGGGTGCTACGGTACATAGGCTTGAGTGCGGTACAGTCTGCTGTTCTGTAAGGACCGCTATCGGTCCACAATAGATAGGGTTGACGTGCACCACTGCTGACCGCTGCCCTATACTGCAGCAGTCCTTCAGCGGTATAGGGACTGACGTACAGTCTGCTAAACACTAATACACAACCTGCTTGGTCCACAAAAGTTCTTATAAGGACTGGTAACTTGGTATAGGGTGCTACGGTACATAGGCTTGAGTGCGGTACAGTCTGCTGTTCTGTAAGGACCGCTATCGGTCCACAATAGATAGGGTTGACGTGCACCACTGCTGACCGCTGCCCTATACTGCAGCAGTCCTTCAGCGGTATAGGGACTGACGTACAGTCTGCTAAACACTAATACACAACCTGCTTGGTCCACAAAAGTTCTTATAAGGACTGGTAACTTGGTATAGGGTGCTACGGTACATAGGCTTGAGTGCGGTACAGTCTGCTGTTCTGTAAGGACCGCTATAGGTCCACAATAGATAGGGTTGACGTGCACCACTGCTGACCGCTCACCTATACTGCAGCAGTCCTTCAGCGGTATAGGGACTGACGTACAGTCTGCTAATCACTAACACACAACCTGCTTGTTCCACAAAAGTTCTTATAAGGACTGGTAACTTGGTATAGGGTGCTACGGTACATAGGCTTGAGTGCGGTACAGTCTGCTGTTCTGTAAGGACCGCTATCGGTCCACAATAGATAGGGTTGACGTGCACCACTGCTGACCGCTGCCCTATACTGCAGCAGTCCTTCAGCGGTATAGGGACTGACGTACAGTCTGCTAAACACTAATACACAACCTGCTTGGTCCACAAAAGTTCTTATAAGGACTGGTAACTTGGTATAGGGTGCTACGGTACATAGGCTTGAGTGCGGTACAGTCTGCTGTTCTGTAAGGACCGCTATCGGTCCACAATAGATAGGGTTGACGTGCACCACTGCTGACCGCTGCCCTATACTGCAGCAGTCCTTCAGCGGTATAGGGACTGACGTACAGTCTGCTAAACACGAATACACAACCTGCTTGGTCCACAAAAGTTCTTATAAGGACTGGTAACTTGGTATAGGGTGCTACGGTACATAGGCTTGAGTGCGGTACAGTCTGCTGTTCTGTAAGGACCGCTATCGGTCCACAATAGATAGGGTTGACGTGCACCACTGCTGACCGCTCACCTATACTGCAGCAGTCCTTCAGCGGTATAGGGACTGACGTACAGTCTGCTAATCACTAACACACAACCTGCTTGTTCCACAAAAGTTCTTATAAGGACTGGTAACTTGGTATAGGGTGCTACGGTACATAGGCTTGAGTGCGGTACAGTCTGCTGTTCTGTAAGGACCGCTATCGGTCCACAATAGATAGGGTTGACGTGCACCACTGCTGACCGCTGCCCTATACTGCAGCAGTCCTTCAGCGGTATAGGGACTGACGTACAGTCTGCTAAACACTAATACACAACCTGCTTGGTCCACAAAAGTTCTTATAAGGACTGGTAACTTGGTATAGGGTGCTACGGTACATAGGCTTGAGTGCGGTACAGTCTGCTGTTCTGTAAGGACCGCTATCGGTCCACAATAGATAGGGTTGACGTGCACCACTGCTGACCGCTGCCCTATACTGCAGCAGTCCTTCAGCGGTATAGGGACTGACGTACAGTCTGCTAAACACTAATACACAACCTGCTTGGTCCACAAAAGTTCTTATAAGGACTGGTAACTTGGTATAGGGTGCTACGGTACATAGGCTTGAGTGCGGTACAGTCTGCTGTTCTGTAAGGACCGCTATCGGTCCACAATAGATAGGGTTGACGTGCACCACTGCTGACCGCTGCCCTATACTGCAGCAGTCCTTCAGCGGTATAGGGACTGACGTACAGTCTGCTAAACACTAATACACAACCTGCTTGGTCCACAAAAGTTCTTATAAGGACTGGTAACTTGGTATAGGGTGCTACGGTACATAGGCTTGAGTGCGGTACAGTCTGCTGTTCTGTAAGGACCGCTATAGGTCCACAATAGATAGGGTTGACGTGCACCACTGCTGACCGCTCACCTATACTGCAGCAGTCCTTCAGCGGTATAGGGACTGACGTACAGTCTGCTAATCACTAACACACAACCTGCTTGTTCCACAAAAGTTCTTATAAGGACTGGTAACTTGGTATAGGGTGCTACGGTACATAGGCTTGAGTGCGGTACAGTCTGCTGTTCTGTAAGGACCGCTATCGGTCCACAATAGATAGGGTTGACGTGCACCACTGCTGACCGCTGCCCTATACTGCAGCAGTCCTTCAGCGGTATAGGGACTGACGTACAGTCTGCTAAACACTAATACACAACCTGCTTGGTCCACAAAAGTTCTTATAAGGACTGGTAACTTGGTATAGGGTGCTACGGTACATAGGCTTGAGTGCGGTACAGTCTGCTGTTCTGTAAGGACCGCTATCGGTCCACAATAGATAGGGTTGACGTGCACCACTGCTGACCGCTGCCCTATACTGCAGCAGTCCTTCATCGGTATAGGGACTAAGAGTTTTGTCACAGGGTCATTTAAAAAATGACAGGCAGAGGAAGAGGCAGGCCCTTCCGCAGGGGTGGTAGGGGTAGGGCAGGAGCAACAGGCTTGAGCCAAAGTGGGAAGTTGCAGAAGGTGCGTTCAATTACTTTAAAGGATGCACCAGACTTGGTTGAGTGGCTCGCTCAGCCTTACTCTTCTGCACCCTCCTCATCCTCTCGATCTGCACCCTCTTCTTCACTCTCTGCTATGTGCACCCCCAAAGACACTACCACCAACAACACGACCACCACCACCACCACCACATACCTTCCGCTTGAGTCACTGGAATTATTTTCCGATCCATATCAAGAGGACATTTCTGATGCGCAGCCACTCTTGGTATTGGATCAGGAAGAGGAGGTAGCAACAAGCGCTACTCAGCAGTCTGACGCCAGTACCCAGATCAGCCCAAGGAGGAGGTTGGTCCCCGGTGTTGCTGCCTACTCCGAGATCTCTACTTATAGCGGTGGGGAAGGTGACGTTGATGATGACGTGTCTAGTGATGTCACGTGGGTGCCCACAAGAGAGGAAGAGGAGGGGAGTTCAGAGGGAGATATGGACCAGCAGATAGGGAGGAGAAGCAGCAATGACTTACATTGCACAGCAGGGACAAAGCAGACTGCAAATGTATCAGGAGCGAGTCATCGACCATGTACGGTCACATCTGGCGCTCCCAGGACACCGGCACATGGCTCCGCAGTGTGGGCTTTTTTTAACGTGTCCGCTGCTGACAATAGCGTTGCCATCTGCAATCTTTGCAGTCAACGCGTTAGTCGCGGTAAGCCCAATACTCACCTAGGGACGACCGCCTTAAGAAGGCACATGAGCAGCCATCACCGAGCCCAGTGGGAGCAACGGAACACACAAAGCCACACTGCAGGCTCTCACCGTCCAGCCTCGTCTTCTACTTCTCCTTCTCCTCTCTCCTCACAATTGTCCTCCACTCCACCTTCCATCACGCCAAGCTCACATTTTTCTGCAAAAAGGCAGGCTTCCGTGGGCCTAATGTTTGAGCGTAAAAAAATGATGACGCCGGATAACCCTCTTGCCCAACGGTTGGCGGCTGGCTTGTCAGAACTCATAGCCCGCCAACTACTGCCATATAAACTGGTGGACTCGGAGGCCTTTCGCAAATTTGTGGCCATTGGAACACCACAATGGAAGGTCCCAGGAAGGAAGTATTTCTCAGAGAAGGGCATCCCAGAGCTATATGGCCATGTTCAGCGGCAAGTGAATGTATCTCTGGCACACAGTGTCGGTGCCAAGATACATCTGACCACAGACACGTGGTCTAGCAAACACGGGCAGGGAAGGTATATCAGTTTTACTGCCCACTGGGTGAACCTTCTGACGGCCGTCAAGCATGTAACCCGTGGCACCCGTGTAGATTTGGTTTTACCGCCACGGATTGCATGCAGGCCTGACTCTTCTTCTCCTCCTCCTACTCCATCCTCCTCCCTCTCCTCCTCAGCTGCCTCCTCCTTTTCCGCTGCTAGCGTCTCTTCCACTGCACCGCCCAAGCTCCCCAGAACCTATTCCACATGCCAGGTGAGACGTTGCCATGCCGTGCTGCGTCTGTTGTGCCTGGAAGCAAAGAGCCACACTGGCCCGGCACTCCTTTCAGCTTTGCGTTCACAGGCAGATGAGTGGCTAACACCGCTCAATTTGACAGTTGGTAAAGTGGTGTGTGACAACGGTGCCAATCTGCTTAGCGCATTGAAACAGGGCAAAATCACGCACGTGCCGTGCATGGCACACGTCTTAAACTTGGTCGTGCAGCGATTCCTTGTCAAATACCCTGGGGTCCAGGACATCTTGCGGCAGGCAAGGAAAATCTCGGCCCATTTCAGAAGATCTTACACGGCCATGGCTCGCCTTGCTGACATTCAGCGGCGACACCATCTGCCGGTCAGACGTCTTATTTGCGATTGCCCGACGCGATGGAACTCAACCTTCTATATGCTTGATAGGCTGCTCCAGCAGAAACGTGCAGTTAACGTCTACCTGTATGAACTCTGCGAAAGAAACGGTTCTGGGGAGCTGGGTTTTTTTTCACCGCGCCAGTGGCTGCTCATGCGCGACACATGCAGACTTCTGCGGCCATTTGAGGAGATCACCAAACTGGTCAGTCGCAGCCATGGCGCCATCAGTGACATGGTACCTTATGCCTTCTTTCTGGAGCGTGCATTGCGTCGTGTCATTGATCAGGCTGTGGAGGAGCAGGAGCGGGAAGATGAGGAAGTCGCAATGCTGGATGAATTCCCAGGGGGGGCTACTCTATCTGAGACAAGTCAACAACAGGAGTCTGATGAGGAGTCAGAGGAGGATGGTGCCGGGGCGGATGAGCAGGAGCAAGAAGAGCATGCTTTAAACCTTTCTGGGATCCCTGTTGTGCGAGGATGGGGAGAGGAGAATGAAGAGGACGACATTATCCTGGATGATGAGCAGGAGCCAGGCCACCACACCGCTTCCACTTTAGTGCAAATGGGGGCCTTCATGCTCCAGTGTTTTAATAGGGACCCCCGTATAAAAAGCATGAGGGTCAAGGACCAGTACTGGGTGGCAACGTACTTAGACCCCCGGTACAAACACAAAATGGCGGAAATGTTACCGCCGTCGCAGAGGGCTGTCAGAATGCAGCACTTCCAGGCCTTGCTTCGAGAAATGCTGCATTCTGCTTTTGCGTGCGCTGGCAGAGGAGCAATTCCCACTCCCAGAGAAGGATTTGCGGGTACCAATCCAACAGCGCCTGCAAGAAGAGGCCGGTTTGAAGATGTGTTGGTGACTTCGGATATGAGGTCATTCTTTCAGCCGACCCATCGACAGGTGTCATCCGGATCCAGCATCAGGGAACGCCTAGACCGTCAGGTGTCCGACTACATTGGGTTAACGGCCGATGTGGACGCTCTGAGGAGTGATGAACCCCTAGACTACTGGGTGGGCAGGCTTGACCTCTGGCCAGAGCTTGCCCAATTTGCAATCGAACTGTTGGCTTGCCCCTCATCCAGTGTCCTGTCCGAAAGGACGTTCAGCGCAGCAGGGGGGATTGTGACCGATAAGCGTACTCGCCTAGCTCACCACAGTGTTAACTACCTCACATTTCTAAAAATGAATGAGGCATGGATCTCGGAGGAATTCAACACATGTGACCAGTAGACCATGTATATGTCTATAAACTATTTTTTTAATCAAGCACACAGACCTTCTTAATTCATTTGGCTCACTTCCTTGACCCAAAAAAGCACACCGTACTATATGCCCCTACCCTCCTCTTTGAAGAGGTTGAGCGGTGTCATATTTCTACTGGGGCTGCTTATGATATCCCTGTGCTGTGCTGACTTCCTCCTGGGGGTTCTTATTATGAAGGGATCACACTATCCCTGTGCTGTGCTGACTTCCTCCTGGGGGTTCTTATTATGAGGGGATCACACCATCCCTGTGCTGTGCTGACTTCCTCCTGGGGCTGCTTACGGTGCTGCTGTCAGTGCTGTATGTCACGGTGCTGCTGTCAGCGCTGTATGTCACGGTGCTGCTGTCAGCGCTGTATGTCACGGTGCTGCTGTCAGCGCTGTATGTCACGGTGCTGCTGTCAGCGCTGTATGTCACGGTGCTGCTGTCAGCGCTGTATGTCACGGTGCTGCTGTCAGCGCTGTATGTCACGGTGCTGCTGTCAGCGCTGTATGTCACGGTGCTGCTGTCAGCGCTGTATGTCACGGTGCTGCTGTCAGCGCTGTATGTCACGGTGCTGCTGTCAGCGCTGTATGTCACGGTGCTGCTGTCAGCGCTGTATGTCACGGTGCTGCTGTCAGCGCTGTATGTCACGGTGCTGCTGTCAGTGCTCTGTATTACGGTGCTGCTGTCAGATGCCTCTATCACGGTGCATGTGTCATTCCGGTATGTCACGCTGCTGGTGATCATCTCCTGCACCCTCTTCTTTGCCTACCCTGGTCCCTGACCTTCCCTCTCCTCCATTGCCTTCATTAGCTCCATAGTCCTGAATTGTTAGAACAATTTCCCAAATAAAATAAAAATGCTTGTAGTTATCGATCCCAAATTCACCTCATACATGTATTATGTCATTGTCCAGATGGTGGGACTACGTTTTACCCCCTAATAATTACCACGTGGCCGCAAATTCGACATGAAGGTTTGCAAAGTTCGCCTCCCATTGAAGTCAATGGGGCCCGCGGCGAACGTTCGGTTTCGCGAACGTTTGGGTCCGTTCGCATTTCGCGTTCGCGAAACGTCCCGTCGGAAGTTCGTCAATCACTAATAATAGTTAGCTGAAGAAGAGATTGTCACTGAATGTATCAAATAAGCTACGTTTGCACTATTGAAGAGAATGGCCAAAAAAAGGCCATTGGAGAACCTAGGAGACAGCTAAAAGAAACACAAGCAGTAAATCAAATGAAATATGAGTTCAGTTTATAATCAAAACATTTATTTAAAACATGTTTAGACATTCTCTGGCATATCAATGCCCCCCCCCCCTACATGCAAAGTACTCTAGATACTTTTGCCGTACTTCACTGGCACTTTTGGGGAGAAAGCCAAGACGGCCAGATTCAAAAGCCATCAGAGTTGTTGTATCCGGTAAACCGGCCTCATTCCCAACTGAGACCACATAGTTGGCTGCATTTTTGCGCAAAAGGTTATGTAAAATGCAGCAGCATAGAATTATGTGATTTCGTTTATATTCCGCTTTATTAACCACTTCAGCTCCGGACCAATAAACACCTTAAGGACCAGAGGTCTTTTTGCAATTTCGCACTGCGCTGCTTTAACTGGTAATTGCGCGGTCATGCAATATTGCACCCAAACGAAATTTGCGTCCTTTTCTTCCCACAAATAGAGCTTTCTTTTGATGGTATTTGATTGCCTCTGCGATTTTTTTTTTGCGATATAAATGGAAAAAGAGCGAAAATTTTGAAAAAAAAAGATATTTTCTTCTTTTTGTTATAAGAAAAATCGAATAAACTAAATTTTAGTCATACATTGAGGGAAAAATGTATTCAGCCACATGTCTTTAGTAAAAAAAATGTCAATAAGCGTATATTTTTTGGTTTGCGCAAAAGTTATAGCGTCTACAAACTAGAGTACATTTTCTGGAATTTACACAGCTTTTAATTTATGACTGCCTATCTCATTTCTTGAGGTGCTAAAATGGCAGGGCAGTACAAATCCCCCCCAAATGACCCCATTTTGGAAAGTAGACACCCCAAGGAAATTGCTGATGGGTATGTTGAGCCCATTGAATATTTATTTTTTTTGTCCTAAGGGATTGAATAATGACAAAAAAAAAAAAAATAAATTATTTTACAAAAAGTTGTCACTAAATGATATATTGCTCACACATGCCATGGTTATATGTGGAATTGCACCCCAAAATATATTCCGCTACTTCTCCCGAGTATGGGGATACCACATGTGTGGGACTTTTTGGGAGTCTAGTCGCGCACGGCACCCCGAAAACCAATCACCACCTTCAGGATTTCTAAGGGTGCAAATTTTTGATTTAACTCCTCACTACCTATCACAGTTTCGAAGGCCATAAAATGCCAAAATAGCACAAAACCCCCCAAAATGACCCCATTTTGGAAAGTAGACACCCCAAGCTATTTACTGAGAGGCATGTTGAGTCCATGGAATATTTTATATTTTGCCACAAGTTGCGGGAATATTACAAACTTTTTTTTTTTTGCACCAAGTTGTCACTAAATGATATATTGCTCACACATGCTATGGGCATATGTGAAATGACACCCCAAAATACATTCTGCTGCTTCTTCTGAGTACGGGGATACCACATGTGTGGGACTTTTTGGGAGTCTAGTCGCGCACGGCACCCCGAAAACCAATCACCACCTTCAGGATTTCTAAGGGTGCAAATTTTTGATTTAACTCCTCACTACCTATCACAGTTTCGAAGGCCATAAAATGCCAAAATAGCACAAAACCCCCCCAAATGACACCATTTTGGAAAGTAGACACCCCAAGCTATTTACTGAGAGGCATGTTGAGTCCATGGAATATTTTATATTTTGCCAAAAGTTGCGGGAATATTACAAACTTTTTTTTTTTTTGCACAAAGTTGTCACTAAATGATATATTGCTCACACATGCTATGGGCAGAAGTCAAATTACACCCCAAAATAAATTCTGCTGCTTCTCCCGAGTACGGGGATACCACATGTGGGGGACTTTTTGGGAGCCTAGCCACGTACGGGACCCCGAAAACCAAGCACTGCCTTCCGGATTTAAATATAAAATGCTACCAAAAAACCTGTTAGCGATGGCAGGGATCAGGCCTGACTCTGCGATCGCTGCAGTTATGTGTTTAGTGTTTTGTAAGTGACAGTGATCGATCGATACTGCACTTGGGTGGGCTGGGCAGAGGGGCAAAACGCAGGTGCTAGCAGGTATCTGGGCTGATCCCGCTAACAATGCGTTTTTTTGGAACCCTAAACTGCTGGGGACGCTAGTATAGATCTGATCAGATCAGATATTGATCTGTTCAGATTCTATAGCACTACGGGAGGTGTATGCTTTGCATGTGGGTGTTAGCGGTACTGGCACTAACCTAGCGCTGCCTGGGGCGATGCAGACCCTGACCCTAAAACCTAATTGATATCACCCGCCGGGTGATCAGGGGGTTAAACCTTTATTGGGTAATAAATGGTGGGTGCCCTGATGCTATAAAAAACAAACTAACCAGAGTCACCCGTAACACTTATACGGTGATCAGTGGTGAAAGGGTTAACTAGGGGCAATCAGGGGGTTCAAATTTTTATTAGGTAGTATATGGGGGTCCCTTGCGCTATATAAAAACCTGACGGGGAACCTAAATAACTAACTGGCTAACCAGCGTCACCAGTGACACTTATACTGTGATCACTGGTGAAAGGGGGTGAAAGGGTTAACTAGCAGCAATCAGGGGGTTAAAACCATTATTGGGTAGTATATCGGGGTACCTAGCGCTATAAAAACCTGGCGGTGAACCTAAAAAAATAACTAGCTACCTAGCGACACTAGCGACACTGATGCAGCGATCAGAAAAATTATCGCTTAGTGACACTGGCAAAAGGGGGTGAAAGGGTTAACTAGCGGAAATCAGGGGGTTAAAACCATTATTGGGTAGAATATCGGGGTACCTAGCGCCATAAAAACCTGGCGGTGAACCTAAAAAAATAACTAGCTACCTAGCGACTGTAGCGACACTAATGCAGCGATCAGAAAAACGATCGCTTAGTGACACTGGCAAAAGGGGTGAAAGGGTTAACTAGCAGAAATCAGGGGGTTAAAACCATTATTGTGTAGTATATCGGGGTACCTAGCGATATAAAAAGCTGGCAGTGAACCTAAAAAAATAACTAGCTACCTAGCGACACTAGCGACACTGATGCAGCGATCAGAAAAATGATCGCTTAGTGACACTGGCAAAAGGGGGTGAAAGGGTTAACTAGCGGCAATCAGGGGGTTAAAACCATTATTGGGTAGTATATCGGGGTACCTAGCGCTATAAAACCCTGGCGGTGAACCTAAAAAAATAACTAGCTACCTAGCGACTGTAGCGACACTAATGCAGCGATCAGAAAAACGATCGCTTAGTGACACTGGCAAAAGGGGGTGAAAGGGT
The DNA here is from genome assembly GCF_037356315.1 of Lithobates pipiens. Classification (NCBI taxonomy): domain Eukaryota; kingdom Metazoa; phylum Chordata; class Amphibia; order Anura; family Ranidae; genus Lithobates; species Lithobates pipiens. The sequence continues at coordinate 180,891,434 of NW_027507785.1, forward strand.
TAACTAGCGGCAATCAGGGGGTTAAAACCATTATTGGGTAGTATATCGGGGTACCTAGCGCTATAAAAACCTGGCGGTGAACCTAAAAAAATAACTAGCTACCTAGCGACTGTAGTGACACTAATGCAGCGATCAGAAAAACGATCGCTTAGTGACACTGGCAAAAGGGGTGAAAGGGTTAACTAGCGGAAATCAGGGGGTTAAAACCATTATTGGGTAGTATATTGGGGTACCTAGTGATATAAAAACCTGGCGGTGAACCTAAAAAAATAACTAGCTACCTAGCGACTGTAGCGACACTGATGTAGCGATCAGAAAAATGATCGCTTAGTGACACTGGCAAAAGGGGGTGAAAGGGTTAACTAGCGGCAATCAGGGGGTTAAAACCATTATTGGGTAGTATATCGGGGTACCTAGCGCTATAAAAACCTGGCGGTGAACCTAAAAAAATAACTAGCTACCTAGCGACTGTAGCGACACTAATGCAGCGATCAGAAAAACGATCGCTTAGTGACACTGGCAAAAGGGGGTGAAAGGGTTAACTAGCGGCAATCAGGGGGTTAAAACCATTATTGGGTAGTATATCGGGGTACCTAGCGATATAAAAACCTGGCGGTGAACCTAAAAAAATAACTAGCTACCTAGCGACACATGCAGCGATCAGAAAAATGATCGCTTAGTGACACTGGCAAAAGGGGGTGAAAGGGTTAACTCTAGGGGCAATCAGGGGGTTAAATCTTTATTGGGGGGTGATAGGGGGCTACCCTGGACCTAACACTAACTGTCCTGACAGTTTTTACTGTCACAACTGACACTGAATGCATTGATCAGTAAAGAAATGATCAATGCAATCAGTGACACTGTGACTGGGGGGGGGATCGGGGGGCGATCGGGGGGGGGGGATCGGGGGGGGGGGGGGGTTGTGTGCCTGTGTGTACCTACATGTCAGTGTAGTGTTGGTGCACACTTACTATTAGTCTTCTCCTCGTAGTCCGGTCAAAAAGACCGCCCCGAGGAGAATGACATCACTTCCTCCTTCCTGTGTAAACAATACACAGTGGGAGGAAGCTTCTCATTGGCCAGGAGCGATCCAGAGGGGGTGGCCGAAAACCAACGGCCATCCCCTCATCACGGAGCGCTCCTGGAGCGAACCGGACCGCCGTATCCAGCGGGAGGGGGTCCGATCGGACCCCCCCACCCGCTGGAAGGCAGGCACGTACATCTACATGATTGTGCCTGCCTGTGCCATTGTGTTGACGTACATTGGCAATACGGCGGTCCTGAAGTGGTTAATAGCTGTGAGAAATAGGTGGAACCAGCTGGCTATTATTCCATAGGCACTCCACCACCCTTCTGGCTCTGGCCAGCTGGTAATTAAAAACCCTCTTGTCTGGGATGAGGGTCCTCATCAGTAATAGGCACAGAAGATGGTCCCCCAGTGCAAATGCTTCATCCGCTATGAAGACGAATGGGAGTCCCACCACATTATCTTCTGGAGGGGGCAACTTCAAGTTGCCATTCTGGAGCCGTCTGTAAAATATTTTTCCCCATGTTCATATACAAAAACACGTACGTCGCCAACACTGCCAACAACTCTAAACTACTATACCCCATATGATTATAATAGTATGACCCCGAGTTGGGGGGTGGGATGATGTGGACGTGTTTCCCATTGATTGCCCCCCCCCACAGTTGGGGAAGTCCCACTGCTGGGCAAACTGGGAGGCCACAGTCTGGCATTCCTGTGGGTCTGAAGGAAACTGTGGAGTCAAACAAGAAGAAAAAAATGTGTACTTTGCAAATAATATTGCAAGCAGATTAAATACAAACATTCTTGGCCAACATAAGTATAACATTTATTGAAATTAGTATTTAAAGACAAAAGTATAATAGGGTCCACTTATCAGATTCCTCCCCCCTGTGATGGCCCATTGTAAAAACTTTGGGAGGGATGTTTTGGACAGGTAATCATCTCCACTTCATTGAGAGATTGACGCATAAATAATGTGGATTACTTTGGGCAGCCCCTCCTTACTTACACTATTGGCAGCCCACTGGACAGGTAATAAGTGTCATAATACAAAAATATGAATACACACTGTACAAATTGAAGCATATTTTTACATTCTGCAATTACCTATCAAGATAATAGGAGAACAAAACTTTAAACAGTACCATTTGAAAGTATTCAGGCAGGCCCTTGCACTACATGCTTTGGTGAATCCATCCATAAATATGACCACAAAAGAGGTAGATATAGTGTGTATTGGTTTGGCAAAGTCAGCAGATAGAGTATTGGTATCGGTTGACTTAAAGTGGTTGTATACTCCATTTTTTAACTTTTACCTACAGGAAAGCCTATAATAAGGCTTACCTGTAGGTAAAAAAAATATCTCCTAAACCTGTACGGTTTAGGAGATATTCCCCTCGGTATGCGCCGCTGACTGCAGCGGCGCATGCGCACAAGGGGATTCTCGGCCTGAAAATCCGTCAGTGGCCGACCGGCCGGAATGAAATGACGATATTGCGGCTCCGGCCACTCACAGTGCCCGAGCCGCGATACCCGAAAGAAACGCAGAGGGAGCATGTCAGCTCCCTCGGCGTGGATCGGGCCAGATGTCGGGGCCTCGTTCTAAGGTAAGTATTTAATAATGAGCTAGTATGCGGTGCATACTAGCTCAAATTTGCCTTTTGCTTTGCAGGTGTTAAAAAAAAAAATTGCGGGTTTACTACCGGTTTAATGGTTGTTACAAATGAGTTTGGGCCCCAAAAGAAAAGCCTCTCGCACTCTGCCTGAATTTAAGGCCAACAATAACATTTGGACACATTTTAGGGGTTGTTTAGGGTAAGCACTAAAATGTAGCTGACAAAATACCTTGTTAAGTGACTAGGCTAGGTGTGTATGGGCCAAGAATATCATGTTGGGGAGGTTACTTAAGAAAAATATGCATGAAGGACAAAAAAGGAGCATTAAAAGCTTACAGCTTGCATGAGGACAAAGAGGACATTCACAGCATATTACAATCATGGTAATTAGGGAATGATGAAATAAATACAATATATTATCAAACATTAAATACATAGAATCTGATGTTAAAGGAGAAAACTTACCTTAATATAGTCCTTCTGCAGGGCCTGTATGATGGCAGAACAGGTCTTTGGAATAATAATTCCAAGACAAACAATAAAAACATATGGAGCCGCGCTGTGTGAAATAAACTTACAAGAAAGGTGCGCATGCGCGGGACTCCCGGGAAGATGTTTTAACCGAGAGCACCGCACCGCTCCGGCCCTGTCCGGCTCCCCTACCATCTACCTTGAGCGGGACACTTCCCCTACAGACCCCCAAGCCTCCTGGACCACTCAGGCACCAGTTCGCATGCCGATCGGCTCCAAAAAGAAGGACGTCAGCCGCCAGCTGGACTTCACACAGAAGGCCCCTGGATCAGCTAAGATGGTGGCCGCGTCTCAGGCACGAGGCAGCACGGATGAACAGGTCTCCATAGCGGATGGTCGCTCTATAAAATGTCATGGCTGGGACGGGTAAATGCAATTAAGATGACCTTGCTCCCCAGGATCTTATATCTCTTCCAGTCCCTTCCCATACCCATTCCAAAATGCCTCCTTGATAAACTCCAGTCAGCAATTATTCAATTTATCTGGGGGGGGGGGGCACCACCTCTCTAAGTCGATTCTTTACAGATCTAGGAAAAAAGGGGGCCTGGGTCTACCTAAATTATGGTGGTACTTCCAAGCTGCCCAACTTTGTCAATACTCGGCCATATACTCTAAAGGCCCAAAACCCGAATGGGTAGACTTAGAAAGACAAGCAACTCTGAATCATACCCTTGACTTCCTCACTTGGAGACCACAAAAAGAAAGGCCCCCTATCCTTTCTCCAACCTTGTCACACGCTTTGGCCCTTTGTGACATTCTTCACAAAAAACACTTTCTGATTTCGCCCTGGCAACCCCTCGCACACATCTTTCACAACCCCCATTTTCCCCAGGTTTCAATATCAAGGCTTTCCAGTGGTGGCTCGACAAGGGCCTCTACAGAATAGGACATTTCTTCAATTGCAATGGTTCCTTATCTCTTAAACACTGCATCTCCAAATTGGACATGCCACCCTCAGAATCTTTTCGCTACAACCAACTTTCACATTATCTGCAGGGGATTTGGAAGAGCCATGACAATTCTCTGTCGGTAACTCCATACGAGCTCTGGTGCTCATCAGCCACGGGAGTCAGGGGGGGAATTTCCCTTATCTATTCTGTTGGCTGATCCCCAGGGAAAAGCGAACTACATGGTGAAGTGGGAGCAAGACCTTCAGTTCGAATGGGATCTGGATACCTGGAACCTAAATTTTGCTCGCTCCTACAGGGGTATTCTTAATAACGCCCTTGTGGAAGCAGATCTTAAAGTAATGTCTCGATGGTACCTGGTCCCCACCCGGCTCACCAAGTTTTTTTCCCGGTCTTCCCCGCTCTGTTTCAGGGGTGCGGCCTAATGGGCTCTCTCCTTCACACATTTTGGGAATGCCCCAAAATCAGGGGTTACTGGAACAAAATCTTCAGGCTCATTCGTAAATCCACAGGGCATGCAATTAAACAGGATCCCACCACTGTCCTTCTCAACTCTCGCATCCCCAATGTTCCTAAACAGACATACTCTCTAATCCACTTTATCCTTCTGGGAACCAAGATTACGCTGGCATACTCGTGGAAATCTCCTTCGGTTTCCTTTTCCCAGGCCAAACATAAAATCTCCTGGATAATGGCACAAGAAAAAGTGGCCAGTAAGATCCTGGACTCAGCTGGGAAATTTAAACTTATTTGGGAACCTTGGGTTGCATACGTTGGAATATCCCTATTGCCCTGAATTTTTTCAAGGACTCCCCCCCGACTCCCTCTAAATCCAGGTACTCCCGCGAAGGTTCCTACCCTTCCCTTCCTCTTCATCCTTCTCCTCACCCTCCTCGTCTCCTCTCTCCTTCCTCTCCTCTCACTCTCCCCTACTGACTTCCTTTTTTGCTACTTACCTTGTTGCGGGGTCGTCTTGACCCACCATATGCACCGGAGCGATCTGTATGACAGTTGGTCATTCCAACCGTTAAGGTTTTTGTCCTTTTTTATTATATATATGTTTTGTTTTTTGTTTCTGCCTTTGCTTTAGGTTCCCATTCCGAGTTTGAGCTGGGGGGTCTGTTCTCCTCCTGCCCATTTCATGGCAAGTTTCCCAAATTAAATGCAACTTCTCCTAGCGGTTCTAGCATTTTACAGGTTTGGGTTTAAGGACAGAGAGCTCTCCTGGGCTAACCTCAAAGGGCCTTCGGGAACTCGTCGGTCAGCCCCCTCACAGCAAGATCCCTATGGAGTGAGGGGTCCTGGCCTGCGATTGATCCTTGTAGGCCCGGAAACAGTGACCCACACATTTAAGTGTCTAGTTCCTCCATCCAAGACCTGTTAGCAGAGTTGGCTTATTACTCCCAGTGGACCGCCAGTCACACGGAAGTCTACTCTAATACCCGGAACCCTTTTTGTGTTTTTCTTATATATTTTTTATTTTTTTCCTCCTCTCCCCTTAGAATGTCTTATCTGCCTTAACACCCAGAGTCCATTGACATATGTTTTGTACCAACTTCACCTTCTGCATTCTTTGTCATTGTCGGATGGATGTCTTGTTTTAAAGATTTAATAAATGCTTTTTGAAATCAAAAAAAAAAAAAAGAAAAAAACTTACAAATGAAACATATGTGTATACAAATAGTGAACAACCCACACATATTAATTAATCAAATAGTGTATCACCCCCGCCGATACATCGTAGTGTATATATTCCCCCAAAAAGTCTATATAATATATTTCATATTGCACAAATATATAAAAAAAATTGAAAAAAAGTCCATTCATTGAAGTCCACCCAGTACGTGATTATTAACAGACACCCAGTGGCGACTCTTCTTATATTGTGCAGTATTGTGTATCCACCACTAGGGATGAGCTTTGAGTTTTAATTTTTTTAGTTTTTAATAAAGGACTTATCCCAATGGTGTATGTGTTTTTTTTTTAATTTTTTACACTTTCTTTGTGAAATGGTAGGGGTACAATGTACCCATTACCGTTTCAAACAGGGGGGCTGGGATCTGGGGGTCCCCTTGTTAAAGGGGGCTTCCAAATTCCAATACTCCCCACCCGCAGACCTCCACAACCACTGGGCAAGGGTTGTGGGGATGAGGCCCTTGTCCCCATCAACATGGGGACATGGTGGTTTGGGGGTCACAGACCCCCAAAGCATCCTCCCCATGTTGAGGGCATATGGCCTGGTATGGTTCAGGAGGGGGGTCGCTCTCTCGTCCGCCCTATTTTCCTGTGGCCTGCCAGGTTGTATGCTAGGATAAAGGGTCTGGTATGGATTTTTGGGGGGAACACCAAGCCATTTTTTTTAATTTGACGTGGATTTCCCCTTAAAATCCATACCAGACCAGAAGGGTCTGGTATGGATATTTGGGGGGAACTCCACGTCATTTTTTAAAAAAAATTGACGCAGGGGTCCCCTTAATATCCATACCAGACCTGAAGAGCTTGGTAATTGAATTTGGGGGGCCCCACGCATTTTTTTTTATCAATGACTTTTCTCTGTATTGCCAGGAGCCGACAATTCATGATAGCTGCAAGTGCTTTTAAATTACTTTTTTCCTTCAGAAATGACACTTTGTGCAGGGACAGTTCTAAGCAAGGGAAACAAGCGCTACTTTACAGGCATATTATACACACCCGCTAGGTATGAAATTTAAAATAATATTTCACTTTTATTGTTTCACTTTAAGCATTATTAAAATCACTGCTCCCGAAAAAACTGCCATTTTTAAAACTTGTTTTTGCACTGATACATGTCCCCTGGGGCAGGACCCAGGTCCCCAAACACTATTTATGACAATGACTTGCATATAAGCCTTTAAAATTAGCACTTTAAATTTCTCCCATAGACTTTTACAGGGTGTTCCACGGCTATTCGAATTTGCCACGAACACCCCAAATTGTTCGCTGTTTGGCGAACAGGCAGACTTGAAGCTCGTCACTAGTGGTGGATACACAATACTGCACAATATATGAAGAGTCGTCACTGGGGGTCTATTAATACTCACGTACTGTGTGGACTTCAATGAGTGGACTTTTTTTCAATATATTTTTTTCTATATTTGTGCGATATGAAATATATTATATAGACTTTTTTGGGGAATATATACATTACGGTGTATCGGGGGGTGATACACTATTTGATTAATTCATATGTGTGGGTTGTTCACTATTTGTATACACATATGTTTCATTTGTAAGTTTATTTCACACAGCGCAGCTCCATATGTTTTTATTGTTTGTCTGGTGTTGTATATCACTTTGAGTTGCAGCGATAGTTGATATTTAGTAGCGCGTTTTTTTCTATTATAAATGATTCCCAGAGCCTGGGGGGAGAAGTACCACAAGGTGACGACGAGCCTCTGCTTGGGAGAGATAGCTTGCCGCATGCAGGTGTCCTGCTTCTTTATATAAGGGGACAGCAAAGCCAACAGATAGTGAAAAACGCAGTCCGTCATCCGCAGATAATTCCTGAAATCATCAGGATTATTCTCCTGGATCTCCCGCAACAAAGGTATGTGCCAGAATTTGTCACGCTGGAGCAACCAATTCTTCCTTTATGAACTCCTCCGCGGCCTGTTGGTGGACTGGACTTGGGTCAAAGCAAGAACTCCAACACCAAGCCCAAGCACAGCACAAACTCTATGATGAGAATGTACCCACAGCATGGCTTGAAAATGGTCGGCTGCTCAGAACGAACTGACAGAACACACTCAAAATCAGAAAGGACCTGAGAAGAACGATCTGAAAATCAGAAACAAATGGACCAGAATGCACTGAAAAACAGAAGCAAACTGTTAAATAGAACACACTGAAAGACAGGAATGAACTGACAACATGCCCTGAAAAACAGATACAAACCCACAAGCACAAACTGAAAAGCAGAGACGAACTGAAAAGCATACAGCTGAAAAGTGCAAATCGTCTCTCACCAAACTTCTACTAACATGAGATAAACACACGATTAGCAGAAGGAACCCAAAGGATGGTGCACTGGCTATTGAACTTCCTTTTTACAGTCTTGACATACGTGTTGTACATCATTCTTGATGCTCGGAATTTCCCACAACATTTGTGTGACCGTGTGTACTCAAGACAAGTTTGCGCCAACACCCTTTGGAAAAAAATCCATGGTTTTGTTGTCGGAAAATCCGATCATGTGTACGGGGCATAAGACTGAAAGATACATCAGTCTAATATTTAAAGTGAATGTTTCCTAAAGACCTTATACAGTAAGTGTATTGTTCATAATACCTGGTTCCTTTCCATTATATATTAAGGGACCACTGTTAAAGTGGTTGTAAACCCTTTACAACCACTTTTACTACAGGTAAGCCTATATTAAGACTTACCTGTAGCTACCCCAGATATCTCCTAAACCTACATGGTTTAGGAGATATCCTCTGTATCAGCATGTGCCGACATCATCAGCACATGCGCACTGAAGCAATGGCATGTGGCTTAAGGAGATCATCACCATATATCAAGGTGTGCATAATTATTAGGCAGTTTCTTTTCCTGAGGCAAAATGGACCAAAAAAGAGATTAACTGACCAAAAAGTCCGAAATTTTAAAAACTCTTTCAAAGGGTTGCAGCGCTCTTGTAAATGCTAAGATATTGAGGCATGATCATAGAACCATTAAATATTTTGCTGCAAATAGTCATCAGGGTTGCAAGAAACACATTGAGAAAAAAAGACACAAATGCACTGCCAAAAATGTAAAAAGATTTAAATATGAAGCTACCAGGAAGCCATTATCCTCCAATGCGCCATATTCCAGACTGCAACCCAACTGCAGTATCCAAAAGTACAAGGTGTTCAGTGCTCAGAGACATGGCCAAAGTAAGGGCGGCTGAAACCCGACCACCACATATATGGAAACATCAAGAATGGGCCAAGAAATAGCAAAGGTTTTATGGACTGATGAAATGAGAGTGACCGACTCTTAACAGACCAGATGGATGGGCCTGTGGCTGGATCAATAACGGGCACAGAGCTCCACTATGACTCAGATGCCAGCAAGGTGGAGGTGGGGTACTGGTATTGGCTGCTATTATTAAAGATGTACTAATTAGACCTTTTTAAAGCTGAAGATGGACTCAAAATCAACCCCCAAACCTACTGCCAGTTTTTAGAAGACGCTTTCTTCAAGCAGTGGTATAGGAAAGATTCTGCATCTTTCAAGAAGACCATGATATTTATGCAGGACAATACTCCATTACATGCATCAAACTACTGCACTGCATGGCTAACCAGTAAAGTCCTTGTAGGCCCTTCCTAAATGGGAGATTTACACTGAAGGAAAACAGTACATTCCTCTGAAGAGTGTCTGGGAGGATGTGGTTGCTGCTGCACAAAAAAGATGATTGTCAGCAGATCAAGAAACTGACAGATTCCACAAATGGATGGCTTATGACTGTTATTGAAAAAAAGGATGGCAATATTGGTCACTGTTTTTTTTCTAAATGTCAAAAATGTTTATTTATAAATTTTGAGTTGTTTACTATTCTCACTTTAATGGGTGAAAAAAAAAACAAGTACGAAAGATGGGAAAAGTTTTGTTTTTCATTTAGTATATACCGTAATAATTCTGCAAATTAATGGCTGCCCAATAATTGTGCACACTTAGATAGATTATGTATCCACCAGTTTTAGTAAATCTCCCCAGTGTGTGCCACATTATTTTGGCTACTAAATCATGTGCATGTGTTTTGATGAAAGTTGCAAGATTTGGGGAAATTGTTGCTATTATAACAAAATGCATAGAAGTTTTTGAGGAAGGCCAAATTAAGGTGGTTTTCATGGGTGCAATGGGCTGTGTATGCATGCCTCTAAATTGTCTATTAGATCTCATTAATTGCTATATCACATTTGAATTTACTGACTGTGGTTGCTTCTTAGGGACTTGGACTCACTTTTTCACTCTCCTTTCTTTTTAAATTTTTTGAATGGTTTAACTACATCAATATTTAGGTAGCTGATGATGGTATTTATTCCCCTGCCTCCAGCAGACCCTCATCTTCATGATTAAGCCCTGGGGGTAGGGCAAAACATGTTGGAGTAGTAGTCTGGATGAATCAAGCTGAGGCTGCTTTTACCTACTAACCACTCGGGCCTGAGTGAGGTGTGAGGTGGTCATTATTTCCTATTTCTGCAATCAGATTCTATTGTCAAAGCTTAATTGAACAAGCTGAAGTTAGAAGCTAATTGGCTACTATACATGAATATGTTTTACTTAGATGGAAATATATTTAAACCATGGTCATGTTGGTGTTACTGTAAATAGTTTTCCTCTTCAAAGATCTGGCCTTTTGTTTTTCCTTATCACATCTTACATCTATTGTAAACAGCAGCCTTATTTGATTCTTCCAATTAGGCTGGGCCCAATATACATTTGCTAGGTAGAGTGATCAATTAGGGAGCATTATATTAACCACAGTACAGAAAGGAGAGGGGATTATAATGCTTTCTCACCAAACTGGCACTCTCTTTGTGTTGGGACACACAGCAGTCTGCATGACTAAACCTGAAGCTGAGAAGTAATCTAACTCCATACTTGTATTGTTAACCGCTTTTGGACCGCTCGCTGTTGTTATGCGTTGCTATTTTGATGTTGAATGCCATTTTTTTGGCAGCAGATAGCTCCCCTAACCCCTTTATTTTCAGATAAAAGTGGTCTCTGCAGCGACTTTGCCACAAGGTCTTTTATCAGCGTGGGAGGTAACCAGGCAATTGCTGGTACCCGGCTATTGAAAAAAAGAAAGAAAAAATCGCATGGGGTCCCCCCAGTCTATACCAGACCCTTAAAGTTGATGTAAACCCCAAAAAAAATATTGATGTCATATTGTAGAGTATAAGATTTCCTATCATTTGAGCCCAGTCTTGCCACAATTAGTCAAGTTAATCAGTTAATCAAGCTCTGAGCAATTTATTTTTATTTTTCAGTGAGATAAATCTTGACAAACAGAGAAAAACTTTGTCAAATCCTCCCCCTTGCTGTGAGTGACAGGTGATTTACATATCTTGTGCACTAGCCTAAGAGACTTGCATTATTTTTTAATTCCCTCCCACTCCTTTCTTCTGCTGCTCTACCAGGATTGGATGTTCCACACCTCAGCATAATTGAGCATGCTGAAATCATGTGGTTACTTTCCTGTCTTTTCACTGGATGTTAGAGATCATAGCAGAAATTCAGTGTAAGAAATAAACAGGAGAAAATGCATATTGACAAGGGAGTGTAGAGGTGGGCGGAGAGTCTACTGACATCACGGCTCCACCCACCGAGCTCCAGAAAACCGATCCACCTACAGAATCTGCAGTTTTTCAGGTCTCATAACAGACAGAGGGGAGGCATTTGACAGGTAAAGATGCATGCAGGAGATATGTATATCCTTATAGATAACCCCTATGGCAGTAGTTTAGAAAGGATGACATTGGGTTTACATCCACTTTAAGCGAAGCGCCACGTCAGAAAAAAAAAAACTTGGAGTCCCCCCAAAACCCATTCCAGAAGGATGAGGAGGATGAGGATGATTTAGTAAGCCATTCAACCATTTCCTCTTCATGCTATGGCTGTATAGCCTGGGCAACATCACTAAACAGAGAAAAACATGCCCTTCCTGAGGACGGACCACGTCCGCCTTTGCCTGTGAAGAAAGATGCTGCTGGCCCCCTCATAGTGGCACGGGAATATCTGCCTCTCCTCGGTTGGACTCCCATGATGGGGGTGGGGCTTTTTAACCAAATTGAAATAGGAAAATGTGTAATTGGATGCACTTTAGTCAATGGTGTTTGGTGAACTTTCAATTGAGAACTGCCACAAATGTAAAAACTATAAAAAAGGGGGTGGCATGGGACAAAATAAACAAAAAAACCCACAAAAAAGCAACCCCCCCAAAAAAGGGGGGTATACAGCACTAAATTTTATGTAATGTGGTGTTAAACACTGTACTACACTAACACTACGCTGACACTACACTATACTGACACGATACTCACACTATACTGACATACTATACTGACACTACACCGACACACTACACTAAACTATACTCTCAGTCTACTCACATTCCACTGACACTACACTATATTCAGACTACACTAACACTAAACTGACAGTGTGGGGTGGGACTAGGAGCATTTTAGCCATGATTGAGCAAAGTCCAATCGTGGCTCTGACTGTGCTCTGTGCCCTCATTGGGCAAAGCCTAGCACCTGACCAGCGGTCAGGGGCATTGCTTTATCCAGTTTGGCCCTAGAATGCACTGTGCAGCATGCAATACATTGTGGGGCACTTGGCCGGTGAACATCCCAGGAGCACCCTGCAAATTCGGGTGTTCGGGCTGAACTTTTGCTCAGCTCAAACTATTCGCCCCAACTCTATTCTAATCCACTGCTTGCCTGGAACAGTCCTCCACTGGCTTAACTTCTTGAACTTTCTTAGGGAGAGGACTTTTTTGGTGTTTTTGGAGTTCTTTTATTTGCCAATTTAAACTATGCCGATTACTTAAGCAGTCAGGTCTGTGATAACTCCCAATGTTTTTTTATGGAGTTAATTATCTGTGTTTGCTTAATGGTTTGAGAAGATAACAATTTATGTAGCTAGGCTTGTGGATATGACAAATTAAACAATTATGCATAATTCATAAAGGAAACTGTGCAACATTATGCAAATAAAAGGATGAAAGCAGTGTGTCGACAAATTAAGAAGACATAAATGTCAGAAAATTATTTTTGGTTTCTTATGTATGTAAGAAAAATGTTATTTTGAAGCTAGAACACACACACACCCCAATTATGCAGTGTCATGGAGTGCAGAATGGAGAGTGGAGAATTTCTATAAGGAAATCTTTGTGCAGACGCTTTTGTGGCTCATAATGGCAGATGTTAATTTGCTAAAAGTTCTCCTCTTCCTCAAGTATTCCAACCTTGTATTTTTGTTCAGTGAATATATTTGAATAGCATACAAGATATTGATATCCATCACAGATACAGGCACAGTAGAGAGGCTATTACACACCTGTAAACCATTGCAGAGGAAAAGATAATCCCCACCACTTTACAAAGTCAGGCAGTCTTTGGAATATTTGTGGTCCTGGCAATCCAACCCTAGGTAATAACAGTGGTGCAACCAAAACAATACTTGGTGGGTGTCACCCAAAAACATATACAGTAGCACAAAAAAAAAGAGAAGAAAAAAAGACTCAGACACTCAGATAGCTACCACCTAAACATATTTATTGTTTGACCACTTGACTCCCTGAAGATTTTATCTGTAAATGTCCCAGAGTCCAACCAAAATATGGTGAGTGCTACATAGCTCAGATGCTCAGATGGTGGGCTTACATAGCTGTAAGATATCTCCAGATATCTCAAGGTATGGCTCCAGGTATGGTGTCTGCTTTAAACTGCTAAGTGACTACAAGCACTGTATAATGAGGCAAACTACAGAGCTATGCTGGTAACAAAGGCTTGCCAAGTGCATAAATGCTAGCAGGTATGTGGCCCAAGAGCAGTACTATATCATCAGTAAGGATGAGCCAAACATCCCCTGGGTTCGGTTAGCACCAGAACTTGCAGACAGGCAAAAAATTTGTACAAATACCATTCAAGTCTATGGGATACGAGCATGAAAAATCAAAAGTGCTAATTTTAAAGGCTTATATGCAAGTTATTGTCATAAAAAGTGTATGGGGACCCGGGTCCTGCCCCAGGGGACATGAATGAATGCAAAAGAATGTTTTAACAATTCGGCCATTTTTTTCAGGAGCAGTGATTTTAATAATGCTTAAAATGAAACAATAAAAATTAAATATTCCTTTAAATATTGTGCCTAGGGGGTGTCTATAGTATGCCTGTAAAGTGACGCAGTTTTCCCGTGATTAGAACAATAACACAGCAAAATTTTATTTCTAAAGGAAAAAAGTATGGTATGAATATTAAGGGGTGCCCCAAACCAATTTTTTTTAAATTGCGTGGGGGTCCCCCCAAAATCTATACCAGGCCCTTATCTGAGCACCCAACCTGACTGGCTGCAGGAAAAGAGGGGAGATGAGAGACTGCCCCCCTCCTGAACCGTACCAGGCCACATGCCCACAACATGGGGGGATGCTTTGGAGTCCCCCCAAAGCACCTTGTCCCCCATTTTGATGATTGTGAGGGTCTGCAGGTGGGGGCACTCTTAACAAGGGGACCCACAGATTCCGACCTCCCCCCTATATGAATTGGTAACGGGTACATTGTGCCCCTACCGTTTCACAAAAAAAGTGTCAAAAATAGTAAAAAAGACAGGAGACACTTTGACAAAAAAATAAAAAATAAAAATGCAATGTATATCCATCTCACACCGCCCATTGGACTGAAAAAATAAAAAAAGCTGCAACAGTTCACTGGAGGCTCCTGCCGAGTGCAGCCTTTTCTCGTTGACAGCTGTTATATAGCTGAGGGTGGGGCCACCCTGCCTTTCTCTGATGCTACGTGACCTGAAGGGCCTGCTATCGATTTTGGGGGGACCCCCACATAATTTTCTTTTCAATTTTGGTTCGGAGTTTCCCAACCGGCCTGGTAATGGACTGGGGGGGAATCTATGCTGTTTTTTTCAATGAGTTTTATTCCTATTGCCGAGACCCAACAATTAATTACAGCCTCAATCAGTTTTAAATTACTTTTTTCCCTTTAGAAATTTTATTTTGCTGTGGTATTGTTCTAAACACAGGAAAACTGCGTCACTTTACAGGCATACTATAGACACCCCCCAGGTACGATATTTAACCACATCAGTACTGAGCACTTTCACCCCCTTCCTTCCCAGACCAATTTTCAGCTTTCAGCGCTATCACAGTTTCAATGGCAATTGAACGGTCATGCTACGCTGTACCCAAATTACATTTTTATAATTTTGTTCGCACAAATAGAGCTTTCTTTTGGTGGTATTTATTCATGACTCCGTTTTTTTATTTTTTGCGATATAAGCGAAAAACGAGCGAAAATTCGAAAAAAAACAATATTTTCTTCTTTCTATTTTAAAAGAAATCCAATAAAATCAAATTTTGTCATAAATTTAAGCCAACATGTATTCTGCTATGTTTTTGGTAAAAAAAAAAAAAATCCCATTAAGTGTATAATAATTGGTTCATGTGATCACGGACATATGTACGCAGATGATCATGTACAGATATGCGCAGGTGATCACGGACATATGTGTTCAGATAATCATTGGGACATGTGATTTTACTGGTAAATCTGTGGGGGGCAGGTTTTTACTATGTGGGAACATGTGTGTGTGGACATGTGTGTGGGGACATGTGTTTGGGGACATGTGTGTTTTACATTGTGTACATGTGTGTTTTACATTTGTGTTTTTTTTTTTAAATTGTAATTTTTATTGAGAGAATTTTTTTACAGAAAATGAAAAGATACAGAACTGACAATATTCAAAGAAAATCTGGTGCATACCTTATTGGAGAGACTGATATAACCTCATGGTAACTACAGATATACAGTAGCAATGGAAGGATAAAAATAGATAACTAAAAGAAAACAAAGCAAAATAAAATGCAGAAAGGAAATAAACAACAGAAAAGTATTACGTAAAACCTTATGAAAATAAAAGGCTGAGAGACAACACATATGTCGTAATGCAGGGGTTGGGGTCTTGAGCAGATGCTTCAATAACGTGACTAATATCTGACAAAAGAGGGCTACATACCACTATAAATTTCCACAGGAGGTAAGGTAAGCTTCAAATGGCCGTTGGGCCAGCAGAAACAGACTTGAAGTACCGACAAGATACAAAACATCGGGGAGCGAGAAGGTCAGGGAACACTAGGGGACGGACACCGACCGGGTGGCTAGGGGTACCAAGGGCACCTGTGGGAGCCCAAAAATCGAGGCATCCCAGGGGGCCCAGATCACGCCAAACCGGTCAATCCCATCCTCCACCATAGCCGTCAAATGTTCCATCCTGCGTATGTCCCCGACGGTTTGTATCAGCTGAGTCTGGGTTGGGGCTGAGTAGACAACCAATTAGAGGGGATAGCTCTTTTAGCAGCAAGCAGCACATAGGAAGCTAATTTATTAGCTGCCTTCCCCAACTCCGGGAAGGGAAGGCCTAGGAGAAGGTGGACAGGATCCAATGGAATGGGGGTGTCAAAAATTTGCTGGAGCATGTGAGATACCATGGACCAGAAAGGAGTAATTAGAGCGCATTGCCAAAAGATATGATAATGCGTACCCTTGGTCCTCCCACACCTCCAGCACATGGGAGAAAGAGAGGCGTCATACCGATGAATAACCTCGGGGGTCCTATACCAGAACAGTAGGACTTTATATGCTGTCTCTCTCTGTGCCACACATCTGGAAATTTTAGAGGTGGAGGACCAAATTCTGGACCATTGCGGGAGAGTGATTTGTCGATTAAGGAGCTGCGTCCATTTGTCCATGTAGGAGTGGGATAGGGCAGTGAGAGAGGACCTCTGCTGGAGTATATGGTAAATACTAGAGATAAGCTTTGCTTGGTAGGGGCCCTGGGAGCAGAGCAGCTCAAAAGGCGTCGGTGTGGAGAGGGAGAGAGAGGGGGAAAGAGTTGAAAAGTAGTGAGTTATCTGGAGGTAGGAATACCGCATGTGGTTTGGGAGTTGACTGTCGGTTTGGAGGGCCCGAAAAGGGCTTAAGTTTACGCGTGACAGGGTGAACTAAGTGGCGGAGTTGGAACAACCCCTCTTTAGCCCAGGGAAACATACGAACATGCGATAGACTGTCAGGAACTAAAGGATTAAACAGCACATTAGAGAGGGGGGGACAGGGTGATGACAATGCAAATTTGGAAGAGCAGGAACGCCACAGTCTAAGCGTGAACAACATGGGACCCAGGCATAGATCCAGAAGCCCGGGATCCCTCATTGTCTCCGGCGACCACGCCAAGGAGCAAGGATGGGTCGGATATAGGGAACCCATCTCAATCTCCGTCCAGCGATTCGGAGGTCTCAGGCAAGACCAAGACACTATCGGGCGCAAATGAGATGCCAGATAGTATTTGTAGACGTCCGGTGCACCCATGCCCCCCTGATCTTTGGGGGCAAAAACCACCGAACCAGCCACTCTATGGGCCCTGCCATTCCAAATAAATTTCAAGAACCAGCGCTTAAGCAACTTAATCTGTGACATCGGGATGGGGACAGGCAAGGTTTCAAAATAATATAACAGTTTTGGCATGATGGACATTTTCAGCACGTTAATTCGGCCTATCCAGGACAGGGGAAGGGAGGTCCATCAAGATAACATACTGTTGATAGACTTAAACAGAGGGATGTAATTGGTCGGGTAAAGGGCGGAGTATGAAGTCGTTAGCTGAACCCCAAGATATTTGAGGGACGATGTGCACCATCGGTAGGGGAATGTATTTTGTAGACGCAGGAGTTCCTCCGGGGGAACATGGAGGGGGAGGGCCTCCGTCTTTGCCGTGTTGACCTTATAGCCCGACAGGGAACTAAATTGAGTGAGTAGGGCATGAAGGGAAGGGAGGGAAATGTGGGGACTGGTTAGAGTAAGGAGGACGTCATCCGCAAATAAAGATAATTTATACTCCCTTTGCCGCATGGGCACCCCCTTGATATCAGGGTGAGATCTGATAGCCTCTGCCAGGGGCTCTAGGCAGAGTATAAAGAGGAGCGGGGAGAGAGAGCAGCCCTGTCTCGTCCCGTTTGTCATAGGGAATGAGTGGGAGGTGAAGGACACTAATCGGACCTGGGAAGAGGGGTTGGAGTATAGGGATTGTAGCGCGGAGAGAAAGGGTCCCCGCAAGCCAAATCTAGTGAGGGTCGCGAACATGTAGGGCCAGCTTAACCGGTCAAACGCCTTTTGGGAGTCCAGACTGAGAATCAGGGCGGGGCGACGAACCCTGTTCAGCATGTCAATTAGGTCTATAGTTCGCCGGGTGTTGTCACCCGCATGCCTGGTTGAAACGAAGCCCACCTGGTCTCTGTCTATGAGCTTCGTCAGGAATTGGGACAAATGGTTTGCAAGGATTTTTGTAAATAGTTTGTAGTCTGAATTTAAAAGGGCTATAGGTCTGTAGTTGTCTGGTAGGGTCGGGTCCTTGTCCTGTTTAGGAATGACCGTGATGAAGGAGTGAAGAAAATGTTGGTGAGGTGACTTACCTAGAAGCAGCGAGTTATACAGGGTCACTAGATGAGGCGACAGGATGGGGAGGAAATGTTTGTAATAGGAGTATGGGAGGCCATCCGGACCTGGGGCTTTGTTGGAGGGGAGAGCCTTAACAGTGTTATCCACCTCATCCTCTGTAACGGGTGCGTTTAGGATATGCAGATCCGAATCTGACAACTGGGGGAGCTTCAGGCCCGACATGAACTCCTCAAAAGCAGCCAAATCAAAAGTTGGATGTTGTGCGGGGGTTAGGCAATTATAGAGTTTGTTATAGAAGTCGCCAAACACCTGGGTCATTGTCTGGGGGCAGAAAGTGGGGGACCCGTCAGGGAGTTTGATGTGGTCGGGGAAGGCGTGATAAGGCCTAGGGTTAAGTCTAGAAACCAACATCCTGTGTGGCTTATTCGAGTACTCATAGAACTTCTGTTTAGCCCACAGGATTGATTTGTCTACGTGAGACATGTCTAGGGATTTAATACGGTTCCGCAGGCCTGTGACCGTGCGCAGCCGATCCACCATGGGGGAGCGCAACAGAGCCCTTTCTGCTCTGTGAAGTTCTAGGAGCAAAGAAGTTTTCAAGAGAGCTGCATCTTTTTTCCTTCGAGAACCGAGAGCAATACATTGCCCCCGGAAGAAGGCCTTGTGGGCCTCCCAGAGGGTGGATGGGCTGGGCACGGAGCCCTTGTTCAGGAGAAAATATTCGGTCAGGGCCGCTTCGAGTTTAGCATTGGTTTCAGGGTGCTTGAGCAGGGACTCGTTGAGTCTCCAGTGACATTTCTTGGGGAAAGCAGCAGATAGGCATAAATCTAGAGTCAAGGGGGCATGGTCCGACCAGGTTATCGCACCCAGGTCAGAGGACACTGCGTGAGATATCAAGGGGGCCGTAATAAAAAAATAATCCAAGCGAGAGAACATCTTGTGAGGAGGGGAGTAAAATGAGTATTGCCTACCTGAGGGATGTTTCAGCCGCCAAGCGTCGAACAAGTGGTGTGTACGAATAAGTTTCCTAAAGGAGGTAGCCAGGGTGTGAGAGGCCGGGGGAGGAGTGAGATTAAATAGAGATCGTCTGTCCCGGGCGGGAGAGAGCACAGCATTAAAGTCCCCCCCTAGAACTGTAAAGGGAGTAGAAAGCTTATGCAGACGTGCCAAGGCATCTGTGAGAAATTTCACCTGGCCTGAATTGGGGGCGTAGACGTTCATGATCGTCATAGGATTAGAGAGATAGGATCCCTGCAAAATAATATAACAACCACGAGGATCCACTTGAGAGGACCTAACCTGGAAAGGACATGAGTTTTTTATTAAAATTGCTACTCCAGCCTTCCCCGAGGGGTCCGATGCCACATAAGACACCGGAAAATGTTTAGATGCGAATCTAAATGAGCCTCCGGCCCGGAAGTGCGTCTCTTGGACTAATATCACATCCGCGCCGGAGGCCCTAAACTCCCTCAAGGCCAGCCATCTCTTCCTGACGGAATTCAGGCCCTTTACGTTATAGGAGACCAGTTTCAAAGCCATGTCGCGTCGGGGCTGTCAGGCCAGTGAACATGCAGGTCAAAGGGCGGAGGCCCAGACACAACACGGCTCAAAAGGGGGCCAGGGAGGGGCCCCAACCCGCCTATCAGCACATTATAATTAAAACAGATATTGCTTACAATAGAGTTAGTTGCAACATGGAAGGAAACACCCAAAGACATATATAGACATAAAATGCACATAACAGTTATCGGCAAATGGATCAGAGGAAAAACCCCAATAAAAGCAATAAAATCAGAGAAATAAATGAAAAAAAAATAAAAAACCAAAAATAAGAATAAAAAATTAAAAATTAAAAATAAAAACCAAAACACCAAGAAGACATCAGAGCAATAATATGAAAAAAGGAAAACACATATCAGTCCCCAAAAAAGGGGGTACGCGTGCAGGCCCAAAAAGGGGGCCACTGAACATAGTGATGCGGAGCAACCATAAGGCCAGGACGGCCTAAAAAAAACAAGAAAAATCAGCAAAAAAAACCCTGAGAGAGTCAAACCCCTCAGGGGTCCTTGGCCACAGCCCAAGGACTTGGTGGGGAGCATGGCAGTTCCCAACATGGAAGGGGGTCCGTGACGTCCCGCCCCGACGATCCAGAGAGGTCGGTGGCGTAGTAAGGGCTCCTCATGTCCTCCGTAACAAAGTCAGTAGCCGAGGGAAGCAAACATAAACTGAAGTATAAAACAGAACCGTAGAAAAAATAGCCCAACTGGGATCTCTGAACTAGCGGTGGATCCGCGCAGGGCCGAAAGCCAACTGTAGAGGCATACCTCACTCCACGGGGGGGGGGGGGGAGACCGTCAAGAAGGTCGCAACCCCCCGCGTGAGGCAACAAAAAGAAAAAAAAAGGAATGAAGTGGGCAAATCCCGAGGGGACCCCGACAGGTCTTCAGGTGGGGGGTCTGGAGCGTTGAGAGCGTTGGGGTGTGGAGTAGGCCCTTGATCCTCTTCCTCTCACCGGGGTCCAGATCCTGGGAGGAAGAGAGCTGTGTCTCGGGGTAGTCGGAGGAGCTTGGTCAAACTCTGCAGGGAGCGGGGGAAGGCCCAGCTTCTTGAGGAAAGCCTCCCCCTCCTGGGGGTCCCACAGGGTGTGCTGGGCCCCCTCCATGGTGACACTCAAACGGAAGGGAAAGCCCCAATAATAAGGGACCTTGAGCTCCTGAAGGTGGGATGTGATGGGTCTAAGAGAGCGACGCTTTGCCAATGTGATGGGAGAAAGGTCACTAAACAGTTGAATCTTATCCCCCTTGTACTCGATGCTGGACCTGTTGCGTGTAGCCTTGGTCAGGGCCTCCTTGCTTTCATAGAAGTGGAAACGCACCACTATATCCCGGGGCCTGGCCCCCGCAGGGGGTTTAGGAGCCAGGGACCTGTGGGCTCTGTCCAGGCGCCAGTCTATGTCCACTATGTCCGGGGCCAGAGTGTTGAAGAGGCCTAGAAGATACGGCCTGATGTTATTGTCAGCTATCTTCTCCGAGACACCGCGGATCCTTAGGTTTTGGCGTCGTTCCCTGTTCTCGAGATCCTCCTGTTGGAGTTGTAGCTGGGAGACGGAGTTTTTAAGAGTAGCGTTTTCCTCTTCAAGGGCCTGCACATAATGCAGAGTCTCGTCAAATTTTGTTTCCAGGGTCGCCGTGCGTTCCCCTAGGGCATCTATTTCCCCCCTAAGTTCTCTGGAGATCCTCCCCATCTCCTGGGCTATGTCCCTGGTAACTTGCTGCGCCAGGGCCTGGAGCTTGAGATCCATCAATTCTGGTGTAAGGGCCTGCGGAGGGGGGGGGAGGCGGGGGCTGTCGGGGTGACCGCTGCGAGGAACCCTTCGCCATAAGCGCACTGACATAGTCCTTCGGATCCCCCTGCGTGATCGGGGCCGGGGATGAGGGCCTAGTTAGAAAGCGATCCATATTGGAGGAGGGCTGCGGGGGACGATACGCCGATCGCTGATCCCCGATTTTTCCCATGAAGTGCCTGGGAGGGATGAGGAGGGTCGG
This sequence comes from Lithobates pipiens, assembly GCF_037356315.1. Taxonomy (NCBI): domain Eukaryota; kingdom Metazoa; phylum Chordata; class Amphibia; order Anura; family Ranidae; genus Lithobates; species Lithobates pipiens. The sequence goes on from NW_027507785.1 coordinate 180,913,262, forward strand.
AGGCTTGCCCCTGGATCAATCTTGTGCTAGCGTTAGCGTTACAGGGGCCGCGGATCGCGGGACGGGACCGGAACTCACGGATTAAACATCCGCCATCTTGGAGAGCCGCGCAGGCGACCTAGTAGAGATGTTTAAGGCATAAATCAGGTTGGTAGAAGGGCGAACGAAAGCCTTTGAGTGTAGTTGAAGGGCTTGGGTGGGCCAAGATGGCCGCCGGCTGGGCCAAGGCCTCAGACCCAAAGTGTGGAGGTGACCGTGGGGCAGGTAGAGGACCTTCCAGGGGAGCCCAGTCCCCGCTGTGGCGGGGTAATATGTCCTTTCCCCTGGGGACAGTAGTACTGGTGCTGTAGGGGAGCCAGACAGGAGATCCTGGGTGTAGCAAGATGGCCGCCGGAATACAGCTCACTAACCTCTGAGCTGATTGCTGCTCCTGTGTCCTCAAGCTCGGCTCCCGTCCTCCAGCGGGGGGCCCCGAGGGTCAAGCGGTGCTGTGTGGTGCCTGGATGGCCGAAGGGCGGCCCGGATTCCGGCGTCCGGCGGCCGCGGGGACTGAGTAGGCCGCAAGATGGCGGCGCCCGGCCTGTGGTGTAGATCGCGGCCGCGGGCCGGTGTATGATGCCGAGACCGGCCAAATACCGCCACCGCCCGAAGGAGAGGTGTCCCGCAGGTGAGATGGGTGGTCAAGCGGGCTCCCAAATCGGATCCTGAGAGAGGATGGACCCGGATTGCGAGAGGCGCCAGCGGAGCTCCTCTCGAACACGTCCCTCCTTACATTTGTGTTTTACAGCTCCTACTCACTTATCACCAGCTGGCTACAGCAATCCGCTCTCCTCTCCTCACTGACAACTTCTGTGTGAGGAAAGGAGAGCCAATTGCCTAGCAACCGGTTCTCTGTTTACATAACATGATGGCTGTGATTGGATACGACCATCATGTGATCAGGAGGGCCAATCACAGAGCCCTCCTGCCAATCAAACATGTGCCGTGTCCAGGTGACACGAGCGCATCGGCATCACGCCACTGAGCAGGCATGACCCGCCTCCTTCTGAGGGACGTTACTGAATGTCCACTCAGAAGTAGAGAGCGCCCACCCGGCCGTTTATGTGCAGTGGCCGGGTGGAAAGTGGTTAAAGGAATATTTCATTTTTATTGTTTCACTTTAAGCATTATTAAAATCACTGCTCATGAAAAAACTGCAGTTTTTAAAACTTTTTTTACATTGATACATGTCCCCTGGGGCAGGACCCGGGTCCCCAAATACTTTTTTGTCAATAACTTGCATATAAGCCTTTAAAATGAGCACTTTTGGTTTTTCATGTTAGTGTCCCATAGACTTTAATGGGGTTCCATGGCTTTTGAAATGGCTGTGAACACTGCATAATGTTCGTTGTTCGCCCATCCCTAATCATCAGTATAATGGATTCAGATATAAGGATATAATGTGTCTGTAGGTATGACATGCGATAGAGACGGCTATGTGACAACAACCACTGTGTGATAAGCAGACTGCAGCACTATACTGGTTCCTGGAATTACTAAAGACCCTTTAAATTTTTAGACCCAGCTCCTTACAAACTACCTCTGGAATAGTATGTGGACTAAGGCAACTGACAGTGTTCATCAAGCCTATGCAAGTTATTGATGCCATTGTTGAACTTCTACCTCAATACATTCACTTTTCATAGACTAATCATGAATGGGGGGACATCAAAATGGCTTTAAACTGGTGAGATGTCTTCCCAAGTGTCCTTGGTAACATCTGCATGCATGTGGCTTTGTGGACATTCAGAGAGAATGAAGCCTGCTTCAGAAACCACAAACAGCCAGTACAACTTCCTGAATGTGCAACTAGTCTATGACACCAGACATAGTCTGCATTCAGGTCATGACATTCTAAATTCTTTGTGACATGGCTCTTCTTTAGAAATTTGAATTTAGTTTTTAATTTTTGTGGCTTGGGTTAAAATAATAAAAAGGCACATTTTCTGTACAAATTATTATTATTATTATTATGTCAAAACCTTTTCACTGTAATAACAAGAGGACAGAAAGTAACTGGCTTTCTAGTAGAATTAATGCATACCTAGCTTAGTGAATACATTTAAGCAGTTTTCGTAATGACACATATTTTGGACATATCTTGCAAAAGTTGGAACTGCACTAGATGTCTGCCCACTTCTAAAGCACAGAGCCTGGACATCCAATGAGGAAGAAGCTGATTACCAATGTAAAAAATATAATTTGTGTTGTTTGAACCCCCCCAAAAAAGGCACTCTTGCCCTGCCTCTCTTTCTCACTTTCCATTGCTCAATTTCTTGATGTTTGTCTCTTACAGTATTTATATATTTATAACACTAATCTTTTTTATTTATGTCTATGTATTCATTAAAAAATTCTTATGTTCCTTTTTGCACCAACAAAAACCTAGTGTGTTGAATTCATGGCATTATCTCTGGGAAGCCTATTAGCATAGCCTGCAAACTAACAAAAACTAGTGGATCAAAGTGCATCTGTGCATAGTATAATTAAAATGTGTGCATAACATTAGATATATAAAAAATATTATATAAGTGGCACCAGCAATGGTGCTGTGATGAAAACTACAAGTGCATGTAACCGAAGATTAATATAAGTGAAATACACGTAGCAAACCAATAAATAAAAACAGCAGCAGCAAAAATAAAAAATAGAAAAAATAGCAGCAGCGATGATTATATCTGATCAAAGTGACCCATACATATTCCAATCGTGAAAACTGCAGTGTAATAACACCATCAAATAGTGAAGTGCAGAATGTGCCAAGCCAACTCTCTTCCGTATGGGTGGTTTTCTGTGTAAATGCTGATCACACTAGGTAATTACCTTACTGCTGTAACGTATACAGCAAAGAAATAGCCTTTTAAAAGGAACACCAGGAGATGGATGGAGAGGGGACTTCACATTTCTCTAGCGTCACCATATATCATCCGATTCCTCCATGGGGACATAAAGTTAGGACTTTGAGCCAGATAGAATCAAAATGGATATTTGCCCTTGATACCTTTGCCCCCAGAGGATTGAATGTTGAATTTGATTTGAACTGTTTTATTAGTAATTTTTAGCGCCCCCCCGATATCCCCTTCCCTGTCATTCTATATCTCTCTCCCCATTATGTATTACAATCATGTTACACATAGATCTCTCTTTGTCTATTCTTTCCTGGCCATATTTTATTACTAGTCCTCTTACATATATATGCATATTGTTCATTTTATCACCATATTTTAGACGTATATTATATAAGCTGTAATGTACACGTCACTTCCGCGACCCTTTTATAATTTTTAATAATTGGACAGTTTTTAGTGGAAATATTTTTATATATTCGATTTTTTATATACTCGATATTTTATGGTGGTATGATAGACCTCCTAAATATTTTTTTGTGTTTGGGTTGAGAGAAATAATAATAAAAAAAAAAAAAGTTTTCTCTATATATATATATATATATATATATATATATATATATATATATATATATATACGTATATTTTATATTAATTTTTTTAATATACAATTCTCTTTTAGAGATCTTTTTTATTTTATAGATTCGATATATATATATGTATTTTGTATATTAGCTCTAACTCAGTTTATATAATTATATGTTTGCATTTTAATTATTATAATTATTTTTTTGGATTGTGAGAATTATATTGATCAAATAGTAACAGGTTGACCCTATGCCTAAATACGAGATTAGACGTTTACCACCGAAGTAATGGCCGCCTCCACCACTTTAACGATCCTATGTCTAATTACGTTAATAGACGTTTACCACCAAAACAATGGCTCCCTTTAATAATATAGAGACATATTTATAGTCTCCGAGAAAATGTCCGCCAGAGTTTTCGCTGTATTATAAGCCATAAGGATCAGCACTATTTGGTGTTTGAGCACACATAGCAAGCGGTGTGACCGTCTGATAAAAAAATTTCCTTTGTCTAAACTTATATAATTGTGGACTTTGAGCCCTTGTTGCTCGTTTTGTATTCCCCTTTTTTTGCTCATCTAGTCCGCGGGGAACTCCGTTCGTGACGGAATATGTAAATAAAGGGCAGAGCATGCCCGCCCAATATTCCTTCGGTCCGTTCATTCCCCTTAAAACACGTCTTAAGTATATGCAAAAATGAAGGGTGGAACATACCCGCCCAGTACTCTCAAAAGCAACTTCCGGCCGCTATGGAAACATCCCAGTTAAAGTCATTGTATGACGTAATGCGTAGGAGACCGGAAGTGACATTTACACGTGAGCGATACGTTCGCTGGTCTGTTGTTTGCTGTGCGCTCTGCCATTATCCACCTTTGTGAGTAGTTTTATTTTTTGTTTAATAAAGCCGTTAACTTTTTAACATACTACACTATGGTGGATTCCTTTTGTCTATCCCTTGAGTATACATGTTGCTAGTACTCACGGAGGAATCGGATGATATATGGTGACGCTAGAGAAATGTGAAGTCCCCTCTCCATCCATCTCCTGGTGTTCCTTTTAAAAGGCTATTTCTTTGCTGTATACCTTACAGCAGTAAGGTAATTACCAAGTGTGATCAGCATTTACACAGAAAACCACCCGTACGGAAGAGAGTTGGCTTGGCACATTCTGCACTTTACTATTTGATGGTGTTATTACACTGCAGTTTTACGATTGGAATATGTATGGGTCACTTTGATCAGATATAATTGTCGCTGCTGCTATTTTTTCTATTTTTTATTTTTGCTGCTGCTGTTTTTATTTATTGGTTTGCTATGTGTATTTCACTTATATTAATCTTCGGTTACATGCACTTGTAGTTTTCATCACAGCACCATTGCTGGTGCCACTTATATAATATTTTTTATATATCTAATGTTATGCACACATTTTATATATACTATGCACAGACGCACTTTGATCCACTAGTTTTTGTTTGTTTGTTCAAGCACGATTGCACTTTTTGCTGTTTATATGATAGTATTGAAATATGGATTGTTTTTTGTGATAGCCCATTATTGGACTTTAATATAGGAAGCGCAACACACCCCCTCCTTTCTTTCAGTCTGTACATTTATGAGAGCCAACTCACAAAGTGTTTGCTGCACCTATTAGAATAGATTTGTGCCTTTTTATTTAACCATTTTTACATACAGCGCAGGAGCCCCTATATACATAGCCTGCAAACTGACATCACAGATTTTTCTGTCTATTTTGGATGTGGTAAGTTCTTGGAGTCCTCTGCAAGATCTGCCTGTAGAAATTTGATATCTTATGGGGGCAAGGGACTAATGGCAATAAAGACATGCATAAACACCCTATCAAAGTTAGTTTGGAAGGAGAGTAGCAACCTCCTTGTCCCTTCACTGTAGGAGGTGCATAATAGTTTCTCTGCTATGGATATTGAAATTTATAAACTACACATGAACTGCAGTTCTCGAAATCTAAACTTAACAGTAATTCCATTGAGGCCTATGATAGGTGAATGTTGTAATTCAGTTATAGATATTTTTAAGCTATTGTTAAAAAAAGGACATGGTGAGATGAGAATTGCCAAGGTACACATGTACACATATATGCAAAACAAATATTTTACAAAGATCATTCAGCAAGAAGAATTACTTTTTAGGTGTTTTTTTAGGAAGTTTAAAAAAGTAACAAAAAATACAAGGCTATAATGGAAAAGGAGCATCAAATCAGTTACAATCTAGTCAAATGTGGTTTGAAATATAACAAATTAGTACCAATGATGAATGACTAGAGTAGTAGATTAAACCATATAGTCTACATAATAGAAATTTCAGTAAATAGAATAATGAGATTACTGAGATTACTGTGGTGATAGGAGTGTGATTGTAAGGCACTTCCAAGCTATTGAGTGCATGGACATAGAAGGCCTGGGATAGGCTATCAGAAAGGACTTTTTAGGTGGTTTCAAGGTATATACCACATATGCCACATGTATTGCTAGGACATTTAGAAATATTTGGTGCAAACATTTGCTGGTTTGCACCAAATTTAGGTTTACATATTTGAAATGAGCGTGTGTCCTGCCACTAGCAGTTCTGCTTGCCTGTAATATCTTGTAGCACCAGTGATTTATTTTTTTGCAAATGCAGCAGTTCTACACCACTCTTTTGGAAAACCAGGCCCACTGGTTGCATTTTAAAGTGAACTGTAACTTTGGCCATTTATACTTCTTAGCTTGCACCCTTCTCTGGTGATACTTATCTTAACTCCCCTCCTTTGTCACTCCATAAGCCTCTGGAAGCCCTGCAAAATGCTAGGTACTTCCAGGTATGGGAGGGATTAAGACTCTCACCACTTCCTTCCAAGATGCACCTCATCCTGGGAGGAAATGCAGGTATCAAATCACAAAAAACACCAGGATATATTTTTTTTAATGTGCTGGGTAACAAAATGATTGTAATGGGGTGTGTGCAATCTCCAGAACTGTTGGCATCACATTATTATTTATTGTTTATCTGATGCCAGACAGTATAGCTCTTACTACATTTTCAGTGCTGCAACAGGCAAGCTGTAGGTCTTCTACGCCAATGCCACATTGTGTGTTGTCTGCCCTTGCTCTCCCTTTTGCCATATATAGAAACTTTTATATTTTGTGAATTGTTTACAAAATACAAAACTCCTGTGTAGAAGAGCCGCAGCTCTCCTGTGGCATACACCTCATTACAGTTAGCTATTATTTGTCTAGCACATTTTTTTTTTTTAAATCCAGGAGTCTTTATTTAATTCCCATACTGTTTCTCATTCAGGTCAATTTACAAGTAGCCTACACCTTTGAATATGGTAGCTAGAGAAATATCTTTAGAATTAGTGCACTGGGCATTTAATATTTATTAAAAAGCATGTACATCAATAAGGATATCATGTATTTACACTGTGCTTCAAACTTTATACATAATTGTAAACATTCCAAGTGTAATAATGATTTAAAGTGCAAAATTAACTTGTTTTAAATTTAGAAACGGTTACTGGGAAAGGTTTTATAGGATATTTCCTACAAACTGGAGATTTAATTCAAATGTTTTGAAACATAATTTGAGGGACCTTTTTTGTGCTTTAATAATGATGAGTTTAATTGTTCATAGAATACATATGTTTTTTTTAGCAGGTGCATGAGCCCTAAAACCTGGCCTAAATATGGAGTTTTATACAGTGACTTATGTCTCTGTGTTTTTATTGTAATAGACTTCCTTGCAAGTTAATATGCATTTTTTACCATGATTATATTAGGTCTTTACTAGGCTTGTTTTCTAACATATGCATATGTAAATATTGTTGCAAATGAAAAGATTAAGTGCTTCTATCTATACAACATAATATTAGTAGAGCTCACAAATGCTGGATCAACGGTTATTTATCTGAGAGAGATAATCCATTAAAACAGGGGTGTCCAAACTTTTTTCAAAGAGGGCCAGATTTGATGAAGTGAACATTAAAATTTGGTCTAAGTGTGTTCGCCCAAGTACTAATACACTGCCCAACAGGAATTATCTTGTCTTTGTGGCTGTGTGTGGTGAAGAGATGAGCTTGGGCGTGTTATTTGGATGTACCATATTTATCAGCATATAATACGCACCTTAACTTTAAGAGGGAGGTTTCGTGAAAAAATCTTACATTTTAAATAAGGAACTCTGAAGCAAAATAAGGGTCAGTGCCCATCAATGCAGTCTAATCAGTACACATCTGCAGCCTCCCAAGAGCCATGAATGCAACCCCACCACTGCTATGAATGCAGCCCCAATTACTGCCATGAATGCAGCCTCACCATTGCCATTAATGCAGCACCAATATTGACATGAACGAAGCACCCCCATTGACATAAATGCAGCACCCCTATTAACATAAATTCAGACTCACCATTGCCATGAATGCAGCACCCCCGTTGCCAAGAATGCAGCATCCACATTGCGATGAATGCAACACCCCCTTAACATGAATGCAGCACCCACATTGCCATAAATGCAGCACCCCCATTGTCATGAATGCACCACCCCCATTGCCATGAATGCAACCCCCCCTATTGCCATGAATGCAGACTCACCATTGCCATCAGTGCAGCCTGATTCATGCCCATCTACAGCCTTGGAGGAGACAGGGAGGGGGCGAGATGAGCATCAACAGATTACATACAGGAGAAACTCCTGTTTTCTCGATGGCCTCTTTAATGCAAAGTCCTGCATACTATGATGGACAGAACAGTCATCCAATGACAGTGCAGGAGATGGGACTTCCTTTTACAGAGGCCACCATGTAAACAGGAAATACTCCTGTATGTACGGCACTCGTCCCACTCCCTCCCTGTCCCCTCCAATGCAGCCAGCATATTTTGTAGCTCCCAGCACTCAGGGATTCGTTGACAAGATATACATGTCCAAATTACCAGGTGGGCCATTTGAAACCAGAATGCCAGCCACAAATGGCCCCGCGGGCTAGACTTTGGACATGCCTGCATTAAAATTATCCACACAACCAGTTACCACTCTTACAAATCTTCATTTTTATTAGAAAAACCATAGTGTGTAAATGCAGTAAAAATCAGTTGACGCATTTCAGCCTATATGGCCTTAGTCATAAATACATTAAGACATAGAACTTGGAAATAAATACTACCACTAAATGCCACAGGCCCCACCCATCAATAACCTTAATTGATTACAAATAATATACATTTTTACAAAGAACTTGACACAAACAATATACTTAGAAAAATACAAAAACAAATAATAAAACAAATAATCAAGTGAATGTCTATTAAGGAAGGTGAAATACATTTATATGTAGACCAAAGCATACATATGGAAAGAGAAGGCTGTGGAAAGAGAAAATTCAAGGCAAATGCAAGTCCATATCCCACCTCAGGTTTAACCCATGAGGTGATCTAGTATTTAGTCTAAAAATCCACCATGAATCTCTCCCCAAAAGCCTTCTGTCTCTATCACCTCCTCTAGGTGAATAAGACAGTCGTTCTAGTTCCCTAAACCTGAATGAGGAAAGATCGCCCTGATGGCAATCTCTAAAGTGACATGTTGCATTGAAAATATGTATATATATTGTAAGTGTCACAATAGTGTTCCCCTATTTGTGATCTTAAGGTGCGTGAGGTACAACCCACATATTGTAAGCTACAGTAAGTAATTAGATAAACTACAAAACTTGTACCAGAGTTAACATATTGTTTCATAGTAAATTCTTCTCCTGTAGCTGTGGACAAAAGTTTTACCCAACATATTAAAGCACAATACCTACAAGTTTTAATATTGCAAGGATAACTCCCAGGGCATGACAGCCAGGTGGGTTGGCACTTGTTGGGTGAGGAGAAAAAAATAGGTAATATAAAATTCCTCAATGCAGGTGCTTGTCTGTTGGAAAAACAACAACCTGCTTGAATTTTATCTGTGTAAAAAACTGGCAGATTATTTTTTATTATTTATTATTATAACTAGGGACGAGCCAAACACCCCGGTCCGGCTCGCACCAGAACTTGCAAACAGGCAAAAAATTCATATGAACACATAAATGTCTATGGGACACAAACATGAAAAATCAAAAGTGATAATTTTAAAGGCTTATATGCTAGTTATTACCATAAAAAGTGTTTGAGGACCCAGGTCCTGCTCCAGGAGACATGTATCCATGCCCAAAAAGTTTTAAAAACAGACGTTTTTTCAGGAGCAATGATTTTAATACAGCTTAAAGTGAAATAATAAATATTGATCCTGGGGGGTGTCCTTAGTATGCCCGTAAAGTAGCACATTTTCCAGTGTTTAGAACAATACCACAGCAAAATGACATTTCTAAAGGAACGTTTTTTTTTTTTTTGTAAATAGTTTTTATTGAAAATTTTTCACAGAAAGTATGCAGTACAGTGATTAACAGTCATTAAAGACTCTCCCAAACTGTCCCAACAGTACATAACATAGTACAGTCAATCAAAAGAGAAAAGGGGGGAAGTGGAGAGTTTGGTTATAGACATACTGCAAAAGAAAAGGAAAGACATAACATTAAACAAAACAACAATGAACAGGGATTGGTTGGTCCGGTTCATGACCGAAGAGGTTGACCCATAAAAAAAAAAAAAACAAGTGTGGATTACAGTAAGAAGCATTTTAGTATATCACAAATAATTGGAATAAGATTTTACAGAGGGTGAGTATTCCTATACCAATCGCTCCAAATTCGCCAATGACTATCAAACTGAATTTTTTTCCCCATTCTGAGGGCCAAGATTAGCTCATAGGAATAATGTAGAGAGGTGGTCGACCATACCTCAGAAACATTGGGGGCCTGGTCATTCTTCCAGAATCTCGCTATCAGGGACCTAGCCACCAGGAGGATGTGGGAAACAACAATCCTAAAGTTAGGCGGGTATCTCTCAATACTTAGGTTCAAAACTGCCAGACCTGGTTCAGGGGTAGAGAGGAAACCCGTAATATCAGATATAGCTCTGAAAATAGTATTCCAGAAGCTCCGGAGGTGTTTACAGGACCAGAACATATGAAGTAGATTACCAACCTCTCCACAGTTCCTCCAGCACAGGGGGGAGGACCCAGCCAGGCCAAATTTGGAGATCCTAAAGGGGGTAAGATACCATCTCAGGGCAATCTTCTGGGCTAGTTCCCAGTGTCCAACGCACCTGGAGGCCTTGTAGTTCGCCTTGAATGCCTGACTCCATTGCGCCTCAGAAAAGGCGCAACCTAAGTCCTCCTCCCAGCGCAGGAAGGGACGGGATTTGATAAAAACGCGTTTCTGCTGTAGGAAATTGTAAAATAGGGAAATTCCTTTAGGTAAAGGGGGGTTAGCATTAAGAAACTGCCAGAGAGGCTCGGCCACCGAAACACTAGGGAGACCACCACCTCGGAGCAAATGGGATATTTGAGAGTGTTTATATATGTCGGAGGGCCTTAATTGGAATTGTGTTCGTAGGGATTGGTATGGGATCATGGAGGGGCCCTGAAAGAGATCCTGCAACGACTCCAGCCCCTTCTTGGTCCAGTCTTTAACAGAGAAATTGGGAATTAAAGATTCTAAGGACACTAGGGGAATAGGGAGGGGGATCAATTTGTCAGATTGAGGTGTGGACCTAAGAAGATCCCGCCATGCTTGCAAGGAAGCCCAAACTGTGTAAGGGAGGGATTGGCGAGGCCAGGGCTTAATCGAATCGGTAAGAAGAAGAAGTTTTAGATCACGGGTGGGAGTAAGGGCTCGTTCGAGGCAGCACCACTTCGGTTCTGTGTCCGAGTTAAACCAGTGAGAGATCTGGGCCAACCTGGATGCTAGGTAGTAGTCTTTCAAATCCACCAAGCCCATACCCCCAGCCAATCTATGCTTCCGTAGAAATGTTTTGGAACATCTAGGTTTTTTAGAGCTCCAGATGAATTTGTTTAGCAGGAGATTGAGGCTTAAGAGATGCTTCCTAGAGGGAGATATCGGTAAAGCTCTAAATACATACAAAATTTGAGGGAGTAATAGCATCTTGAAGGAGGCCAATCGTCCCGACCATGAAAGTTCATATTTAGCAAGCCTATTAGCCTCTGCCGTAAGTTTGTCAATAAGTGGAGGGAAGTTAGCCTCCGCTAATTGGCTAGCTGATACACTTAAATTTATACCCAGGTATGGGATAGTAGAGTCACACCATTTATATGGAAACGCGGACATTAACTGTGTCCGAAGGTGGGGTCTAATGCCGGTATCAAGTATTACCGACTTGGAAAAATTTACTTTGTAGTAGGAGATCTGGCTAAAGTCTTGAAGTATCTGATGAGCCTGCGGCAAAGAGGAGGTTGGGGAAGTCAGGAAGAGAATGATATCGTCGGCAAAAAGATTGATTTTATGTGGTCCTTCCTGCGTGGGAATACCTGTGATTAGGGGGTGAGAGCGAACTCTTTCTGCTAACGGTTCGATAAGGAGGTTAAAAATCGTAGGGGATAACGGGCATCCTTGCCTGGTGCCATTTGAAATAGGGAAGGGAGATGATAGCATATTGGAAGTATAAACCTGTGCCGAGGGAGCCGAATACAGGGCAAGGATGGCCGAGAGGAACGGTCCTCCCAAGCCAAACCCGCGAAGAACTGCGTCCATGTAACCCCAGTGGATCCGGTCGAACGCCTTCTCCGCATCCAAAGAAAGGAGCAGAGAAGGCGCTCGACGGGCTTCTGCAAATTGGAGAACTCCCAAGACACGTCTAGTGGCGTCTGAAGCTTGCCTACCGGGTGTGAACCCCGACTGATCCGGATGAATCAGCTGGGGGATTAAGGGGAGGAGTCTTTGGGCAAGAATTTTAGCATAAATTTTGATGTCAGTGTTTAAAAGGGATATAGGCCTAAAATTGGAGGGGATATTAGGTTCTTTACCTGGTTTAGGAATTGTGACTACGTAGGCTCTAAGCATCTCTGGGGGGAATGATGCGGAAGAGAATGCTTCCTCATAGATTTCCGAAAGTACCGGAGACAGAAGGTCCGCAAATGTACGAAAGTAGTCATTAGTCAGGCCATCCGGTCCAGGGGATTTGCCCAAGGGTAAGGATTTAATGCATTTCATAATTTCAGCAGGAGAAATCGGTAAGTTTAGAGATGCCAATTGATCGTCTGTAAGGGAGGGTAGATTAATTGAGGAAAGGAAAGATTGTATATTCTCCGGAGTGGGTTGAGGGGTCTCTGGATCAAGCTTCAAATTATATAAAGAGGAGTAGTAGTCAGCGAAGGCGTCCGCAATTTCTTGCGGGTTAATCTTTTTCTGTTTATCTAGTGGGTGATAGATAAAGGGGATCTTAGCTTTAATCCTAGCAGCCCTCACTCTGTTGGCAAGATATTTTCCAGCACGGTTACTAGAGGAGTAGTGAGACATTTTCAGTGAATATACATATTTGTCATACCTAGTCAACAGTAAACGGCGAAGTTCAACACGAAGCTGAGTGAGCTTATGGGCCGTGTTGGAGTTCGGCGCGGACTTATTGGAGGATTCCAGAGACCGAATGTCTGCCAAGATATCATTCAGTTTCTGGGTTCTAGCCTTTTTGTCTCTAGAAGAGAGTTGGAGCAATATACCCCGCATAAAAGCCTTATGGGCACACCAGAGGGTAGAGGGACTCTTCACAGAGTGAGCATTGATTTTAAAAAATTCCACCAGATTTTTAGAGATGGTGGCAACATGCGAGGAATTTTGAAAGAGTTGAGAGTTCGCTCTCCAGATAAAGGTTGAGCGCGGAGTGTGTTCCTCCACCATCTCTATGGACACAGGAGCATGATCTGACCAAGAGATGGCGTGGATGGTGGAGGAAGACACTGCCTGTAGCAACAGCTTGTCAACCAGGATCAAATCGATCCTGGAGTACGTGTTGTGTCTAGCGGAGTGGAACGTGAAATCTTTTTCACTCGCATGTTGACATCTCCATGCATCAAATATATCCTCAGCGGCAAGTAGTGGCTGGAGCCCCAATGGAGGTCGACGCGCCCTGGATGTGGTATCCAGTGCGAAGTCAACCGTGGCGTTGAAGTCTCCACATACCACCAGAGACCCCTTACGACATTTATTCACTCTACGAAACAATCTATGCAAAAATCTCAACTGGTGTACATTGGGTGCATACAAATTGACTATGGTGTAAGGTTTATCATTTAGCACAGCTAGTAGTATCAAATACCTCCCCTCAGGGTCCATAACAATATCAGTAAGGGAGAAAGCCACTGAGTCCCTGATGGCAATGGCCACTCCTCTTTTCTTCTCGGAGGCAGATGCCAGGAAAACATGTGGATAGTTCTTGTGCTGGAAACGTGGGGTGGCCTTGTTAAGAAAATGGGTCTCCTGGACACAGAGAACGTCTGCCTCCAATTTCCTTGCCTCCGTCCACAGGGAGTTTCGCTTAACTGGATGGTTAAGGCCGTGAACATTGAATGAGACTAACTTAAGCGGCATGGAAGATAACTAGCAGATGCATATGCGGGAAGAAGCAATCACATAGAAAGTGGTACACCAGGATTCTATGAAGGACAGGTTTCCAAGGATAAGCAAGAAAGGACATTTGTGGGTCAAAACCAGCTGGTGCAGAAATTTTCGGAACATGACGGACCAGGGGGAAACTGCAACAGGGCAGTAAGTAAAAACGGTGGAACATGAAACAAAAAAGCAAAACAGAAGTCAATAAAAAAGGGGGTCTCAAGTGAGACCCGAAGGCACTATATATGCCCATTTACTTGGGGGGTAAAAAAGAAAGAGCGCTGGATAGCCTCCAGCGACCGGGGAAACAATGTCAAGTGGTAAGTTGCAGCCAGGTACTCACAGGATTTTGGATTTGGTTTTCTTCCGGCGTCTACGATGGACCACCTGCCAGTCTCCTTGGCTCTCCAGCCGCGCAGGAGGGGAGGAAGCCGACGGTGCTGCTGGTTCCTCAGGGATTATGTCCAGAGTACGTAGCAGGTCCAGCCCTTCCTGAAGTGTGGATATCACCGAGGATTTACCTTCATGGGTAATGAGAAGCTTCAAAGGATACCCCCAGCGGTAAGGGATGCCATGGTTCCGTAGCGCTTTAGTAACTGGGAGAAGAGCTTTGCGTCTCTGTAAAGTGAATTGAGAGAGGTCAGCAAAAAGCTGCAGATGGGAAAACTTCTCTGGGAGCTGGGTCTCCCTCCTGAACGCTGAGAGAAGTTGCTCTTTGACATGGAAGAAGTGGATCCGCATGAGAACGTCCCGCGGAATATTGTCTGGTAGGTGAGGGGGCTTGGGCAGTCTGTGAATACGATCGATAACCACATCTTGATCTGACAGGTCAGGCAGCAGGGTCCGCATGAGGTCCTGAATGTATTGGGTCAGCTGGGTGGGGAGGATGGTCTCCGGGATCCCTCTGACTTTCACGTTATTGCGCCTGGACCTGTCTTCCAGGTCGGCCATCTTGGATTTAATCCACGCAATGTCCTCAACTTGATCATTGTGTGCATCAACTAAAGTATTATGCGCAACGGCAAAGTCCCCCATCTTTTGCTCCACATGATCTAGTCTGCCTCCCAGTGCCCCCACTTCAGCCTTGAAATTACTGACACATTGCATAAAGTCCTTGTGGAGTGAGGCCCGCAGGGAAACTAACATGTCCCGCATGGTGGATTCAGATACAGGCTGGTTGGTGGCAGGGAACTCTGCTATAAAGTCATGCAGCTCTCTAGTGTCAGCGGAAGAGTTTTGCTCAGCGCTCACCTGCAGTGCTTCCCCTGAGAGTCTGGGCCTGGACTTCGCTGGGCTGCTGCTGATCGGCGTGGACGTCCCTGGTGAGCGCCTTCCCTGTCTGTCCAGGGGCGCTGGGCTCCCGGAGGAGG
The DNA here is from genome assembly GCF_037356315.1 of Lithobates pipiens. Lineage (NCBI taxonomy): Eukaryota > Metazoa > Chordata > Amphibia > Anura > Ranidae > Lithobates > Lithobates pipiens. Next base: position 180,928,601 of record NW_027507785.1, read on the forward strand.
CCGAGGAAGGAGCCGGGGAAGAGCGCGTGCTGCCGTCGGCGCCATCTTGGCTGGATTCGCGGGCCGCGGGCGGGAAGAAATCCGGCAGTTTCTTGGGCTGCCCGGTCCCTCTCCTCTTCGGCGACATCCCTGGAGGACGAGAGGGTGATCCGGAGTGTGGAGGTGTATTTTCGCCGGCCAGGGAGTTCACAGTGCTTCTAAAGTCCCGTCGCTGGAGCGGAGCTCTGCACCTAAGCTGCCATCCACCAGCGCGCGGTAGCCACGCCCCCCTAAAGGAACGTTTTTTATTTAAAACTACTTGCAGCTGTAATGTATTGCCGGGTCCCCTCAATATAGGTAAAAATCATTGAAAAGAATGGCATGGGTCTCAGTCCATTACTAGGCCCATTTCGGTCTGGTATGGATAGTAAAGGGAACCCCGCACCCAAATTTATAAAAAAATTGCTTGGGGTCCCCCCAAAATCCATACCAGGCCCTTCAGGTCAGGGAACCAATCCCTGCTACAATTGGTTGGCCCTGAACCAGGCCATCTAATTTATGGATCTTAGGGAGGACATGGAAGACCAGCGCCACAGGTTTATCCAAAAAGACATACTCAGCAAATTTGGTAGATAGAACTCCCATCTCTTTACCCATTTGCAAATGTTTTAGGAGAATCGATTGAAAAGTCACAGAGGGATTGGGAGGAAGGGGGCGGTAAGTACCTGTGACAGACCCAGCCAGGATGGGGGCTTTTGGAGGGGACTGCAGGGTAGCCTCATGCCTACTAACTATGGGCCCTGACTTTTGAGGGTGGCTCTATTTCTTAGGAGGTGTGTGCCTGGGAACCCTTGGAGTGCTCAAGCTTTGGATTCGGGATTGTTTCCCAAAAACACATAGACTCTGGGAATCTAAGTGTCACATACCTTCAGATAGAGCCTGACGAGCAGAGGAAGGCCTCTTGTACAGCCTTGATTCAAGAATGACTGAGGTTGCAACAGTGGCCGCGAGAGTACGGTGGGGTAGCAGTGCTTGCGGTGTTCTCGGTTTAGTAGGTAGATAACAGCAGTAGTAGCAGATCCTGGTTGACTGCGGATGCAGAGATGACGCTGGTGCCGGATGCTGCGGATGCAGGAATGAGGCAGGTGCTGGATGCTGTGGATGCAGGTGCACTATAAAAACAGGGATGAGGATGGTGCCGGATGCTGAAAATACAGGTGTACTGCAGATGCAGAGCTGATGCAGGCTGGTGGGGTTGAAAAGACTGGTGCAGAGTCAGACAAGCGGGGTCATACATGGGAAGGCAGATACATCAGGCAAAGAATAGTTATAGCAGAGGTTTGGCAGCAGGAAATCAAGCAGATATAGCAAAATCATTTAGGACAAGCCAGGGTCAGTTTTGGAGAATATAAGAATGGTCAGAAAAGCCGGGTCAACAAGGTCAAGGATAGGTACAGGATACAGGGGAAGACTTCAGATCAGACAGCAAAGGCCCTAGTGCAATTGTCATTCTTATATATGCCATTTGGTGCCAATGTTAAAAAGGTGCATAGGCGTTTGCATCATGCGAATCCTAGTGCGCATTTGCTGGCCAGCATTTCGCTGACATTCCCTGACATTGCCCCTTCCCTACGGGCAACCTCCAGATGCCCAATTGGCGCTCTTTTTGAGGGTGACTCTGGAAATAGTCCCGTATCAACCCTTTTGCATGGACATTTTCCTCTGATTTGTCCTTTCTGTTTGTCCATTTGTCTGGGAATGATATGCTGGGGATAAAGATAGATGAATTTTCAGGCCTTTGCATAATGCTTTCCAGAAATGGAAGGTGAACTGCCCCCCCCCCCCCCCGGTCAGATACAATGTTCACAGGAACCCCATGTAGCCTCACAATTTCTTGAATAAAGACCCTGGCTGTCTCCATAGCAGATGGACACTTTGGTAGGAAGTGGGCCATCTTTGATAGCCTATCTATTACCACAAAGATTGCTGTACAATCCTCTGATGGGGGAAGTTCCACAATAAAGTCCATCAAGATCATCATCCATGGTCTATCGAGGACTGGTAAAGGTTTCAGAAGCCCCCATACAAACTGGACAAGCATTTACATAAATACCTCCAAATCCCTCCAAATCCGGCCATCAGAACCATATTTGTGAAATGTGTGTCACCGCCGCAAAAAAATAAATAAATAAATATATATATATATATATATATACAAAAAATGATTCCAAAATTGATCTGCTGCAGTAAAACTGTCCTACAACAAAAGTTTAGGAAAAATGAATTCAAATAATGTAACTGCGCTGGTCAAGCAAGCAAGTATTTATAACATGTTACCACTAAAACAGTGTTTGTGCATTACATGCCAACCTAGCTCTTTGAATATATAAAGTGTAACATGACAAAAAAATGTAAATTAATATAAAGTGCAATCTATCACAATCTTAAAACATAACATATGCTATTAACCACTTAAGGACCGCCGTATTGCCATTGTACGTCATTGCAATGGCACAGGCAGGCACAAGCACGTACATGTACGTGCCTGCCTTCCAGCGGGTGGGGGGTCCGATCGGACCCCCTCCCGCTGGATCCGAGATGAGGGGATGGCCGTTGGTTTCTGGCCACCCCCTCTTGATCGCTCCTGGCGAATGAGAAGCTTCCTCCCACTGTGTATTGTATACACAGGCAGGGAGGAAGTGATGTCATTCTCCTTGGGGCGGTCTTTTTGACCAGACTACAAGGAGAAGACAAAGTAAGTGTGCACCAACACTACACTGACATGTAGGCACACATAGGCACACAATAAAGGTTTAACCCCCTGATTGCCCCTAGAGTTAACCCTTTCTCCCCCTTTTGCCAGTGTCACTAAGCGATCATTTTTCTGATCGCTGCATTAGTGTCGCTAGTGTCGCTAGGTAGCTAGTTTTTTTTTAGGTTCACCGCCAGGTTTTTATAGCGCTAGGTACCCCAATATACTACCCAATAATGGTTTTAACCCCCTGATTGCCCCTAGTTAACCTTTTCACCCCCTTTTGCCAGTGTCACTAAGCGATCGTTTTTCTGATCGCTGCATTAGTGTCACTAGTGCCGCTAGGTAGCTAGTTATTTTTTTAGGTTCACCGCCAGGTTTTTATATCGCTAGGTACCCCGATATACTACCCAATAATGGTTTTAACCCCCTGATGCCCCTAGTTAACCCTTTCACCCCCTTTTGCCAGTGTCACTAAGTGATCATTTTTCTGATCGCTGCATTAGTGTCGCTAGTGTCGCTAGGTAGCTAGTTTTTTTTTGGTTCACCGCCAGGTTTTTATAGCGCTAGGTACCCCAATATACTACCCAATAATGGTTTTAACCCCCTGATTGCCCCTAGTTAACCCTTTCACCCCCTTTTGCCAGTGTCACTAAGCGATCGTTTTTCTGATCGCTGCATTAGTGTCACTAGTGCCGCTAGGTAGCTAGTTATTTTTTTAGGTTTACCGCCAGGTTTTTATAACGTTAGGTACCCCCATATACTACCCAATAATGGTTTTAACCCCCTGATTGCCTCTAGTTAACCCTTTCACCAGTGATCACAGTATAAGTGTCACTCGTGACACTGGTTAGCCAGTTAGTTATTTAGGTTCCCCGTCAGGTTTTTATATAGCGCCAGGGACCCCCATATATTACCTAATAAAAATTTGAACCCCCTGATTGCCCCTAGTTAACCCTTTCACCACTGATCACCGTATAAGTGTTACGGGTGACTCTGGTTAGTTTGCTTTTTATAGCATCAGGGCCCCCACCATTTATTACCCAATAAAGGTTTAACCCTCTGATCACCCGGCGGGTGATATCAATTAGGTTTTAGGGTCAGGGTCTGCATCGCCCCAGGCAGCGCTAGGTTAGTGCCAGTACCGCTAACACCCACACGCAAAGCATAAACCTCCCGTAGTGGTATAGAATCTGAACAGATCAATATCTGATCTGATCAGATCTATACTAGCGTCCCCAGCAGTTTAGGGTTCCAAAAAAAACGCATTGTTAGCGGGATCAGCCCAGATACCTGCTAGCACCTGCGTTTTGCCCCTCTGCCCAGCCCACCCAAGTGCAGTATCGATCGATCACTGTCACTTACAAAACACTAAACACATAACTGCAGCGATCGCAAAGTCAGGCCTGATCCCTGCGATCGCTAACAGTTTTTTTGGTAGCATTTTATATTTAAATCCGGAAGGCAGTGCTTGGTTTTCGGGGTCCCGTACGTGGCTAGGCTCCCATAAAGTCCCCCACATGTGGTATCCCCGTACTCGGGAGAAGCAGCAGAATTTATTTTGGGGTGTAATTTGACTTATGCCCATAGCATGTGTGAGCAATATATCATTGAGTGACAACTTTGTGCAAAAAACTAAAATTGTAAAATTCCTGCAACTTGTGGCAAAATATAAAATATTTCATGGACTCAACATGCCTCTCAGTAAATAGCTTGGGGTGTCTACTTTCCAAAATGGGGTCAATTGAGGGGGTTTTGTGTTATTTTGGCATTTTATGGCTTTCGAAACTGTGATAGGTAGTGAGGAGTGAAATCAAAAATTTGCACCCTTAGAAACCCTGAAGGCAGTGATTGGTTTTCGGGGTGCCGTACACAGCTAGACTCCCAAAAAGTCCCACATATGTGGTATCCCCGTACTCAGGAGAAGCAGCAAAATATATTTTGGGGTGCAATTTCACATATAACTATGGCATGTGTGAGCAATATATCATTTAGTGACAACTTTTTGTAAACTTTTTTTTTTTTGTGTCATTATTCAATCACTTGGGACAAAAAAAAAAAAAATATTTAATGGGCTCAACATGCCTCTCCACAACTTCCTTGGCGTGTCTACTTTCCAAAATGGGGTCATTTGGGGGGGTTTGTACTACCCTGCCATTTTAGCACCTCAAGAAATGAGATAGGCAGTCGTAAATTAAAAGCTGTGTAAATTCCAGAAAATGTACTCTAGTTTGTAGACGCTATAACTTTTGCGCAAACCAATAAATATACGCTTATTGACATTTTTTTTACTAAAGACATGTGGCTGAATAAATTTTGCCCTAAATGTTTGACTAAAATTGAGTTTATTCGATTTTTCTTATAACAAAAAGTAGAAAATATCATTTTTTCTCAAAATTTTCGGTCTTTTTCCATTTATATCGCAAAAAATAAAAATCGCAGAGGCAATCAAATACCATCAAAAGAAAGCTCTATTTGTGGGAAGAAAAGGACGCAAATTTCATTTGGGTACAACATTGCACGACCGCGCAATTACCAGTTAAAGCAGTGCAGTGCGAATTTGTAAAAAGACCTCTGGTCCTTAGGCTGTTTATTGGTCCGGGGCTGAAGTGGTTAATCTCCAATGCCATTAATCATATGCATTCCATGTCTTCATTCGCTTCAATTTTCCTCTGTGCTTTATAAAAATTATGTTTCAGGGCTTCATGTGCTGCCACCACCTTCTAAAATAATCAGGGACTAGAGTCTAGAAAAAGTTTTGCCTTTGGTTTATAGAGGGGTAACCACTCCACTATCCTGGCATTCCTCCAACTGGTTTGCCACTAGGCGCTTCTTATTTCTCCATACCAAATGTTGATATCCCATAAAGATTAAATATTCATCATTGCACAGTATGTTTATAAATGGGAGTTTATTTATAGCCAATAAAATACATGTAAAATGTTCACTCACATGTTATAGTGCCTTAGACTGGCACTAAGTCTATCCAGAGTTCTACTGTGGGGCTACACTGCTTACTTCCTTGTTCCCAGCGTGCACTTCAAGCCTTGTTTTGGATAAGGGCAGTGACAGGAAGTGATGTCCGTAATTACCCAGAAGCCTCTACACGTGCACACACACACACATGCGTCATTAGGAAGCTGTACCATATCCACAGTCTTTGAAATTGTGAGGTGACCCACCAATGGGTGGTCATGAAGAAGTCTTAACACCTTTACTCTGATCTCCTCTGGCATAAAGATCAGCCACAATAGTTCATCCCACACCACCAGGGTGACTCTGGAAGGACTACTGACACCCGCTGACGCTTGCTTAATCTGGGACAAAAAATGTTTGTAGAAGCAAAAAGTTACCTGTGGGAAAGATGGTATCCAGTATGGACAGTTCCTTTGGGTCATCATACATCCGGGATTGCGCATCTGGTTTGATGTTCCTTGATTCTGGTCAGTACGCGATGTGGAAAGAGAATCTAGTGAAGAAAAGCACCTCAAGCTTGGCGTGGCCTCAAGCATCTGGCAGATCATAAATACTCCAAGTTCTTGTGTTCTGTGTATATCAGTATGGGATGTGCTACACCTTCAAGTAGGTACCTCCATTCCTCTAATGCTGCCTTGATGTCCTGTAATTTTCAGTCTCCCACATCATATTTCCTTTACACTGCAGAGCCGGCAGAAGAAGAAGGCCACTGGGTGCATTAAGTCCTTTAATCCCTGGTGTTGTGGCACCACTGCTCCTATTGCTGTCTATAAGGCATCTACCTCAAGAATATATAGTAGGGCAGGATTAGGTTGGCCCATGATAGGTGCTGGGGTAAATATCCCTTTAAAGTTCTTGAAGGCTTCTTGTGCTTCCAGGCTTCGGTTGATTCGCATGTGTAGTTTAATGTGTGTGATGGGGGTGATGATTGCAGAGAACCCCTTGCAGAACCTCCTATAGAAATAGGCAAAACCCACAAAATGCTGTACCCCCACTTTTCTTGTCGGTGGGTGTGAGCCAGTGTAGTTTTGCAAAGACCTTCTGTGGGTCCATCTTGATTCCTGCTGGGGAAATCATAAATCCTAGGAACTGAATGCTCTGGCACTCAAAATCACACTTTTCCAGTTTGGTGTATAGCATGTGCTGGTGAAGTTGGAGCAGGACACTCTTGACGTGTCTTGCGTGTAGCTCCAGGGACATGGGGAAAAATCAGGATGTCATCCAAATATACATTGAGAAAGATGTCCAGAAAGTCTCGAAACACATCATTGATAAAGTGTTGGAAAGTGCCTGGGGCATTACAGAGGCTGAAAGTAATGACCAAGTATTCATAGTGACAAAACCTGGTGCGGAACACCGTCTTTCACTTATCCCCTTTGCGGATGCAGACCAGGTAATATGTTCATCGTAGGTCTAGCTTGGTGAATATAGTTGCCGCTCCCAACTTTTGAAACAACTCAGGCTTTAGGGAAAGAGGATATCAGTTTTTAACCGTGATCATTTTTAGTTCCTGATAATTGACACATGGTCTTAGAGAGTGGTCCTTCTTGGCCACAAAGAATATTCCAGCTCCTGCGGGGGATATAGAAGGGTGGATGAATCCCTTCTTTAGGCTTTCATCCATGTATTATTTCAGTGCCTTCTACTCTCATTCTGACAGGGGAAAAATATACATCCGAAGGGGATCTCAGCCCCAGGAAGGAGTTCAATGAGACAGTCATAAGGTCTATGAGAAGGCAGCGTGTCTGCTCCTCATTTGCTGAAGACATCCTGATATTCCTCATAGTTCTGAGGTACTGGCTGACATACCTCTGGGTCAGAATCCATGCATAATAGTGTGGTGGGACCTTCCCGGGGTCTGCAGGAAACAGTGTTCCTAGCAGTACTGTGACTGGAACTTTTGCTCTCCCATGATCCAATTGATCTGGGGGTTATGGGCTTGGAGCCATGGTAGGCCCAGGATCACGGAGAATAGTGGCGAGTATATAGCTTCCAGACTAAGTAGCTCCTTACATTGAGCCAGAGTAGTTACAGGCATAGGTGATGTCTCTGGGGTGACAGGTCTGGATTTAAAGAGGGAACCATCAGCTAAGTATACAGACAGACCCTGAGTCTTTGGTCACAGCAGGAAGTGTTGCTGGATGGAAAATGACAGATTGATAAAACAGCTGCAGGCTCCTGAGTCAATAATAGCGGTGACCCACACCATTCCTTTCGGAAGCTGAAATAGAGAAGAAAAGAGAGATGAGTTGCTTGTGATGACAGCGAGTATAGCTGTACTTGGGGTGCAGTTGGGAACTTACGTAATTTGGGTGGGCAGGAACGTACGTACTGGCCGGCCTCTTCGCAGTATAAACATAAGTTATTCTGTCTGTGACACAGATGCTCTTCAGGGGTTAGTGCGGGACAGATTAGCCCAATCTGCATATGTTAATGGTCATTGGATGCCGGGTTAGGCGGCATGTGGTAGGCCAGAATTGGAGCTCTTGGTGTCATCCAGATGGGCCGGTTAGGTTGGATAGGTCTCTCTGTCCTGCGCTCATGGAGTCGTCAGTCAATCTGGATTTCATGCAGAATTAATGCTTTCAGGGTATTGGGTACTCCGAGCCGGGCGAGTTGTCCTTAAGATTTTCGTAAAAGCCCAAACTAAACTGGTGTCGCACGGCAATGGGTATCCGCACTCCAACATCTGAAATTGGTGACATAGTCCTCGTCTGCTCGACAGTGCTGCTCAAGTATGTGAAGAGCTGCCTCAGCCGTGATGGTCCACTGAGGGTTGTTGTACAGCTGTGCCATTGCATCAAAGAAAGATGACATTCCTTGGACTTGTGCATCATTTCTTTCTAGTAGTTGGTGGGCCCAGGACTGAGGTTCCCCTTGTAGGAGAGCAACAATGAACCCAACCTTGGTAGCCTCCAGAGAGAATGTCCGTGGTTGGAGGGAAATATACAACTGGCATGGATTGCGAAAAAAGTCCTGAACTTGCTGTGATCCCCAGAGAATTTCTCAAGCGTAGGGACCCGGGGTTCAGTTGGCAACATCATCACGGTGGTTGGAGGTGCAGCCTGGGCTGTAGCTAAAACTGCCAGAGGGCTGGTTGGGGTAGCTAATGACTGCGCCCTTTCTTTTGGGTGCACATAAGCATCCTGTAGAGCCTTGATGGCCTGTGTAAGGGTGGAGAGATGTTGACAAATCTCATCCATGGGAGAGAGTCCTCTGGCAGGCTCAGCCATGGCTGTCTGATACTGTTACGTACCTTCTGATGAGAGCCTGATGAGCAGAGGAAGGCCTCTCGTACAGCCCCGGTTCAAGGACCACTGAGGCTGCAACAGCGGCCATGAGGGCACGGTGGGGTAGAAGTGCCTACAGTGTTCTACATTAGTAGGTAGATAGGAGAAGCAGGTAACAGCAGTAGGAGCAGATGCTGGTTGATTAAATATGCAGAGATGATGCAGGTGCCAGATTGCTGTAGGTGTAGGAGTACTGCGAATTCAGGGATGAGGCAGGTTCCGGATTCTGCAGATGCAGGTGTACTGTGGATGCAGGGATGAGGCAGGTGCCTGATGCTGCAGATGTAGGTGTATTGCGGATGCAGGAATGAGGCAGGTGCCAGATGCTGCAGATGCAGGTGTACTGTGGATGCAGGGATGATACAGGCTGGTGGGTTTGAAAAGACTGGTGCAGAGTCAGACAAGCCGGGTCATACACAGGAAGTTAGATACATCAAAGACATCAAGCAAAGAATAGTTAAAGTTCAGGCAAAGGTTTGGCAGCAGGAGATCAAGCAAATGTAGCATAATCAGAGTCAGGACAAGCCAGGTCAGGTTTGGAGATAATCATGATCAAGGATAGGTACAGGATACAGGGGAAGACTGCAGATCATACAGCAAATTCCTTTTTGCCCAAACCAGCAATGACCGCTTTAGACTGTGAGACTCAAAGTAGACATTAATATAATAAGCTCAAACCAACCTGATACTGGGGTCTCCTGCCATAGTCTGTTTATTAAAGTATTATATGTTTATTGTTAAGTATGTATCTCCCATTGTGTGTCTCCTAGTTGTGGATTCCCATTGTTAATTGAGTCACCTAGTGTTTATGCCTGTCTGCTCAGCTCTTGGAGATGTGACTTTACCTTGTTATCAAACCATTGTGGGATGTTATGTGTTTATGCTTTTGATAATGTGTAATGTACTTTGTGTATCCAGGACGATCTGGGCACCTATGCTTGTTTAAGTGACTAGTTGTTAATTAGTTCATGTTAATTAGATCACTGTCAGCTATTAGTTGCTAGATGTGGATTAGCATACTGTTTATGTTGGTTGTTCCTTTTTTTTTTTCTTTTTTTTTTGTTTCTTGCCACCTCAGTGACCTTATACAAGAGACTTAATTCACCTTGCAGCTCATTTGTGTCTCTTCTCGATTCCACATCATCGTGGCATTTTTAATTCCATCGTTTTTATTAATTTATACAAAACTTTCTTATGGTCACAAAAAATGTGTACAATTTGCAAAGGGAAGTAAATAATAGATGGAAACCTCAACACCCTTTAGCGTTCCCAAGATAGTCGCATTAGCTATTCCTCATGCCCTGACACCTAGTACCTATATTGTTATTTTACTCCCCTTTCTCCTTACCCCCCCCTCCATCCCTATAGCATTGTAACATACAACTAGTTCAAAGCTACTTTTCCTCTCGCCCCTCCCCAGCTCTCTACCAATCTTATTTGCTGGTTATCAGGAGGATCGTGGGGAGTACCCAGGAAAAAGAACCCTAGGAGAGAGGAAAACCAGACCATCACAGAACAAAAAAGAAAAGGAAAGAAAAAAAGACACAAATGGGGAGAATCTATTATCTGTAAGAGAAACTAGTCCAGCCCTTCTGCTTATGGGGGAATCCCTAACCACCGCAAGCAAGATCCCCATATCCTCATAAACTTCTTGTTGTTGTCCTGTTTAATAAAAAAGACCCTCTCATTGCAAATTGTTGTTTTTATATTTGCTAGCCAAGTTTCCACTAGTGGGCCCGAATGTGACTGCCATTGTTGGGCAATTAACTTTCTTGCTTAAAAGAGACATCTTATAACTGGTTCAATAGTGTGTTTAGGAATTATGCATCTCTCGGGTACAGTCAAGAGGCAAGTCTTAACCGTTGCTTCTAATGTTAAGTTAAAAATTCTGTTAATCTGATCTATAACCTGCATCCAGTATCTAAATAGTTTCGGACACTTCCAAAGCATATGGATAAAGTCTCCAGTTAAACTACATCTAGGACACTGGTCATTATCTCTCCAACCCAGTTTAACCACTTAAGGACCGCCGTATTGCCATTGTACGTCATCACAATGGCACAGGCAGGCACAAGCACGTAGGTGTACGTGCCTGCCTTCCAGTGGGTGGGGGGTCCGATCGGACCCCCTCCTGCTGGATACGGCGGTCCGGTTCGCTCCAGGAGCGATCCGTGATGAGGGGATGGCCGTTGGTTTCTGGCCACCCCCTCTGGATCGCTCCTGGCCAATGACAAGCTTCCTCCCACTGTGTATTGTTTACACAGGAAGGAGGAAGTGATGTCATTCTCCTCGGGGCGGTCTTTTTGACCCGACTACGAGGAGAAGACTAACAGTAAGTGCACCAAAACACTACACTGACACATAGGTACACATAGGTACACAAACCCCCCGTGAGCAATATATCATTTAGTGACAACTTTTTGTAAAAAAAAAATTATTTTTTTATTTTTTGTCATTATTCAATCCCTTGGGACAAAAAAAAAAAATATTCAATGGTCTCAACATGGCCCTCAGCAAATAGCTTGGGGTGTCTACTTTCCAAAATGAGGTCATTTGGGGGGGTTTTGTGCCATCTTGGCATTTTATGGCCTTCAAAACTGTGATAGGTAGTGATAGGTAGTGAGGAGTAAAATAAAAAATGTATGCCCTTAGAAATCCTGAAGGCGGTGCTTGGATTTCGGGGTCCCATACGTGGCTAGGCTCCCAAAAAGTCCCACACATGTGGTATCCCTGTACTCAGGAGAAGCAGCAGAATGTACTTTGGGGTGTCATTTCACATATGCCCATAGCATGTGTGAGCAATATATCATTTAGTGACAACTTTGTGCAAAAAAAAAAAAGTTTGTAATATTCCCGCAACTTGTGGCAAAATATAAAATATTCCATGGACTCAACATCCCTCTCAGTAAATAGCTTGGGGTGTCTACTTTCCAAAATGGGGTCATTTGGGGGGGTTTTGTGCTATTTTGGCATTTTATGGCCTTCAAAACTGTGATAGGTAGTGAGGAGTGAAATCAAAAATTTGCACCCTTAGAAATCCTGAAGGTGGTGATTGGTTTTCGGGGTGCCGTGCGTGACTAGACTCCCAAAAAGTCCCACATATGTGGTATCCCCATACTCGGGAGAAGTAGCGGAATATATTTTGGGGTGCAATTCCACATATAACCATGGCATGTGTGAGCAATATATCATTTAGTGACAACTTTTTGTAAAAATTTTTTTTTTTTGTCATTATTCAATCCCTTAGGACAAAAAAAATAAATATTCAATGGGCTCAACATACCCATCAGCAATTTCCTTGGAGTGTCTACTTTCCAAAATGGGGTCATTTGGGGGGGGGGGGTTTGTACTGCCCTGCCATTTTAGCACCTCAAGAAATGAGATAGGCAGTCATAAATTAAAAGCTGTGTAAATTCCAGAAAATGTACTCTAGTTTGTAGACGCTATAACTTTTGCGCAAACCAAAAAATATACGCTTATTGACATTTTTTTTACTAAAGACATGTGGCTGAATACATTTTTCCCTCAATGTATGACTAAAATTTAGATTATTCGATTTTTCTTATAACAAAAAGAAGAAAATATCTTTTTTTTTCCAAATTTTCGCTCTTTTTCCATTTATATCGCAAAAAATAAAAATCGCAGAGGCAATCAAATACTATCAAAAGGAAGCTCTATTTGTGGGAAGAAAAGGACGCAAATTTAGTTTGGGTGCAATATTGCATGACCGCGCAATTACCAGTTAAAGCAGCGTAGTGCGAAATTGGAAAAAGACCTCTGGTCCTTAAGGTGTTTATTGGTCCGGGGCTGTAGTGGTTAAGCATTTTCTTAGGGGTATGATATACCCGATAGAAAAAGAAAAGATGGGAAGCTTTCTGCGAAGGGGAAATTGAAACACTAGTTCCCTGTTCAATTATCCGATCCCAGTCAGAGTTAGACAGTGGGCCCACGTCGCTCTCCCATTTTTTTCTATTTTTAGACAGGCCTTCTCGATCTAGGATTTTATGCCCGAATCTGGCATACAAATGAGAGATCAGACCCTTCAGTGAACTAACGGACATAATTTGTGAAAGAACAGGGATCTGGGTCCACTGCACCTTTTGAGACCCAAATTGTGTCTAGATTGCATGTCTAACCTGGAGATATTTGTAAAATGAACGATTCGACAACAAATTAATGAATGATTTAATGTCTGCACCTTGAAATATTTGAGTTAGTTGGTTAATCCCTTGGTTCACCCATTCCCTACATCTTTCAACTTTGGGTAACTCAACTAGATTTCTATTGTCCCAAAAGGGGGCCAATACAGATACCCCCTGGTATCCTAATATGGCCTTAGCTGTTTTCCAAAGTTTAACAATCTGATTTGTCATTGGATAGAGTATGGCGAACAAGTTTGCCTCAAGGGCCTCAATAAGTGTATTTTGTGGGCATTCTAACAAAACTGTGACGAGGCATACCCTCGTTTAATACTCCTCCCCCTGCTAAATGCTGCAGTTGAGCCGCCAAGTAGTAAAGTCTGGGATGTGAAACCGCCATCCCCCCTTCCTCTAGCGGAAACTGCAGCATCCGCAAGCTAATCCTAGGCGGCCCCTTTCTCCATATTAAAACTCTAAACCAGTGTTTCTCAAATCCAGTCCTCAGGCCCCCCCAACAGGTCATGTTTTTAGGTTTTCTATTATTTTTCACAGGTGATTTGATCAGTTCCACTGCCTTAGCAATTACCACAGCCGTTTCATCTGAGGGAAATCCTGAAAAAAAGACCTGTTGGGGGGGCCTGAGGACTGGATTTGAGAAACACTGCTCTAAACAGAGATTCTATTCTCTTAAACCACCTCAAACCTATCCATATCGGTGAGTTGTGGAGAAAATATAAATTTTGGGGCAGCCATTTCATCTTAGCCAAGTTGCAGCGCCCCGCCATTGACAGGGGGAGGCGGCTTCAAATATCTGCCTTATGTTTTAGCTTCAGCAGGAGAGGAGCTGTTATCTTCCAAGTATAGATTTACGTCTTTTGCAATCCAAACCCCCAAATACTTAAATTTCTCCACCACCTTTAGATTAGAGATATCCTGCGATATATGGGTAACCCTGGTATCTAACGGAAGAATTGCAGATTTATCCCAATTGATAGTCAATCCAGACACTTGGCCAAATTCTCTAATCATTCCCATCACCGCTTTTAATGAGGTTTGGACATCTCCTAAAAAAAGCAAAATGTCATCAGCAAATAATGCAATCTTTTCCTCCTCCTAACCCCTCCTAAATCCCTGTATATCAGGGTTAGCCCTAATAGAGATGGCCAATGGTTCTATCGCTAGAACAAAAAGCAGGGGGGAGAGGGGGCATCCCTGTCTCGTACCTCGTTCCAAATGAAACACGTCAGAGTACTCATTATTGATTTTAATTTTCGCTCTTGGGTTGGTATAAAGCAATTTTATCCAGTTGATAAACTTTGGTCCAAACCCAAATCTTGCGAGAACCGCAAACAAGTACCCCCACTCAAGGCTATCAAATGCCTTGGCTGCGTCCAGGGCCAAAATGGCCCTGGAACCACCATTATCCACCGGTATCTGAATATTCATATGGGCTCTTCATATATTAATACTAGTGGACCTATTCGGGATAAATCCCGACTGGTCAGAGTGAATAAGTGTGTGGATACATCTTTTTAAGTGTGTTGCCAGTATTTTAGCTAGAATCTTTACGTCAGTGCATAAAAGCGAAATCGGATGGTACGAAGCGGGATCCGTTGGATCCTTTCCCTCTTTAGGAACAACCACTATAGTGGCTTCTAACATTGAGGAAGGCAAAGTCCCAACTGATAAAGCCTGGCTCAATGTCTCCAGCAATTCTGTTAGTAGAATCTCGCCATATCTTTTATAAACTTCAATGGGTAGCCCATCAGGTCCTGGTGATTTTAAATTAGGCATCTCGGCCACCGCATTATGCAGTTCATCAAGAGTAATTGGAGCCTCCATAATCCTAGAGTCTTCTACTGATAGAGTTGGTATACTTATATTCCCCATAAAGGCGGCAGTCATTCACCCATCTTCCCCCTTCCGAGATTTATATAGAGAGCTGTAATAATGGTGGAATATATTCTTGATGACAGTAGGTTCGGAAGTAATCTCTCCCTGTGGGGTCCTGACCACTAGTACAGTTGAGGGGGAGGTGTTTACTTTAACCAATAAGGAAAATAAGCGGCCCACTTTTTCTCCCTCCCCAAAATTCGCTTGTCTCTGGAGTATATACGCTTATTATCTATCTTTCTCCTTATAGTCATCTTATACTCTTGCTGCTTTTCTAACCATACCTTCTGTGTGGATGGAGTTGGATTTATAGTGTACTGCTGTTCTGCCGCCAGCACTGTCCTCCTAGCTTCCTCCTCCCAATTCTTCGTTCCAGCTTTATATCTAGCGATTTGCTGAATAAAGAGCCCTCTTAAAAAAGCTTTTAAAGAGTCCAAGACCACTCCCACCGATGCCGTACCAGCATTGATGTGAATAAACTCTTTCAGTTCAAATATTAATCGCTCAGGATCGTTTATCTCTAGCCATGAGGGATCAATTTTCCATTTCCCAAGCTGCTGCTTTTTCCCTATGATAAGAGTCAGCATTAGAGGGGAGTGGTCTGATACCCCCCTCGGTCCATATTCTACGATATCAACCAAAGCCAAGGCTTGACTATTAACCAGGGCCATATCCAGTCTAGATAGAGTAGAAAAAGAAGTTGAGAGGTAGGAGTATTGTCTTTCCAGCGGGTACCGAGTACGCCACGAGTGGCATAAGCCCACTTCATGTAAGAAACTAGATAGCCTCGTCTCGTCCCCAGCTGCTGAGGTGTTTGCTGTTAGGAATCTGTCCAAGGATTTATTTAAAACTTCATTAAAATCCCCTACTGCTATGACTGGAATATCAGGTTTATCTATTATAAATGATATTAACTCATGTAGGATCTCCAGCTTAAATGGAGGTGGAATATATATTTGCTATCACATATGGATTATTTTCTATTAAGCAATGTAGAAAGATATAACGACCCTTTGTGTCTATGCAGCTATTATAACAGGAAAACACGACCTCCCTATCAATCAAAATGCTCACCCCTCTTGAATATAATGAAAATACAGAATGAAATAGAGTTTGGAATTTCTGGCCATGGAGGAGCGGGACCTTCTCGCCGGTCATATGTGTCTCTTGCAGACATAGCAATCCGGGCCCTTTGCCCTCTAATGCTGATAATACCACAGCTCTCTTGGTCTGATCTCCCAAACCCCGCACATTCCATGATATTACACTAATTTTTTTGGCCTGCATCTCCTCTTAGCAACCTATAAGTCGGGCAAATTAAGAAGAAAAAAATAAGAAGGAAAAGAGAAAGGCAAAAAACAAAAACCTCCCTTTTCCTTAAGTTTACAAATGTGCCATTCCCACATCCATGACATTAAATTCTAAGGGGGGCGTGGGTTGGCGCCGAACGAAGATGGCCGCCTGATCTTCTGGCTCTGTCCACCGGAGGTCCTGCCGCCTGTCTAAAGGAGTGAATTTCACGGCTACTATGGGGAAACTAAAGGGGAAGTCCCCGCGGCCGCGGTCCCGCTCCCCGAGGGGAACGGATCAGCCACCCGAGCGCAATATACCGGAGATATTCCGGGCCCGATCACCCGCGGCTTCACCTCAGGCCTACTCGGGACACCGCTCCTCCAGCCTGAGCCCGTCGCACAGGAGAGATGCTTCTCTCACAGAAAGCCCCACCGCTGCCCGCCCACTGAATATGCAGGACCTCAGAGATGTGGCAGCAGATATTAAGGATTCCTTAACAGCAGTGATAACTGACCTCAGAAGGGACATACAGTCATTACATGTGAGGATAGAGGAGCTGGAAGAAACAACGGTCCGCCATGACACCACCATGCAGCAGTTACAACATGCCTCACAAACCCACAGCAGCCAGCTCAGAGATATCCACAGACACGTGGAAGATTTGGACAACCGTGGACGTCGCCATAATCTACGGGTAAGAGGCATCCCCGAGACTGTTGATCAAGCCCACTTATCCCAAGTGATGGTACAGATTTTTAATGATTTGCTGGGAAGACCCCCTGAATCCCCTATTGACTGGGAAAGACTGCATAGAGCACTTAAACCCAGAGGTAGAGACACGGACCCCCCCCAGCGACGTGATCTGCTGCCTGACGAGCTTTAGATTGAAGGAAGACATTCTGCGCAGGGCCAGAGACCGCCATAACCTGAACTACCAGGGGGCAGAGATTAAAATATTCCAAGACCTCTCATCCATAACCCTTCAAAATAGGAGACGTCCACTTTTAGATGTCCTCCGCCACAAAGGGATCCAATACCGCTGGAAGTTCCCCTTCTGCTTATCGCCTCTTCGGCAGGACGAACAGCTAATCTGAGAGTCCCGGAGGACCTCAGGGACTTCTGCAATACTCTACAAATCCCTCTCGTAGAACTTCCAGAATGGTACAGAGCCTACCGCAACCCGCCACTGCCGAGAACCAACTCTATGGAAGCCATTACGGTCCGGGATGACTTCCACATCCGGAGACGCAGATCGCTGTCCCCTAGGCCGCTGAATCAAAGGGACCCGAGAGGCAGAGACCGCCAGAGCCCCACTGCATCCCCAGCCCACAGAAGAGCACGGCCGGATAGGCCTTGAGGCTTTGGACCTCTTTCCAATGTACATCTTCAGCTTCATCCAGCCCCAGAACTGTTATTTTTCTTTTTTCCCCTTTTTCAGAATTTTTCTGATTTTCTCCCCCTTTTTACTCAGTCTCTTGTCCTGACTGTTGGGAATCTCCTCATAACAATGCTCTTCTCTCCCGAATCTTCACATGCCAGCATACCCGTTGTACTTCATGGGACTGATTTCTCTGACAATTCACTTATGCTCCTGTGCTTGATTTTTTCCCTAGGGACCAGTGACCAGTCTTCGGATGGACGGATTTTCTAGTGCGAATATACACTGTAGGGAGGTGGAGGGGTGAGGGGTTATTACAACCTTCTGTTTTTAGCGTAACTGTTCCCTGAAGACCTAAGTCGGTCATCGCACGTCTCATGTACGTACAGCCATGGTTTCCTCCAGCATGTCAGGATACCTTCTCCCCTCTCTCCAACACCCTCTTTGTTTCTAGACACCAGCTCCTCCTTATTCTTCCTCTCCTCCTGCTCCTAGACACCTTTTCCATGCTCATACATTCTGACTTGTTGTGATAAGATACATGGTGGTGGGCGGGGTGGGCTGTGGTCGCTCTCAAAATATTTTAAATACCTAACTTTGGTTTCTGCGGTTTAATATTCTACCAATGTTCTCTGTTTCTCTCTTTCTTTACAGCAATCTACCCGCATGTTAGAGTTATATTCCAGAAGGAATAGCCAGGCTTGATAAGGCCACATCCCCTTGCCTACCACATGACCACACGACTCACTGTAGGTGTATTCCTTAGGGAGTTTTAATCTCTGGTTTACCTTGAGAAGTTATCACCTTAAGTTATCCTAAATTAGTTGAGAAACTCACCATTCCTCCCTCTCAGCTAGTGGGAGACTGGTCACTTTACCTTATGAAGAGATGTCATATCAAGAGATACTAGCCCACTGATATGGTCCTACAGGGACACAGCTGAGACTCATGACGCTTCCACCTTACAACCTTTATAAGTTCACATACATACCATATGGTTTTATATTCCCATCTGACCTAGTTCCTGATTGTTTGTCTTGCTTTGCTAGCTACCAGTTGACGAACCTGGGGGGAATGACTAGCCTTTCAAGCCTTCTTTAGTCCTCTAATAGAACGCAAGAGAGATATACATCTTCCCCCCAACAAGGGTGTACCACGACATCTTGGGAAACCCGACAGTCAGGACAGCTTTAGTTTTATAGTTCACCACAGTTTTACAATGTTTACAATAGTCGAGGGGCACTATCTACAGTGACACGTTGCCTAATGATGTCCCCCTGAGGGTATACTCTCTGTGTCTTATTGTTAAGTTTAATGGTTTATTATATCATATTTGTTCCTATTCATGCTGGGATACATATTAAGGACTTTGTCCTCTGCTCTGTGATTTAATGTCCCTAACCTTTCTGTTCTCCTCCCGTAACACAAAAATTAGGCACCTGCTCCAACACCTAAAGCCTTTAACCTTGACCTCCTACGGACCAGAAGCACCACCGACTGATATTCGGACGCCTTTCACCCCCCCACACAACGGGAAAGTGAATATCTCCGTTGACCTGTACCGGACGCAATCCACTATGACAGGGTAAAGTAGCTGGACTACACTCACCCCCGGGAAGTTCCTCACCCCACACTCCAACCCCACTTTATTTACCCTTATCCCGCCTTCTTTACCCCAGCCCCTGGTAGATCTCCTACCCCTGCATTCCTTCCCCCTTTCTTCCTACTCCAGGGCCTCACCTTCTCGGTCCCTCGCCAACCACCCTATCTAGCCGTAGCACATTCGGGGTCCGCAATCTACCCCAGATAAGGCCTATTGGGAATTGCCACTCAGCAGCAGGGAGTACTGAAGACTTTTTCACACACCTGCCCGGAACTCGAACACCATGTCTGCCACACACCTTACTATGCCTCTGACCAAAGTTAAGGTAATCTCACAAAATGTTAAGGGCCTAAACATCCCTGAAAAACGTAGCCAAGTCTTAGAAATGATGGCCAAACTGAGGGCGGACATAGTGTTCCTGCAAGAAACCCACTTCCATGCAAAAAGCATACCGAACTTTTCGAACCGTCTGTATCCGACAGCTTTCCATGCACCTAACCCGATAGCTAAAACGAAAGGGGTCTCGATCTTACTGTCCAAAAATGTCCAATGGCATACGATTGACACCCTTATAGATCCAGAAGGACGCTTTTTGTTTCTGAAAGGAACCATCCACAACAGAATGGTTACTTTAGCCAATGTGTATAGCCCTAACAAAGCGCAGGTCAGTTTTGTCCGATCTGTCGCTTCTGCCCTGATAGGATCCAATCTGGAATCCTACTTTTAGGAGGAGACCTTAATGTACCGATTCAACCCCTCCTAGATTCATCGTCCGGATCCTCATTTCTGCCGTATAGAGCGCTCAGACAAATTAAACTGCAATTGCAAGAACTCCTCCTACACGACACCTGGCGAACACTACACCCTACCGAAAAGGACTACACTTTCTTTTCGGCCCCCCACAATAAATACTCTAGAATTGATTACCTATTCCTCTCGCAGAAAGATCTAACCCTCATGACATCAGCTACAATTGAACCAATGCTCTTAGCAGACCACCACCCCATAACTCTCACCTTATCGTTCCCGGATCTATGCTCAACCACCAAAACATGGAGGCTTGACTCCTCCCTCCTCACATCAGAAAGAGATATCGCAGACATACAGGATCACATAACTGAATATTTCTGAGAAAATGCCAACCCGGAAATTTCTCCCATTACCTTAAGCGCACAAATGTGTAATTCGTGGCAAACTCATCACCCTAAAAGCAACCCGGAAAAAAGAACAACAGGCTATGCTCGCAGAGCTGACCACCAAAATCCGGACATTAGAAAAAGCCCACAAACACTCGCTAGCCCAAAGCACATACCTGGAACTTACTCAGGCCAGGAAATCGCTTTTAGACATTCTCAAACGCAGGACCCAACGTAAATTTACCCTGACCCACAAACTCTTTTATGAACAAGGGAACAAATGTGGGAAATTTTTAGCGAGAGCGCTCCAAAACAAATAGGGCAACTGCCAGCGTCCACACCATAAAAGACCCTAACGATAAAGCTTACTCAGCCACACCCGATATAGCCACACAATTCGTGCAATACTTTAAAGATCTTTACAACCTCCCCCAACAAACTGACACCCCTTCGAGTACATTTAATAGACAAACGCTCATCACAGACTTTCTTAACAAATATAGCCCCAATCCCATCCCGAGAGAAGAGGCTCGGGAACTAGACAACCCCCTATCTGAAGATGAATTCAAATCAGCCATTAAACAATTGAAGTCAGGCAAGAGTCCAGGCCCAGATGGCTTCTCTGCGCCATATTTTGAAACCTTCACAAAACTCCTCTCAACCCCATTCCTTAAGGCCTTTAACTCCCTTACACCATCCTCTACTCCTTTTCACAGGTTACTATAAGCCCATATCACGGTCATACCGAAAGAAAACAAAGATATCACCTCTGTCACTAACTATAGACCGATCTCCCTACTCAATGTAGACCTTAAAATATTTGCCAAAATTTTAGCGAACCGCTTATTGCCCTTTTTAACCTCTGCTATAAGGAAAGATCAGGTGGGCTTTGTCCCTGGCAGGGAAGCCAGGGACAACACCATCAAAGCTATTAACCTACACCACTTGCTTACCACCCAAAATCGTAGGGTTTTTTTTCTATCACTGGATGCGGAGAAGGCATTTGACAGGCTGGCCTGGGACTATTTAGGAGCAGTCCTACACCATTTGGGAATACCGAATCGAATGTTCAATCTTATCATGTCCTTATATGCCACGCCTACTGCAAGAGTCAGGGTAAACGGCCACCTGTCAGATGCCTTCCCCATCCGAAACGGTACGAGACAGGGTTGCCTCTATCCCCCCTCCTCTTCGTCCTGACCCTGGAACCCTTCCATCAATGCATACGTTCCAATGATAACATAAAAGGGATACCAGTAAGAGGACACACATATAAGCTAGCGGCCTTTGCCGACGATGTCCTACTATTCCTGACCGAACCACTGACATCAATCCCCTCACTACTGAAGGATTTCGACCTATTCCGGTGCATCTCTAACCTGAAGATCAATTTATCTAAATCCCATGCCCTCAATATATCCCTACCCGAGGATGTAGTTGCCCAATGCCAGCACAACTTCCCTTTCGTTTGGAAAAAAGACGCCATTACTTACCTAGGGACTCAACTCACTGCCCAACTGTCAGATCTGTACGCCAAAATTTTTGCCCCTTTGGTCCACGCCATCTCCGAAGACTTACGAAGGTGGGATAAACCACATTTTTCTTGGTTTGGCCGTGCGGCCATTCTAAAAATGAATGTACTTCCACGTATCTTGTACCTATTACAAGCACTCCCCATAAAACTCCCAAAAACTTTTTTCCAGACATTTAGACATTTATCCCTAAAATTCCTCTGGAAACACAAACGGCCAAGGATCAGTTTAGCCCAACTTTCCAGACCCAAGGCCAAGGGGGGAATCGGCCTCCCCGATATTCAAAATTATTACAGGGCTTGCCACCTTGGCAGGATCGCAGACTGAACACTACACAAAGGAAGCAAGGACTGGGTTTCCTTAGAGGATTCCTTCTCAGACTTACCGCTGAATTCCATACCATGGATCCCAGTCTCCCTTACCCCTCACTCTCTAAAGAAGCATCCTCTCATAGGAGCAACCCTTAGTTGTTTCAGAGAGGCCTGCAAGAGATTCCAGGTTTCCTCTAATCCAGGTCCTCTTACACCTATCAGCCTTAATCCGGCGTTTGTCCCGGGTATGTTCGGTACCTTTCTAAAACATACATGGCCTCACGATACAGTCCTCGTCCGTCACTTATTTCACTCTGGTAGGCTCTTGGAATGCACCGCTCTTCCCACCCTCCCAAATAGCTCTCCCATCCCATGCTGGACTTACTTTCAGATCCGACATTTTCTCTACACAAACAACAAGGCTGCGTGTCTTTCACGGGAACTAACCCCATTTGAAACCTTATGCTCCCAATCTTCACCACAACAACACCTAATCTCAAATATTCACTCAATGCTGTTCTCATCAATCTCTCCTAAAGAGGGGAGGGCATATCAAGTTTGGGAAAGAGACCTTCAGCTTGACCTGTCTGTTGCAGAATGGGAACGACTTTTCACGATAGCTCACAAAGGCTCCCTTTACGTCGCTATACAAGAAAATAATTACAAAACACTCACTAGGTGGTATCGCACGCCAGAGCTTTTACACAAATTCAAACCCGACACGTCGGACAAATGTTGGAGATGCTCAGAAGATAAAGGTACTCTTCTTCACATTTGGTGGTCGTGCCCATCACTACAGACTTTCTGGACACTGGTCCGTGACATAACTGCTCAAGTAACTACATATCCGGTAGAGTTTACACCAGCTCGGCTTATTCTTCACCACGCCTCTATCTCAACCCAATCCTATACAAGATCCCTGGGGATCCATATGATAAACACAGCCAAACTATGTATCTCAACCCACTGGGGTACGTCACATACCCCAACGGTGTCTGAATGGCTTACACGCGTGGGAAGAATAGCCGAGATGGAAGAGCTGATCCACATAGCCCGAGATTCTCCATCTAAATTTGCGCAGACATGGGCCTGCTGGTCCCACTTCCGAACTACGGAAAGATACTCCTCCCTGATGACCCTTACTACCCCTAATTGTTCCAATAGATGATAAATAGTAGCATAAATAGTAACAGTATTATACTTGACCTCTCCTTGATAGACTGTATTCCGGCTTTACCATTGAGAACCTCGAGACACCTTCTACAAGGCCCCAGAGGGAACTCCTGCAGGTCGGGGTCCCCATGGGAAACCTTCCCCTGATGTTGAGGGGGCTGAGAAGGTGACGCCTATGGATTACTCCCACCCTCCTCTCCCTCCCCTACCCCCACTATTCACCTGAACCTCCCCAACGCTTCTTCCCTCGTCACTGTCCCTGGTATACCCACCCCCCCTCGTAGACGACCGACTCCCCTCCCCCCCAAGACTGACCCACCTTGAATGACCGTTATCTCTCCTTGCTATTTGAACCTGTCAATGACAGGTGACAACATTTTCCTGTTCAGGACCTCAGATGCAGTGAACCAGAACACAGACATTGCAGGTCAGTTTCCGCTGAATAAGGGTGATTGATCTTCCATCCCTTACCGTGGAAGATAGGGCCCGACAAGCCCACGTATTCTGCTTTGTAGTAAGCACCAGCATTCAGTGGAGTTACAGTCAGTTATTGGAATATTGTTAAAACCTGCTTGTAACATATGCTCAGTCAGATTTATCCTGTATTAGAGTATGAATACGCACGTCACTGGTTCATTCATTGTACACTTTACATCTTTGTATCGGTTTTGCCTCTTTGTTTTTTTCTCTCTGAAATCTCTAATAAAAAATTTTCATGGAAAAAAAAAAAAATTAAATTCTTACCACCGCATATATGGTACCTTCTCCTGTCTCCTCCTAAAAATGTAATCCTTAATCTCGTGTATACTTGTGTTACTTCATCATTTTTATCCCTGCCCACCCTGACCCTCTTAATTTCAATAGATTTTTATTGAATATCACAAATTCACAGTATCATACAAGAGTTAGGTATTTATACAGTCAATGCTTACAAGAACCCGTCCTGGGGTACTAGCCAGTGATATTCGGTAACATAAGAATATTAGAGGAAAAGAGAAGAAAAACAAAAAAAAAAAGCAAGAAGAATTAAAATAAAAGAAGATAAGAAAACCAGATGCCTATTTCGTTTTGTGTATTTTCTCTTTTTTTTTTTTTTTTTACCCTTTTAATGCATATATACTATATTTAGCGTATGTGCATGTAGACATATGATATCAGCAAAAACATTACTACAAGATTTGTAATAAAATATTCTAACCCAGATGTATTCAATGGTATTAGGAAGAAGCAGATTTATTCCAGTCTAGCCAGGGCTTCCATAAGACTCGTTTGGTTGCTAAGTTGCCTTGAGATGCTGCAAACATTAGTTCGTACCGTATGTGTAAGTCCACCTCTCTAATGATCTCCCCTAGCTGTGGCACTTCTACGGTCCTCCATCGTCTTGGTATCGCTAGTCTAGTGCTCGCTAATATGTGAAAAACTACCAGTCTGTATTTTTTCGGAAATCTATCTATCCCAAGTGTTAACACCGCTAGGCCAGGATCCCCAACTGTAGGGACCCCTGTTATTGTGGAAATCAAGTTGAACACCTGGCGCCACACAGCATTCAGTTTTGGGCACATCCAAAGTATGTGGCCCAGCGACCCCCTAAAACCGCAAAGTCTCCAGCATAGCGGCGAGGCCTGGGGATGAAAACCCGCCAGCCTCACCGGAGTTAGATACCATCTTAGAAAGATCTTAGTAGAAAGTTCCCACAGGTTTGCTGATTTAGTCGCCAAGTATACAACCTTTATTGATTCTTCCCATTGTTCCTGAGAATAGGGAGACCCCAACTCTAGTTCCCAAGATCTCATAGATGGAGACCTCCGGAACTCCGACTTGTGATTTAAGAGGTTATAAAACAATGATATGCCTTTAATTTTGGTCTGATCATTTCGGTAGTACATATAAACTCTCACCGGGAGGGGTATTTCAGTTGTAGGGATTGTACTAAGGAGATGTACTATCTGCATGTAAGTGTATTGGTCCCTAGGCTCCAACCCGAACTCTAGTTGTAACGCTCTGAATGTTTTAATAGCTGGGCCTAACATAATATCATGCACTGATAAAATCCCCTTTCTCTGCCAACTTCCAATGGATATCTGAGGGATGAGGAGTCGTAAACTTGATAGTGTTAAGGGGATTGCCTTGATGGGTTGCTCTGGGATGGCATTGTCTAGAAGTATTTTCCAGGCTACCAGCGTAGCTCTCATAGTTGGAGACAGGGTACCCCCCAACTTCGGGGAGAGCGAGCTCGTTAAAAATAGATCTGCCATGAGATGCTGTGAGCTCTGAGCTTGTTCTATTTCTAACCATCTAGTACCCTTGCCCTGAACAAACCAATACCTTGCCTGAGCCAAGATAGCCGTTAGATAGTAATCCCGCAGCAGAACATGTCCCGCCCCTCCCACTCTTTTAGTCTGAATCAGTTTTTTGAAGGCGCACCTGGCTTTTTTACCTTGCCATAAAAAGGAGTTAATCTTAGATTGTGCTTCAGCAAAAAATTTGTTCGGAACCGGAATAGGAAGGGTCCTAAAAATATATAATATTTGGGGTAATATCAACATCTTAAAAGCAGCTAATCTACCTGTCCAAGTCAGTTCTTTTTTAGAAATAGACAACAGTTTGAATTCTAGACCCTCCAGGAATGGCACATAGTTGTCGTTATACAATTTACCTATTTTCTCATACCCAAATATTTGATACCAGTAGAGCTCCAAGCATAAGGGAAGACCCTCTGTAGTCTGGATTTTATTACATCATCTATTCCCAGTCCCAGTATCTGGGATTTTCCTTCATTTACCTTGTAATACGAAACCCAATTGAACAGTGTGAGAGATTCATGTGCCTCAGCCAGGGAAGTCTCCACATTAGTCAACATCAATATCACATCATCAGCAAACAGGCTGATACTATGATTCCCCGACCCCACTCCGAAGCCCACTATACGTGGATGAGATCTAATGTGGATTGCCAGGGGTTCCATCAGTAGATTAAATATCAATGGAGAGAGAGGGCACCCCTGCCGTGTTCCATTCCGAATCGATACCACCCTCAAAGCCAAAAGCCCTCAGAACCTCACCGAGATACTGCCAGTGAATGCGGTCAAAGGCAATCTCTGCATCCAGAGATAGGAGCAGAGAAGACCTCCCCTCCGTCTCGGCCAGGTGGATTAAGTTAACAAGTCTACGGGTCGCATCCGAGGCCTGTCTATTTTTTGTGAAGCCCGTCTGATCGGGATGGATGATCGTAGGCAGTATATCCACCATACGAGCAGCAATTATTTTGGCATAGAGTTTCAAATCACTATTGAGTAAAGAAATTGGCCTAAAGTTTGGCGGAGAAATCGGATCCTTCCCGGGCTTAGGCAAAGTTATGATCAGAGCTTCCAACATCTCTGGCGGGAAAGAGGCAGAGGCAGCAGCTTTATTGAAAATTGTAGTAAGGTGCGGGGTGAGAGTGTGATTGAACAGTTTATAATATTCACCACTAAAGCCGTCTGGTCCAGGGGATTTATTGGGCGGTAAGGAATTAATGGATGTCTGGACTTCAGCATCAGTAAATGGGGCATTGAGCAAGTCCACTTGCTCCTGGGTTAGTCGTGGGATTGGAAGGTGGGAAAGGAAATCCACAATGTGTTCTTGAGTTGGCTGGTGAATCGTGGGGTCGTCCTTAAGGTTATAAAGCGCGCTATAATAGGAGCTAAAAGCGTCCGCAATTTTCTTAGGGTGGGTTTCTTTTATGTTAGAAGTAGGGTGGATGATATATGGGATTTTAGATCTATATCTGTGACCTTTGATTTTATGGGCTAGGAGTTTACCAGCCTTATTGTCATAGGCATAAAAGGTCATTTTCCTACATTTGCTATATTTCTCAAAGTTTTCAAGTAATAGAACACGCAAGTCATGTCTATGCTGAGCTAGTTTTTGGGATATGAGGGCTGACGTTTTAGCCTTATTGAGCGATTCTAGTTTCTCGATATCCGACAATAAGCCTGTAAGTTTGCTTTGCCTCTGCCTCTTTAACCTCGCTCCCATTTGAATACAAATTCCCCTCATAAACGCCTTATGGGCATTCCATAACACAAATGGATCCGTAACGGAATTAACATTGTCATTAAAAAATTCAGTCAGATGCTTCTGGAGAACCTCCCTGCACTCCTCTCTCTGAAGCACGTAGGTGTTGATTCTCCACAGTGGGCTCGCATTAACAGTTGCCGAGCCCACCACGGAGAGCACCACCGATGCATGATCAGACCAAGTCATTGGTTTGATAGCCACCGAAGATGTCCGCATCAGAGTCTGCTGGTCAACCAAAAACAGGTCTATTCTAGAATAGACTTGGTGTGGGGGGGAAAGGTAGGTATAGTCTCGCTCGTTTGCATGCAGGCATCTCCAAGCGTCATACAGACCGTGTTGATGTATAGCGGGTTGCATAGCCGGACGCAGTCGTGTGGACTGAGATGTAGAATCCGAAGCAGGGTCTGGGGTCAGATTGAAATCCCCACACATTAACAGCATTCCTCTTTGAATTTGCCGTATTTTTCGCATCAGGCTGTTAAAAAATCTCACCTGGTGATTGTTAGGGGAGTATACGTTTACAATTGTGTAGGTAGTCAAGTTTACGTCATAGATTAGTATCAAGAATCTGCCATGGAAATCGCTAATAGCTTCATGCAGTTGAAAAGCCACAGAGTCCCTGATAGCTGTTAGGACCCCTTTTCTTTTGGTGGATGCGTTAGCTGTGAATATGTGCGGAAAATTTTTGTGTGAACATTTGGGAGCTTTGGCAGTTGCAAAATGAGTCTCCTGGGCACAGACAATGTCGCATTTGTGCGATTCCGCTTCTTTCCAGAGCGAATGACGTTTCACGGGGTGGTTGAGCCCCTTGGTGTTAATAGATAAGATATTTAGAGCCATAGAGGAGATGGGTGCAAGGAATGCAGAGAAGTGTGTTGATCAGCCCCGTCATATAGAAGCTCTCCTCTCCACGGGGGATCCCTGTCCCCCCCAAGTATGCCACAAGGGCTGCCAGGCAAACAGTACTCACTATGGCGAGGAGGAATGTTCCGATCCTGGTGCCGTGTAGGTCCTTTGATTCTTTCCATGGAGCAATCAGTGATGTCTGTCGAAGCCCCCTTCCTCCATACGGTAAGAAGGCTACAGTTAGCAGGCGGTGTAGCATCCAAAAAAAAAAAAGAAAAAATTAAGAGAACGTAACAGAAGAAATAAAAATAGCACATTAATTAGTGAACAAATTAGTAACGGCTGCTCTATGAGTTCTAGAGCAGGTCTAACAAAGTAAAACCGTGGGCAGCGGGTGCTGCAAAGGTAACTGGGGGGAAGAGTTCAGCCTGAGGCTCCTCAGTAACTGAGACAATGGGAACCCATGATTAGATGGATACATCCGTCCCACCTCACGAGTGCGATTTGGCGTTCCTTGATGTGACGGTTTTCCACTCCTGGTCAACCAATTTCGGAGCAGAAGACAGTGCTACGCTTGCTTCCAAGTCCGAAAGTATGCCCCACTCCCGTAAGAGGGTAATGCCTTTGTCCAACGAGGTAATGGAGTAAGTGCGATTGTCCTTAGTCACAGACAGTTTCGTAGGGAATCCCCACTTGTATACAATTTTATGGTTTCTCAAAGCTTTGGTAATGGTGTTCAGGTTTCTCCTCTTCTGAAGAGTGTATTGTGAAAGGTCTGTGAAAAACTGCATGTGCTGAAGTTGTGGCGGAATACGTTCCTTTTGACGCATGGCTGCCATAAGGTCCTCTTTCACGTGGAAGAAGTGAAGCCTTAAAAGTACATCTCTCGGGACCTGATCAGACAAGTGAGTCGGTTTGGGAAGACGATGGATCCGATCGATCGTCACATCAAGATCCGACACCTCTGGGAGTATTTGTCTAAACACCGTCACCACATGTGCGTGTAGGTCGGCCTGTACAATCGTTTCGGGGATACCCCTAATTTTGATATTGTTTCTTTGTGATCTATCTTCCAGGTCCACTAATTTTTCCTTAAGTTTTTCCACCTCCCCTTCTCTCTCCTCATGGGCATCCACCAGATCGTTTATAGTCCAAGCATATTCTCCCATCTTAGTTTCTATGTGATCCACTCTCACTCCAATAGCATTAAGATCTTTATGAAATCCGTGCATGCAGGCTGCCATATCCAACTGGATGGTGCTGCGGAGCGATAACAACATGTCTTTCAGAACAGTATCAACCACCGGTTGATTCTGAGTGGGATAGAATTCGATGGGTTCGGGTAGCTCCCTGGTGTCATCCCCTAAGTCTGCGGATGGGCTGCCCTCCCCACTCAATGCGCTGCCATCCAGCTTGGGTTTCGACTTAACCGGGCTGCTAGTAGAAGGGGAGGAGGGGTAGGAGTGCTGGCCAGTGGTGGAGGCCTGTTTGTGCCGCCGGTTACCTGCTTCTGCTCCCCTCGTGCACGGTAACGCTCTCTGCGGAGAGTAGGCCCGGGCGCCATCTTGGGACTCCCTGTCAGGGAGCCTAGTATAGAAGTCCGTGAGCCGTTGCGGTTTTCCCGCACCTCGGCGCTTACCGGGCATGGTCCCGAAGTGTTGGGGAGATCTTTCACTGCCAGGTGAGGCTTCCAAAGGGCACGGATGATGTCGTTTTTAGCCGCTTAGATCCCCTGTCTCCGGAGCTCCGGGATTATGCGACCATCCGGAACTCGCGTCAGGCCACGCCCCCACCCTGACCCTCTTAACTCCTAAAGCTACAACCCCCCCTCACCTATCCCTCCCAATTTGCCCAACAGGGCTCCCCCTAGGGGTACACTCGTGACCTTCTTTCAACCCTCCCACCACTTACTTATCCTTTTCATACTTAGTGCACCAAGCACAAACCAGACCCAAAACGAGGAGCGCAACTGCACCCCAACACACACCCTCTCGTGCATTCTTTTACACTCCATCCTTTGCTGTTCCACCCCCCACTCCTTTTATACGTGAAATAATCGTGTAAATATATTATATATCCTACCCCAACCCCACCCTACACGCAACAATTTATACACAATCCCATATTTAAATCAACAAAACAACCCGATTATATAGGTTTATAACTCTTTTTGGTTTTCTTCTAGCCATTGGGCTGCCTCCCTCTGTGTATTAAAGAAAAGAGTCCTACCGAGTGCTATAACCCTCAGGCGAGCTGGATAGAGGAGGGCATACTCTATTTTATACTTTATCAAGCTACGCTTAACTGGAATAAATTCAGCTCTGCATTTCTGGAGATCGGGCGAGAAATCAGGATATAGAGAGACCCTAGCTCCCTTAAACCTAATATCGCCCATCTCCCTAGCCTCACGCAGTAAAGCCACTTTATCGCAATAATTAAGAATTCTAATCAGTATAGGCCTGGGATGGTCTCCCACGTGGCGAGCTTTTGCAGGGGTTCGATGTGCACGTTCTATTGCAAATAAGGGGCTAAGTACAGTATCTCCAAAAAGCTCTCGAAACCATCCCTCCAGAAAACCTGACAGATTGGTACCCTCACTATGCTCAGGGAGGCCTATCATCCTAATATTATTTCTAGGGTTCCTTTTCTCCATCTCATCCAGTTTAGCAACTTGCGTGTTGATTATATTTTTAAGCGATGCAATTTCGTGTTTCGCAGGACTCAACTCATCCTCAATCACACCTACGCGTTCCTCAAGTCCTGTTCAATTCTTGTCTCATAGATAATAGTTCCTCCTTAATAGATCTTAACTGGCTATCAAAGCTAGATATCGAGTCTTTGCATTCCTTAATCGCATTCAATATATCTCTTAATGTAGGCTCTCCCTCCAACATAGCAGGTGTAGATGTATAGGTGCTTGCTGACGTAGTAGTTGCTTCCAAATGTATTATGGCCATTGCAGTTTTATCTCCCCCCGATCCCTTACTACCACCAAGTTTAGCAACCAATGGGGTAGGGGGGTTAGAAGAGGAATGCCCTTGGCTCTTTCTATCAGCAGAAGAATTTTTAGAGTCTTTATTCTGTAAAGTTGATTGCTGGACACCCAATTTAACAGGTGAAACCGACCCCGGGTGAGCGTATCGCTCCAGTTTTGTGGCCGCAACTAGAGCCATTTGATTGGATTTATCCTTAGCAGAGCGGGTGACTTGAGACCCTTCTAGTGGTGATTTCTCTTTGGGAGGTCTTTTCCTGGACATAGCTAGCTTAGATAACAGGTTAAATCTCTCCCTTTAATCCGCCAAGTACCACCGCTTCCCTTCCCTCTTTCCCCCTCTTTCCCCCTCTTCCCCTTCCCCCCTTTTAGCTGTTAAAAAAAAAAAAAAAAGAAAAAAGGAACAAAAAGATTTTTTTCCTTTTTCCTTTCTTTGCAATGTAGGTGATAAGACTATCAAGAAGGGGACCCTCACACGTACCCACAAAACAGTCTCAATAAAGCGCCAAGGAGAAGGCTTAACCCCTTTTGTACGCAGACCCTCAGAATCTGGTGCACACTACACTGCGCTTATTACAACTAGGGAAACAACAATAAAACCTCCCAACTGGAAGCGCAGGGGGGGGAAGGGGAGAGAAAAGTAAATAAATAAATATATTCTTTGCATGAGAAACCTAATAGACATCAGTAGACTATGTGGAGAGGGGGGGGGGAGGGGGGGTCACTTCATAAGAAGTCCTCTTAAGCACTTAGGTCTTTCCACAAATCCTCCTCCTTCTCAGAATCACACTTGGAGCCACCAGCGATACTTAGCCAGAATGTCCCATACACAGCAGCGGTGCCTCAGCAGATTCCCTCCAGCACACTCACCGCTCCAATCCAGAACATCCAGATTCAGGATCCTCCGGGGGTCCTCTCCTCCTGGACACTGTGCAGAGACTCCGCGTGCGCCGCTCACAGTCTGCCCTCCACTCAGAGACAGGGGCCGGCAGGGAACTCAGAAGAAGCCGCAGAGGAGGGCCGCTCAGCACAGATAATAGCCGGGAGGTAAGCCGAGCCGTGGATCAAAATAACAGCACGATGCAGGAGATATCAGCGCGATTCAGGCATGAAGAGCGGAGTTGAGGCACAGATTAGGCAGTAAGATGGGAAAGAAATTCACAGTGCAGTTGGGCTTGGAGAGCGGAGCGGGGGGGGGGGGGGGCAAAAATACGCTCACTCACCAGCAGCCATCTCTGCACACACACACCAGCGTCCATCCGGCCACGCCCCCTGACTGATTTCTGACGTTGGCTGTTCCTTAGATGTTCTGTTTCCAGTTTGCATTGGTTAGGATAATGTGATCAAATTCTCATCTGATATTGCATGGTAAATTTTCTGTGTGAATTTTCAAGTGAGTTCAAGTTCCAGTTTGCACCGAAGCTAGTGTTGTCTAGTCTTTGGGTGTTCAGCGACAACACATGTTTCCTGGGTCCAGACTGGAGGAAGCTGTATACTGACAGAAGCACCCAAGCTGGGTGCTGGATGGTTCTGTCACAGTATCACTACTAAGCGGTTTGAAAATTCAGCACTATATTGTTCTTTAGTCATTACCACCACCGCACCCCCTTTGTATGCCTCTTTAATTACTAACCCCCTAGTCTCCTTTAATGCATGCAATGCCAATTGCTCCTGTCTTGAAACATTTGTTACCCTAAAGGCTAAACTGCATTGTTCTAATTCAATTAGTTCCTTCTCAATCAGAGCCTGAAAAATGTCTATGGTTAGATTCCTCACTTGTATGGGATAAAAAAATAAAATAATTTGCACAGTGTAGTGTGCTATGAGGAACACCACAGGACCCAGAGTGCAACTTAGAATATAAATATTCTAAAGTAAGTTAGGCAGACAAATCGTAAAACATAAAAGAAGAAACATCAGGGAAAACATTCTGCTCAACAAGGGAATCAGTATGATTAGAATCATTTACCATCTTTCATGTCTGTGGGCCATCCACCTGTTCTTCCTCTCCCTGTTCAAAATGCTTATGCAACAAGAGGTTTCTCACAAACCTGTTAGTGTCTATAATAGTAATAAATATGTCAAAATGGTAGGTGTGAGAAAATTATAGACCCGAGACAAAAGTGAAAGCTCTGAATTCGTCAAAACTTTATCTGTTAGATTAACCACTGAAACTGTAATTGATGTATCATGGTTTCCTTTCTTTTTCCTCTATTTTCTGCCCCCCCCCCCCCTTCAGGTGCATGTGCCTTGACCAGGCATACCCTGCAAGACCATCATGTTTAATTTGTGAATGCTGTCTAAATAGTTTCTTCCCCCTAGTTCCCCTTATCTCTATAATAAAGTCCTTTTAGATGAAACATATGAGAGTGAGACTTGGTCTGGGTAGACTCTTTTGTGATCTGGTCCTGGAACAGTGAAGCTTTGTAACAGCTATAGCAGGGGTAGGGAACCTCGGCTCTCCAGCTGTTTTGAAACTACAAATCCCATCAAGCCTCAGGCCTCTAGGAGTCATGCCTGTGATTGTTAGGGTCTTGCAATATCTCATGGGACTTGTAGTTTCAAAACAACTGGAGAGCCGAGGTTCCCTACCCCTGAGCTATAGGGTCGATGTTATTCCTGGGGAGCCAACAAGAGCAGCTCCCGTTGAACAATGTCTCTGATTAACCCCAAACCAGTATACTATATACACATGGTTAAGGCAATGTTAAACTTATAGTAGGTTGACAGTAACACTATTCATTTTTTCCTTATCACTTAATTACAATTCATTATTAAAAAGAAAAAGTTAATGTTTTTGCCTATTCCTTAATATACACATATACACACTGTTCTTTTAATGATAGTTTGTGGGATGTTTCTAATATTCTGGCTCTTTGCATCTAACAAAATATATTATGGAGCCAGAACACCAGCTACAAAAAAATCTACAAAATATCCTCAATCGTTTTAGGCTTTATCAGATGTACTGACAATGAATATGGAGTTGATCAAAAAAAGCTACTGGAAAATGAGTGATGCTGAATGTAATGGTGTTTAGGTTTTATTGGTGGAATTACAACTTGGATTTATGTTGAACTTGAATATGTTGTAATATTAATTATTTGAATATATCTCAGGTCCCCACTGTTAATGAAGAGGTAAACGATCCTCACACAAATAAAGAATCTGCACAGATCGACAAAATAGAAACAATGGTAGATCTTATTTACTGTAAAGTTGATTGGTATAATGGCACTGCTGGCAAAGCAAAAGTATAGACATTCATACAATTATTACAGTATATTTTATGCCAGATTTTCTGGTTGGAAGGTGAACAGAGTGAAAAACTGTTTTACTTTTGACTGCTGGTGTTTGCTGTGTTTGCATTTTTAGGTTCTTTTTGGGGCCTTTCCTTGCACCTTTTTGACACCTTTTCTGTCACTTTTTAAACAGACTTTTTTTCTTTCCTTCCTTCAGACTGCTAATTAAGGGAAGTGGTTAATTGGGCACAGGTGCTTCAGGTCCTATATAACTTTCTGTGGAACTCGTTTCTGAGATTGCTTATCCTTGAGCTTACCACCCTTTTGCTTGCTGGAATTTAGACCAAGGGGAACGGGACTAAGTGGTGAGTTAAAAACCAGAGTTTACAACAGGAGGTTATAACAGGATTCATCAAACATGTAAGTACAATTTCCTGTTAGTAAGGTTACTATTGAAACTGGGAAAATGTGTGCTAATAAGATTGAAAGTTTTGTGCAGTGTACAGTGTGCCACATGTATACAACAATGGAGCAACAGCTCCAGGATGGACACCGCTGCGACAGATGTGAGCAGGTTGCCCTTCTGGAAGCTTGCATTGGAGATCAGAAGATGCAAATTGCAACACTGGGCAGAACTGTAAACCTTGAAAGGGGTCCTCTGCTTGCTGAGCGGGTGGTCAGTGGGGTTAATGGGGAGGTTGGCGGGGTAAGTCAAGATTATCAGGGAGAGAATAGAGAGCTGAATCCATGGCTAAAGACATGGTGTAGGCAGGGGAGATATAGGCTTTTAGAACACTGGACTGACTTTTCATTGGGGTGCAACCTATATGCTAAAGATGGTTTGCACCTAAATGGAAGGGTGTCTACTGTGCTGGGGGAGAGGTTTATGGAAAGGCTGGAGGAATATTTAAACTAGGATTGTGGGGGGGAGGGTGAACTAGATTATAATGGGGCACACAGATCAGACAGGGGTCAGCCTCTATTAGAGGGTGGAATGGGAAAAGATGGAGGGATGGCTATGACAAGTGATATGAAGGTTACTATGTTAACCACTTGCTTACTGGGCACTTAAACCCCCCTCAGTCCCAGACCAATTTTCAGCTTTCAGCGCTGATGCACTTTGAGTGACAATTGCGCGGGCATACAACACTGTACCCAAATGAAATTTTTATCATTTTTTTCCCACAAATAGAGCTTTCTTTTGGTGGTATTTAGTTACAGCTCTGAGTTTTATTTTTTGCTAAACAAACAAAAAAAGATGCAAAAAAAAAAAAAAAAAAAATCATGTTTTAATAGTTTGTTATAAAATTTTGCAAACGGGTCATTTTTCTCCTTCATTGAAGTGCGCTGATTAGGCGGCACTGATAGGCTGCATTGGTGGGCACTGATGGGCTGCACTGGTGGGCACTGATAGGCATAGTTAAGGCGGCACTAATAGGCACAGATAAGGCGGCACCGATGGGCACAGATAAGGCGGCACTGATGGGCAAAGATGGGCACAGATAAGATGGCACGGATGGGTGGCACGGATAAGTGGCACGGATGGGTGGCACGGATGGGCACTGATAGGTACCACAGATAGATGGGACTGATGGGCACTGATAGGTGGCACTGATAGGTGGCTCTGATAGGTGGCACTGCTGGGCACTGATGGGCGGCACTGCTGGGCACTGATGGGCGGCACTGGGGTGCAGCACCTTTGAGGCAGATTGGGTGGCACTGTGGGGTGGCACTGTGGGTGGCACTGTGGGTGGCACTGTGGGCACTATGGGCACTGACAGGGGGCACTGACGGGGGGCACTTACTTTTTCTTTTATTTTACTTCAGGATGGCACTGCGGGAGGCAGGTGGGCACAGGCAGGTGGCAGGTGGTCCCTTGTATTGATGGCCGTGATCGGGACTGATGTCCCGATCACGGCCGCCGGTGATCGGCTTTTTTTTTCTCTCCTCGCGCTGTCAGCGCGAGGAGGAACAATAGCCGATTACCGGCTCCGTTCTATCACATGATCAGCTGTCATTGGCTGACAGCTGATCACGTGATAAGGGGTCGGGATCGACCCCTTACACGGATCGGTGATCAGGCGAGTCTCACGGACTCGCCGATCACAGAGCGCGCCGCGCGCGCCCCTGAGGGGGCGCGCAGGCCGCTCGTAACCAGGACGACGTCAATAGACGTAGTCCTGAAAATGTAGGTCCGCGCTAATGCCGTCATTTGGCAATAGCGCGGATCTGAAGTGGTTAAAAACAACCATTGGAAATTGTACTATTTGTACTAAAATAAAAAATATGCAACATACGTTTGCAAAATGTGACAATAAAGTGTTTGTCCACCAATGCCAGAAGTCCGCGAAGCAAAATAGGTGAGTTGGAAGCTCTGGTGCATGAGGATAACTATGATCTAATTGGTATTGCTGACTCGTGGCTTCATTCTTCTCATGACTGGGCTATAAATATTCCTGGCTATGCTCTCTTTCGGAAAGACAGGGTAAAACGGAGGGGTGTCTCTGTGAGAAATGATCTCAAAGTGAGTGTGAAAGAGGACCTAGTTGATGGAGAGTGTGATAAGTCTGTGATGAGTCTGAAGCATCATGGGTGGAACTGTACATGGGTGTGCATACTACAAAGGTTATCATTGGGGTTTGTAATAGATCTCCCAGTGTTAATGAGGAGGTGGAGACTTATCTCCTTGCATAGATGTAAAGGGCTGCAAGGGCTGGGACAGTGAAAATAATGGGGGATTTTAACTACCTGGAAATTGACTGGAGTAATGGCACTGCTGGGACAGTTAAAGCAGAGTTCCGGCCACATTTGTTTTCATTTTTTTCTGGTATACAAGCATAATGCATTATTAACATTAAAAACAATTGTGGATTGTGAATGTTGATAATATATTTGTTTTAAACTCACAATTTAGTAAATATTCTTCTTGTCGTTGCTGATGATTGCTGGCACGTGAAGCCAAATCATTACCTTTTCCGGGAATAGAGAATATACTTAACCACTTGCAGACCGGACCATTTTGCTGGTCAAAGACCAGACCACTTTTTGCGATTCGGCACTGCGTCGCTTTAACTGACAATTGCGCGGTCGTGCGACGTGGCTCCCAAACAAAATCGACGTCCTTTTTTTCCCACAAATAGATCTTTCTTTTGGTGGTATTTGATCGCCCCTGCGGTTTTTATTTTTTGCGCTATAAACAAAAATAGAGCGACAATTTTGAAAAAAACGCATTATTTTTTACTTTTTGTTATAATAAATATCCCCCAAAAATATATATAAAAAAAAAAATTTCCCTCAGTTTAAGCCGATACGTATTCTTCTACATATTTTTGGTAAAAAAAAATCGCAATAAGCGATTATTGATTGGTTTGCGCAAAAGTTATAGCGTTTACAAAATAGGGATAGTTTTATAGCATTTTTATTAATAATTTTTTATTATTTTTTTTTTTTTACTAGTAATGGCGGCGATCTGCGATTTTTATTATGACTGCGACATTGTGGGGGACCCATCGGACATTTTGCGCTCCCGATGGCAGGGCGGCATCGAATATTGGACGTACCTGTATGCCAATATGCCTGCTCGTGCCATTCTGTCGACGTACATCGTCGTGCGCTGGTCGGTAAGTGGCTAATACTCCAGAATTGATACTTTTTTCATCACACAAGATGACCTTATGTCACCTATAGGAGCCACAATAGAACCTATGCTCCTATCGGACCACCACCCCATAACAATGACCTTGGCGCTCTCACAGACGCGCAATAGCTCTATGATCTGGTGCATAGATGGCTCCCTATTGTTAGATCTGGAAAATACGTGAAATGTATCTAGATGTCTCTCTAAATATTTCATAGAGAATGACACCGGGGACACCTCACCTACTGTCACATAGGCTGCTCACAAATGTGTCATCAGGGGGGTACTTATCTCCTTTTCAGCCAAAAAAAACAGACTTAGGAAGGCCCGTGTTGAGGAAATATCCTCATGTATAAAATCTCTTGAAATGGCACACAAGGTTTCCCTAGCCACTAGTCTCAATGACCTTCTAAAAACAAGGGGAGAATTGTTAGAGGAACTTCAAAAGACTTTAAAACGTAAATACACTTTATCTCACAAACTCTTTTATGAATTTGGCAATAAAGCTGGGAAATTGCTGGCAAGGGCCAGACAAAAAAAGAAAACGTTTCACAACATACATATTATCAAGACTCCTTCGGGGGACACTATAGCCAATACGATACCATAGCTAACCACTTTGCGACATACTTTTCCAAACTCTACAACTTACCCAAACCAAATTCACACCCCGCCCCTGACAGATCTAAACAGATAAAGGAGTCTTTGTCCAAATACAGCCCATCTCCACTTAAATCAGACGAATTGGCTAATCTCAAAAGAAGAAGCCATCAAGGCTTTGAAACAACTGAAAGCAGGCAAGAGCCCAGGCCCAGATGGCCTATCGACTGGCTATTATAAATCTTTCTCGGACATACTAATTCCCCAATTTGTCAAAACTTTCAATAACCTCCACTTTTCCCCGACATAATAAAGACATCTTGCAGGCTCACATCACACTAATTCCCAAACCCGGAAAAGACACATCGTTAGTCTTCAATTACTGCCCCATTTCCCTACTCAATGTAGATATGAAGCTGTACGCCAAAATATTGGCTAACCGTCTACTCCCTCTGCTTCCCAGAATGATCACCAATGATCAGGTTGGCTTTATCCCAGGTAGAGAAGCCAGGGATAATACCACAAAGTCCATAAATATACACCACTGGCTAACATCAAACACAACTAAAGTTTTTTTTTTTTTTTTTTTTCTATCCCTGGAGAAGGAGTTCGACAGGGTCCCCTGGTACTACATGTCTGCAACATTACGGGCACTTGGTATCCCCACACGCCTTCTACAAATGATCTTTGCTCTGTACTCGACCCCT
The DNA here is from genome assembly GCF_037356315.1 of Lithobates pipiens. Lineage (NCBI taxonomy): Eukaryota > Metazoa > Chordata > Amphibia > Anura > Ranidae > Lithobates > Lithobates pipiens. The sequence continues at coordinate 180,968,138 of NW_027507785.1, forward strand.
ACAGCCAAGATAAGGGTTAATGGCCGCCTGTCGAATGCCTTCTCTATTGCCAATGGCACACATCAGGGTTGTCCCCTCTCACCCCTCATTGTTCTTACCATGGAACCCTTCCTCCGCAGACTGAGGGAAAATCCAGATATCAAAGGGATTGACAAAAAATATAAACATTACAAAATCGCTGTGTACGCTGATGACATTCTATTATTTCTTTTGGATCCCATAACCACCTTCTCCAAGATTACGCTATATTTAAAAAACTTTCCAACTTACAGATACATTTTGAAAAATCTAAAGCCCTTAACATAACTCTCCCAACAGCATTGGTCTCTCAGTCTCAAAATGATTTTCCCTTTAGTTGGGAGCCACACAAAATTACTTATCAAGGCATCAAACTCCCCACCAGACTGTCGGAGCGTTACGCCAGAAATTTCTTTCCTACACTTCACAAAATTTCGGAGGACTTAAACAAATGGCCTAAAGGTCCCTTTTCATGGTTTGGCAGAGTGGCAATCCTAAAGATGAACATTCTGCCCAGACTACTATACTTGCTGCAAACAATCCCTATCAGACTTCCCGCATCATTTTTCAATTCCTACAAAAGAATGTGCAGAAAACTCTTATGGTCTTCTCACCCTCCCAAGTTGAGCTGGGACAAACTGATACTTCCTAAATAGAAAGGGGGAATAGGTTTACCCGACCTACTTACATACCATAAGGCTAGCCTACTCTCGAGAGTTGTAGACTGGCATGTACACAAACAAAACAGAGATTGGATCAGGATAGAAAATGCCTTTACACAAATTCCACTATCTCATCTTTCCTGGATTAATAAACATTCAATCCCTACGAAAGGCTCCACCCATCCATTAATAGGACCCACACTATTGACGTTTAGGACATCTTGCAAAACTTCTAAATTGATTCCCTCTCCTGGGCCCATGACTGCATTGTCTCAAAATCCCGAATTCCCGCCAGACCTATTGTCTCATGATCTAAATGAATATCTAAATGAACCACCGATCAGAGCATACCAATTCTTCAATGATGGAGTCCTCCTCTCATACTCAGCTATGTCATACAAATTTCCATACCCTTTTTCAAGTTCCTTAAAAGTCAAAAGTGCCCAGCCACTTTCCAACTGGTATAGGGACCTTACCCCCTTCGAACACCTTTGTAATAGCACAGAATCACAGAGTCACCTGATCTCGGCTATATCTGCTCTATTACTCTCAGAAACCACCCCCTCCATGAAGACTCGCAGGCTCTGAGAAACAGACTTATCAACAGCATTGTCCAAGGACGATTGGGAAGATATTTCTGAACACACACATAAAGGATCTATCAACATCTCTGCTCCAGTTGGTATCATACTACCGATAAAATGCATAAATTCTTCTCAAGCGTCCCCCCACTATGCTGGAGATGTAACTCCGCAACAGGCTCCTTCCTTTATATATGGTGGGAGCGCCCGATAATTCAATCATATTGGAAAGAAGTACATGACTTAATTGTCAAAATAACTTCTTACAACCCAGACTTCTCCCCAGCACAATATCTACTACACCACACATCTCTGCCAAAGTCAATATATGGGAAGTCCCTCATGCTACTTATGGTTATTATGGCCACCCAATTCCTTCCTGTGCTAACCCCCCCCACTATTGCTGAATGGCTTTGCCGAGTAGAAAGAACAGCAGAAATGGAAAGGCTCATTCACCAAGCTAATGACAAACACACCAAATTCAATAACACCTGGGCTTGTTGGATTCATTATAGAGAATCCATGAGAGACATCATTCCCCAAAGATCACCTTCATCCCAAGCAAGGAATAACCAAGTAACAAGTCAACCATGATATGTAAAGCTCCGTTACTCCTATCCTTCCTTTCCTCCCCCCTCCTCACCTATTCTTTAGGTTACCATTAAATTTCATAACCAACACGTGCAGTAATTCACCTAATGTTAAAGAATACAGTACCATTATGATACACCATGTGAGCTTATATCAAGAAAGTATCCAACTACTACATCCACTGAAATAATAACCAATTCTAAGGGGGAAAAATGTTATATAACAATGACAGTACCATATTTTTTTGCAACATTAAAAAAATGTCCATGGGTCCCCTCCAATTCAGTCAGATCCCTTTTGGGGTGAATGGATGTTGAGTCAACCTACATAGGTACATACTGATGCCCCCTTGGAAGCCCCTTCTCTCTATACATTACTTAAGTTACCCAAGACCTGAATTGGCACAGATCGTAATGAATTCTATCCTATTGAACGCTTCTTTGTCTAGGACAGACATTATTTCATTTCATAAACATGAGTACACCCATCTTTTTTAGTTGGAATAAGTAACATTATTCCTCATTGATACTCCTTTGTTAAACGTTGAAATATATCCTGTATATTCAACTACATTGTATGTTCTATGCTCACAGTATTCCTGCTATTTTGTGAATGTCATTGTGAAAAACTCAATAAATATTTCTTGAAAAAAATAAAAATACATCATTCTGAATGGTCTAAGGTTATCAGTGGTGTGCCCCAAGGTTCAGTGTTGGGACCCTTACTTTTAAATATCTTTATAAATTATATAGGGTCTGGGATTAGAAGTATAATTTCTGCATGATTTCTCCAATTTACAAGCTGACCACGATGCAACTAAGTGGCAAATTAGGTTTAATGTTGATAAATGTAAAGTTATGCACTTGGGTGGTACGAATATGCATGCTCATGCATAGTAGGGGGAGCACAACTGGGGGAATCCATAGTGCAGCATGATCTGGGGAGGTTTGGTAGATCATAAGCTCAATAATAGCATGCAATGCCAAGCTGCAGTTTCCAAAGCAAGCAAAGTCCTTCTTTGTATTAAGAGAGTTATGGACTCCAGAGAGCGAGATATCATTTTTCCCCTGTTCAAATCATTAGTAAGATATCATCTGGAACATGCAGTTGAGTTTTGGGCACCAGTTCTCAAAAAGGATATCTGGAACTGGAGAAAATGCAGAGAAGGGCAACCAAACCGATAAGAGGCATGGAGAAGCTCAGCTATGAGGAAAGATTAGAGGAACTGAATTTATTATCTTGTATTATTGTATATTATTATAATGTATATGTATTATTATCTCTTGAGAAGAGGAGATTAAGGCTGGATATGATCAACATGTACAAATAAGTGGTCCATATAGTGAACTTGATGTTGAGTTATTCACTTTAAGGTCATCACAGAAGACAAGGGGGGACTCAAAGTCTAGAGGAAAAAAAGATTACATTTTTAAATGTGGAAAGGTTTGTTCATAGTAAGAGCTGTGAAAATATGAAATAGACTCCGTCCAGAGGTGGTTCTGGCCAGCTCAGTAGATTGCTTTAACCACTTGCCGACCAGTGCACGACGATGTACGTCGACAGAATGGCACGGGCAGGCAAATGGGCGTACATGTACGTCCCTTTAAATTTGCCGCCCTGCCATCGGGAGCGCGCCGCCGGCGGAGCGCTCCCGCGCTGGTCGGGACCTCTGTGAGTCCGGTCGCGGGACCCGTGGACTCGATTGCCGCGGGCATCCCCGCGATCATCTCACGGAGCGGCCGAATGAAGAAATGCCGTTGTAAACAACATTTCTCCATTCTGCCTAGCAACTAGTGACGCTGATCTCTGCTCCATGTGATTGGAGCAGAGATCAGTGTTCACTAAATGAAAGCCCAACCCCTCCACAGTTAGTAACACACCCCTAGGAACCCTTAACCCCTACACTGCCACCCACTGGTTAACCCCTTCACTGCCAGTGTCATTTACACAGGAATCACTGCATTTATATAGCAGTGATTATTGTATAAATGACAATGGTCCCAAAAATGTGTCAAAAATGTCCGATGGGTCCCCCACAATGTCGCAGTCACAATAAAAATCGCTGATCGCTGCCATTACTAGTAAAAAAAAATAATAAAAAATTATTAATAAAAATGCTATAAAACTATCCCTATTTTGTAAACGCTATAACTTTTGCGCAAACCAATCAATAATTGCTTATTGCAATTTTTTTAGCAAAAATATGTAGAATATGTATCGGCCTAAACTGAGGGAAAAAAAAATTTTTTTATATATTTTTTGGGGATATTTATTATAACAAAAAGTAAAAAATAATGCGTTATTTTCAAAATTGTCGCTCTATTTTTGTTTATAGCGCAAAAAATAAAAACCGCAGGGGTGATCAAATACCACCAAAAGAAAGCTCTTTTTGTGGGAAAAAATGACGTCAATTTTGTTTGGGAGCCACGTCGCATGACCGCGCAATTGTCAGTTAAAGCGACGCAGTGCCGAATCGCAAAAAGTGGTCTGGTCTTTGACCAGCAAATTGGTCCGGTCTGAAAGTGGTTAAAAAAGGCCTAGATTCTTTCCTAAATATACATACTATAACTGGGTACTGACATTTATAGGTAAAGTTGATCCAGGGAAAATCCGATTGCCTCTGCTGTAGCAAATTGGAGCATGCTTTGCTGGGGTCTTTCGCCTTTCTATGGATCAACGGTGGGTGAAGGATTGTGTATATGGAATTGTATTTTTTTTGGTTGAACTAGATGGACTCGTGTCTTTTTTCAACCTAACTAACTGTGAAACTATATAACTACGTTATGGAGCAGTTTATGGAAATGACCAACTAGGAATTATGCTTTGATGAATTAGTTCATCTCAACCAATGAAAAACTGAGTAACAGGAGACAATACTGTTACATGATATATGTTAATCTACATAGTACACAACAATTTTATTCAGTAAAAAGAGCGTAATATGCTTCAAAAGAGCCAAATTCTCAGCATGAAGGGTCACACTTCAAACCATATAATACAAGAATATTTCAACCAACAATTCTTTATATAAATAAAGCCTCTGGGAAACCCTTTGGGGTTTCTCTTTAGAACTAAAACAAGTGTAGAGAAGAGCAATTAAATAATTCAATGGTATTTAGGACCTCAGCAATGGAGAAAGATTAACTGGACTAAATACATTCTTTCTAAATAAGTTGCAATTAAAGCAGATTTCTGCTTAAAAAAATAAATAAGTCAGCAGCTACAAATAATGCAGCTGCTGAATTTTAATAATCGTGCACTCACCTGTCCCAGGGTCCAGCTATGTGAGCGTACGAAGCCCTGCTCCTCTCCCCCTTCCTCTGTGGCACCAGCATTGTAACTATGGGTGCCCAGCTATGACTTCGCAGCTGAGTGGGCACCCACTGAGACCAGTGACGTGTCCCAGATGATTTCTCAGAGGGAGGGGGGAGAGGCGAAATTACTTCTGGCTCTGTGGAGCCCAGGGAGGAAGTGGGAGCTGGGACCTTCATTTTTTAGGGCTTCCTCTCCCCCCAAACAAATGACATGCCAAATGTTTAATGTCAGGGGGTCACCTTCCTTAAAGTGGAAGTTCCATTTTTGGGTGAAACTCCGCTTTAAGAGAGGTACTGTATCATCACTTTGTGTATGAAAATGATCCATATAGTAAACTCAGAAAGAAGTTTACATGATACTCATTCTGACTGGAGAAGAATTAAATCGGTTATAACTGTGGATATGTGGTATAGTTCTTTATGGAAGCTAGTTCTAGCTGATTTAGTGGCTTGCTTCAATAGGCCTGATGTGTTTCTAAATGTTCAAAATACAAATATACATTTGTCTTCCCATGAAAGACGTGTGTCTTTCTTAAACACTTTCTTGACCGGACATTTTTTAAACTTAGATGTATGCATCAGTTTGACATTGGGCCCTGAGAACTAGAAACACACACAGTTATGCATTCCTTGTTCTCTGCAAGGTAATTCTCATAGCAAGGGGCATTATTTTATGTGGACTTAAAGCTAAATTATGGGCCCCTCCCTGCACCCCTCTAACTGATTGCAGGCATTAAAAACATACCCAAATTCCCCTTTCACTCAACTAAATCTGCAGTCACGTGATGCTCAGGTCTCTAGTCTTCCCTTTTCTTTTGTTTACAGGAGGTTGCGTCCTTCTTTGAATGTCCACTTCACCACTTGCATGTTGTTGACACTTCCCTTTTGGTTGTCCAAATCCTCTCAGCAATTATAAAAGAGTCTTTAGGTGATGACACAAGGGTACCATTGGAGACTAGCCAGTGTGTGGGTATTTCCAGCACTGGATGATCCCCCCCCCCCCCCCCCAAAAAACAGGCATTCATCCTTGGGTAAAATCCAATACAGGGTCAACACAACTTTGTTTAGGTTACCAAGGTCAGGATCCTGCAGCTTTCTTGCAAGCAGCACAAGGAATTATAAAAAAAACACCTGAGGGGCCAGGGAGGAGCTGGAGGGAGGTGCGAGGGGAGGGAGGGAATTTTTGCCTTGTGATAAATGTTCAAGAGGTGTATTGTGGTCATGAAGGAGTTGACTTATTTGTTGATTTTAAAATGAAAATTAATACAACTTAAAAAAAAAAATTGGTACATAAATTGCAGCCATTAATAGATGAATGCATTCAGGTGTTGGATATTGTAAATCAAGTACACTTTGCATAATCTCTGGTGTTTTGCAATCTGCAGCCTTTCCATTAATAAGGGGTTGAAAGCACTTTTAGATTGAAATGTGCATTTTTTTTTCTAAGGACAAGTACCAAAGGCAAAATTTAAATAACATACACCTGGTTGGTATACTTGATATACTTATCATAAGCGTGACACACAGAAGAATATGGGTAGTAGAGATGGACCGAACGACCCCCTGTTTGGTTTGCGGCGGAACTTTTGAACATTGCAAAAGTTCGGAACTGAATAAGGTGCCCCTTTTGAAGGCAAGTAATTGGGTAACCAATGGTTATGGGGGTCTGGGTATTGCCCTGGGGGGCATGTATCAATGAAGTTTGTAAAAAACATAATTTTATAAATAAGCAGTGATTTACTGATGCTTAAAGCGAAACCATCAAAATGAGAAATAAATATAAAAATGAGAAATTCCTTGAAATATAGTGCCTGGGAGGTCCCTTTAGTGTGCCTGTAATGTGGCACATCTGTATGTGTATAGAGCCTTCTGCTGCAAAAATGACATTCATAAAGCGAAAAAAAAATTCCATTCAAGCTTTCTTTATTTTATAATCCTTTCATGCCTAAGCCCATTTCTGACATTTGTTGCTTAGAAGTTAAAATCCGTATTTTTTGCTAGAAAATTACTTAGAACGCCCAAACATTATATATATATTTTTAGCAGAGACCCTAGAGAATAAAATGGCGATCGTTGCAATTTTTCTTACTAAATAGTAGTTAGTCCAATTTTGTTGATGATGTTATGCAGAGTAAATAGATACCTAACATGTCATGCTTTGAAATTGCACACACTCGTGGAATTGCAACAAACTAGGGTACCTAAAAATCTACATCGGTGACACTTAAAAAAATAAAAATAAAATGTTTACCAGGTTAGAGTTACAGAGGAGGTCTTTTGCTAAAATTATTGATCTCACTCTGACGATTGCGGCAATACCTCACATGTGTGATTTGAACACTGTTTACATTTGAGGGCCCGACTTAGGTATGCGTTTTCATGTGTAGACATGGGTGCTTTAACATTTATTTATTTTATTTCTTATTTATTTTATTTATTTATTTTTTTAAACATTAGATTTTTATTGAAAATAAGTGGCAATAACAGGGTGATGTTACAAGTTATCCAAATAAAAATACATCATAGCAGTAGAATGGTACAGTAGGAAGGATGAGTTTAAATTCAAGTAGACATTGTAAGATTAGTAACAGATTACAAATTAACCTCTAAACGTGTGTTGAAGTTGACACCTCAGTGCTCACTGCTTCAACAATTCTTGGGAGTACCTCTCCCCACCTCCAGACACCCCCAGGGGAACATGCTGCATCCACAGGCAAGGGCATCATCCCATTATTCCATTACCTTTATATTAACTGGTACTTTTGGTGTCACTAGCTAAAACCTTAATGCTTATGTCATCTTGATAGGGAGCTTGCTGTAGGTTAATATCTAGTGTTAGAAGTTGGGTCTGTAGAAAATGATGTATTTTGATATTTAATAAAAATAAAACGAAAGAAAAAACAGACCATAAAGAGAACTATAACTCTAAAACTAAGGAAAACTATATCTATAAAAAGATTAAACTCAGAGTGAACTCAAAGCTCAAAGACGAAAGGCTATGCTTGAGGCGTTATCTTGAGCTCCCATTGTGGGCATATAAACTATATCAGAAAGTTACTATTGTTACTATGGTTGTGCCAGTCAATCCAAGGCTTACGTGTTTGGTATCTAGAGATGAGTTCATTATGGGATGCTAGGAACATATCTTTATAGTTAACATGTAGGTTGGTGGTTCTAATTACATTTGTTAGACTGGGAATTTCAAGATTCAACCACTTCCTCAGTAATTCTAAGCGTGCGCTAAGGAGAATTTGAGATGTAATATTCCTATAGGGGTGGGGGATGTCATCAATTCCTAAAGATAGCAGTGCAAAACCCGGTTTTGGTGGTATCTGTATTCCAGAGATAGATTATATGTGTCTGAAGGTTTTGGACCAGTATTTTCTTAATTTTTGGCAAGCCCAAAGAATATGTAATAATGAGCCTCTTTGGCCACACTGTCTCCAACAGAGTGGGGACTTTCGTGGGTCAAATCCAGCGAATCTCGTGGGAGTCAGATACCATCGCAGCATAATCTTCTGGTACATCTCCCATAGTTTACCACCTTTTGTAGCTCTATAAACAGATGCTATAGCATGTTTCCATTGTTCAGTAGTCCATGAGGCCTGCAAATCTATTTCCCATGATCTCATTGAGGGGGTTTTAGTAAAAAAATTTTTTTGATGAAGTGTGCCATAAAATAGAGAAATGCCCTTAACGGAGGTATGGGGACTATGAAAGTATGTATATGTTTTCCAAGGAATATCAGTGGATGTAGCAATGGTAGATGAGAGTAGGTGTGAGATTTGGGTATAAGCATAATGATCCTTAGTTTGTAGTTTATATTCAATTTTGAGTGTCCAAAAAGTTTTTAGAGCGAGGCCAATTTCAATGTCTTTTCTCTCTGTCAAATCTTTTCTCTATGTCGAATATTTTCTCTCTGTTGAATATTTTCTCTATATAATCTTGGACTAATAGAGGTAAGGTTAGGCACATTCGACCACAGGTTCAATAGACGCAGATTGTTATTGTCAGAGTCACGTTGAATCTCCTATTCTATATCAAACTATTGTAACAACGAAAATGAAAATAAAGCATTTATTTATGTCGAATCTTTCGTTTTTCGGATTCTGTGCTTTCGTTATCGTTTGTCAAAACGATAACGAAAATACCTGAAATTCGGACGAAAATGCATTCGGACGAAAACGAATGCACATGTGTAATTGGTATGGGTAAGGTTCTAAATAGGTAAATAAACTAGGGTAATAGCATCATTTTAAAGGCCGCTAAATGACCCAACCAGGTTATTTCCTTTTTATATATTCCTTGAAGTTTTGAAGCAAGCTCACCGAGGAATGGAGTGTAGTTAGCTTTTATTAGGTGTTCTGTTCTATCGGTTAAAGTAACCCCTAGGTATTTAATGCCATCTGTCATTTATATGTAGGGAAATCGGGCTTTAAGTTTCTCGATGATGGAATTATCAAGCCCCAATCCTAAAATATATGATTTTTTGTCATTTACTTTATAATAGGACACTTGACTGAAAAGTTTCAATGTATCATGCGTGGCAGCCAGAGAGGGCCCCACCTCCGTCATAATTATAACCACATAATCTGAAAACAAGCTGATAGAAAGTGTTTGGGTTCCTATCGGAACTCCTGTAATATTGGGGTGTGTTCTAATGCAAATGGTGAGGGTTTCCATTAATTAGTTGAATATCAATGGTGACAAGGGGCACCCCTGCCTTGTTTCATTTGATATGTTGAATGGGGCTGATAGGACGCCTGACATGTAAACTTTAGCTGATGGTTCTGAATATAGAGCCAATATTGCAGATAATACTGGACCTGTAAACCCAAATGATTTTAGGACTTTGGTTAGATAGGTCCAATGTACTCAGTCGAAGGCCTTCTCCGCGCCCAAAGAGGAGCAGAGAAGGCCTTCACCATGCCTGTGCTAGGTGAATAATATTTATCATGCAACGTGTGGCATCGGAAGTTTGTCTATTTTTAGTGAACCCAGTTTGGTCTGGGTGTATGATTGTGGGTAAAATATCTGAGGCGCAAGGCTATAATTTTTGCATAAAGTTTTAAATCCGTATTTAATAGCGATATCGGCCTGAAATTTGACGGAGAAGTGGGCTCCTTCCCCGACTTGGGTAGCATTATAATTAAAGCTTCAAGCATTTCCTGTGGGAAAGAGGCAGAGGCAGCGGCAGATCAAAAGACCTGTAGTAATAGAGGTGACAATTTAAGTTTGAATTCTCTGTAATATTCTCCACTAAATCCGTCTGGTTCCGGTGATTTATTTGAAGGGAGTGATTCAATGGCTTTATGTATTTCATCTTCTGCAAACTGGAGATTTAGGGAGTGAATCTGGTCTGGTGTCAGTTTAGGTGTAGGTAGTTTATTTAAAAACTGGTCAATGATCTCTGGAGTGAGTTGTATCATGTGTGGGTCATCTTTTAAATTATATAATTTGCTGTAATATAAGCTGAAGGCATCAGCAATTTTTGTGGGTGGTATAACTTTTGGTTGGTAGTAGGATGGTGTATATATTGTATGTTTGTGTCTATGTCCCTTGATAGTCTGTGCTAATAGTTTCCCTGTCTTATTGCCTGTGGTGTAGTAATTCATTTACATTTTTTTTGTTTTTTTTCTCTAAGTTTTCAAGTAGGTGTAGTTGAAGGTCAGCTCTTAGGCCGCGTACACACGGGCGGACTGTTCGCCCAACTTTGTTTATCAAACAGTTTCGGCAAACAGTCCGCTCAAAATTAGCATGGACGGACACGGCCACACACAGCACTTTTTGAGCGGACTGTTTCAGCGAACTGTTTGCCAAACAGTTCGCTCAACTTTTGAAATGAACGGACTCGCCCACGTAAGGCGGAGGCAAATCCGCCCATTTCGAGCGCGTGTACAGGTAGGCGGGGCCCGCGAAGGAGACGTCGCGGGCTCCGCCGCCTGGAATGGACTTAAAGGGGAACCCCAACGCCGAAAAAAATCGGCGTGGGGTCCCCCCAAAGTCCACAACAGACCCTTGTCCGAGCACGCTACCCGGCCGGCCAGGAAAGGGGGGCGAGCGCGCCCCCCCTCCTGAGCCGTACCAGGCCGCGTGCCCTCAACATGGGGGGGTGCCTTGGGGAAGGGGGGGCCACGCGGCCCCCCACCCCAAAGCACCTTGTCCCCATGTTGATGAGGACAAGGGCCTCTTCCCGACAACCCTGGCCATTGGTTGTCGGGGTCTGCGGGCGGGGGGCTTATCGGAATCCGGGAGCCCCCTTTAAGAAGGCCCCCCACCCTATGTGAATGAGTATGGGGTACAATGTACCCCTACCCATTCACCTGTGAAATAAAGTACAAAAAAAACACAACACAGAGAAAATATTTTATTGCACAGCTCCGGGGGTCTTCCGTCTTCGCGGGTCTTCTCGCCGGACTCCTCCGCTATCTTCGTGTAGCTCTTTTACTAGCGGAGGAGCCCGGCTTTCTTCCTCCCCGCCACCGGCCTCTTCTCCCGACTTCGGGGGTCTTGTCCCCCTCTTCGGTTCTTCTGCCGGGCCACCGCGCCTTCTTGTAGCTCTTTTGCAGGCGGTGGCCCGGTCTTCTGTCGCCGCTGCCTTCCGTTCTTCTGTCGCCGCCTTCGGTTCTTCTGCCGGGCCACCGCGCCTTCTTGTAGCTCTTTTACAGGCGGTGGCCCGGTCTTCTGTCGCCGTCGCCGCCGCCTTCCGTTCTTCTTCTTCTTGTTCTTCTTCTTCTTCCCCAGGAGATGTTGACACGTCGCTCTCTCCGGCCGGAATGCCAGAGCCGCGCTGTGCGGTCACTTATATAGTGACAATGGGGCGGTGTCACATGGTATATGTCACATGGGTTGGTCACATGGTGACCCCGCCCCCTTACGATGTCATAGTCCCCATGTGACATCAACCCATGTGACCAACCCATGTGACATATACCATGTGACACCGCCCCATTGTCACTATATAAGTGACCGCACAGCGCGGCTCTGGCATTCCGGCCGGAGAGAGCGGCGTGTCAACATCTCCTGGGGAAGAAGAAGAAGAACGGAAGGCGGCGACGGCGACAGCGGCGACAGAAGACCGGGCCACCGCCTGTAAAAGAGCTACAAGAAGGTGCGGTGGCCCGGCAGAAGAACCGAAGGCGGCGACAGAAGAACGGAAGGCAGCGGCGACAGAAGACCGGGCCACCGCCTGCAAAAGAGCTACAAGAAGGCGCGGTGGCCCGGCAGAAGAACCGAAGAGGGGGACAAGACCCCCGAAGTCGGGAGAAGAGGCCGGCGGCGGGGAGGAAGAAAGCCGGGCTCCTCCGCTAGTAAAAGAGCTACACGAAGATAGCGGAGGAGTCCGGCGAGAAGACCCCCGAAGACGGAAGACCCCCGGAGCTGTGCAATAAAATATTTTTTCTCTGTGTTGTGTTTTTTTTTGTACTTTATTTCACAGGTGAATGGGTAGGGGTACATTGTACCCCATACTCATTCACATAGGGTGGGGGGCCGGTATCCGGGGGCCCCCTTCTTAAAGGGGGCTCCCGGATTTCGATAAGCCCCCCGCCCGCAGACCCCGACAACCAACGGCCAGGGTTGTCGGGAAGAGGCCCTTGTCCTCATCAACATGGGGACAAGGTGCTTTGGGGTGGGGGGGCCGCGCGGCCCCCCCCTTCCCCAAGGCACCCCCCATGTTGAGGGCACGCTGCCTGGTACGGCTCAGGAGGGGGGGCGCGCTCGCTCGCCCCCCTTTCCTGGCCGGCCGGGTAGCGTGCTCGGACAAGGGTCTGTTGTGGACTTTGGGGGAACCCCCACGCCGATTTTTTTCGGCGTTGGGGTTCCCCTTTAAGCCCATTCCAGGCGGCGGAGCCCGCGACGTCTCCGTCGCGGGCCCCGCCTACCTTCACACGCGCTCGAAATGAGCGGACTTTCCTCCGAGCGGGAACAGTTTGCTCATTTCGAAAGTAGCCTACACACGGGCGGACTGTTCGCTCAAACAGTTTCAGCGGACAGTTTTTCGGAATTTCCGAAAGACTTTGTCCGTCAAACTGTCCGCTGAAACTGTCCGCTGAAAGCCCACACACGAGCGGACTGTCCGCCCAAACACTGTTCAGCGGACAAGGTTGGGCGAACAGTCCGCCCGTGTGTACGCGGCCTTAGTGTGGGCAATTTCTGAGAGTTAGATTGGGAAATTTGGTGTTTGTTCTGCGTTTCTAGGTCTGCAATTGATTTAATCATTTCCTTAAATCTCCTCTGCTTCTTAACCGCAGCCCATCAGTTGTATAAATATACCCATCATATACGATTTCTGTGTATTCCACAATATGAAAGGATTGGACACTGAGCCTTCATTGTCTGCTAGGAAATTTGATAAGTGCGTCTGGATCTTTTCTTTCAAAACCTGGTTGCAATAAAAAGGTGTTAAGCCTCCACACCGGTTTCATTCCTGGGATAGAAGAGTCTGCTACAGATATGGCTATCGATGCATGGTCCGACCATGTTATGGAGTTCACACCAGCCGATACAGTTTGCAGAAGTGTCTGTTGGTCTACTAGAAAGAGGTTGATTCTAGTGTAAACTCCATGAGGTGGTGAAAAGAAGGTAAAATCCCTCTCATTGGCATGCATGCATCTCCATGCATCGTATAGACCCCACTGGTAAGTAGGCTGTAGCAAAGATGTCTGACATCTGGTGGTAGTAGTAGTTGAGTCTACTAAAGGGTCCGGTGTAACATTAAAATCCCCACATACGATGACTCTGCCCTTTTTGCATGCATCAACCTTTTTCATCACTTTGTTAAAAAAGTGTACTTGTCTTCTATTAGGGGAATAAACATTTGTTAGAGTATACACAAGAGAGTTAAATTCACATATCAGTATTATGAATCTACCCATAGGGTCTTGGAATTGCTGAAGTAGCTTAAAAACCACTGTGTCCCGAATTGCTATTAGCACCCCTCTGGTTTTGGTCTCTGCGTTAGCAGTGAATACAAAGGGAAAACTTTTATGCGTGCATTTAGGAGGTGCTTGTTTACAAAAGTGAGTCTCTTGCGCGCACACAATATCACTGTGGTGTAAGAGCGCTTCATTCCAAAGGGACTTCCGCTTCACTGGGTGATTCAATCCTTTGGTGTTAATTGAGAGTACATTAAGTGGCATATTTAACCACTTCCCGACCGGCACACGCTGATGTACGTCGGCAAAATGGCACGGGCAGGCAAATGGGCGTACCTGTACGTCCCTTTAAATTTGCCGCCCTGCTGGCGGGGGGGGGGGGGGGGGTGGTGTGCCGATCTGGACCCCCGTGAGTCCGGTCGCGGGTCCCACGGACTCAATCTCTGCGGGCATACCCACGATCGTCTCATGGGGCGGCTGAACTAGGAGATGCCATTGTAAACAGCATCTCCCAGTTCTGCCTAGCAACAAGTGACGCTGATCTCTGCTCCATGTGATTGAAGCAGAGATCAGTGTTCACTAAAAGAAAGCCCAGCCCCCAACAGTTAGTAACACACCCCTAGGAACACTTAACCCCTACACTGCCATCCACTGGTTAACCCCTTCATTGCCAGAAAATAATAATAAAAATGCCATAAAACTATCCCTTATTTTGTAAACGCTATAACATTTGCGCAAACCAATCAATAATCGCTTATTGCGATTTTTTTTTTTTTTTTTTTTTTACCAAAAATATGTAGAAGAATACATATCGGCCTAAACTGAGGGAAAAAATGTTTTTTTTCTATATATTTGGAGATATTTATTATAATAAAAAGTAAAAAATTAGTTTTTTTCAAAATTGTCGCTCTATTTTTATTTATAGCGCAAAAAATTAAAACTGGAGGGGTGATAAAATACCACCAAAGGAAAGCTCTATTTGTGGTAAAAAAAGGACGCCAATTTTGTTTGGGAGCCATGTCGCGTGACTGCACAATTGTCAGTTAAAACGACGCAGTGCCGAATCGCAAAAAGTGGTCTGGTCTTAAGCCAGCAAAATGGTCCGGGGCTGAAGTGGTTAAGTGTCAGCATGTTTGCTCTGAAAATGCTGGCTAAAATGTATAGAAAACGTGTGGGTATGATAGTACTCACAGTGAGAGGTATAGGTGGACATAGTCTGCTTACAATCGTTTGTAGTCTTCTGCTCTTCGTACATAGTAATTTTTCATACCCGAAAAGTATATAGAAGCCATATGAGCTGAGTTCAAAAAAGGAGAAAAAAAACAGAGAGAACAAAATAAACAAAACAGAGAACAACATACGGGGTGGGTCATCTTCACCCCGCATTCATTCAACATCGAGGAGGTATTCAATCTTTCAAAAGCAGCACTGAGCTGTAACTTGTAATTGGGGAACTAGTTTGGTCCTGGTATAGGGTTTGCTCTGCCCGGGGACACAGGTAGTTGAGCTAGGCAGCCTTTGCTAAATATGGGATTTAGCATTTCTGGTGGTAACTTGCTTCCATACTCGTTCCACTCCGTGAGGGGTGCTAGTAGACATCTTGTTATCTTCCTCGTCTGGTAGGATGTTCCATTCTTTGAGCAATTCAATGCCTTTTTCTAAGGATGTTATAGTGAAAGAACGATTGTCTTTTGTGATGGAAAGCTTAGTGGGGCATCCCCAATGGTAGACAATCTTGTAATTACGTAAGATCTTTGTGACAGTATTGAGGTTTTTCCTCTGTTGCAAGGTGTATTGCGATAAATTGCTGAAAAATTGCAGTTGTTGGTATTTTGACGGAATGGCATATTGCTTCCTCACATTCGCCATTAGTTGCTCTTTAATGTGGAAGAAGTGCAACCTTAGCAGTACATCTCTGGGTTCTTGTTCTGATATGTAAGATGGCTTTGGCAGATGGTGTATCCTATCGATCGTTACGTCCAAGTCACTGAAATCTGGGATTAATACTTTAAACATGGCAGTGACAGAGGGGCAGGTCCGATTGCTGTATAGTTTCAGGAATTCCTCTAATCTTTAAGTTGTCCCGTCTGGACCTGTCCTCCATGTCCGCCATCTTAGCCTTAAGCCAGTCAATATCTGTCTCCCTCTCATCATGAGCATCTACCAAATCATTGATAGTGCACACATATTCCTCCATTTTTGTCTCATTGTGGTCCACTCTATTGCCCAGGTCTTGCATGTCAGTATTGAGCCGATGCATATATGTGGCCATATCTGATTGTAATGTGCTTCGCAATGAGAGTAACATGTCCTTCAATACTGTGTCTAGCACAGTTGATTTTGTGTGGAATATGTTTCTATGGCTTCCGGCAAGTCCCTCATGTCCTCACCGGAATCAGAGGCCTGGCTCACGGCCGGGCTTAATCCATCATCATCTAGCCTGGGCCTGGTTTTAACAGGGCTGCGGGATGAGGGAGTGGAAGGAGAGGGCGATTTTGTTTTGGCGGGGTCCTTATTTAGGGAGCAGGTACCTTTTTATCGCCATCTTGGTCTTATGCTTGGATGCGGCCTTCTGTGATATGTAGGCCTCGGTGCCATCTTGGTCCTCCCGCTCAGCGGGTAAAAGTCAGTTATCCGCTGTGGTTTATGGTGTGTCCAGCGTCTCCCCGACATGTTCCCAGGCTGTGTGGAGTGTGTCACTTTTTGCTGCTATTGTCCCTTCTCGTACGGAGCTCCGGGCTCACACGTGCATTCGGCTCGGACGTCAGGTCACGCCCTATTTTATTTTATTTTTTAACATGGTCTCTTTAACCCTTTCGCTGCCAGGCCCTGTGCTCCATTTTGTACACTCAGGTGGTCAGACCATTTTGGCAAATTTTTCCTTTGTTTTTCTTATTTTTCACGTATAGCTTTCAGAATTTGTGAAAGACCCAAACCATATATTTTCTGAAAGCACATAAGTAGAATAAAAAGGTGCTACTGCGCAAATGTATATCAAACCAACATATTTGCAAAAAATACTCTAAACCCCATTATTAGCAGATAAAAACACAGCTAAATTTACAAAACTCCTGCTTAATCCCTACTAAATATAAAAGCTTAACCTGTATGGAGTTAATAAATAACAAAGTTTTAATTTATTACATTGTGCCCTTTTACAAAAGGGCGCTAAAAAACGAATTGAATTCTAGCTTGGCTAAATTGCTAGCACTTCAGCTGCTGCCTTTTCAGTTGGTAGACTCAACCCCCTTCCATGAGTTTGTGCAATGTGCCGTTCCTCAGTGGTAGGTCCCCAAACGCCACTTTTTCTCACAGAAGGCGATTCCAGCTGTCTACCGGCATGTGGAAGGTAATGTCCATGCCTCGCTGGACAGGGCGGTCAGTGGTAAGGTGCATATTACTGCTGACTCATGGTCCAGCAGGCATGGACAGGGACGTTGCCTATCTTTCACGGCCCATTGGGTCACTCTTCTGGCAGCTGGGAAGGATGCAGGACAAGGGGCAGTAGTGTTGGAGGTTATTCCGCCACCACGCCTCCAAAATGCTACTACTGGTTGTGACACACCTCTCTCCTCCACCCTCCTCTTCTTCTTCTTCCCTCATGGCCTCTTCCAGTGCTTTGTCCTCGGAAACCAGCGGTGCTCCGTAGGCATTCAAGGGGCTATGCAAGTACGCAGGCAAAAAGATGCCATGCCGTGCTTGCGCTGGTTTGTTTGGGAGACAGGAGCCACACTGGGGCAGATATTTTGTCAGCTCTGCAGGGGCAGGCCGAGAGGTGGTTGACAACATGCCAGCTTAAGCCGGGAATGGTGGTTTGTGACAATGGCACCAACCTCCTCTCCACCCTCCGACAGGGACAACTCACCCATGTGCCCTGTGTGGCTCACGTCCTTAACCTGGTGGTGCAGCGGTTCTTGGGCAGGTACCCAGGCTTGCAGGATGTCCTGAGGCAGGCCAGGAAAGTCTGTGTGCATTTCCACTGATCATTTAATGCCTGTGCTCGGCTGGCTGAGCTCCAAAAGGAGTTGAACCTGCCCAAGAACCGCCTTATATGTGACATGCCCACCAGGTGGAACTCAATGTTGGCCATGCTGCAGTGGCTGCACATGCAGCAAAGGGCCATCAATGAGTACCTGTGCGACTACAACACCTGGACAGGGGAGCTCGGTTTTTTTTACCACACCAGTCGGGCATGATCAGGGATGCACTGTCCTGTCACCATTTGAGGAGGCCACGAGGATGGTGAGCAGTGACAGTGCATGCATCAGTGACACTGTACCTCTTGTCCACCTCTTGGAGCATACGCTGCGTGGAATAATGGACAGGGCACTTGAGGCAGAACAGAGGCAGGAAGAGGAGGACTTTTTTGCCTCTCAAGGCCCCCTTCATCCAGACAGTGTTCCTGCTGTCCCACCCATCACACAGGAAGAGGAGGAGGAGGAGGAGGCTTGTGTCAGCATGGAGGTGGAGCCTGGCACTCAGCATCAGCAGTCTTTTAGGGATGATTTACAGTCCCAAGAAACACGTGGACTTGTACGTGGCTGGGAGGAGGTGGCTGCAGATCATGTTGTACTTAGTGACCCAGAGGACTCCGGACTGAATACCTCAGCTAACCTATGCTGCATGGCCTCCCTGATCCTGCAAAGCCTGCGGAAGGATCATCGTATTCTTCGGATCAAGGAGAGGGGCCATTACTGGCTGGACACTCTCTTGATCCACGGTACAAGGGTAAGGTTGCAGACCTTATCTTGCTGTCACAGAGGGAGCAGAGGATGAGACATCTCTGGGGGGCCTTGCAGAAAAGTCTGTGCAACGCGTTCCCAGAGACTGGGAGGTTACAAACTCCTGGTCCTGGACAACATGTTGCTGAGGCTTTGGTCAGTTACAGAAGGAGTAGTGGAGAAGGTGGCCATCTCACTAATGTGTTCAGACAATTTTTTATTCCTCAGCCCCAAGGTATGATCGGTTCCAGCAACCATCACCAGCGTCTGATTTATATGGTGCAGGAATACCTAGGGGTAAGGTCAGACTTGGACACCTTTCCAACCGAAAATCCTCTGGCTTACTGGGTCTTGAGGATGGATCACTGGCCAGAGCTTGCACAGTATGCAATTGAGCTACTGGCCTGTCCTGCATCCAGTGTTCTTTCACAATGCACCTTCGGTGCTGCTGGCGGCTTTGTTACCGATCACAGGGTGTGCCTGTCCACAGACTCGGTTGATCGATTGACCTTCATAAAGATGAATCATTCTTGGATCACCACCAGCTACCAAGCACCTGAAGCTTATGTAATCGAATTTTTTTTTTTGAAATGTCACATACCTTCAAGATCTATGCTGATGCTGAGTGACTGTCCTGTTATGTTGACTGACTATCCTCTTCCTCCTCAATGATCCTGCTGATAGCTTGGTAGAACATTTTTGGTTCTGGGTGATGCCACTAGTGGCTAAGGTCCAATTTTTCAGCCCCTGTTTAACAGGGGCATGTAATTACAATTTTTTATGCAATGCTTTGCAGCAGGGCTCATTCCTGCACTCCAACTAGAGTATCTGGGAGAGGTTGCAGTGTCGTGGCACCAGCACCAGTGGCTAAGACCCAATTTTTCAGCCCCTGTTTAACCACTTGACCACTGGGCACTTAAACACCCTTAATAACCAGACCAATTTTCAGCTTTCGGTGCTCTCACATTTCGAATGACAATTACTCAGTCATGCAACACTGGACCTATATGAAATTTTTGTCCTTTTTTTCACACAAATGGAGCTTTCTTTTGGTGGTATTTAGTCACCGCTGGGTTTTTTATTTTTTGTGCTATAAAAGAAAAAATACAGAAAATTCTGTAAAAAAAATGAATTTTTCTTTGTTTCTGTTATAAAATTTAGCAGATTAGTAATTTTTCTTCATAAATTTTGGCCAAAATTTATACCACTACATATCTTTGGTTAAAATAAGTACAAATTGGTGGATATTATTTGGTCTTTGTGAAAGTTATAGAGTCCACAAGCTATGGTGCCAATATCTGAAAATTGATCACACCTGAAGTACTGACGGCCTATTTCAATTCTTGAGACCCTAACATGCCAGAAAAGTACAAATACCCCCCAAATGACCCCTTTTTGGAAAGAAGACATTCCAAGGTATTTAGTAAGAGGCATGATGAGTTTTTTGAAGTTGTCATTTTTTCCCACAATTCTTTGCAAAATCAAGATTTTTTTTACTTTTTTTTTCACAAAATTGTCATATTATCAGTTTATTTCTCACACAGCATATGCATACCACAAATTACACCCCAAAACACATTCTGCTATTACTCCCGAGTACGGCGATACCACATGTGTGAGACTTTTACACAGTGTGGCCACATACAGAGGCCCAACATGCAGGGAGTGCCATCAGGCGTTCTGGAGCACCCAGGACAATTCTGACATTTCTCTCCTACATGTAAAAATCATAATTTATTTGCTAGAAAATTACATCGAATCCCAAAACATTATATATGTTTTTTAGAAAACACCCTGGAGAATACAATGGTGGTCGTTGCAACTTTTTATCTCGCACGGTATTTGCGCAGCAATTATTCGAATGCTTTTTTTTTTGGAAAAAAAAACAGTTTTGTGCTTAAAAAAAAAAAAAAACAGTAAAGTTAGCCCAATTTTTGCATAATGTGAAAGATGAAGTTACACCGAGTAAATCGATACCTAACATGTCACTCTTCAAAATTGCACAGGCTCGTGGAATGGCGCCAAACGTCGCTACTTAAAAATCCCCATAGGCGACGATTTAATTTTTTTTTTTACTGGTTATATGTTTTGAGTTACAGAGGAGGTCTAGGGCTAGAATTATTGCTCTCGCTCCAACGTTCGCAGCGATACCTCACATGTGTGGTTTGAACACCGTTTTCATATGTGGGCGGGACTTACGTATGCGTTCGCTTCTGCATGCGAGCACATGGGACAGGGGCGCTTTAAAAAAAATATATATATTTTATTGTTCATTTTACTTTATTTATTTTAGTTTGACATTTTTTTTCCCCAAAAATAAATTTTTTGATCACTTTTATTCCTATTACAAGGAATGTAAACATCCCTTGTAATAGGAATAGGGCATGACAGGTCCTCTTTACAGTGTGAGATATGGGGTCAATAAGACCCCGCATCTCATCTCTAAGCTGGGAAGCCTGAAAAAAAAAAAAAAGATTCTGGATTTGATCGTATTGGCGAGTCGGTAGAAGCACCGGAGGGCGGCGGGAGGGGGGGGGTGTCTATGGCTGGGTATTGCAGGGTATCACCGACTATGGCTGGGTATCTCAGAGTAGGGCGTTGCAGAGCATTGCAGGATATTGGAGGGTGTTGCAGAGTGTTGCACGGTATTGGCGGGTGTTGCAGGGTGTTGCAGAGTATTGCAGAGTTAATTTTCGGTGAGCAGCGATGTGGGCACTGCAGATGCAGCCCACATCACTGCTGACACCGATCTCTTCCCCCTCCGCTGTTCCGATCGGTACAGAGAGGGGGAGGGAGGAACCGGCGTCATAACATGATTACAAGTGATCACTCCGTCATTTGACGGAGCGATCACGTGGTAAACGGCCGATATGAGCAGCCGTTTACCGTGATCCGTGATGCGTGATCCGTGATGAGCCGGGTCCTGTGGACCCGGCGGTCACGGATGCTCTTGAGTGCGCTCCCCAGGGGGCGCGCGAGAGCGGAATTCTGGGAGGACGTCATATGACGGCCTCACAGAGTTAAGAAACCGCCCTGTAGCCGTCATTCGGCTATAGGGCGGTTATTAAGTGGTTAACAGGGGCATGTAATTACAATTTTTGATGTAATGCTTTGCAGCAGGGCTAATTCCTGCACTCCAACTAGAGTATCTGGGAGAGGTTGCAGTGTCGTGGCACCAGTGCCTAAGGCCCAATTTAATTACAATTCTTGATATAATATTTAACAGCAGGGCCCGTTCCTGCGCCCACCGAGAGTAACTGTGAGGACTTATAGTGTTGTGGCACCAGCAGCACCACCACCACAACCACCAAAGGCCCAATTTTTCTACCACTGTTCAACAATGGCATGTAATTACAATTCTTGATACAGTATAATAGTTCACAGCAGGGTGCTACAGCGCCCACCAAGAGTCACTATGAGGGCTTATAGTGTTGTAGCAACACCAACACCTTAGGCCCACATTTCTGCAGAGATTATAGGGCAGGCCCCTACTTTTCAAACATCCAACTTACAAACGTCTCCTACTTGCAAGGGAGATGAAAAAACAGGGGTGATATGGTGACAGGGGCTATGTTTTCCAAAAAGCTTAAAAATAGATTTTTTGACTGGAGCTACACATTAAAAATGTACCAGTTCAAATTTAAAAACAGATTCTACTTAACACAACAAACCTACATAGTCCCTGTCTTGTTTGCATACTGCTGTTCTGAGTATATAGGGCCTGGTTGTCCCACGCCTTTGCTCTTTTTAATTTGAGTACCCTCCCCTTAATATCCATACAAGACCCAAAGGGGCTGGTAATGGGCAGGGGGGCTACCCATGCCATTTTTTTCTCAATGATTTTCATCCATATTGCCGGAACCAGATATTACATTAAAACCGCAAGCAGTTTTAAATGACTTTTTTTCCGTTAAATGTCATTATGTGCAGGGACTGTTCTAAACACAGGAAACATGTGCCACTTCATAGGCATACTATAGACACTCCCCAGGCACGATATTTAAAGGAATATTTCACTTTTTTTTTCACTTTAATCGTCATTAAAATCAGTGCTCCCAAACAGCCATTTTTTTTAATTTTTGGCATTGATCCATGTCCCCTGGGGCAGGAGCCGGGTCCCCAAACCCTTTTTAGGACAATATCTTGCATATTAGCCATTAAAATTAGCACTTTTTATTTCGAACGTTCGAGTCCCATAGACTTCAAAGGGGTTCTAAAGTTCGTACGAATTTTCGAAAGTTCTGGTGCGAACCGAGGGGTGTTCAGCTCATCCCTAATCCCTGCTATAGAGGTACTCTTGATGAAAGGAAGAATTGGCCTTGCTGTCAAAAATGTAATATTGAAGTCCCGCTCAAACAGTTGTGGAAAAATCGCTCTTTGGGAGTAGGTGGTACCTTCACACCATAACACTAAAGAATTGTCCTTGCTGTCAAAAATTGCAATGATATGCAGCTGTCAAACAGGTGTGAAAACATTTGTCTTTGGGTGTTGGTGGTGCCTTTAAACCATATCCCTATAGAGGTAATCTTGATGCTGAAAGCAAGAATTTGCCTTGCTGTCAAAAATTGCAATGATATGTGCCTATCAAACATGTGTGGAAAAATAGGTGCTTGGGTGTTAATTGTGCCACTGAAACCTACACCAAAAAAATCATAGAGATCTGGTCACATTTTCCTGCTATGCGAACTGGATGCTGGGAAACTCGCATCCAATATGCATAGGTATGAGCCCAGCCTTAACCACAGGGATAGACCATAATGGATATTTGGTGAAATTTCAAAGAGAGGCACAAAGACACCCATCTGAGAGGGAAATTGCAAGTATAAGTGGTCCATATAAGACTAAACCATCAACAGAAATAAAATAGTTTGTTCTTCCTACTGTACCTGTAAAAACAGTAGGCAGCAGTAAATCCTATGACTAAGCACCGTGTTTGGCGTGAAACATGTCAGCGGCTGTGCAGTTAGTCTGTACATTAGCCTGGATGCTATGATTTTAATCATATTTTTGCAATAAAGTTGAATATTTTGGAGTGCGGCTATCCAGCTACATTTTTTCACAGCAGTAAATCCTAGTTGGAAGGTAACAAATCCAAAAAAATCTCAATTGTTTTCTTGTTCCACTATACTAATTATAGCTACTAAAAACTTCCCATTGACTTCAATGGGGATCACCTTTTCAGTCAAAAGCTTACCTTGTAGGATACCATGCAAATAATTCCTTGACCTCTTCCGTACAGAACCACGACTAATTTGCCGTAGACTGGGAAGCTTTTATACCCCCTTCCTGGAAAGGTACTGCCCCATGCAGTAGATGTGGTTTCTGCAGATTCTTGATGAATTCTGTAGCAACTGATTTGCCAAAAGGGGAGTAATACAGGCCCAATTTCTATGCAAATTTTCATCAGTAGGGGTTATATACTACATGGAGTGTGAGTGTAAAGCATTCTTTGTTGGTAAGATCAAAATGCCTTTTTTTAATTGAATAAGGGGTCATGTTTCCCTTATGTCGAAGAAGAAAATGGAAACAATTAGTGAGCATATGGATTTATATCACTCCTTTCAAGTGTCAAAGATGAAAAACAAATTTTTGCTTTGGAGTATATACCAGTAGGGGGGGATATGGATAGAGTTCTTTTGCAGTGAGAAACTAGATGGATTCACACCCTGGCAGCCACTAGTCACCTCGGTACAGGGGAGGACTGACAACTCATGGGGCCCCCGATCAATAGGGGATCATGGGGCCCCCTTTGTCCCCACTCACACACAAGCCACACCCTCACAAAGCCCCACATACAGTGCTTGCGAAAGTATTCGGCCCCCTTGAACTTTTCAACCTTTTGCCACATTTCAGGCTTCAAACTTCAAATCTGGCCTTTATGGAAGAGTGGCAAGAAGAAAGCCATTTCTCAAAGATATCCATAAAAAGTCTTATCTAAAGTTTGCCACAAGCCACCTGGGAGACGCACCAAACATGTGGAAGAAGGTGCTCTGGTGAGATGAAACCAAAATCCAACTTTTTGCCCACAATGCAAAACTATATGTTTGGCGTAAAAGCAACACAGCTCATCACCCTCAACACACCATCCCCACTGTCAAACATGGTGGGGGCAGCATCCTGGTTTGGGCCTGCTTTTCTTCAGCAGGGACAGGGAAGATGGTTAAAATTGAGGGGAAGATGGATGCAGCCAAATACAGGACCATTCTGGATGAAAACCTGTTGGAGTCTGCAAAAGACCTGAAACTGGGACGGAGATTTATCTTCCAACAAGACAATGATCCCAAACATACAGCAAAATCTACAAAGGAATGGTTCACAAATAAACGTATCCAGGTGTTAGAATGGCCAAGTCAAAGTCCAGACCTGAATCCAATCGAGAATCTGTGGAAAGAGCTGAAAACTGCTGTTCACAAACGCTCTCCATCCAACCTCACTGAGCTCGAGCTGTTTTGCAAGGAAGAATGGGCAAGAATTTCAGTCTCTCGATGTGCAAAACTGATAGAGACATACCCCAAGCGATTTGCAGCTGTAATCGCAGCAAAAGGTGGCTCTACAATGTATTAACGCAAGGGGGCCGAATAATTTTGCACAGCCCACTTTTCATTTTTTTATTTGTTAAAAAAGTTTCAAAAATCCAATAGATTTCGTTCCGCTTCACAATTATGTCCCACTTGTTGGTGATTCTTCACAAAATATAAAAATGTTATATCTTTGTTTGAAGCCTGAAATGTGGCAAAAGGTTGAAAAGTTCAAAGGGGCCGAATACTTTCGCAAGGCACTGTATATATTGCACTGCTACATTACATGCGTTGGTCACAGAATTTCTCTACTGTATGTTCAAAATAAATGTTTAAAGAGTTAAGAAAATAAAGAAAAATAAACTCACATTGACCACATACATTTACTGTGGGGCTGCGTCTCCTGTGAGCAGAATCATATACAGGTACTTGATTCTACACTTGCGGGTCTGTGCGCTGTTTGATTTGACACACCGAGAGCAAATCAACAGAGGCAGAACGGTGGTCTGCCGATGTAAACAAGTCCTCGGAGAGCCTCCCCCACTTACATCAGGGTCCTTAGGGAGCCTCCCCTTACATCAGGGTCCCCAGAGAGTCCCCTCCTTACATAAGGGTCCCCAGAGAGCCCCCCATACATCAGGGTCCCCAGAGAGCCCCCCCCCCATACATAAGGGTTCTCAGACTTAAATCCCCCAGAGCTTCCCCTGTACCTGGCTGTGCACCTCCAACCCCCAGCGCACAGGAGGAGGTGGGGGGGGGGCGCGATCAGCAGCTCTATGGTGCCTGTGGTCCGTGGGATCTCCCTGAGGCTTGTATTTCTCCTTCAGTGTATAGAGTGGAGAGGGGAGGGGCTTCTAACCTGGGTAGCTATAAGTTTCACTCCTCTGTGAGTTGCTCTGCTTGTACACTTTTGCCGACTACTGCCTAGGTCAGAGGCTCCTCCCCTCTCCACTCTCCACTTTATACACTGTGAAGGAGAAATACAAGCCCCAGGGAGATGCCGCTAGTACCATAGGGCTTCCGATCGCCGCCTCCACTGTACTGAAAGCCAGAGGAGCAGGGGGAGATGCACTGTCTTTGCCCCCCAAAACGTTCTTGGATATTAAGGTCCTCATACCCGGTGCTTTTTTAGATATGAATCGCTGTCTTTTCAGAAGTATTTTATTCAAGGAATTATCCCGTAGAAAGATGGGCCAATATTTCTTAAAACTTTTTTCTATACTTTAATGCTGCAAATTAAAACCAGTAATAAATGCAATATCTTGATTATCGTTTTTTTTTTTTTCCTGGATTACAACAGCTCCCCTCTTTTTAACATGTTCATGTCATCTCTGACCTTCACTAGTTCTCTTTCTTTATATCCCTTCTCCTTAAATCTTTCTATCAACGTGTCTGTTTGAGCTATAGTCATTCACGTCATTGCAATTTCTCTTAATTCATATAAACTGTCCTTTGGGTTTGGCATTTACCCACCTGGGATGGTGACAACTTTTAATGGATATGTAGCCATTTTTATCAATGGTTTTAAAATATGTTTTTGTCTTGAGTTTATTATCTTTAAAAATGTCTAAATCCAGAAAACGGATCCCTTCATGGCTCCATTTTCCTGAAAGTTTGATCTGACTGATAAGGATTATTATTTAGATATTCAAAAAATTCTATCAAATCTTCTTCCCTGCCAACCCATATCACCAAATATGGTAATGATATTAAAGAAAAGAAAATTAGAAAGTATCAAAGGGATTTAGAGGACTATAAGGAAGGGAGAATGTATAAATGACACGACAACCAAGAAGCGTTTGTCTCTGCGGAGTTGTCTGTAGAAAGGGATATAGTCCCACAAGAAATTAGAGAGAATATTGAAGGGAGTTTCAATATTCAAAATCATGTCAATAAAAATGACAGTAGCTCTAGAAGCTCACCATGAGTTAGGGAAAGGAATGGTAACTCACAGGAATTCAATTACAGGATCTTATCACGAAAGGGGGAATTTTAATAATAGAGGGAACCCCAATTCATTCTACAATGTTTTGCCAAGGAACAGATATTCTCCTTTGAGAGAAATATCCCCTAGGAGGTATGGCAATAGTCGACCAAGGAAAAACCCCTCACCCCATAGAGATACCTATGAATTTCAAACACCTCGCAATTATTCATATCCACCACCCCCATTTAGGAACCAAAGAGAGTGCTTTAGGGGGAAAAATCGGGTAGAAGTATGAGAAGACCCTATCCACAGCATCAAGGAGACTGGAGGCCCCCTCATCAGGAGAGACCCACATCAGTATTACCCACAGCAACAGTGGGAAGGAAGGTGATGGAAAGACACATATTGACACCCCAGGAAATGGAAAGGAAGCACACCAGAGAAGAAAGAGAGGATGTAGAGGAGGCAGGAAGAAAAAGGAAAAGAGAACGTTAGATTTAGGTTTGTTTCATTTGACTGGTGTGGATTTTGGAGTCTGAATTGGAGGTCCAACAGGAAGGTTTAAAGTTTGGGCTGGCCAAATTCCTAGATATATTTGAGGTCTTTGTGGATAGAGAGAAATTTGAAAGAAAATTAAATATTAAAAAAATATTTATAGAGAATAAAGACATGTATGAACTACCCAAAAGTTTTGAACATAGTGGATTTAAAAATAAATCGACCCAAAATATAGTACATATTAATATATTGATACAGCTAAAGAAAAAACAGGTAAAGGAAAATACATCTACTAAAAAAAAAATCTGGGAAGGCATAAAGGAACTGGAAAGTAAAAAGGATATTGTCATAAGACCCACAGACGGGAGGGGGGGGGGGGGGGGGTTGGTGTGGGGTAGTAATTCTTACCGAGAATGATTATGAGGCAGATATTAATAAATTGCTTTGGGATCATAAAATATATAACAAATTTAAATGAAGCTCCACAGCAAAATTAAAAATTGAAGTAGATTAGTGAGTTAATAAAGGCGTGAATAAAGGAATTTTAGATAAAAAAGAGGCTAGGTATCTTAATGTTAAAGCTACATGTATACCAGTAATATAGCAAATTCCCAAGGTTCACAAGAATAGGGAAAAAACCACCAGGTCGCCCGATCATCAGTGGCATCAATTCATTATATGCAAGAGTTGGGGAACACCTAGATGTATTTCTCCAGCCACTGGCAGCCAATGAAAGAACATTCCTGATTGATAAAAGGAAAAAGGATGAAAGGATACTTTGGTATCATTGCAGGATGTTGAAATGGGGGATACACTATACTGGCTACAGTGGACGTAAAGTCCTTGTACACAAATATTAAGCAGAGTGATGGAATGGAAGCAGTGAAATGGGCCCTTAAAGGAAAAACTGATCTAAAGAAATCACAAAGAGAGTCTGCATATGGCCATGTGCAATAATTATTTCTGCCATGAAAATTAGTTTTTCAACCAAGGGGCATAGCCACTGGGGGAAAAGTGTGCCCCCAGTGTTGAAAATATATTTCTCAGTAAATGGGAAGAGGAGCATATATATTTATGGTGTAGAGCCCTCTGACCGATACGGATAAGGATGAAAGACAAGGATAACATAAACTCGCTTACTTGAAATGGACCTGAAAGTGTGCCCTGGTCTAACGTACGGTATACCAAAATAAGGGGGCATACCTTAAAATGAAATGAATATGAAATGGGTGAAATGAGTACTCATATGAGGAGTGTGCTAGAGTAAGGCCTGATAAAGGGGACGGGTGGGCGGGTATCGCGCACCGGAACCGACGAGGAAGATGGGCGAACGGCTGATTATATATACCACCGGGCTCCACCCATAATTTCAGGCCACCATACTGGCCTTTCTATTTATGGTGTAGAGCCCTCTGACCGATACGGATAAGGATGAAAGACAAGGATAACATAAACTCGCTTACTTGAAATGGACCTGAAAGTGTGCCCTGGTCTAACGTACGGTATACCAAAATAAGGGGGCAAAAACACTCAGGTAGGGGAAGCATTTTATTGAACCAAGACTGTTACTGGGTAAGTTTGACAAAGGCCTGGGCCATCTCAATCTGCGGATTGGGTACGTAACGGGCAAAACAGGAGGACTTCCATCTACCCAACTTTTTGATAACATGGACCGGGACCCCTTGGCGGGAGGCCGTTGAAGCTGCCCCGATGCGAAATGAATGTCCTCAGTAGTGCGCAGGATTGAGGTGAAGGATGCCCAGGAGTATCCTGACATGCTCCATGAACTGGGCTGCGTTGAGAGGTTTTGAGTGAAAGGGTAGAAGTGGGCCAGTCGCTGGTTGATCGGCCAAAAGGGTCAACAAGCGGGAGAGGACAGTAACCGGACACCAGCGGTTGTAGGTCTTATAGAAGTGTATGTCCGTACCTGGGCCAAGCTGCTGTGTCTTGGAAACCGCTAAGTGCAAGATGAAATGGTCCTCGAACCTGACTAGATGGTGCTTGCACAGCATACGTGCCGAGGGGCTACTGCAGGTAAACTCGCCTGGCCGCAGGAAGCCGTAGAAGGCCAGATGTATGGCTGCTTGCAGGACGACACTGACATGGAGACCGAAAGGTGAAGAGGCCAGAATATCTGACATGTCCCTGAACACTTCGCCTGTGATAGGCAGCCGTTTGATGCTGGAAACCGGCCGACGCTTCTGAATGCCGCGCATGAGAGCCCGGACGGCGTGAAAGGTAAATAAGGAGGGCTTGGTAGGGTCCTGGAGGGACGTGAAGTGTTGTACCCCGGCCAAGTACAACCGGATTGTGTTGAAGGACAATGCCAAGTCCGAATGGCAGTAGGAAAGGAAGGCAAGGACTTGTTTGACCCGGGAGGACTCTGTATTGTGAGATGATGCGAAGCGACTAAAGGCCCTCCAGGCCGACTGATAGGCCTTGCGGGTATTGTCTGAGAGGGAGTGATCAATGAGTTGAGTCGCTGCTGACAAGTGTGGGGCTAATCCAAGATCAGTTGAGACCAGTCCGGGATAGCTGCTGATGTTGGTCCGGCTCCGGGCACCTGATCAAAAAATGAAACAAAGTTAAAGCGGGAGAGGGCATCCGCTGCCTGATTAAATTTGCCGGGAACAAAGGAACAATGAAGGTTGAACTGAAACAATAATGAGAGCTGGGTCAGTCGCCGCAGGAAGGACATAATCTGTAGAGACATGGACCTGCCTTTATTAACAATCTCCGCAGTGGCCAGGTTATCTGTAGAAAAGACCACCGTCTGGCCCGACCAGCTGCGGCCCCAGATGTGTGCAGCGGCTACAATGGGATATAGCTCAAACAGGGAGGACGTCTCAGTGAAGCCAGGAATAGCCAGTATCTGTGGAGGCCAGGGGGCTGCGAGCCAGAGGTTGCCAAAGATCGCCGCAAAGCCCGTGGAGGCCGCCGCGTCGGTCACCACCCGAGGTGAAAGGGCGGACACGGAGGGGACGAACAGGGACACTCCGTTCCAAGAAGATAGGAATTCCTCCCACATGGCTAGGTCTGCCATAGCCGCGGAATCCAGGCTGAGTACTTGCTCCGGGTCCTGAGAGTGGGATAATAAGGCTAACAGGCGTGACACGAACGAGCGCCCCTGGGGGATGATGCGCATAGCGAAATTAAGCATACCAAGAAGGGACTGAAGTTGTCTCTTGGTACAAGTTCTGGCATGAGTGAAGTCCCTCAGGACCGTCCTGATGCGGGTCAGTTTATCCGGGGGAAGGCTGGCCTGCATAGTGTTAGTGTCTAGGCTGACCCCGAGGAAGGTGATAGCCTGCGACGGACCCTCCACCTTGTGCTCGGCGATGGGGACATTAAGATTATTGAAGACTACCCTCAACTTACCCAGATCTCGTGGAGGAGAGCCGGGTGGCTCTATCAGCAGGAAGTCATCCAGATAATGAATGACTTCCTGACACTGGGCTACGTGTAACAAGATCCAAGCAAGAGCCTGCGCGAAGGTGTCGAAGAGCCAAGGACTACTCTTGGACCCGAACGTGAGTTTAGTGGCAAAGTAGTACCGCTGCCTCCACTTGATTCCATGCCAGCACCAGAGGGACGGATGGATGGGAAGAAGTTTAAAAGCGTTTGAGATGTCGGCCTTGGAAAGCCAGGTACCTGTGCCTGTTTTCAGAATGGCCTGGATGGCCATGTCTACCGATGCATATTTAAGGGAGAACTCCTCAGAGGGAATAAGAGAATTGAGGCTGGGAACCGTAGAGGAATGAGGCGCTGACAAATCATAAACCAATCTGAGTTTATTAGAGAACTTGCCCTTGACAAGCCCAATAGGGCTGACTCGCCAGGTGCTGAAAGGGGGCTGTACAAAAGGGCCGATGACAAAGTCCTGATCTAGCTCAGATTGCAGCAGTTGGTCGATGGCTTGTTCATCCGTGGCTGCTGACCGTAGGTTCTGGCATTCGTGCGTGAAGTGAGGGAGAGAGATAAGTCCAGTGTGAAAACCTTCCGTGAAGCCCTGGATGAGGAAGGCGGACAGTGAGGGGGTAGGGTGACTGGAAAGGTAGACACTAAGCCATGAAACATTGAGCCGGCTTAGTCAAGACCTTTTGAGCTGCTTGATCTCACACATGAGCCGGGGGTGAGCTCTATGACACTGGGTGCACACATGGAGCAGCCTACACTGACTGAAATTACACGACCCACTGTTGTAGTTGTTGCAGATCGGAGCACCGCCCATGGTCTTAACTGGGCGCCCTAGCTTATCGGTCTGTGGCGGGCGAGCTGGTGCTTGCAGGCCCTGAGCGGTACCCGAGGTAGATGGACCGTCGAAGGGCGGGGCTGCCACTGAGGTAGCGCACCAGGCCGCAGTATGCGTTGCTGACTGGCAGATTGCACACAGAGGGGACCGTAGCCCCGCGAAGTGGCGGCAGAACAGTTTGGTGTCCATGGTGCTCCAGTCCGTAGGGGTCTGGAACTGGGAGAGCCTGGCGGCTGCTTTAGCGGAGAAGGAGCGGTGGTAGTCATAGAATGAAAACCCGCCGTACTTGTACCCCAGGTCAACTACCACATGGAGGTACCGATCCAGCTCCTCCCTCCTGCCAGGGGAGGCTGAGCAAATGATGTCCCTCATCATGCCGAAGGCCAAGGTAAACTCGGTGATAGAGAGTTTCCTGTCTAGTCTGGGATCCTTGGCTTTGAGGACCACTGATACGTCCCCCCAAGTATACACCTTATTCTCTGCCAGCTCGTGAATCGAGATCAGAAGAGAAGCCAAATTGACGTCTTTGCCCTCTAAGATGTCCTTCCTGATGTTTGCTGACACCAAATGAGACGGGTACACTATTGGTGCACCTCCGGAGATACCTGCGGGAGGACTAACAACTGGCTGGGATGCTGGTACTGGCGGAGAAACAGAGGGGTGGGTCTCGAGGAGGGCCACTCGGCCCTGCAGATCTGACATCGAGGTTGTGAGGGACGACACCAGGGTGTGGAGCTGCGAGATAGAGGAGGCGATGGAGCCCAATGAGGCCTGCTGAGCCGAAGCCTCCACCACCGCGGGGGGAGGAAACAGGAGCCGGAAAAGCTCTGCCTTTCTGGCTGTTGCTGGAAAGGGCACACCCCTGCGTCTCAGCTCGGCTGTCAGCCTGGGAATGGTCCATGCTCTGAAGGCCCTTTGGCTGCCATTTTCTGAAACGGATGGAGACAATGGAGCCGTGAGGTCCTCGCTGTCAGCCTGGGACATGGTGGCAGAACGTGGGTCTGATGAGGCTACAAGCCCTCTGATCCGGGTTTTCTCCTAATACGGACCTACAAGGGGTGACATGGATTATAACTGGTTGGAGACTCCTAAAGAAATACCTGTTTTAAAGAAGGATGCTTTGCTGAAGGGCGTTTTCCCACTAGATGATTATGCTTACCTAAGGAGGCACCGTCCGACCAGGTGCAGGCTGGACCTACTGAACTCGACTGACCTGAGGAGATGAAGGTGAAGTTTTTGTTTGAGACTCCCACCTAACGAAGGCTAGCTAACAGTGGAGGTGAGACTTCAGACATGAGATGAAAATGACACAAATGAAAGAAACAGATGAGATTTTCTCTTCTCTTCCCCCCTACCCCCTTTTATTATATATATATATATTTTTTTTTTTAATCCTTTTTTTTTTTTTTTTTTCCTTTCCCCCTCTTTTTTTTTTTTTTTTTAATCGCGAAATGAGGCTGACGAGCAAGGGCCCCCCGATAAGAATCCAACATTGAAGAATCAACTGGACTAGAAGCGGGAAGCGATACGTGACCGTGATATGAGTAAATCTGCCATGACAGAGATCCGAATCGCCATGCCACAAACTTGCGACCGAGCACGAAACGGAAACTGGAGCATGTACTGAAATGAGGCCATTCCTGGGGCACGCCGGGACGAATTGGTCCATGAATGTGAATTATTCGTACCGGAACGTGATAGGTGAAATGAAATGAAACCCATGACAAAGACTGGAATCAGAAGACGAGCCCATGCACCTAACAGATGAATCCTGTCTTTGGAGCATGTACTGAAATGAGGCGTAGCAGCTGGGCACACCGGGACGAATCGGTGCATCCAATAAATGCAACAAGATTCGAATCGGAGCGTAATAAGTGACAGAAATGATATCCCATGACAGAGACAGGAATCAACGACTGGACTGATGGTAGCAACAAAGAATCCGTCTCTGGCGCATGTACTGAAATGAGGCGTAGCAGCTGGGCACACCAGAACGAATCGGTGCATAAATAATATGCGACAGGATTCGAATTGGAGTGTAATAAGTGACAGAAATGATGTCCCATGACAGAGACAGGATTCAACGACTGAACTGTAGGTTTACCAAAGATTCCGTCTCTGGAGCATGTACCGAAATGAGGCGTAGCAGCTGGGCGCACCAGGACGAATCGGTGCATAGAGGAATGCGACAAGATTCGAATTGGAGCGTAATAAGTGACAGAAATGGTATGCCATGACAAAGACAAGAATCAGGGACCGTGCGTGAACCTGCGAGTGATTCAGTCTCTGGAGCATGTACAGAAATGAGGCCGAACCCTGGGGCACTTCAAAGCGAATCGGTGCACCGGAGGTGCGACAGGATTCGCGCCGGAGCGCGGCTAGTGACAGAAATGATTTGAAACAGTAGAAATGACTGGGACTGAAATGATTGAAACGAGATGAAATGAGACACATAACATAATTGCATGAATGAAGAGACATATTCGAACTGGAGCAGACCAAGCGAAACGTGCGGACTGTTTGCCTTGTCGTAACAAGCAGTCGGCTGTGAGTCGAACGATTCGACCGCTACAAATAGAAATGCTCGGGCAGTCGAACGGTTTCGAATGCCGTACCTGCGAATGAATCGCCTGACGTGGCATAATCGAACGTGTCGAACGATAACGACTACATCGAAAGTAGAATACAGTGACATGCGTACGAGGCCACCGAAAACATTCGATATGAAAGAACCGAGCGGCTCGTGAGTACAAGCATGATGACGGTACATTGAAAACATAATGAAAAGAGGGTGCCGAAGCCCTACCTGCGACAGCCGGCCCGAGGCGTAGCGACAAATTCGATGGGTACGACGACACTCCGACGGCGAAACCTACGGACGCTGATGGACGAGAGACGGTTTGTCCAAAAAATTGGAGACGAATAACGCGGGAACTGACGAACAGGCTCAC
The DNA here is from genome assembly GCF_037356315.1 of Lithobates pipiens. Lineage (NCBI taxonomy): Eukaryota > Metazoa > Chordata > Amphibia > Anura > Ranidae > Lithobates > Lithobates pipiens. The sequence continues at coordinate 181,003,047 of NW_027507785.1, forward strand.
TGCGTCTGGTCTGGATAGTCGGCCCTTGATATCTGACGTATCAGGTATTGCGCACCGGAACCGACGAGGAAGATGGGCGAACGGCTGATTATATATACCACCGGGCTCCACCCATAATTTCAGGCCACCATACTGGCCTTTCATATATTGTCTCTTCTTCCTATTCAAAATCAAACAAATGCACAGCACAAACATTGGGGCATGCTTCAGGCAAGAAGAAAGGCTGAATATTTACACTGGGCATTTTGGGAAACCAGCAGGAAACATGTGTAGATCAAGCAGTGAGAAACACCACAGAAGTATACAGCTAAAAAGTTGTATAAGCATGCAGAAATGAGGCAGCTCATATAGAACAAACCTCTGCCATAAGGAAGGGATGCACCAGAAATGAGGCAGCTAAAAAAAAATAAACACATGCCACAAGCCAAACACGAAAGTGGATGTGCTAAGATAAATTAGGCTGTTGAAACGCTTACCATGTAGAAAACCCCAAAATTCAAAAATCCGAAGTAATAACTAACTAATAATAACTATTACTAACTATTAAAATATAGATATTGTAATTTCCTTTCAAATTTGTCTGTTAGTGAAAGTAACGAATACAAATTTATCTGAAGTTACTATTTATATGAAATAACAAATGCAAAATCAAAACGAATGGAACGTAACAAATTAATAATATGTAATAATAATAATAATAATAAAAAAAATATTATTAATTCAATACATTACATTAATTTAGATGCAGCATTCGTTATTTCAGATAATTCATAACTTCGGATAAATTAGCATTTGTTACGTTCATAAACAGCCAAATTTGAAAGGAAATTACAATACCTATAATGTAATAATTATTATTAGTGAGTTAGTTATTATTTCGGATTTTTGAATATTAGGATTCTTAAATTTTCCAATTTGCGAATTTACTAATTTTGAATTTAAGAATACTGCATGTAAACAAATTAAACATAATGAATTCAAATTTTTCTGAAGCTACGAATTGAAATACAGACTATCGATCATAACAAATGACCCGAAAAACTAAAAAAATAAAAAAAACAGAATGAAAATTAACAAATTTGCACATGTTTAACCACTTGCTTACTGGGCACTTAAACACCCTTCCTGCCCAGACCAATTTTCAGCTTTCGGTGCTCTCACACTTTGAATGACAATTACTCAGTCATGCAACACTGTACCCAAATTAATTTTTTGTCATTTTTTTCCCACAAATAGAGCTTTCTTTTGGTGGTATTTGATCACCTCTGTTTCTGTGACAGAATTATGCAAATTATTAATTTTTCTTTATACATTTTGGCCACAATTTATACTGCTACATATCTTTGGTAGAAATAACCCAAATTAGTGGATATTATTTGGTCTTTGTGAAAGTTAGAGAGTTTACAAGCTGTGGTGCGAATCGCACAAAATTGATCACATCTGATGTACTGGTGGCCGAAAGTACAAATACCCCCCAAATGACCCCTTTTTGGAAAGTAGACATTCCAAGGTATTTAGTAAGAGGCATGGTGAGGTTTTTGATGTTGTCATTTTTTTCCCACAATTCTTTGCAAAATTAAGATTTTTTCATTTTTTATTTTTTTCCACAAAATTGTAATAGGTTATTTCTCTCACATGGCATGTGTATACCACAAATGACACCCCCAAAAAAATTCTGCTACTCCTCCTGAGTATTACAATATCACATGTGTGGGACTTTTTCACAGCCTGGCCACATAGAGAGGCCCAACATGCAGGGAGCACCATCATGTGTTCTAGGAGCATAAATTACACATCTAACTTGTTGACTACCTATTACACTTTTGAAGGCCCTGGAGCACCAGGACAATGATACGTGACACTGATGACAGATGGTACTGAAACGTGGCAATGATGACACTTATACGTGGCACTGATGACAGATGGCACTAATATGTGGCACTGATGACAGATGGCACTTATGCGTGGCACTGAAGACACCTGGCACTAATACCTGGCACTAATACGTGGCACCGATGACAGATGGCACTAATACGTGGCACCGATGACGCATGACACTGATGACAGATGGCACTGATAAGTGGCATTGATGACACGTGACACTGAAAACAGATGGCACGTGACACTGATACGTGGCACTGATACGTGGCACTGATACGTGGCACTGACAGATGGCACTGACAGATGGCACTGATACGTGGCACTGACAGATGGCACTGACAGATGGCACTGATACGTGGCACTGACAGATGGCACTGATACGTGGCACTGACAGATGGCACTGATATGTGGCACTGATGACACGTGGCACTGGGGACACGTGGCACTGGGGACACGTGGCACTGATGACACGTGGCACTGATGACACGTGGCACTGGGGACAAATGGCACTGATGACACGTGGCACTGGGGACAAATGGCACTGGGGACACGTGGCACTGATGACACGTGGCACTGGGGACAAATGGCACTGACAACAGGTGGCACTGAGGACAGATGGCACTGGGGACAAATGGCACTGACAACAGGTGGCACTGAGGACAGATGGCACTGACAACAGGTGGCACTGAGGACAGATGGCACTGGGGACAAATGGCACTGACAACAGGTGGCACTGAGGACAAATGGCACTGACAACAGGTGGCACTGAGGACAGATAGCACTGGGGGCAGGTAGCACTGGGGTGGATGGCACTGAGGCAGGATGGCACTTTTTTTTTACTTTTTTTTTTTTTTTTTACACACTCACGGCTGCTGCAGCCGTTCATCTCTCCCTCCTCACACGCTGTCTGTGTGAGGAGGGAGAGCGGCGCTGAGAGATGATCTCATATGTTTACATATGAGATCATCTCCCATTGGACACGCCGATCGCGCTGTAAACGCCCGCTGTGATTGGCCGTTTACAGCAATCTGTGTTTGCCTGTCTCCGGGACACACGGCAAACACAGAACTTCCCCGATGCGCGCCCGCGGCGGCGCGCATTGCGGAAGTAAATAACAGGACGGCCTCCCGGACTAAAGCGCCTGCTCTACGGCCGTCATTTGGCTATAGGGCGGGCGCGAGGAGGCTAGAGAACATCAACACACTAAGGGCCCATATACATCAGTAGGATCCTATCATGGTGCACATTGTGCATAGATACAAAACATTGCAGTGCTTGATTTTTTTTTTTTAAACCTCCTTTTAAATTACATGCATTCATTGCTATGGGCACCAGGGTTTTGTGAATACTTTCCAATCATTGTAATGCATTGTGTTGCAATGAAATCTATATCTGGATCGTTTAATCATAACAATGCATACAAATGCAACACATAGACAACAATGTGAATAGGTTGTTACCACAATACATAGGTGTGAAGTTAACCTCCAGATTTTTAAGTTGTTTACTTACTGTCACTGTTGCAAAAATGCTCAACTTAAAGTGGTTGTAAACCGAAAAAAAAAAAAAAAAAAAAAAACCCTTTGAGACAAAGGCATAATGAGCTAATATGCATTGCACACTGCTGTGACCAGCGACATGTCTCCTAAAGTTGTTTGCGGGGTCTGGCTCTGTGATTGGCTGGTGCTGCTATGACGTCAAGGGCAGGTAATTTCTTCAGTGCGCATGCGCTGATGATGTCTGCGCAAGCGTATTGGGTAAATATCTCCTACACTGTGCAGGTTTAGGAAATATTTACAGAACCTACAGGTAAGCCTTATTATAGGCTTACCTGTAGGTAGAAGTGGTGCAACTAGGTTTAAAGTGTACATTTGTTATTTATTGACTCATTCCAAAACTGTGAGAAAGCATAAAACAAGTAAAGAATTGCAAAAATGGTCTGGCCAGCCAAAGTCAAAAGCAGAGCACAGGACCTAACAGAAAATGAGTGAATATATGCTTTCTAACAAGTGCCTGGACCTTAAGACCTCTTTCACACGGGTGTTCCATAAGTCCATTTTTCCTCCATTCGTTGACAGATGAATAACGGGCATACATGTATGTCTATGGCATAGTGGACATTACATTTTTTAAGACGGAAGAAACCCCTATTTTTTTCCGTAAAAAAAAAAACCAGAAAAGGATGAAAAAACGGATGTTAGCAAACGATCCGCTTGCCTTCGATCCGCTGACATCTGTTTTTTACCCAAATATGTTTTTTTTAATATGAATATATTAAATAAAGTAACCTGTGACCCAGGTAGTGGTCTAATAAGGAAGTGACATGCAGCACAGTACCCAGAGAGAAGATAGGGAGAGAAGACATGGCAAGGGATGTGTCTCGATTGTCTCATAAACCTGGTGCATGCCAGGGCAGCTATATGGGACAATAGATGTAGAGAATACAGTGATCGCATAACAAAAGATCAGGTCTGGGAGGAGATATTTGTGGAGGTCACACCAAACTAGGAAACGCTCAGTGAGAAGCAGCGTCATATACGTGGTTAGCAGTTTTGGGGCTGGGGGTGGGGGTGGCATGGTGAGACTTGTAGTACACCAATATGTCACTATTAGCATCCCGACCTTTGTGTCCTGGCCTTCAAGGGAAAACCCTACCCTATGACCCCTTTCACGCCAGGGCAGTGCCGGCATTAGTGGTAAAGTGCCGCTATCTGGGCGCTTTTAACCCCCACTAGTGGTTGAGGAAAGGGTTAAGTGTCCTTGTTGTGGTGCTGCCGAATCATTTTGCAGACACTTTGGCAATGCTGCCATTCATTTAAATGGGTGGGGTGTTTTGGTAGCATTGTATACACCGCTGCCAAAACACCCCAAAGATTCTGCTTGCAGAACTTTTTCTAACGTCCTGCAAGCAGGTCACTCCGGTGTGAAACCACTTGGACTTTCACACTGGGAAGGCATGAGAAGTTCTTTTCAGGCACTTTACAGGCACTATTTTTAGTGCTAAAATGTCTGCAAATTGCCCCAGTGTGAAAGGGGTCTAACTGGGCATCCCTCAGGGAGAAGCAGCATCAGATACATGGTAAGCAGTTTGGAGGATGGGGGTGGGGTGGCACAGTGAGACGTGTAGTACACATGTCACTGTTAGCATCCTGATACTTGTAGTCCACCTATATGTCACTATTAACATGCCGACACATATAGTCCACATATGGGTTTCAAATAGTATACCTAATTGTCATTTTGGAGTTCTTTCTGTTCATTGTGTCTACTGTTCCTTGCTTATGCAGGAAAAAAAATTGTGATGCAGTGGAGATCACATAGGGACCACTATAGGCGTGAACTGAAAGAAGAGGCTGATGCAAACTAAAGTGGTGCAGGAGCGACTAAAAAAGAAGCCCATTTTTTGACATGTTGAACTTCATACAAAATGTGATGGATTAAGTAAGGGAATAACACTCTTTAATACCTTTTTTTTTCTTCCCAACATTAACCACTTGCTGACCAGCCACCACCATTATACAGCGGCAGGTCGGCTCTCCTGCACAAATCGCTGAAGCTGTACGGCCACTCACACAGGCTGAGACTCCTGCTGCACGCTGAGGGAACGTGCCTGTTGATCGGGAGGACGCAATGTCCACCAGTGACCCACAATCACCTGGCACAGAGGCAGAACAAGAATCTGCCAGTGTAAACAAGCAAATCCCTGTTCAGACAGGAGACATGCCAGAGCTTGACTGTTCAGTGATCAGGAACAGTAATTAATGTCATGTCCCTGGTAGCCCATCCCCCTTACAGTTGGAACACACCCAGGAAACACACTTAACCCCTTGATCACCCCTAGTGTTAACCCCCTCCCTGCCAATGTCATTTTTAGATTGATCAGTGCATTTTAAAGTGTAATTTAGGATCAGATGTGTCTGCTGCAATGTCGCAGTCCCACTAAAAATCGCAGATCGATGACATTATTAGTAAAAACAATACAAAATAAATAAAAGTCCCTAAATCTATCCCATGCAATAACTTTTGTGTACACCAATCAATATACACTTATTACATTTTTTTTTTACAAAATATTTGTAGAAGGATATATATCGGCCTAAACTGATGAGTACATTTTTTTTAATATATTTTTTTGTATATGTATTATAGCAAAAAGTAAAAAAATTAAAATAAAAAAATTCTAAATTGTCGCTCTTTGTTTATAGCAAAAAAACAAAACAAGAGTGCGCATGCGCGGAGTATCCAATATGGCCGCTTGAGCCGGAGCTCCGCCGAGTCCAGCGCCCACGACTCACACCGCAGACAGCTCAGCCAAGGTCGAAAACGGGCGATCCGTCACCCCCTCATCTCGGGGAAGCTCTCCGTATGCCCGGAAAACCAGTCCGCAGAGACCTGGTACCGCAATTCGACGGGACTCCGCCGACAGGGTGTACCAAGATGGCCACCGCGGCCCAGCAACACGCCTCAGGGAGAGAAGCACATCCTGAGCCAAGGCAAGTGATTGCTCCAGCCTCCCTCACCTATACCCCTTACCACCAAAGTGGGGCCTTGCAACCCCCCACCCCATCTCCAGCCTCCACGGAATCTCTGCTTGGCAGAAGCTTCGGGGATCCACCATATTCCCCAGCGAGCCCTACTCTTATCCCACCACCAGGGGGATCCTCTCCTTCCCCCCTATCAGAGTCTGGCACACACACAGATGATCTTCTCCTAAAAATGTCAGCTCTCCTGGAAAGGGGCTTAGCATCTACTGCTGCTAAAATTACGGGAGACATTAAAACGGATTTTCAAAACCTGGGTGCCAGGATGGAAACGATAGAACACAAGCTTGACATGACAGTCTCGGTAACCAATCAAAATTCAGAGCATATTCAGACTCTGCAAGATAGGCTTGATACCGCCATACTCAGAATCGATGAACTCGAAAACAGATCCAGAAGATATAATTTCCAGATCAGAGGAATACCGGAATCCATCTCTGATGTGGCACAAGCTACCCAAGATATCATCAAATCCTTGATTCCAGATATACCGCAACATCGCTTGGAGCTAGATAGGGTCCACAGAGCCCTAGGACCCCCTAGAAAAGATGGATCTCCCAGAGACATCATTGCCAAACCGCACTTTTACCTGGTAAAAGAAGAGATCATGAAACAGTCCAGAGCGACAAAACAACTCTCCTATCAAGGCCATTCTATCCAAGTCTTCGCCAACCTCTCCCCCTCCACAATCCAGAGGAGAAGAGCTCTAAAACCCCATCTACTGGTGCTCGCTCAAAAAGAAATAAAGTATTGGTGGACATTCCCCTTTGCCGTTAAGTTCCAACACAAGAGCAAGACTCATTTTTTCACCAATTTCCAAGACGGAGAAAAGATTCTTCTATCCCTGAGGCTCATCACAACGGAAGCGGACATGGATATTTCAAATCCGAATTATAACCCAGCTAAACGTCCACCTCCAACTAGCCCACTTACACCCCTGTGGAATAAGCAGCTGTCAAAAAGAACGAAGGACCACACCCAGACCTGAGGCCCGACTTCTTCTACACTCCAACTTTTCTAACCCTAACTTCACTTCAAGATGGAGTGTACCAGGGAAACTTCCCCTCACCTGGCGGGAGCTCTGGCTCCTCTGACTTTCCTTGAACATTCTTCCCCTGACTGCGGGACCCATCCACGGTCCCCCCTCTGGCTGACCTGCTCACACGATGGTCTTCTCCCACTTAAAGCCAGGGAACATGGTTTGGACTTCGCCTAGCCTCTGGTCTTCACAAAGCTTTTGTTTTCATTGGACGACGCAGAGACTTCTAGCAAATCGGATCTTTTCCAGGACGGACATTCTGCTTTAATCTTTATAATAGATGCTTGTTCTCCATCCTGCCCCAGCGTTCTGTCCCTCCCTCCCTTCCCCTTCACCCTCCTGACCCCTATCCCCCTTCTCCCCCCCTCCCCCCCCCCCCCCCTTTTTTTTTTTTCTCTTCTTTTTTTCCCTTTTTTTGAGCAGGAAACTGCCCTACGCCTCTTCAAGATAATCCTGTCATGACCCATGCTCTACATAGAGGCCCGCAGTGGGGCAATGCCCCCTTCGTAGTACTTCCTTTTCTACATGCTTGTTTTACGGTTTGGTTCTTTGTTCTATAATTTTGTTTATATAGCCAAACAGAGCGTTAGACTCTGTCATTGACCTCCAATATATACTTAATGCACCTGGTGCTTACTTTATAATCGTTATTTGTATATTGATGTGTCGGGGCGCTGGACTTGGTCCATGTGCCTCCACCTACCCCGCGAAACTCCAATGTTTTCTGGGCTAGGGTGCCTGCCCCTAGAGGAGCAGGCGTTTTCGGTAGGGGTAACCTCCGGGGGACGGTTTGGTCCCCAGGGGCTTGCCCCGAATCATCAGAGGAGGTTTCCTCAAGATTCTTCCTCTCCTTCTCTCTACTCTCTCTTCCTTTCCTCTATCTCTGATCCATTACCTCTTCATCTTCATCTTGATCTATCTTCGAGATTCTCAGTGGTCACTCACTATTTTCTCTCCCTCCAGGCCCACACAATTGTTTCTCCTAGAGAAACGACCCTGCTCGATGGACTACAAAATGGGACGTTAGACCCCCGTGACTCTCTGGAGGCTCGTGACGAAGGAATGGTAAGCATCCCCTCTCTTTGTTTTCATGGCTGACCACCCGGGCTCTAAACTCAGAATAGCTTCTCATAACGTTCAGGGCTTGAACTCCCCTATTAAGAGGAGAAAGATGTTTGACAGTTACAAATCCCTGAAATTGGACGTAGCTCTGATCCAAGAAACCCATTTTCCTGATTGGTACAGCCCAAACTTCTTACACCAGAATTTCCCCCAGTTTTATTTAGCAAAATCTGAAAACAAAACAAAAGGAGTGGCGATCTTATTCGCTAAATCTAGTAATTTTGTCTGGCAGACGGATTTCAAAGACCCAAAAGGGAGATTTATCCTCGTTAAAGGGACAATAGATGGCCAAATTTACTCCTTCATGTCTTATTACGCACCTAATAAGGGACAACCCAAATTTTTCCAATCCATGATGGCCACTCTTGCCCCCCTTCTGGAGGGCAACGCGGTCCTTGGAGGAGATTCTAATGTTGCTCTGGATCAAGGTCTGGATAAATCGAACACGTCCAAAAGTAGGCTCATTCGTCCCTCTAACACCAGCCTTAAATTTGCTAAATTAGTTCATACTCACGGACTGGCAGACTCATGGCGTGAAGCCAACCCGACAAGTAGGGATTTCACCCACTTTTCCAACCCGCACCAATCCTATGCTAGGATAGACCACATATTATTGCCTACATGTTTACTGCCCAATCTTGTCAACTCCAAAATTGTAGACACTGCCCTCTCAGATCACTCTATAGTCACTATCACTATGCAGAACTCCATCCATAAAGCTAAGCATTTCCACTGGAGACTTAATGAGTCAATTTTAACAGAGCCCTCCAGGGTGGCAGACATCAATAAAGCGCTTCTTGACTATTTCGATCTCAACAGGACGGAGGGTATTTCAGCAGAAACCTTATGGGCTGCCCACAAAGTCTCAATAAGGGGGAAAATTATTCAAATAGCATCACAGATCAAACGTGAAAGAGAGGCTGACATTTGCAGGCTTGAAAACACGTATGCTGACCTCAGGGCCCAACACAAAAGAGATCCCCACAGAATTCCCACCTCTCTTCTGGACTCAGCTAAGCTTGAGCTAAATCTCGCCTTGACGGCGAGGGCTGAGAAACATTTGAGATGGACCGGGGCCAAATTTTACTCACATACAGACAAATTAGGGTGAATGCTAGCCAATAAACTCTCTCCTAAGATGAGGTGCAGGACTATCCCCAAAATCAGGACTCATGACCACATAACCACTTCTGACCCTACTAAAATTATATCTGCATTTCGAGAATTTTATGCCAAACTGTACAAAGACGACCGTCAGGGTCCCCCCAGTCTTACCTCTAATTTTTTGGACTCTTTACCCATCCCATCCCTTTCGGACGAACACAAAGCTATCATGGAAGAGAGGATCACCGTAGAGGAAACCTTAGAGGTAATAAAGAATTTAAAGAAGGGCTCAGCCCCCGGACCGGATGGTCTGTCGGTGCCCTATTATAAGTCTTTTGCAGAGACCTTGGCCCCTTACATGACAAATTTCTTCAACGAAAAGGTGACTGGCTCTCCTCTAAACCCGGATTTAAACTCAGTTTTCTTGACAGTGATCCCAAAACCAGACAAAAATCCAGAAGAAGTAAGTAATTACAGACCCATTTCATTGATAAATAACGACCTCAAAATTCTCACTAAAATTCTCGCAAATAGGCTGAACTCCTTTATTCGAACGTATGTCCACAAAGACCAGGTCGGCTTTATTCCAGGTAGACAGGGTCCTGACCAGACTAGACGCACCATAGATGTGATCTCCATCCTCCAATCGAACTGGCCGGGGGGTCCCAAGCAACAGGGTATGATACTTTCATTAGACATACAAAAGGCCTTCGACTCTGTCTCGTGGCATTATCTTGTTATGCTCCTGGAACGATGGGGGTTTGGAGACCGCTTTATGGGACTAGTTAAAGCTTTATATTCTACGCCCTCAGCTATTATCAAATCACAGGGATACCTATCCACCCCTATCAAGATAGCTAGAGGTACTAGGCAGGGGTGCCCTTTATCCCCATTACTCTTCGCAATAGCGATCGAGACACTAGCAATAGCAATTAGGACGAACCCAGACATCAAAGGGGTACTCTGTGGGCCGCAGGAACATAAATGCGGACTGTTCGCTGACGACTTAATACTCTTCATCACCTCCCCCCTTATTTCTCTCCCGAATTTATGTAATACCTTGTCCTCCTTCGCGAAAGTCTCAGGCCTGGAAGTAAACTTTTCCAAATCCCAAGCCCTCAATGTCTCCCTCCCCCCAGCCGTGGTGGATTTACTTAAATTAAATTTCCATTTTGACTGGAATGATCAGGCCATTAAATATCTCGGCATAAACCTCACTCCCAAATTCGAAACTCTATATGAGAAAAACTATCCCCCCATGTACCGCAAACTTGAACAAGATTTAAAAATTTGGTCCACACAAAATATCTCCTGGCTGGGTAAAATTAACGCCGTAAAGATGACCTTGATGCCAAGACTCTTGTACCTCTTCAGAGCTCTCCCAATCCCGATAAGGTTGGACCACCTCCGATCTTTTCAAAGTAAGGTCCTGAAATTTGTCTGGGGAGGCGCAGGTTATAGACTCCCCCAACAAACGCTTTATTTAACACGCAAAAAAGGGGGCTTCGGCCTCCCGCATCTACATAAATATTATCAAGCAGCCAGACTTGCGCAACTCTCAGTGATATATTTTAATGGGGAGAAGCCTGACTGGCTACAAATAGAAAGATTCGCAGCCCCGCATAATACTCTAGACTTTTTACTCTGGACCTTACCTAAATGCAGACCTCCAATTTTGGCTCCCACACTCTCCCACTCCTTTGCCCTATGGGACAAATTAAAGCTGAACCCAAATATCATCTCTAGCATGACCCCTCTGTCCCACATCTTCCGGAATCCCAAATTTCCCCCAGGGCTAGAGATCCAAGCATTCCAATGGTGGCTAGACAAAGGGCTGTACCGAATAGGTCACTTTTTCTACCAATGGGCCACTCTCTCTCGCACAATGCATTAGCAACCTGGACCTTCCGAGAATGGAAAGGTTTAGATTCGGACAAATTAGTCACTTCCTACATAGCTTATGGTTGGACAAACCAAATCACCCTCGTTTCTCTAATTATGAGCTCTGGTGTGGTCAAGCGGTGGAACAAAGGGGGGGGATCTCCATCATCTACGCCTCACTTCTACATCCCTTGGGGAAGTCCTCTTATATGATAACCTGGGAGGAAGATCTTCAGTTTCAGTGGAACCTGGAGTCTTGGCAATCTGCCTTTTCCATGGCCTTCAAAGGAATAATAAACACCTCCCTAATGGAGGCAAGTTTAAAAGTAGTCTCCAGATGGTATCGTACCCCCGCGAGACTAGCTAAGATATACCCATCGGCCGACCCCTTGTGCTTCAGGGGTTGTCATCTGTTGGGCACAATTGCACATGTGTGGTGGGAGTGCCCTAGAATTAGACATTTTTGGAAAAAAATATTCAACATTATTAAAAAGGTGACCGGACACGAGCTCTCCAGGCTCCCGGAAATTGCCTTACTGAATGCGCATCTTCCTCTCATCTCCAAATATAAGCGGAAGCTGATCCACTTTATTCTACTGGGGGGCGAAGATGACCTTAGCTAAATCTTGGAAACAACCTGGGGTCTCCGTTAGGCTAGCTGTAAGAAAGATCTCATGGATTATGTCCCAAGAAAAATTAGCGAGCTCCCTCATGGACACGAAGCAAAAATTTTAACTAACCTGGGAGCCTTGGGCCCAATATGTGGGGATCTCTCTTGTTCCTGGGATCCCCTCGGCTCAAACACTAATCCAGAGTGACCACTGAGAATCTTTTTGACTACTACCTCTTTTCTCTTCCTTGCTTTTCCATCTTTCCTCTTCTTTTCCTGTCTCTTCGGAGGGCTATCCTCCCTTCCCCTCAGGGATACTGATTGCCCTCTACAACAATCCCCCTGAGTTGATTGTAGTTATTACGGGGGGAGCCTGGGAGCTCTCGCCCTTTAAGGGGAGGGGCCCTGTTCCAGTGCAGTGTGAGCCCAAGAGGGGCACGGGGACAGGTTCTCCTCCGGCAACTGGCCCAGGTTGGGTTCATCCTGGGAACTTGAACTCATCCAGCCTTGGTTTAGTACGCCTTTACCGTAGTCCTAGCGGACTCCCCGGATGTCTCCCCCACATCTTTGTTGAAGGGACGCAGGCTCAGACCCGATAGAGCTATCTCTCTATCTGCGTTTTTTCTCCTTTTTATATACAAATTCTCTTCTCCCTTAAAAGGATAAGAAGGTTGACTATTCGTTTTTGGTATTTCGATATCACATTGTTGTTATTCGAGTATTATCTGTCATTTATGATGTTTCGGTATCTCTGTACCCTGCTACTTGAAAATAAAATACTTTGAAAGAAAAAACAAAACAAAAACACAGATGTAATCAAATATGACCAAAAGAAAACTATATTTGTGGGAAAAAAAGGACGTTGATTTTGTTTGTGTACAATGTCGCATGACCGCACAATTGTCAGTTAAAGAGAAGCAGTGCAGTATCGCAAAAAATGGGGCAAATCCTTCCTGTCCTTAACTAGTTAAATTAGTTGGCCAAGTAGTCCAAATCATAGACACCTTTTGAACAGTAATGACACACATGGATCTATGTACTGTAATAAATCCACAGTACTGACCTGTAACTGTACCGACTTGTATCTATCAACATATCTTACCTCAATACAGTGCACTTACACCCCCTTCCTGATCAGACCAATTTTCAGCTTTCAGCGCTCTCACAGTTTAAATGACAATTACTCAGTCATCCAACACTAGGGATGAGCCGAACACCCCCCGGTTCGGTTCGTACCAGAACTTTCGAACGGACCCCACGTTCGTTACGAACGTTAGAACCCCATTGAAGTCTATGGGACTCGAACGTTCGAAATGGAAAGTGCTAATTTTAACGGCTAATATGCAAGATATTGTCCTAAAAAGGGTTTGGGGACCTGCCTCCTGCCCCAGGGGACATGGATTAATGCCTAAAATGTTTTTAAAAATGGCCGTTTTGGCGGGAGCACTGATTTTACTGACAATGAAAGTGAACAAAAAAGTGAAATATTCCTTTAAATATGGTGCCTGGGGGGTGTCTGTAGTATGCCTGTGAAGTGCCACGTGTTTCCCGTGTTTAGAACAGTCCCTGCACAAAATTACATTAAATGGAAATAACACCATTTAAAACTGCTTGCGGTTTTAATGTTATATCTGGTTCCTGCAATATGGTTGAAAATCATTGAGAAAAATGGCATGGGTAGCCCTCCCTGCCCATTACCAGCCTATTCGGGTCTTGTATGCATATTAAGGGGAACCCTGTACCCATATTAAAAAAAGGAAATGCGTGTGGCCCCCAGGCCCTATATACTCAGAACAGCAGTATACAGGCGGTGCAAACAAGACAGGGACTGTGTAGGTTTGTTGTGTTAAGTTGAATCTGTTTGTAATTTTCAACTGGTACATTTTTAAAGTGTAGTTCCAGTCAAAAAAAACTATTTTTAAGCTTTTTGGAAAACATAGGGAAGGGTTATCACCCCTGTATAATTTGTTTTGTCGTCCATCTTTTTTCATCTCACTTGCTGCTGTCTCCTTCCGTTTGCAAGTAGGAGATGTTTGTAAGTTGGATGTTTGAAAGTAGGGGCCTGCCCTATATGCTCTGCAGAAATGGTGGAACAAGGTGTTGGTTTTGCCACAACATTGTAAGCCCTGAAAGTGACTCTTGGTGGGCGCTGGAGCGCCCTGCTGTGAACGATTATATCAAGAATTGTAATTACATGCCATTGTTGAACAGTGGTAGAAAAATTGACCTTTGGTGGTTGTGGTGCTGGTGCCACAACACTATAAGTCCTCACCGTTACTCTGGGTGGGCACAGGAAGGGGCCCTCCTGTGAAATATTATGTCAAGAATTGTAATTACATGTCCCTGTTAAACAGGGGCAGAAAAATTTGGCCTTAGGCACTGCTGCTGGTGCCACCACACTGCAACCTCTTCCATATACTCTAGTTTTTTTGCTGGAATTAGCCCTGCTGCAAAGCATTGCATCAAAAATTGTACTTAAACGCCCCTGTTAAACAGGGGAAGAAAAATTGGGCCTTAGGCTGAGGTGAATATTGCGGTGTATACTGCGGTCAGGGCACGCTGACAATAACCAGAAAATAGCAGAGATAAAGGGGTATATACAGATGTATACTGTGCTGTGCTGGAGGCACACACAACTTCCAATAACTCCTGCAGATGGCAAGTGGGCTCAAATAGAGAACAGCTATGTAGGTGGATTATAGCGGTATGTACTGGGTACAGAGCACGCAGACAGCACGCACTATCTCCTAACACTACTGACTGCAAGCTCTATTATTAAAGATAGATCACTAGCTATATAGGTGAGGTGAATATAGTGGTGTATACTGCGGTCAGGGCACAGACAATAACCACTACACAAGAGCAAGATAGGAAATCAGCCAAAAACGATCGGTGTGTACTGTGTTGAAGGTACACAGAACACCCACTGCTTCAGATGCCAAAACACTACACGAGGCCGCCTCAATGGCGGCCTTATATAGTGTGGGGCGTGCACTACACAGCCTGAGCTATGATTGGCCACAGGCATCCTGCCTGTGGCCAATCATGGCTCTCCTCGCTGCTGGCGCTGCGATTGGCCAAGCATGCGGGGTCACAGTGCATGCTTGGCCAATCATGAGCCAGCAATGCACTGCGCCATCGTAGTGCATTGTGGGCCGTGAGCGCCACACGAATTTTGACGCGAACGGACCAAGAGTTTGGATTTCGCCGAACGGACGAACAGCCAATGTTCGAGTCGAACGTACGTTCGACTCGAACACGAAGCTCATCCCTATCCAACACTGTATCCATATGAAACTTGCGTACTTTTTTCACACAAATAGAGCTTTCTTTTAGTGGTATTTAATCACTAGTGGGTTTTTTGTGATATAAATAAAATAAAACGTAAATTTTGTGAAAAAAATGCCTTTTTCTTTGTTTCTGTCATAAATTTTTGCTAATTAGTAATTTTTCTTCATACATTTTGGCCAAAATTTATACTGCTACCTATCTTTGGTAAAAATAACCCACATTAGTATATATTATTTGGTCTTTGTGAAAGTTATAGAGTCTACAAACTATGGTGCCAATCACTGAAAATTGATCACTTATGATCAGGCCTTCAGTACATCAGGTGTACCTCATTTCTTGAGACACTACAGCCGCGTACACACGTAGCCGTCTGTCCGACGTCCTTAGTCTGGCGGACGTCCGCCAGACTGTCCGTCGGAATTTCCGAACGTGCTACTTGCCCACACACGGCACTTTTTCAGCGGACTAATAGTACTAAGTCTGCCGTACTTTCGAAATGAACAAACTCGCCCCCACACGCGGAGGAAAGTCCGCTCATTTCGAGCGCGTCTCCAGGTAGGCGGGGCCCGCGAGGGAGACGTCGCTGGCCCCACCGCCTGGTATGGACTTAAAGGGGAACCCCCAACGCCGAAAAAAATCAGCGTGGGGGTCCCCCCCAAGTCCACAACAGACCCTTGTCCGAGCACGCTACCCGGCTGGCCAGGGAAGGGGGGCGAGCGAGCGCCCCCCCTCCTGAGCCGTACCAGGCCGCGTGCCCTCAACATGGGGGGTGCCTTGGGGAAAGGGGGGCCGCGCGGCCCCCCCACCCCAAAGCACCTTGTCCCCATGTTGATGAGGCAAGGGCCTCTTCCCGACAACCCTGGCCGTTGGTTGTCGGGGGCTGCGGGCGGGGGGCTTATCGGAATCCGGGAGCCCCCTTTAATAAGGGGGCCCCGGATACCGGCCCCCCACCCTATGTGAATGAGTATGGGGTACAATGTACCCCTACCCATTCACCTGTAAAATAAAAGTACAAAAAAAAACACAACACACGAGATAAAATACTTTATTGCACAGCTCCGGGGGTCTTCCGTCTTCGGGGGTCTTCTCGCCGGACTCCTCCGCTATCTTCTTGTAGCTCTTTTGCTAGCGGAGGAGTCCAGCTTTCTTCCTCGCCGCCGGCCTCTTCTCCCGACTTCGGGGGTCTTGTCCCCCCTCTTCGGTTCTTCTGCCGGGCCACCGCGCCTTCTTATAGCTCTTTTACAGGCGGTGGCCCGGTCTTCTGTCGCCGCCGCCTTCCGTTCTTCTTCTTCTTCTCCTGGAGATGTTGACTCAACGCTCTCTCCGGCCACAATGCCAGGGACGCGCTGCACGGCCACTTATATAGGGACAAGGGGCGGTGTCACATGGCTTTATGTCACATGGGTTGGTCACATGGGTTGATGTCACATGGGGACTGTGACATCGTAAGGGACGGGGTCACCATGTGACACCAACCCATGTGACATAAAGCCATGTGACACCGCCCTTTGTCCCTATATAAGTGGCCGCGCAGCGCGTCCCTGGCATTTTGGCCGGAGAGAGCGTTGAGTCAACATCTCCAGGAGAAGAAGAAGAAGAAGAAGAACAAGAAGAACGGAAGGCGGCGGTGACAGAAGACCGGGCCACCGCCTGTAAAAGAGCTATAAGAAGGCGCGGTGGCCCGGCAGAAGAACCGAAGAGGGGGACAAGACCCCCGAAGTCGGGAGAAGAGGCCGGCGGCGAGGAAGAAAGCCGGACTCCTCCGCTAGCAAAAGAGCTACAAGAAGATAGCGGAGGAGTCCGGCGAGAAGACCCCCGAAGACGGAAGACCCCCGGAGCTGTGCAATAAAGTAGTTTATCTCGTGTGTTGTGTTTTTCTCAAGTCGTCTTCCAGGACGGCACCCTGAGAGATGACTGGTCCACCTGACAGGAAACACAATCAATGAAAGAGGTTAAAAGCCCCCGCCCCTCCCCGTGCTCCTCAGTTTTTGATTGTGTTTCCCCACAGCGAAACCGTTTGTTATTTTTTCCTAGACCCGAAGCCTGGGGCTGGTGGTCTCCCCCTGGGAGCCAGACCAAATGCCTGGGAAGCCTCTGGGTCTGGCAGGATGTTCTCATCCTTCCTGGGGGGTTCCCCTATATTTTCCTCAGGGGGGCAGCAGAAACTGGAAGAGCCCCCCTGAGCGCTGAAGGACCCTGGGTACAGTGGTGTACCCAGAACTTCAGGGGCCAATTTTCCTCTCCTCTCCTCTCCTTACCTGTGCGGTGGCCGTGCAGAAAAGGAGCCTGGTGTCCCTTTTGGCTCAGGGTATCTCTCTGAAGACTCCAGGTCCAGCAATCCAGAGGGTCCTTGGTGCAGCTGGAGGCAGTATCTCCCTTTTGCAGCAGAGGTGCTCAGCTTTCTGGGGAGGTTTGGCACCATCTTCCTGGAGCTTGGTGGAGGAATGACATCACTTCCTCCACAGAACAGGAAGTGAGCTCAGAGTTCGGGTCATTTCCTGTCTACAGCAAAATGGTGGCAGTATCAGCATGGAGGTAACCACAGCCTCAGCCTCACAGCTGATTTGCCAAATTGGGGACATAAATCCAGGAGGAGCAGGCGCCCACTTCTCCCACAGACCGGCTGCCTTCGCCTGTGTCAGCTGTCCAAAGAAGCTCACTGGCGCCAGCAGCATGGAACGTGAGGAGAGACCCGCAGGGTCCATGGCCATGGAGGAGACCACAGGGGGGGAGTCTGACCGGCCGCCGGAGGTTTAGATGGGGGAGGGTACCCCAACTCTTCTCCTCTGGGTCTTACAGTGCTGTATTGTAATGCCTGTATGTTTTTGTTTCAGGGGACGATGCCACTGCCCTTGGGGTTGCCAGCCGTCCCGTGAAATCTTCCACCCGCTCTAAGCGTTGTGGAAACTGTAATGCTAGATTACCCCCAGATCATCCTAAACCCTTCTGCTTTAAATGTATACAGAAGCTGACAGGGAAGGAAACCTCTCAGATAATGGAGAAGTTTCTCACAGTACAAACTGAGATGCTGTCCACTCTGAAAGCCTTTCAGTCCTCCCTTAAGTCTAGAGATTCAGAGGCTCACACCAGCAAGGACGCCTCCTCCCAGGAGGGCTCCGCTTCCTCTAGGGGGTCTAGACGGCGGGCAGACAACCCAAGGTATCTCCAGTCTCAGGATTCAGAGGAGGAGGATGAGTCCGAATCCCATGGGCAGGGATTCTCGGACGAGGGTGTGTTGGACAGCCAGGAGGAGGATGAGGGGGAGGACTCCAGGTCTAGCAGGCATATCTTTTCAGCCGATGACATGGAGGGACTACTGAGGGCAGTTTACGCTTCTGAAGGGATTCAGGAGCCCACGGCACAGGTCTCTGCCCAAGACAAAATGTATAGGGGCTTAATTAAACCACAGACCAGGGTTCTTCCGGTAAATCCTGCACTCAAAGATATTATCTTAAGGGAGTGGAAGGATCCGGAGAAGAGGCTCCTAAAGTACAAAACATGGAAGCGTAGATGCCCCTTTACTGAGGAGGATGAGGAGAAGTTTTTCAAGACTCTAGGCTAGACGCCTCCCTGGCACAAGTTTCTAAACAATCCGATCTTTCCTTTGAAGACACTGGGAACATCAAGGATCAGATGGATTGGAGGGCATAAACTATTTTGCGCAGGGCCTGGGAGGCCAACGCGTCGGCTATGAGCCCCGCGTTGGCCTCAGCCTGCATCGCTAGAAATGCGGACATGTGGATCTCTAAGCTGATAGACCACATCTCCCAGACTTCCAAGTCTAAGGAGGTCTTAGATTCATTGGAGGTCGTAGGCAGCGCTGTTGCATACCTAGCGGATGCGGCCGTGGAGACGGTGCGCACAACCGCCAAGTCCGGTGCCTTACTAAACTCGGCTCGGCGAGCCCTATGGGTTAAAACTTGGGACGGGGATGGCTCATCTAAGACCCGTCTATGTGGCCTCCCTTTTGAAGGTTCCCTCCTTTTTGGTGCTGGCCTAGACCAAGCCCTTGCTAGGTTGACCGAAAAGGGGAAGAAATTCCCTACTAAACCGAGGAGGGATAGGAAGAGGTTTTTTCGTGGCCCCCAGGCAAAGAACCGCTTCTCGGAGAAAAAGGTCTCCCCTAATAGACGTTGGGGGGCTGGGAAGGACAAGCACAAATCAGGCATTCTCTTTTCCAGCCAGAAGTCAGGCGACAAGACCTCCAAATGACATTCCAGTGGGGGGAAGGCTTTCCCACTTTGTCCCTCAGTGGGAAAGGGTCACTCAGAGCCCCCATATTCTACAGATCATAAAAGAGGGTTACAGATTAGAATTTCTTTCCCCTCCTCCCACCAAATTTCTCCTGACCCACCTTCCCAGGGACCCCGGCAAGGCAGCAGGAGTCCTACAGAATATAGAAGAACTGGCCAGGCAGGAAGTCATAGTGCCTGTTCCAGAGGGCCAGCAGGGTCAGGGGTTCTACTCCCACATATTTGTGGTACCAAAGCCCTCAGGAAGATATCGCCTCATCATAAATCTAAGGCATCTCAATGTCTTCCTGCGGTACAAGAAGTTCCGCATGGAGAGTGTTTATTCTCTCAGGAGACACCTTCTCAGGGACGTGTTCATGGTAACCTTGGATTTAAAGGACGCCTACCTTCACGTCCCTATATTTCAGAACCATCAGGTCTTCCTAAGATTTGCAATTGCCTCTCCAGAGGGAGTTCAGCATTGGCAGTTTGCGGCCCTCCCCTTTGGGCTGGCATCCAGTCCAAGGGTTTTTACAAAGATCCTGGCAGAAGTAGTGGCCTTCCTGCATCTCCAGGAAGTAGCGCTGATTCCCTATTTGGACGACATTCTGATTTACAATCAGAATCGGGATCAGCTCCTTTTGGATCTAGCCAGGGTAGTGGAGACCTTAGAATCCCTGGGATGGATCATCAGCAAGGAAAAATCCTCACTGATTCCGGCCCAGACGAAAATGTATCTGGGATTCCTGGTGGATTCCGCGCAACAGAAGTTAGTTCTACCCCAGAGCAAGGTAGAGGGTATAATTTCAGCGGTCCTTTCTCTGTTAGAGGCAAAGACATCTCCATACAGAGGGATTATGAGGGTGCTGGGCCTGATGACGGCAGCTATCCCAGCAGTTCCTTGGGCACAGCTGCACTCCAGGACCCTCCAGCACTTCCTCCTTTCCTCTTGGGACAGGAAAAGAGTTTCTCTAGAAGTAGAAGTGGCCATTCCGATCGAGGTAAAGGATTCTCTTCACTGGTGGCTTCACCCTCAGAGGCTTCAGGGGGTCTCCTTTGGAGTCAGCTTCAGCCGCTCAGGATAACAACAGACGCAAGTTCCTGGGGGTGGGGGGCCCACCTGGAGGATCTAACAGCCCAGGGTTCCTGGGACATGAGTCAGAGAAAGACATCCTCAAATTTTCGAGAACTTATGGCCATCGGGGAGGCATTAAAGGCTTTCGAAAGGAGGATCAAGGACCAGGAAGTTCAGGTCCTATCAGACAACGCCACGGCAGTGGCATTTGTCAATCATCAGGGGGGCACCAGATCTCCAACTCTACTGGCTCTATCTTTAGAGATCATGGGCTGGGCGGAGCATCGGATTATCTCCATTTCCGCAGTCCACATAAAGGGGTCCCTGAATGTAGAGGCAGACTATCTCAGTCGTCAGCCGATTCTTCAGGGAGAATGGGAGTTGAATCCAGAGGTATTCTCCCTGGTATGTCGGCAGTTCGGCGATCCAGAGATAGATCTGTTCGCCCGCAGAAAGAACAGAAGGGTAAAGAGATTCTTTTCCCTTGCCCGAGAGGGGGGCTCAGAGGGGATAGACGCCTTGGCCCAGGTTTGGGACTTCCGGTTGGCCTATGCCTTTCCCCCCCCTGGGGCTAATTCCGAGGGTTCTTCAAAAGCTGTTTCTCTCGGAAGGCGCCCTGATTCTGATAGCCCCTTGGTGGCCCAAGAGAGCTTGGTTTCCAACCCTGCAGGGTTGGTCCATAGCCCCGCCTCTACACCTTCCTGTTCGGCGCGACCTTCTCCTTCAGGGTCCAGTTTGCCATCCAGACCCCAGCTTCTTCAGGCTGACGGCCTGGCTCTTGAAAGGCAGAACCTGCGGGAGAAGGGCCTGTCGGACAGAGTAGTGGATACTCTCCTCCTTAGTAGAAAGCCGGTCACAAGGCGTATTTACGCTAAGACCTGGGGGATTTTTTCTCGCTGGTGTCAGGTGAGAGGGACTTCACAGCAAGAGATCCCGGCCATTCTGGAGTTTCTCCAGGATGGAGCAGAGCAGGGGTTGGCAACCAAGACACTTAAGGCACAGGTCGCAGCCTTATCCTGTTTTTTGGAGAGACGCTTGGCACTAGACCCTCTGATCAAGAGGTTCCTTTTGGTCAGAGAGAGGTTGTCCCCTGTCCAGGTGTCTAGGTTCCCACCATGGGATCTTACCTTGGTGTTAGAGGGCTTAACAAGGCCCCCCTTTGAACCAATAGACCAGATCCCCCTCAGGATTCTCACCTTTAAATTGGCCTTTCTGCTTGCTATTACATCAGCCAGGAGAGTAGGCGATATTCAGGCTTTTTCAGTCAAGGAACCATACTTTCGTTTATTTGAGGACAGGGTTATACTTAGGCAGGACCCCCTGTACCTCCCTAAGGTAGCATCCAGGTTCCATAGGACTCAAGAAGTAGTGCTACCTTCCTTTTGTAATAATCCCCAAAATGAGAGGGAAATTTCTTTTCACTGTCTGGACGTCAGACGTTGTTTATTATCCTACTTAGAAAAAGTTAAGGAGTTTCGAAGGTCCAGCCATCTTTTAGTTAATTTTTCTGGCCAAAAGAAGGGCCAACAAGCCTTCAAAGCATCCATAGCTAGATGGATTAAGCATGCCATTGCTTTAGCCTATGAGCAGTCAGGTATTGCAGTTCCTAGGGACCTGAAAGCTCATTCCACGCGATCTCTGGCAACCTCTTGGGCAGAAAGGGCCGGAGCTTCAGTGGAGCAGATATGTAGAGCCGCTACATGGACAAGCCAGAACACCTTCCTGAGGCATTACAGGGTGGAGTTACTGTCCCCTCAGGATCTGGCATTTGGCAGGAAGGTCCTGCAAGCGATTGTCCCGCCCTAAGGTAGGCCTGAGCTACTTGCTCCTCTCTCAGGGTGCCGTCCTGGAAGACGACTTGAGAAAATGACCAGTTACACTTACCGGTAACTGTGTTTCTGGGAAGTCTTCCAGGACGGCAGGCCTACTTCCCACCCGTTCTCTTTAGGTATAATTTAAGGTATAGAGTGTGGTGGTGTGGGTCAATACTTTGTCACAACTGAGGAGCACGGGGAGGGGCGGGGGCTTTTAACCTCTTTGGTTGATTGTGTTTCCTGTCAGGTGGACCAGTCATCTCTCAGGGTGCCATCCTGGAAGACTTCCCAGAAACACAGTTACCGGTAAGTGTAACTGGTCATTTTTTTGAACTTTATTTTACGGGTGAATGGGTAGGGGTACATTGTACCCCATACTCATTCACATAGGGTGGGGGGCCGGTATCCGGGGGCCCCCTTATTAAAGGGGGCTCCCGGATTCCGATAAGCCCCCCGCCCGAAGACCCCGACAACCAACGGCCAGGGTTGTCAGCAAGAGGCCCTTGTCCTCATCAACATGGGGACAAGGTGCTTTGGGGTGGGGGGGCCGCGCGGCCCCACCTTCCCCAAGGCACCCCCCATGTTGAGGGCACGTGGCCTGGTATGGCTCAGGAGGGGGGGGGGGGCGCTCGCTCACCCCCCTTTCCTGGCCGGCCGGGTAGCGTGCTTCGACAAGGGTCTGTTGTGGACTTGGGGGGGACCCCCACGCCGATTTTTTTCGGCGTTGGGGGTCCCCTTTAAGTCCATACCAGGCGGCGGGGCCAGCGACGTCTCCTTCGCGGGCCCCGCCTACCTGGAGACCCGCTCGAAATGAGCGGACTTTTCTCCGGGCGGGAAAAGTCCGCTCATTTCAAAAGTACGGCGGACTGGCATACACACGGCCGGATTGTCTGCCGAAATGCGAGTACGGCGGGCAGATTAGTGTGCAACACGGCATTCTAAGTCCAACGTACTTTCGGGTCAAAAAAGTATGCCGGAGGCTACACACGGGGGGATTGTTTGGCGGACTTGAGTTTGCCGGACTTTTCCACCGGATTGTTTGATCGTGTGTACGCGGCATAACAAGTCAGGAAAGTGCAAATACCCCCCAAATGACCCCTTTTTACAAAGTAGACATTCCAATTTATTAAGTAAGTAGCATGGTGAGTTTTTTTAAGTTGTAATTTTTTCCCACAATTCTTTGTAAAATGAAGATTTTTTTTTTTTTATTATTTTTTTTTTTTACAAAATTTTCATATCAGGTTATTTCTCACACACAGCATATGCATACAACAAATTACACCCCAAAATACATTCTGCTACTCTTCCCGAGTACGGCGATACCACATGTGTGAGACTTTTACACAGCCTGGCCACATACAAAGCACCAACATTGATGTAGTACCTTCAAACGCTCTACGAGCAAAAATGATGCATCTCATTTCTCAACCACCTATTACACTTTTGAAGGCCCTGGAGTACCAGGACAATGGAATTTCCCATAAAATGACCCCATTTTGGAAAGCAAACACTCCAACGTATAATCTGTGAAGCATAATGAGTCTTTTGAATGGTTAATTTTTTTCCAGACGTTTTTGGAATATGTGGAAAAAAATTAAAACGCATTTTTTTTTTACACAAAATTGTCAATTTATAAGATATTTCTAACACATAGCATGTATATAGCAAAAATTACACCCCAAAATACATTCTGCTACTCTTCCCGAGTATGGCGATATCACATGTGTAGGACTTTTACACAGCCTGGCCACATAGAGAGGCCGAACATTGAAGTAGTACGTTCAGGCATTCTAGGAGCATAAATGACACATCTCATTTCATTCCTATCCATCACACTTTTGAAGGTCCTAGAGCACCAGCCCAGTGGAATTACCCACAAAATGACCCCATTTTGGAAAGCAAACACCCCATCGTATATTCTATGAGACATGGGCTGCAAATAGGTACTCGGGTACTCTGATGGCCTGGTGACAGGTACTCGGGTACACTGATGGCCTGGTGACTGGTATTTGGGAACTCTGAAGGGCAGTGACAGGTACTCATATGGACTGTGACAGGTAATCAGATGAACTGTGACAGGTACTCGGGTACTCGGATGAACCGTGACAGGTACTCGGGTACTTTGATGTGCTGTGACAGGTACTCGGGTACTCTGATGGACCATGACAGATACTCGGGTACCATGATGGACTGTGACAGGTACTCGGGTACCCTAATGGACCGTGACAGGTACTTGGTGCACCAATGGACTGTGACAGGTACTCGGGTACTCTGATGTGCCGTGACAGGTACTCGGGTACTCTGATGTGCCGTGACAGGTACTCGGGTACTCTGATGTGCCGTGACAGGTACTCGGGTACTCTGATGTGCCGTGACAGGTACTCGGGTACTCTGATGGGCCGTGACAGGTACTCGGGTACTCTGATGGGCCGTGACAGGTACTCGGGTACTCTGATGGGCTGGGACAGGTACTCGGGTACTCTGATGTGCCGTGACAGGTACTCGGGTACTCTGATGTGCCGTGACAGGTACTCGGGTACTCTGATGGGCCGTGACAGGTACTCGGGTACTCTGATGTGCCGTGACAGGTACTCGGGTACTCTGATGTGCCGTGACAGGTACTCGGGTACTCTGATGTGCCGTGACAGGTACTCGGGTACTCTGATGGGCCGTGACAGGTACTCGGGTACTCTGATGGGCCGTGACAGGTACTCGGGTACTCTGATGGGCCGGGACAGGTACTCGGGTACTCTGATGTGCCGTGACAGGTACTCGGGTACTCTGATGTGCCGTGACAGGTACTCGGGTACTCTGATGGGCCGTGACAGGTACTCTGATGTGCCGTGACAGGTACTCGGGTACTCTGATGTGCCGTGACAGGTACTCGGGTACTCTGATGTGCCGTGACAGGTACTCGGGTACTCTGATGGGCCGTGACAGGTACTCGGGTACTCTGATGGGCCGTGACAGGTACTCGGGTACTCTGATGGGCTGGGACAGGTACTCGGGTACTCTGATGTGCCGTGACAGGTACTCGGGTACTCTGATGTGCCGTGACAGGTACTCGGGTACTCTGATGTGCCGTGACAGGTACTCGGGTACTCTGATGGGCCGTGACAGGTACTCTGATGTGCCGTGACAGGTACTCGGGTACTCTGATGTGCCGTGACAGGTACTCGGGTACTCTGATGGGCCGTGACAGGTACTCTGATGGACCGTGACAGGTACTCGGGTACTCTGATGTGCCGTGACAGGTACTCGGGTACTCTGATGTGCCGTGACAGGTACTCGGGTACTCTGATGTGCTGTGACAGGTACTCGGGTACTCTGATGTGCCGTGACAGGTACTCTGATAGGCTGGGACAGGTACTCGGGTACTCTGATGGGCTGGGACAGGTACTCGGGTACTCTGATGGGCTGGGACAGGTACTCGGGTACTCTGATGGGCTGGGACAGGTACTCGGGTACTCTGATGTGCCGTGACAGGTACTCGGGTACTCTGATGTGCCGTGACAGGTACTCGGGTACTCTGATGGGCCGTGACAGGTACTCTGATGTGCCGTGACAGGTACTCGGGTACTCTGATGTGCCGTGACAGGTACTCGGGTACTCTGATGGGCCGTGACAGGTACTCTGATGGACCGTGACAGGTACTCGGGTACTCTGATGTGCCGTGACAGGTACTCGGGTACTCTGATGTGCCGTGACAGGTACTCGGGTACTCTGATGTGCTGTGACAGGTACTCGGGTACTCTGATGTGCCGTGACAGGTACTCTGATAGGCTGGGACAGGTACTCGGGTACTCTGATGGGCTGGGACAGGTACTCGGGTACTCTGATGGGCTGGGACAGGTACTCGGGTACTCTGATGGGCTGGGACAGGTACTCGGGTACTCAGATGGACTGGGACAGGTACTCGGGTACTCAGATGAACTGTGACAGGTACTCGGGTACTCAGATGAACTGTGACAGGTACTCGGGTACTCAGATGAACTGTGACAGGTACTCGGTACTCAGATGAACTGTGACAGGTACTCGGGTACTCAGATGGACTGTGACAGGTACTCGGGTACTCAGATGGACTGGGACAGGTACTCGGGTACTCAGACGGACTGGTATAGGTACTCGGGTACTCAGATGGGCTGTGACAGGTACTCGGGTACTCGGATGAACCGTGACAGGTACTCGGGTACTTTGATGTGCTGTGACAGGTACTCGGGTACTCTGATGGACCATGACAGATACTCGGGTACCATGATGGACTGTGACAGGTACTCGGGTACCCTGATGGACCGTGACAGGTACTTGGTACACCAATGGACTGTGACAGGTACTCGGGTACTCTGATGTGCCGTGACAGGTACTCGGGTACTCTGATGTGCCGTGACAGGTACTCGGGTACTCTGATGTGCCGTGACAGGTACTCGGGTACTCTGATGGGCCGTGACAGGTACTCGGGTACTCTGATGGGCCGTGACAGGTACTCGGGTACTCTGATGGGCCGTGACAGGTACTCTGATGGACCGTGACACGTACTCGGGTACTATGAAATGCCGTGACAGGTACTCGGGTACTCTGATGTGCCGTGACAGGTACTCGGGTACTCTGATGGGCTGGGACAGGTACTCGGGTACTCTGATGTGCCGTGACAGGTACTCGGGTACTCTGATGTGCCGTGACAGGTACTCGGGTACTCTGATGTGCCGTGACAGGTACTCGGGTACTCTGATGTGCCGTGACAGGTACTCGGGTACTCTGATGGGCCGTGACAGGTACTCGGGTACTCTGATGTGCCGTGACAGGTACTCGGGTACTCTGATGTGCTGTGACAGGTACTCAGGTACTCTGATGTGCCGTGACAGGTACTCGGGTACTCTGATGGGCCGTGACAGGTACTCTGATGGACCGTGACAGGTACTCGGGTACTCTGATGTGCCGTGACAGGTACTCGGGTACTCTGATGGGCCGTGACAGGTACTCTGATGGACCGTGACAGGTACTCGGGTACTCTGATGGGCCGTGACAGGTACTCGGGTACTCTGATGTGCCGTGACAGGTACTCGGGTACTCTGATGTGCCGTGACAGGTACTCGGGTACTCTGATGTGCCGTGACAGGTACTCGGGTACTCTGATGTGCCGTGACAGGTACTCGGGTACTCTGATGTGCCGTGACAGGTACTCGGGTACTCTGATGTGCCGTGACAGGTACTCGGGTACTCTGATGTGCCGTGACAGGTACTCGGGTACTCTGATGTGCCGTGACAGGTACTCGGGTACTCTGATGTGCCGTGACAGGTACTCGGGTACTCTGATGGGCTGGGACAGGTACTCGGGTACTCTGATGGACCGTGACAGGTACTCGGGTACTCTGATGTGCCGTGACAGGTACTCGGGTACTCTGATGTGCCGTGACAGGTACTCGGGTACTCTGATGTGCCGTGACAGGTACTCGGGTACTCTGATGTGCCGTGACAGGTACTCGGGTACTCTGATGTGCCGTGACAGGTACTCGGGTACTATGATATGCTGTGACAGGTACTCGGGTACTCTGATGTGCCGTGACAGGTACTCTGATAGGCTGGGACAGGTACTCGGGTACTCTGATGGGCTGGGACAGGTACTCGGGTACTCTGATGTGCCGTGACAGGTACTCGGGTACTCTGATGTGCCGTGACAGGTACTCGGGTACTCTGATGTGCCGTGACAGGTACTCGGGTACTATGATATGCCGTGACAGGTACTCGGGTACTCTGATGTGCCGTGACAGGTACTCTGATAGGCTGGGACAGGTACTCGGGTACTCTGATGGGCTGGGACAGGTACTCGGGTACTCTGATGGGCTGGGACAGGTACTCGGGTACTCTGATGGACTGTGACAGGTACTCTGATGGACTGTGATTGACAGGTACTATGAGGGGTGGTGACAGGGCCTCTTTATTGGGGGGGGGGGCAGTCAGTGTGCTTGATCTGTACTGTAGGCAGTAACGAGATGTTACCGCAATCTCCTCCTCACACACGATCGGTGTGTGAGGAGGAGAACCCGGTAACATCTTGTTACCGCGGTTTGTTTACATTTTAGTGATCGGCTGTGAAAGGATCACAGCCGATCACGTGGGTAAACAGCCGGCCAATGGCTGTTTACCAGCGTCGGTGATGAGCAGTGTTCCCGGGGAACACGCCGCCACCGACGTGCACGTGCAGTGCACTCACGATTGCGCGCATGCGCCGTGCACAGTCAGGGTGTGACCATCTGTGATCGGCCGTGACTTCATCACGGCCGATCACGTGGTAAACAGCCATAACCAATGGCTGTTGACCCCCTTCGTGGCGAGCGGTGTCTCCGTGACACGCCGCCACCGAAGAAACAGGGATGCGCTCGCACGATCGCGTGCATTCCCTGTTTAAACGTGAGGCCGTCATATGACGGCCTCCCGCCACAATAGCTGCGCCGCCTGGCCGTCATTTGACAGCCGGCGGTCAGCAACTAGTTAAGCCCCATACACCCCAGTTTTTCTGCTGAGTTTTTCCTTCAGGTTTACCAAAACCATGTAATGCAAGGGCCTGCCTGATTGCATACAAATTCAAACTCCTAAAGTTGACCTCATATTATATGGTTTTGGTAAATCTGAAGGAAGAACTCAGCAGAAAAACTGGGGTGTGTATGGGGCTTTACAGTACCAGCACCAACATTTCAGGGACAGAAGAGGAGGGAGAAGCAGGCTCAGAGGATACAGAGCAAGACCCAGAGGAAGTGATGGGAGTTGGACTAACTGAACTGTCTTCCGAACAACCGGCGCCTTCCCAAGTAGACCCAAATCAAGAAACAGCAACAAGAACTACGCACAAAAGACAACATGTGCCTGTAAGAATCTTTAACAAAATGCCCCATTATAAAATGTTTACAAAGAAAAATGTTCTAAATTTCCCACTCTACAGATGCGTTTTGTTTGAGCCACCACATCAAGAAGCATGCAACATCGAGAACAAGCCAAGCCCAACATGGAAGGCGTGATGTTGGCATTCACGGAAGACATGAGGGCGATTAGCAGGGTTGACACCATGGATCTGTTTGCTGACCTTACTGATGTGGATGCAATATTCCTCCGAAATCTTTATCACCATCTCACTCAAGTACTCTCTTCCCGAAAAATGGAGGTGCAAATGGCGATATTTAACTGCTCCAATGTGTGCATAAGAGCAGCAATGTCTGGTGACCCCATTCTGCCTCTAGTTAGTCAGCAACAACGGCCATACCTAGGTTATGTATGTGAGCCAGTGCCACTAAACAAATCCTCACAGCAAATATATGGTAATCATCATTATGCCCCAAGCTATCCCATGCAGCATCAACAACGAACCCCAGCCACCACTGTCCCCAATATTATAACCCCACCTCCAGTGGCACCTAGCCAGCCTAACACCTCCTATTCATATGATTCATCTAGTTCACAGGCACACTCCTTTAGTTTATCACAAGCATAAATTCAGCATTCCACTTCCCCAAGTCCATATTACCAAAATCTCAAATTTATACCCATTTATTTTATTGGTGTTTTAGGTTATATGGTTTCTACCACTATTTGTTAAAGAAAAAATTGTTTCTCATTGTTGAGATTTACGTTCACTTCCTGTTCCCTAGCCAAAAAAAGTAAAGTGAGAAGAAATCTATGCAAACAAGTGCTATATTGTTTCTTGTTTCTAAAGTTATTGTTTACAAAGTTAGAATTGTAATTGCATTTTAATGAGTGAAATACGTATTTGACAAGTTCACAAAACATGGCTAAGTACTTGTTTGGTAAAGGCCTTGTTGGCAATCATAGAGGTCAGATGTTTCTAGAATATGACCACCAGGTTTGCACACATCACTGAAGGAATTATGTACCACTCCTCTTTGCAGATCCTCTCCAAGTCATTAGGTTTATAGGCTGATGTTTGGTACCTCAAACTGTCACCTCCCTAAAGTATATTGTCTATTAAGGTTTGGAGACTGCCTAGGCCACTTAACTTTAATGTGCTTCTTCTTGAGCCACTTCTTCTTGAGCCACTCCTTTGTTGCCCTTTTTGTGTATCTTGGGTCATCGTCATGCTGGCATACCCATCCACACCAGTTTAAATGCCTTAGTTGAGGGAACGAGGTTCTCTATTCAAGATTTGACATTACATGTACCTTCTATAACCCACCCCCACCCCCACCCCTGTCCTGATCTACATTCTAAGCTACTCAGTACTTCCAGCTAAGGGAGAAGACTTGGCACTCCTTTATGCAGTGCTCAATGTCTAAATGGCCAACCCCCTAACCTAATTGTGCATAGCCCTGAACAAGTTTCAAGCTTGTATAAAGAATTTTGACAGGCCCATACATAAATATGCTTTGTGACCTCTGAAGGCAATTGATTCTATTCCACTAACTTTTAGGTATCAGAGTTTGGTGCTTAATCCAAATGCACACCACACATTTTCTGAGCAATATATGTTTCTATATATGTTATATTTTTTCAAAAAAAAATAGTTTGCACATAATATATTTTGCAATATATGTTGTGGGTAATTATTGTCTATGACATTAATAAGAAAATATTTGACTGCATGGAAAGGTGCATTTAATTATTTTACTCTATATAAACCAAATATAACATTTTGATACAAAGGATGTGATGGTCGTATGGGCAGTAATTATCGATGTTGGCACTGCTTAGATATGTGCATAATCCAATGGAGCCTCTCCATCAGGGGACATAAAATAGTCTGCAAATTTGTCACGTAGAGCAAGAACATAGTTGTTTGGTCACAGTCCATAATAATTGACAAAGGACAAATGAGTCTCGTCATCCTCTTCCATACTGATACCTTCCATCTCACAAATTATATTGTGGAGCACACAGCATGCATTGATCACACCTTCAGCATTCCTCAGTTTGAGTTGTATGGCACTGTGGAATATGGACCATTTGCTGCTTAATATGCCAAATGTGCATTCAATGTACCTCCTTGCTCTACTGAGTTGGTAGTTAAAGACTCTCTTTTGGTCATTCAAATTGTGTTTTGCATGTGGTCTGAAAAGATGCCTTGAGAGTGAGAAAGCTTCATCAGCCACGATGACATGAGGCATATCAGGTCTAGATGTTCCAGGTAATGGGTTGTCAGTCGGTAAATTCAGCCTGCCCTCTAAAAGTCTGCTCCCCATTCTGAATGCCCTGAACACTCTGGAGTCAGCAGTGCTGCCATATGCACCAATAACCATTGCAACAAATTTGTAGTTACTATCGCAGATTGCCATCAGGACCAATGAAAAATATTTTTTTGTAATTGTAATAACTGGAGCCAAATCCCGGAGGCATTGTAATTTGAATGTGTTTGCCAAATCCAAGGCTCCAACACAGTTTGGAAATTGTGTCTTCTTGTAAAATCCATCTGAGATTCCACCCACATATCTGCACCAGGAATAGGCATTACAAGTGGACTTAGCGCCTCCTATATAGCCTTGCAGGTGTCATACACAATTGCAGAAATTGTTCATATACCCAATAGAAATGAGTGGCTCAAACTGAATGAGGAGATGAGTGTAAGCAAGTGTTAGACAAGGCTTTACAGAATGCTCTTTTAGTGGCTCAATTAATGGCCCAAACTGAATGATGAGATGAGATAAGTGTAAGCAAGTGTTAAACAAGACTTTACAGAATGCTCTAAAACATTCAATACCAGGTCCTTCTTTGCAACTATGCTATGACTACACAACACCCTTCCACCTCTCCCAATATGCGTTGCGTTGCTGCCATGTGCTTGGCTGGTAAATAATAAAGTGGCTGATAAGGGGAAAGGGTATTTAAAATTTTTGCATGCAGATGCACTACTAATTACGGTACATTTGATGTGTCTTAAGGGGGGGTTGGGTGGAAGTTGAGAGGGGACTAGGAGAGCGGGGGGGGGGGGGGGTTATGTACATTTATGTACTTGCCTAGGTAAAAAGCCAATGCTTACATTATTGCCTGAGGAGAGTAGGAGAGTAGGGGGGGGGGGGGGCTCATAAAATAAAAATAACAGCAAGGCTGGTTTACCTGAGAGTAACTAGGAGACGCTCCTCAGGGGGCATGCAACGTCTCATGTTTGTGTTTATATGATGCAGACCAGGGATGGGCTGAACAGTCCCCTGTTTGGTTTGCACCAGAACTTCCAAACACCACGAAAGTTCGGACCAAAATAACAAACCCAATTAAAGTCAAAGGGACCCTAATGTCAAAAATCAAAAGTGCCCATTTTGAAGGCTTATATGCAAGTAATTGGGGATACAATGGTTATAGGGTTCCGGGTCCTGCCCTGGGGGACATGTACCAATAAAAGTTTGTGAAAAATTACATTTTTAAATGAGCAGTGATGTTTTTATTTTTAAAGTGAAAGCCTAAAAATCAAAAAATCCTTCCAATATAGTGCCTGGGGCCCCCTTAGTTTACCTGTAAAATAGCAGATCTGTACCATATCCAGAATCTGCTGCAGCAATAATTGTATTTATAAAGCCAAAAACATGACATTTTCCCTGCAAGCTGTCTTTATTTTGCTCAGCAACAGCTTGGGAGCCAGTGTGTATGAAGAGGCCACAATGTAGTGCACTGGGAACAAGAGTAGAGATTTTTTGGATACATTCTGGTGTCACTTTGACTTTGTATAGAAGTAACTGGTGCATGGGCGTCCGCAGAACTTTTTCCAAGGGGGGGGCATAATTTCAAGGCCACTCATGCTCCGCCCCTTTTCGACAATCTCATGAAAATCTTTCCACTGGTAATGCATATGTGTTATATAACAGATAATTCATCTTCACTTTGTATTGGAAGTTACTCTGGCGGCTGTGTTCCATGCCCATATAGCCTAGAGAATGGACATCTTTTTACATTGCAATACATCTGTTGTGGCCATATTTTGATCTCATACTGTCACTGTATTGGCTGTTTTCATCAAGATAAAAATATGGCAACAACAGATGTATTGCAATGTAAAAAAAAGTACATTCTCTAGGCTATATGGGCATGGTACGCAACCTTGCGGACGCCCATGCTTTCAAAAACCAGCCCTGGAAAAAATTTCATACCAGCCTCACAGCATTATTATACCAGCCCAACAGCATAACGTCATTATTTTCTTGTTCATGAAAGGGAAAAACCATGCATTTTAAAGCACATTTGATGAAGAGAGTATTAGATATAGATATGAAATCGCATAGGGCTTTTATATATATATATATATATATATATTCAAATTCCAGTTAATAGTGGTAAGTGATCAATCATCAAGGGGGACCCCAGAAACTCAGAACGTTGGGGGGGGGGGGGGGACCACCTTCTGCAGAAAGAATACTCGAAGGTAAGGGGGGTGGGTTACTAATATAAGGAGGAAACCCTTTATATCAGTGCCCCTTACATTATCGTATTCACTCCCCCCTTACATCAGTGACCCCCGACTGGCCTGGCGGTACTTTCACTGACCTCCTCTCAGGTGCACTGTGCAGGGCTCAGTCAGTCGGCTCCAGCTTGGAGGTTTTATCCTATAGTCTCCTGTCCACAGTCCACACAAGTCTGACTTCTCCCATGACCCCCATCCCGGCGGTGCTCCCACTCTAGACTCCTCTCCAGACTCCCTCAGAGACTGCAGACATGCTACAGGAGATGGACAGAGACTGCAGACTTGATGCAAGAGCTCAATGCAGCCTTACCAGTGCCCACCAATGCAGCCTCACTGTGCCCACCAATGCAGCCTCACTGTGCCCACCAATGCAGCCTCACTGTGCCCACCAAATGCAGCCTCACTGTGCCCACCAAATGCAGCTTCACTGTGTCCACCAAATGCAGCTTCACTGTGCCCACCAAATGCAGCCTCACTGTGTCCACCAAATGCAGCCTCACTGTGTCCACCAAATGCAGCCTCACTGTGTCCACCAAATGCAGCCTCACTGTGTCCACCAAATGCAGCCTCACTGTGTCCATCAAATGCAGCCTCACTGTGTTCATCAAATGCAGCTTTACTGTGCCGTGAATGCAGTCTCACTGTGCCCATCATTGCAGCCCCTCCTGTGCCCCATGTCCCAGTCTGCAGTCCCTGTCTGTGGGAAGGTGTGTTGTTGATGCTCGGTACAGTACCTTGCATGCCAGCAGGATATCCATGATGGCCAGCAGCAGGCAGGGTCTGTTCTCGTTTTGGATGGGGACGGTGCTCCTTCCAGAGGATCTGTCTGCTGTGAGATGGAGTGGTCCCTGGCCACCTGCACCTTCAGCCGTCCTCATTTTCTGGCCCCAGTCAGCCTGCCCTCTGGTTCTGGGGAAGTGGAGAGCACTGAGTGGGAGTTGGAGAGAATGGGGAGCAAAGAGTACTGGTGGGGTTGGAGAACACATGGGTGGGGGCAAAGAGCGAGGGGGAGTGGAGATCACAGGGGTGGGGAGCAGAGAGCGCTTGGGGGGAACTTGAGAGCACTGGGGGGCCAACAAGAACAGGGGTAGAGAGCAAGGTAGGCTGAGAGCACTGGGGGGCTAAGAGTGTGGGGTGGTGAAGAGCACTGGGGGGGCACAAAGAGCAGGGGGGAGTGGAGAGCAATGGGGGGGAGCTTGAGAGCACCAGTGGGGGCCAGAAAGAA
Organism: Lithobates pipiens; assembly: GCF_037356315.1. Classification (NCBI taxonomy): domain Eukaryota; kingdom Metazoa; phylum Chordata; class Amphibia; order Anura; family Ranidae; genus Lithobates; species Lithobates pipiens. The sequence continues at coordinate 181,038,254 of NW_027507785.1, forward strand.
CAGGGGTGGAAAGCACGGGGGACTGGAGAGCACTATGTGGGGTGGAGAGCACATGGGTGGGCGCAAAATGCAGGGGGAGTGGAGAGTACAGGGGTGAGGAGTGCAGAGTGCTGGGGGGGGCAAAAAGAACAGGGGTGGAGAGCATGGAGGGTAGAGAGCACTGGGGGGGCTGGAGAGCACCAGGGGGGCAGAAAGAACAGGGGTGGGGAGTAAGGAGGGCTGGAGAGCACTGGGGTGGGGGCTGGAGAGTGATGGGGAGAGCTGAAGAGCACTGGGGGGGGGGGGAAAGAACAGGGGGGAGCATTGGGGGGAGTGGAGAGCACTGAGGGGAGAGCACTGGGGGGGGGAAAGAACAGGGGGAGAGAGGAGAGCACTGGGGGGAGAACGCACTGGGGGGAGTGGAGGGCACGGGGGGGAGAGCACTGGGGGGAACAGGGGCGGAGAGCACTGGGGGGGGAATGGGGGGGCACTGGGGGGGGGCAGGGGGGAGAGCACTGGGGGGGAAGCACTGGGATGGTGGCTAGAGAAGGATGGGGAGAGCTGGAGAGCAGCAAGAACAGGGGAGGAGAAAACTGGGGGGGGGCAGGAGAGTGTTGTGGTGGTGTAGGAGAGCACTGTGGGGGTGGCAGGAGAGTGTGGTGGTGATGGAGACCACTGGGGGGGCAGGAGAGTGTGGTGGTGGAGGAGAGCACTGGGAGGCAGGAGAGTGTGGTGTTGGAGGAGAGCACTGGAGGGGGTGGCAGGAGAGTGTGGTGGTGGAGGAGACCACTGGGGGGGCAGGAGAGTGTGGTGGTGGAGGAGAGAACGGTGGTGGAAGAGAGCATGGGGGGGCAGGAGAGTGCGGTGGTGGAGGAGAGCACTGGGGGGCAGGAGTTTGCGGTGGTGGAGGAGAGCACTGGGGGGGCAGGAGAGTGCGGTGGTGGAGGAGAGCACTGGGGGGGGGGCAGGAGAGTGCGGTGGTGGAGGAGAGCACTGGGGGGGCAGGAGAGTGCGGTGGTGGAGGAGAGCACTGGGGGGGCAGGAGAGTGCGGTGGTGGAGGAGAGCACTGGGGGGGCAGGAGAGTGCGGTGGTGGAAGAGAAGAGCACAGGGGGGGGCAGGAGAGTGCGGTGGTGGAGGAGAGCACTGGGGGGGGGCAGGAGAGTGCGGTGGTGGAGGAGAGCACTGGGGGGGCAGGAGAGTGCGGTGGTGGAAGAGAAGAGCACTGGGGGTAGGAGAGTGCGGTGGGGGAAGAGAGCACTGGGGGGGCAGGAGAGTGCGGTGGTGGAGGAGAGCACTGGGGGGGCAGGAGAGTGCGGTGGTGGAAGAGAAGAGCACTGGGGGGGTAGGAGAGTGCGGTGGGGAGGAGAGCACTGGGGGGGCAGGAGAGTGCGGTGGTGGAAGAGAAGAGCACTGGGGGGGTAGGAGAGTGCGATGGGGGAAGAGAGCACTGGGGGGGCAGGAGAGTGCGGTTGTGGAGGAGAGCACTGGGGGGGGGGGCAGGAGAGTGTGGTGGTGGAGGAGAGCACTGGAGGGGGTGGCAGGAGAGTGTGGTGGTGGAGGAGACCACTGGGGGGGCAGGAGAGCACGGTGGTGGAGGAGAGAATGGGGGGAGGAGAGTGCGGTGGTGGAGAGCACGGGGGGGGGGGGGCAGGATAATGCGGTGGTGGAGGAGAGCACGGTGGTGGAAGAGAGCATGGGGGGGCAGGAGAGTGCGGTGGTGGAGAGCACTGGGGGGGGGCAGGAGTGTGCGGTGGTGGAGGAGAGCACTGGGGGGGGGCAGGAGAGTGCGTGGTGGAGGAGAGTGCGTGGTGGAAGAGAAGAGCACTGGGGAGGGGGCAGGAGAGTGCGATGGTGGAGGGGGGCACTGGGGGGCAGGAGAGTGCGGTGGTGGAAGAGAAGAGCACTGGGGGGGTAGGAGAGTGCGGTGGGGGAAGAGAGCACTGGGGGGGGCAGGAGAGTGCGGTGGTGGAGGAGAGCACTGGGGGGGGGCAGGAGAGTGTGTGGTGGAGGAGAGTGCGTGGTGGAAGAGAAGAGCACTGGGGGGTCAGGAGAGTGCGGTGGTGGAGGAGAGCACTGGGGGGGCAGGAGAGTGCGGTGGTGGAAGAGAAGAGCACTGGGGGGGTAGGAGAGTGCGGTGGTGGAGGAGAGCACTGGGGGGGCAGGAGAGTGCGGTGGTGGAAGAGAAGAGCACTGGGGGGGCAGGAGAGCGCGGTGGTGGAAGAGAGCACTGGGGGGGCAGGAGAGTGTGGTGGTGGAGGAGAGCACTGGGGGGGCAGGAGAGTGCGGTGGTGGAAGAGAAGAGCACTGGGGGGGGGCAGGAGAGCGCGGTGGTGGAGGAGAGCCCCCCCTCCCCCCTCGATCCTCCTATCCAGGCACTGTAGCACGGATGGGCATCTACTCCTCTGGATCACAGTGCTGGATGGTTGTGTTCGGCGGCCGCTCTGTAACACAGTCCCGCCCCCCCCCCAGACCGGCTCATGTGATAGGCGGAACGTTGATTCTCTCTACTATCACATGAGCTGGGGGGGCGGGACTGTGTTACAGAGCGGCCGCCGAACACAGCCATCCAGCGCTGTGATCCAGAGGAGAAAAAAAAATGCAGCATGGCGGCGGCGGCGGCGGTGGTGGCAACACCTTGGGGATTCCAGGGGGGGCACTTGACCCCCCTTGCCCCCTGCTGCGGACGCCCATGAACTGGTGCATAAAAATTGGTCTTTGAGTGTTGGTGGCGCCTTCCCACCGTAACGCTATAGAGTTGCTCTTGATGAAGGCAAAACAAATTGCAATGATATACATATGGTTGGTGTTTTTGTCACGTTTCATGTGCCTGAGACACAGTTTGCAGATAGCAACAGTGCGATCTGCTCCAGATGTGCTGAATAAGGCCCAGACAGATGAGCTTTGTGGAGTGGGCCAGGAGATAACAGCTGTAGAATGTGATAGAATAGGGTGGCTGCTCTATACTCTTTCTTGATGTTGGCTTCCTTGAGGTTGTGCCGCCTCACCTTCAGTTTCTTCCTCTGCTCTATCTAGCACCAAATTTGCATCAGTGACATCATCATCATCATCTCCACCTCCTCCGTTTTCATCATTACTAATGCAAACAACTTGGCAATACGCTGTGGCTTGGGGAACATGAATGCCAATTTCTCTACCAGTGTCATCCTGTCATCCTCAATCTCAGGACCAACATCTGGCTGGGCATCCTCAAGGGGCAAGTGGCTGACGCTGTGGTCAAATAACTCAGCTGACTCCTCAATGGCTGATGTTGGGGCTATGGCAGGAATAGATGTGGACAAGGAGGCAGGTTTATCCACTCTAGCAACTGCAGGGGACTGCACACTTGTCTCTGCTTGTGTGACAGAGGATGAGGAGGATGAGAAAAGTTGAGTAAGCCAGTCCACCACCTCCTTTGCATGCTGTGGCTGGATAGCATTGGCAAACTCACACTAAACAGAGGAAATGATGCCCTGCCTGAGGACTGAGCACCACCTTTGCCTGTGGACACATCTGTTTCTGGCCCCCTTACAGTGTCATGGGAACATCTGCCGCTCCTTGTTGTCTTCCCAGACATTATTGGGAGGGAGGGGGCAGTGTTTATAAGCTAATATAAAGAAGAAGTTGAAATCTGTACGTGGATGCGCTTTAATCAATGTAAATAGGTCTTTGGTGTACTTTAATTTGAGTACTCACACTACACAGACACACTATAATATATTGCAATATAATGAGCCAAATGTACAGTGACGCACAGAACTATGGCGTTAAACTGGCAGTAACATACAAAAAAGTAAATAGCGTTAAACTGACAGTAACACACAAAACTATATGACGTTAAACTGGCAGTAACACACACAGAACTATATGGAGTTAAACTGCCAGTATGACGCACAAAACTATATGGTGTTAAACTGGCAATCATGCACACAGAAGTATGTCATTAAACTATCAGTAATGCACAAAACTATATGGAATTAAACTGCCAGTAATGCCGCGTACACACGACCAGACTTTTTGACAGCAAAGGTCTGACGTAATGAGTCCGTCGGACAATTCGATCATGTGTGGGCTCCATTAGACCTTTGCTTGCCAAAATCCAGTGAACTTTAGAAATAGAACATGTTTTAAATGTTCCCACCGGAACTCCGCCGGACTGAGAAATACGTTCCTGTGTATGCTGGTCCGATGGACAAAAACCGATGCTAGGGCAGCTATTGGCTACTGGCTATGAACTTCCTTATTCTAGTTCGGTCGTACGTCATCACGTTCGAATCCGTCGGACTTTGGTTTGATTGTGTGTGGCCAAGTCCGTTCATTCAGAAAGTCCATCGGAATTCCGCCGAAAGTCCGTCAGAAAGACCGTCGGACCTAGTCCCTCGAAAAGTCCAGTCGTGTGTACGCGGCATAACACAATCAAATAGATGGTGTTCAGCCGTCACTACACTGACACTAAACTGTCCCTACTCTAGCTATACACTAATGTAAAGATTACTGACATGGTCTCGCTACACTACACTGAAACTATCTGAGCTGTTCCTATTCTGAACTAATGTATGTATGAATGACAACTGTCTCACTACACTACAGTGAAACTATCTGACCTGTTCCTACTCTAGCTGCACACTATGCAAAGCTGAATGATGATCCTCCTCACTACACTCAGACTATACCTAGACAGACACAAAACTAATATTCTACATTGATAATTGAAGAAAAATAGCACAGTATAGCACACTAACTAACTAATAGCACTAAACAGAGCCCTGTTCTATCTTTCTCCACGCCAAAATACACTAAAAATGGCTGCCATTGAAAGAATACTTTTATACTGTGGGGAGGGAATGAGCCATGATAACAGTGTCCAATCATGACTCTGACAGCACTCTGTGCCTTGATTGCCTGAAGCTTTCACTGCTTCAGCCAATCAAGGCTTTTAATGCACTGTTTAGCGCCGCAATGCATTGTGATAGGTTCAGGGAGGCCGAACAAACAGCCAAATGACCCGTTTGTTTGGCTGTTCATCGAACGTCTGAACTGCTAAAGTTCAGCCCGAACTTATGCTCAGGTCAAACTGTTCGTCCATCCCTAATGCAGATGTGGTTGCAGTTTTTCTAAAAGAAGATCAAATGTGGGTACAATCATCCAGGTAAAATTTAAGAATTTCTGAGGAAAACTTTGCAAATCTGCATACTGCAGAGCAACAAATCCTTCATAGGGCCTCTTCAGCATCATGGGATGTGACCAATAGGTGCGGCATTTTTGCTCCAATGTTCTCCTCAGGTTCTCCTGGAAAATGTCACATCGTCCTGATATTGGGGAGAAGACATTGCTGAAAACACACAGACACAAGTATACACAGGATAAAAAATGTCTGCACGCTGTGTCAGTGACTGAAACCACAAAGCAACATGAGAAACACAAGGGAAGAGCAGTGTCGTTTTGGGAGATTATATGAGTCAGGTAAAAAAAAGGATGTAAAATGGATTAAAAACGGAAAAAAATAATAATAGGAAAATGATAAAAAATGGATGTTCACGGATTAATAAAATGGATGTCCGCGGATACAAAACGGATGTCCGCGGATGTAAAATGGATGTCCGCGGATGTAAAACAAATGTCCGTGGGCATTCATGTCCTTGGACATGAAAACGGATGTCAGAGTTGACATCCGCATCCGTGACTGAACTGAACTGAACTGAATGGAACAAAAAAAAAGGAACGCCCGTATGAAAGAGGCCTAAAGCTTTGATCCATAAATTACTCTGAAAGAAGTAGGTTAACATGGCACCTCTTTTGGCATCTTTTTTTTAACGTAATTTACATTTAGAATGAAGGTAATTACTTAAGAGTAAAAATGAAATTAGGCTTATGAAAACTGTCATGCTGCTTGAATTTTTTATTATCATACACATTTTTTATGCATAGCAGTTAAGAACAAGCTTTTAGTAAGTTCTTTTTAAAATCAGCTGGGCTCTTTTATGAATAATTAGCTATGTAAATAAACAACAAGGACTAATCCAGTTAGGAAGAAACAAACTAAATATGCTGCATCGGTATAATTCAAGGTTATTTCACATATCTAATAAGCTTTTTGCATACCATAACGCAATGATCACATTCCAGAACAACAGATGGAAAGCTCATTGTGTCTGCAATTAACACAAATGCACATGTATTGCATCACATTTTTGTGGCTATATTATGTACATTATATTGAGTCATAACAGCTAAATGTATGGAAAGATTAGGCTTCAAAGTGTAATAAAAACATTGCTTCTGATGTACCACATCAAATACTTAAAATCATATTTAGCAATGCACTGAGCAGATGTAGATTAATGGCTAGACAAACCAGTTTAATGCATTTGTATTGTTAAATTGATTTTAGGAATTTTATGCAATGCACTTTAATGCCTGGGGCAGGAGATATTTGCTCCATGGGCCAGTATTAATGAGATACACTATATTACTAAAAGTATTGGGACACGTGCCTTTACATGCACATGAACTTTAATTGTATCTCAATCTTATGCAGTGTACACACGACCAGACCTTTCGACGGACTGAATTCCGTTGGACTTTTCGACTGACTTTCGTCAGACTTCCGTCGAATCGGACTTGTCTACACACAATCACACCAAAGTCTGACGCACTCGACCGTGATGACATATGGCCGGACTAGAATAAGGAAGTTCATAGCCAGTAGCCAATAGCTGCCCTAGCGTTGGTTTTTGTACGTTGGACTAGCATACAAACAAACAGATTTTTCGAGCGGACTCGAGTCCATCAGAAAGAAGTGAAACATGTTCTAAATCTAAAGTCCGTCAGATTTTTTGACAGCAAAGGTCAGATGAAGCCCACACATGATCTATGTCAGCAATTTTACAAATCTTGGTGAAATGGCGAGTGGTGAAGGAGGAATTGAGCCGGGGAAAATGGCAGGTCTATGGAGGTGACTCTGGAGGTGATGCGATGAACATCCCTCCAGAATGGTTGTAAGGAACAGCACTCCCACCAGATGTGGAGCAAGGTGCCTCTTGCCTCATGGCATCTCCAGCATTCATCAGGGACATTCAGGTTAAAATTGTGTAGGGGAGCCGCTGTGTGGTACCATCTGGATTGAATTTTGTATCCATTCTCCTGGGTATTCACATTAATCAATCCCTTATGTATGTTTAAAAATATTAGTTCCCAGTTCTCATCTGAGATTGGAATCGAAAGATCCCTCTCCCATTTTTTGCACGCTAGACTGTCACCTGCTTTAACATTAGTATAAATAAGGTTGTGCGTTAAAGAGATAAGGTGGGATTGCGGTATCTGTTGTATACAAAGTTTTTCAAATGGCATAAGCTGTCTCGAGCACTACAAACCCTTAGCTATAGATTTTAGGTAGTGTGCTAAGATCAGGTAGTTCCATGGGGATATCAATGGCCTTTCCGTCCTAAGTGATAGTTGGTGTGCTGAGATGGAGCTTGCTGTGGTGATATAGTTGGTGTGCTCTAATCTGTTCGCCTGGTAAATTCTCAGACAAGTAGCGTGTAGGCATTCCCAGGGGGAAGTCGGGATTTAACCTAAGTGTGGTCAATGGACCTGTTGCAGAAGAGATTTGTGTTTTTCTACATGCCATACATGATCTAATTGTCTGACAGATTTGTTCCGTCGGACCTTTGCTGTCAAAAAGTCCAGCCATGTGTACACAGAATTAGTCTGTAGGGTTCAATATTGAGTTGGCCCACCCCTTGCAGCTATAACAGCCTCAGGTCTTCTGGGAAGGCTGTCCACAAGGTTTGTATCTATGGGAATGTTTGACCATTCTTCCAGAAGCGCATTTATGAGGTCAAGCATCAATGTGGACAAGAAAATAATTCATCCCAAAGGTGTTCTATCGCGTTGAGGTCAGGACTCTATGCAGGCCAGTCAAGTTCCTCCACCCCAAACTTGCTCGTTCATGTCTTTATGGACCTTGCTTTGTGCACTGCACAAAATCTTTTGGTGGAGAAGGTATTATGGTGTGGGGTTTTTCAGGGGTTGGACTTGGCACCTTAGTTCCATTGAAGGGAACTCTTAAGGCATCAGCATACCAAGACATTTTGGACAAATTCCTGTTCCAACATGAATGCGCACCAGTGCACAAAGCAAGGTCCACAAAGACACGGATGAGCGAGTTTTGGGTGGGGGAACTTGACTGGCCCACACAGAGTCCTGATCCCAACCCAATAGAACACCTTTGGGATTAATTAGAGTGGAGATTGTGAGCCAGGCCTTCTTGTCCAACACCAGTGCCTAACCTCACCAATGCGCTTCTGGAAGAATGGTTAAACATTGCCATAGACACATTCCTAAACCTCGTAGACAGCCTTCCCAGAAGAGTTAAAGCTGTTATAGCTGCAAAGGGTGGGCCAACTCAATATTTAACCCTGCGGACTAAGATTGGGATGTCATTAAAGTTCATGTGCGTGTAAAGGCAGGTGTCCCAATACTTTTGGTAACATAGTGTATGTTGGGTTGACGGATCTGAGTAGAGATTTTTTTTTGGGTGGTGCTCTAGTCAGTGACACTGTTGGGTATTGTTTAGCTACCTGCTCCCTGTTCACACTTATAATCACAGTGTCTGGCAGAGGGAGGTCTTTCAGCACCAACTGAGATGTCAAGTAAATAAATGCGAAGGGCTACAAGTTAAGCTGATGCTTGAAGATGTGAAGATCTGTGAAATGAACCACGTGACCTCTGGAAGATTTACCCCTTCATGATCAGGCCATTTTTTCAATACTTTTTTACTTTAACTGACAATTGCGTTGCGCGACAATATACCCAAATAAAATGTATGTTCTTTTTTTTCCCCCACAAATAGAGCTTTATTTTAATGGTATTTGATCACCTCTGCATTTTTTATTGTTTGTGCTATAAAAAAAAAAGACAATAAAAAAAACACAATATTTTGTACTTTTTGCTATAAAATATATACAATAAAAAATCTAATTTCTTCATAGATTTAGGCCAATGTATATTCTGCTACATATTTTTGGTAAAAAATCCCAATAAGCGTATATTGATTGGTTTTGCAAAAGTTATTAGCGACTTATAGCAGGACTGCGATATTGTGGCCTACACTCTGACACTAGCTAACACTTTTGACACTTTTAGGGGACCAGTGATACTAATAAAGTTCTCAGTGCTAAAAAATATGCACTGTCACTTTACTAATGGCATTCGCTGGGTAGGGGTTAACATTAGGGGTGATCAAAGGGTTAACTGTGTGCCTAACCAGGTTTTTACTACACGATAGGGCATGCTTTTACTAGGGGAAGAGATGCATATTATTCCTTGCTTCGCAGGGACACAAATTTGACCTCTTTCCTTGTTTACACAGGCAGACCGCCGTTCTGCCTCTTTGCTTGATGATTGGCGGGTGCCGATCAACTTTGAGTCCACTGCTGGACTCCAGCTGTGTGTAACCACAATGGGAGAGTTCCAAGGACAAAGCCACTGCTGACCAAAAAGAACACAAAGGCTTATCTCACATTTATCAAAAAAAAATTTTGATTATCCTCAAGACTTTTAGGCAAATATTGTGTGGACTGATGAGACAAAAATGTAAATTTTTTAAATTTGGAAGGTGCGTGTCCCATTACATCTGGCATAAAACTAATACAGCATTTCATAACAAGAACATCATACCAACAGTCAGACATAGTGGTGGTAGTGTGACGGTCTGGGGCTGCTTTGCAGCTTCAGGACCTGGACGACTTACCATAATTGATGGAATCATGAATTCAGATCGCTACCAGAAAGTCCTAAAGGAGAATGTCTGGCCATCAGTTTGTGACCTCAAGTTCAAGTGCACTTGGGTTATGCAGCAGGAGAATGATCCGAAACACAACAGCAAGTCCACGTCCAAAAGGTTCAAACAAAGCAAAATGTGGGTTTTGGAGTGGCCTAGTCAAAGCCCAGACTTAAAGCGGTAGTAAACCTGCTGATTTTTTTTTCATACCTGCAAGGGACCGCATACTAGCTCATTATGAGATACTTACCTTAGAACGAGGCCGACATCTCGCCCGATACACGCCAAGGGAGCTGACATGTTCCCTCGGCATGTCTTCCGTATATTGCGGCTCCGGCGCTGTGAGTGGCTGGAGCAGCGATATCGTCACTCCCGCGCATGCGTGTGGGAGATTTCTTTCCGGCAGAGTCCGGCATCTGCTGGGCTTCCAGCCGAGAAACCCCTGTGCGCATGCGCCGCTGCAGTCAGCGGCTCATTGCCAGGGGAATATCTCCTAAACCATACAGGGTTAGGAGATATTTTTCTTACCTACAGGTAAGCCTTATTATAAGCTTACCTGTAGGTAAAAGTAAAAAAAATAGACTATACAATTGCTTTAAATTCAATTGCGATGCTGTATCATGACCTTACACAGGACGTTGATGCTGGAAAACCCTCCAATGTGGCTGAATCAAAACAATTCTGCAAAGAAGAGTGGGCCAAAATAATTGCTCCACAGCAATGTGAAAGACTCATTGCCAGTTATCGTAAATGCTTGATTGCAGTTGTTGCCGCCAAGGGTGGCACAATCAGTTATTAGGATTACTTTTTCACATAAAGCCAGGCAGGTTTGGACAGATGATTTAAAAACTGCATTTTATTTTTACTCAGATTATCTTTATGTAATAATAAAATTTGTTTGATGATCTGAGTCATTTAAGTGTGACAAATATGCAAAAAAATATGCAAATTATGCAGAAAGTCAGAAAGGGAGCAAATACTTTTTCACAGCATTGTAGATGTGGAAATGTATATGTGGCTACACTTTAATCAACGGAAAGTGGTGTTTTGTGCACTTTAACTTGAGTACTCACTACTATACAGACATACTCCACTGGTACACTATATGATACTGTAGTAAAACTGCACTGATGCACTGTAATATACTGTGTCAAATGTGCACTAAGACACTGAACGTTAAATGGCAGATGCACTGAAATATACTGAAATAAACTTGCAGTAACGCCCTGAACTGTACGGCATTAAATTTGCAGTAACTCACTGAACAGTACTGCCTTAGATGGAAGATAATGCACTCAAATATAAAGCGCTAACCTTTTCAGTAATGCACTGAACTGTACGGTGTTAAACTTGCAGTTATGCACTGAAATATACTGCGTTAAGTGCACAGTAACGCACAGAAATGTACTGTGTTAAACGGCACGTAGCGCACCTAAATATATGGCTTTAAACTTGCAGTAAGGCTTAATGTACATAGGACGTTTTACAACCTCCCCTGAATGATTTAACTTGACAAATAGTAAACAACGTTTAAAAACTTCAGTTTTGCCATGTTTACATGCCACGTTTAGCCGTGTTTAGCCATGTTTGCGTTTAGAAACTTTTTTTTAACATGATTTTTTTTTAAACGATAAAAGGCCCTTATAATTCAGTGATGCAGTGAAGGGGCAAACAGCCAATATTTGGCCCGAACTCATGTTCGGGCCGAACTGTTCTCGATCCCTAGTTACTAGTCCTGGAGAAAACTGCAAAATCTGTTTTATTTACTCAGAACAGTCATGCTGAAGCTATCTCTCTCTCTCTCTCTCTCTCTTTATATATATATATATATATATATATATATATATATATATATATCTATATATGCCTTTTTCAGATAAAATAGCTGCAGGAACTCAACTGCGACCCCCCTATAACCCCCTCACACACATATCCTTCAAATCTCATCACATAGTGAGTTAATAGTGTGGTCAAATTTCACTAACTGTGGGAGGATCTTAAGGGATATTACATACAGATTGCAGTGTTGGGGTGTCGGTGGTACACACAGAGTGCAGAGTTTGGGGGTGAGCCAGGACCGTCTTTAAAGCAGGGCAAAAGGGGCAGCTTCCCTGTGCCCATCATTGTTATGGGGCCCAAAGTAGAGTTTCAAACTTGCCAACTACCCCAGTTTAAATTCCCTTGTCCCTGCAGTTTTAGTCCCATGCTGTGTCTCGATATCTCAGTGTGAAGTTCTGTTACTAATGCTGCCCAGCTCTGCACTATAGCCATGTACAGATGACTCACCTGCAGACCCTGTGTTTACATGTAAATAACCTGCATTGATATGTAAATATAGACAGGATTAATATGCAAATAGCTGCGGATCAGCACCATTGATATGTAAAGAGCCACAGACTGGCAGTAATCTCTAGCAACCAATCAGTGAGCAGTAATAATGTGCAGTAACCTCTAGCGACCAATTAGTGAGTGTTAAGGTTGTCCAGTAACCTCTAGCAACCAATCAGTGAGCAGTATTGATGTACAGTAATCTCTAGCAACCAATCAACAAGCAGAAGTCATATGCTGTAACTAATAATCAATGAGCCATAATGTGTGCTGCAACCTCTAGTAGCCAGTCGGTGAGCAATAATAATACCTCTGGCAACCAATAGTAATCACTGCCTGATCTGATTCAATAAACTTATTTTGAGTCTAGCTGCTATTTATTGTATGCTTCAGAGCAGGTAAAGAACAAAATTGCATGGGGGGGGGGGGGGGGGGGCAAGAAAATGTTTGCCCAGGTTCCAATCAATATTACTAAAGATGGATATTAAAAATGGACCTGGGGTGAGCTACATACAGAGTGCAGAGTTCAGCCTTCTTCCACAGCCGCTTACTGCTGCATTCCCCCATTCACATCTCACTTTCACCCTTCTTCAGTTCTGACCTCTCAATACAACCCCACCATCTTCTCCCTCCCTCTTAAAAGCTCCCACATCATCCACATGTCTTGCTTTTGTTGCTGTATTAAATTGGTTCACCCAACCGGCTCTAGTACTTTTCGCACACTGTAGGTGGCTTGGACTCTATCATTTGCAGAGAGACCATCCAGTAGGGATGTCTGGATCTGCACTGCACCCTGAGCACCTACACCTCCCTTGTCCACATCCTGCATTTAGTGGGAGGCACTCAGGAGATCAGATCTGTGGGAGCCGGTGAGAGACAAGCTGTCACTTGTCAACACAGGAGTTGGACTTGTGTTTACAAGTGATAGTGGTAGCCAGGGATCAGAGGGCCTGAGCCAGTATATTTGTGTTACCTATGATCCGTTATGTTTCAGACATATGAGTATGCCAATTACCTCTATATTATATTGTGTTTTGTTGTTACCCTGATGAAGGGGGAGTGTTTTCTGACTACAAAAACACATTGGTTGTCTTTTAATAAAAACCAGTAAATCAATTTAGACCATTTGGTTTGATGCTACTTCCGTTGGCACATGGAACTCTCAAAGGGTGAATACAAGTAATGTTAATTAGGAACAAATGAGTTAGATTAAAACAAATAAGTAATCCAAGTACAAACATATCATATCATAGCAAATTGGGTTATATGTAGCCTAAAATGTGTGCTTTGTGCACTATTTATTATAAGCGGAATTATCTAAAAATTATATTATAAAAGGCTGATCTTCTTAGAAAAAATCTTGTCCTTGCATGCTCATTTTCTGGTGACTGAACTTTGAGGGAATATTAATTGCATAAAAAGTATTTCACGCTCCTATTAAACAAAAAGTAATACATATTTTACAACTAATCAAAGAGTTATATCATTTATTCCTCTTTGAGTAAACTAGGCCAAAGTTTTTGTGCATAAAAAGGTAGATCAGTGGCTTCTGACTCTTATGTACAACTAGTTTTATTGGCATGATTTCAATGTGTTTGTGTATACGCCTGGATTACGTCTTGAAGCCGTCCTTGTGACGGATTTGCTGCTCAGGTGACAAATTTATTTCTTCTTTTCTTTTGAAGACAAGCTCAGATTTACTGTTTACCTGTTGGAATTTTGCTGCATACTGTGATATGATGTAACCCGTGCTTTCCACTGTATATGCTTATTGGCTTAATAAACTCTTTTAAATTGAAAAAAAATAAAAAAAGTAGATCAGTAACATGCCATATTACAGATAAATCATACACTTTAAAACACTTTTCCTTTTTCTGAAGTATATTCTTGTACAGGTTATGTTATGTGTAACACTGTTATTTGGAATACAACATGTGTAATGTTAATGTACAAAATTACAGAAAGAAATGAATTAGCTAAATTAAAACCAAATTGCAAGCAGATATTCACTATATCATCTATTTTTTATTAAAAAGGGGTTTGTAAAACATCACTCTTGGTCAAAGCTGGCTAAGAGCCTGTAAAATGTGCAGATTGACTGCCATTTGTTGTGCATATTTCCACAGAGCATCACTAGTCAAAACAATTAAAAGTAACCCTGATTAAACAAGCCAAGACAAATATCTATGCTATCACATACTGTATGTCTATAGAAAGCAACAGATTATGATATGCATATGCATGTGTTAACATTGAATTTTCTCTGAGGGTGCACACAAATATATTTAAAAACCAACATGTTTATTATAATAAAATGGCTGGAAAAAAACATCTCGCCTTTGGTCATCTTAACGCTTTTGCTGCAAGGCCCTGTGCTGCACTTTTAACATGTGGCCAAACCACAATTGCAATATTACATTTTTTTATCATTTTTCACTTAAAACTTTCAGAGTTTGTAAAAGAGCCACAAAGCCACACATTAAAAGCATGGGACCAATAGAATGAAGAGATGGTGCTACTGATTTTGTAGGTTCCAAGATTGTTTCAAAAATGTTTATCAAAATGACATTTTTATAAAAATACACTAAAAGCATTATTACTACATACAAACACAACAAAACGAACACCATTCCTACTACACCTAAAAAAATAAAACTGTATTGAGTTAAATAACAAATATTGGAGAATTTGAAGTTGTACCTTTTTTGAAAAATGATGAAAATCGAAGTTATGCAAAACTGTAAATAAACAAGTTAGGCTTATAATTTGGCCTTGTGGTAGCGTCCAATCCACAGTGGTAGTGTGTGCTGATTTGTGATAAAATGATGCAAGCATACACTTTTTTACGATGCAGAATTTTACAATGTAAGGCCGCGTACACACGGGCGGATTGTCTGGCCAACTAAGTTCGTCAGACAATCCGACAGACAGTCCGTCCAAACTTTTGAATGAACGGACTTGCCCACACACGGCACTTTTTGAGCGGACTAATACGGCGGACTAAGTCCGCCATACAATCCGCTCTACTTTTGAAATGAACGGACTCGCCCCCACACGCGGAGGAAAGTCTGCTCATTTCGAGCGCGTCTCCAGGTAGGCGGGGCCCACGAAGGAGACGTCGCTGGCCCCGCCGCCTGGAATGGACTTAAAGGGGAACCCCAACGCTGAAAAAAATCGGCGTGGGGGTGCCCCCCAAGTCCACAACAGACCCTTGTCCGAGCACGCTACCCGGCCGGCCAGGAAAGGGGGGCGAGTGAGCGCCCCCCCTCCTGAGCCGTACCAGGCCGCGTGCCCTCAACATGGGGGGGAGCCTTGGGGAAGGGGGGGCTGCACGGCCCCCCCACCCCAAAGCACCTTGTCCCCATGTTGATGAGGACAAGGGCCTCTTCCCGACAACCCTGGCCGTTGGTTGTCGGGGTCTGCGGGCGGGGGGCTTATCGGAATCCGGGAGCCCCCTTTAATAAGGGGGCCCCCGGATACCGGCCCCCCACCCTATGTGAAAGAGTATGGGGTACAATGTACCCCTACCCATTCACCTGTAAAATAAAAGTACCAAAAAAAACACAACACACGAGATAAAATATTTTATTGCACAGCTCCGGGGGTCTTCCGTCTTCGGGGGTCTTCTCACCGGACTCCTCCGCTATCTTCTTGTAGCTCTTTTGCTAGCGGAGGAGTCCGGCTTTCTTCCTCCCCGCCGCCGGCCTCTTCTCCCGACTTCGGGGGTCTTGTCCCCCTCTTCGGTTCTTCTGCCGGGCCACCGTGCCTTCTTATAGCTCTTTTACAGGCGGTGGCCCGGTCTTCTGTCGCCGCTGTCGCCGCCGCCTTCCGTTCTTCTTCTTCTTCTCCAGGAGATGTTGCCTCGACGATCTCTCCGGCCGGAATGCCAGAGCCGCGCTGCGCGGCCACTTATATAGTGACAATGGGGCGGTGTCACGTGGTATATGTCACATGGGTTGGTGTCACTTGGTGACCCCACCCCCTTACGATGTCATAGTCCCCATGTGACATCAACCCATGTGACCAACCCATGTGACATATACCATGTGACACCGCCCCATTGTCACTATATAAGTGGCCGCGCAGCGCGTCCCTGGCATTCCGGCCGGAGAGATCGTCGAGGCAACATCTCCTGGAGAAGAAGAAGAAGAAGAAGAAGAAGAACGGAAGGCGGCGGCGGTGGCGGCGACAGCGGCGACAGAAGAGAGCTATAAGAAGGCGCGGTGGCCCGGCAGAAGAACCGAAGAGGGGGACAAGACCCCCGAAGTCGGGAGAAGAGGCCGGCGGCGGGGAGGAAGAAAGCCGGACTCCTCCGCTAGCAAAAGAGCTACAAGAAGATAGCGGAGGAGTCCGGCGAGAAGACCCCCGAAGACGGAAGACCCCCGGAGCTGTGCAATAAAATATTTTATCTCGTGTGTTGTGTTTTTTTTTGGTACTTTTATTTTACAGGTGAATGGGTAGGGGTACATTGTACCCCATACTCATTCACATAGGGTGGGGGGCCGGTATCCGGGGGCCCCCTTATTAAAGGGGGCTCCCGGATTCCGATAAGCCCCCCGCCCGCAGACCCCGACAACCAACGGCCAGGGTTGTCGGGAAGAGGCCCTTGTCCTCATCAACATGGGGACAAGGTGCTTTGGGGTGGGGGGGCAGCGCGGCCCCCCCTTCCCCAAGGCACCCCCCATGTTGAGGGCACGCGGCCTGGTACGGCTCAGGAGGGGGGGGGGGGGCGCTCGCTCGCCCCCCTTTCCTGGCCGGCCGGGTAGCGTGCTCGGACAAGGATCTGTTGTGGACTTGGGGGCACCTCCACGCCGATTTTTTTCGGCGTTGGGGTTACCCTTTAAGTCCATACCAGGCGGCGGGGCCCGCGACGTCTCCGTCGTGTGCTCCGCCTATCTGTATACCCGCTCGAAATGAGCAGACTTTTCTCCGGGCGGGAAAAGTCCGCTCATTTCGAAAGTACAGCGGACTGGCACACACACGGGCGGACTGTCCACTCAAACCAAGTTTGGACGGACAATCTTACGGAAATTCCGTAAGACTTTGTTCGTCAGACTGTCCGCTGAAAAAGTCCGCTGAAGCCCACACACGAGCGGACTGTCCGCTCAAATGTGTTTCGGCGGACTAAGTTGGGCAGACAGTCCGCCCGTGTGTACGCGGCCTAAGGCACTGTGTGGCAACTGAATACCCTAAATACTCTGACTGAATATACACAGCAGCTCATCCCCACCAATGAGGAGTTACCAAAATTATTTGATTGCATGATCAATGACTTGCTGAAGGAGAATCATTTTGGTCATTGTTGTGTATTTGTATATTTTAGGAAAGAGTTATGGCATTTCTGCTTATTAGGAGGGGAGGAAGCATAAGGTTTGTATGATTAATCATTTCAGCCTGGAAGGTTTATCCCCCTTCATGACCAGGCTGTTTTTTACAATATGTCATTGTGTTCTTTTAACTGACAATTGCATGGTCATACGACTCTGTACCCAAATAAAATTGATGTCCTTGTTTTCCCACAAATAGAGCTTTTCGGTGTATTTTATCACCTCAGCTTTTTTTATTTTTTGCACTAGAAACAAAAAAAGACCGAAATTTTTTTTAAAAAGCGATATTTTTTACTTTATGCTATAAAACATACCCAATAAAAAAATTTAAAAATCTAATTTGTTTATCAGTTTAGGCCAATATGTAATTTTGCTACATATTTTTGGTAAATATCAATAAGCGCATATTGATTGGTTTGCACAAAAGTTATAGAATATTTATTACATTTTTTTACTAGTAATGACGACGATCAGCAATTTTTAGCAGGACTGTGAGATTGCGGTGGACAAATCTGACACTAAGTGAGACTTTTTTGGGGATCAGTGACACTAATACAGTAATTAGGGATGAGCTTCGAGTTCGAGTCGAACTCATGTTCGACTCGAACATTGCCTGTTCGCCTATTCGGCGAACAGTGAACAACTTGGGGTGTTCGTGGCAAATTCGAAAAGCCGGGAACACCCTGTACAAGTCTATGGGAGAAATTTAAAGTGCTAATTTTAAAGGCTACTATGCAAGTTATTGTCCTAAAAAGTGTTTGGGGACCTGGGTCCTGCCCCAGGGGACATGGATCAATGCAAAAAAAGTTTTAAAAATGGCAGTTTTTTTGGGAGCAGTGATTTTAATAATGATTAAAGTGAAACAATAAAAGTGTAATATTCCTTTAAATTTCGTACCTGGAGGGTGTCTATAGTATGCCTGTGAAGAGGCGCATGTTTCCCGTGCTTAGAACTGTCCCTGCACAAAGTGTAATTTCTGCAGGAAAAAAAGTATTTTAAAATTACTCGTGGCTATAATGAATTGTCGGCTCCCGTAATACAGAGAACACTCATTGAAAGTCATTGATAAAAAAAGTGTGGGGTTACCCCAAATTCAATTACCAGGCCCTTCAGGTCTGGTATGGATATTAAGGGGAACCCCGCGTCAAATAAAAAAATTGATGTGGGGTCCCCCTAAAAATCCATACCAGACCCTTTATCCGAGCACGCAACCTGGCAGGCTGCAGGAAAAGAGGGGGGGGCGAGAGAATGCCCCCCTCCTGAACTGTTCCAGGCCACATGCCCTCAACATTGGGAGGATGCTTTGGGGGTCTGTGACCCCTCAAAGCACCATGTCCCCATGTTGATGGGGACAAGGGCCTCATCCCCACATCCCTGGCTGGTGGTTGTGGGGGTCTGCGGGCGGGGCTTATCAGAATCTGGAAGCCCCCTTTAACAAGGGGACCCCCAGATCCTGGTCCCCCTGTTTGAAATATTAAGGGGGTACAAAAGTTCCCCTACCATTTCACAAGGAAAGTGTAAAAAAACTGTTAAATAAGACAAACACACTTTTGAAAAATTCCTTTAGTAAAAATAAAAAAAATAAAAAAAAGATTCCAGCGGTGGTAATCCACTCTTGCTATCCAGCGACGGATGATCATCTCTCTGGGGTCCAGCGATGGCTGATCTGATCCAGCGACGGGTGATTTTTAGTCCAGCGCAGTCCATCCATGCATCCATCTTCTGTCTCCACTGTCGGAGACACTGCGGTATGCCGTTGCCTGACCTTTCTTATATTAGGAGGGTGGGGCCACCCGTCACCTGACCCCACCCCCCTCTGACGCTAGTGAGGGAAGCCAGGGCTTCCTCAATGACATATGGGTGACCCCGCCCCCCTCTGATGTAACGCAGGTTTCCGTTACATCAGATTGGCCAATGACAGTGGGAGCGGATCGCCAGCGGCACATATGCGTGCCCCAGACCCAGTGCAAGAAATCAGGTACAGGTACATGATTTCACACAGGAGGGCCACCCCGCCACAGTATATATGCATGGGGTGGTACATAACAGGTTAATAAGGATGATGACCTGTTAACAATCTGTCTGCACTGCCAAGACACAACAATGCCATGGGCTGAACACTGGTTCAGTTTGCACCAGAACTCCTAAACATGGATAAAGTTTGTACCCAAACTGTGAAATCTATTAAAGTCTATGGGACCTGAACTTGAAAAATCAAACGTCTAAATTTTTAAGGCATATATGCAAGTTATTGGCCATATAAAGGGTAAGGGTACTGCCATGGGACATGTATCAATATAACATTTTTAAAGGAGCAGTGATTTTAATGATGCTTAATCACTTCTCACCCGCCGTATGCAGAATATAGATATATATATAGCTATATATTGATATCTATCTATATATGTATATATCTCTATCTATCTATCTATCTATCTATCTATCTATCTATCTATATATATCTATCTATCTATCTATATATATATATATATATATATATATATATATATATATATATATAAACTCTTCTTATAATAAATCACAACATATATAATTTGCAGTGCTCAAGCAATATTGTGAAAAGTGAGCATGCATAAAAAAACATGCAGTCCTTGATATATCATCAAAGGAAAAAACAAAAACAAAAGTCCAATCAAATCACTGTACAAGTGATCACCACTCCTTCTAATCCATTAAGGTGCTTAATTAATTACTGTGCTCCTGTTCTGGGTGTGCTCTCACCTCTATGTCAGTGACCCCACACTTGTTTGGTCAGCACTCCCTTTTTAGTCACAACCAGACTAATGAGTAAGGGAGAGAAAAAGAAAACAATCTTATAAGGTGCTTACAAGATGGTATTTGGTTCCTGCCAGATTAGCCAAATTCACAATTGATAATTCAGGCCTCTGTTTTCGTGGCTGTTCAGAACAGGGTACATATATATGCAAATCTGGTGGCATTGGGAAAAAATCTTTCTGATTATCTCAAAACTATTTGATTGTTCTGTTTCACCAGACCCAATGCTAGCTCTCCTTAATCTAAAACCGGATTCTCTCACACAGAACCAATTCAAATTATTCCTCACGTTTCTGATAGCCGCAAAACAAACAGTAGCCAATGCATGGAAAACATCTGTTGTGAATATTTCAGAAACCAAAATTAGAATGAACCAATCTTTCATACATGCCAAAATGGACACTTTAGATAAGAATCGCCTGTCAAAATTCAATAGCATATGGAGACCATAGATTAGATACTATATGTCAGATAATTTTGATAATCGAATACTCTTGTCATGGTAATTTATATATATATATATATATATAATTTTTTTTTCCCTTTTTTTCCCTTTTTCTCTCTCTTTCTCTCTTTCTGGTACGATATTTAGCTATATAAACTATAATTTACCCCTGGAGTTAAATAATTATCTCTCCTCCTCCTTTCTATCCACATTTACTTTTACCATTTCTCTTCCATAATTCTCCAAATAACCTTTAATTATACTGCAGTATTTGTTATCTATATAGAAATATACCTAAGGTCAGGATTTTGTTTTGCTCAAATATGTAAAATTGATATATTTATGTCTTTTCTAGTTTATTGAGCTCCTGACATGTCAGATATAAACAACTTTATACTCTAGTCTTCTCTAGCTTATATAATAACCACACCCCTTTTTTTGGAGTGTTTATTATTCCTCCTTGGTATTTTATTCCTTTTTACTTAGATAACTGTAGTTATAATTTGCATACATCTCCATAGGTTGTAATGATGGAGCACCCCTCTTTTGTTTTAGTGTGTTTATTTTTATTTATTTGCATATTTATGTATTTATTTATTTTTATATAACATTTATACTTTAATGTTATATTTTAATATTGTTGTTTTGTCAAATATTCTGTATTTGTTGTTATTCATTACTTCTAAAACAAATAAATATTTTGAACGAGAAAAAGAAAACAAAAAAGGAGGAGGGGGAATTTAGAAGATAAAGGGAGGAGAGGGGGTGGGGCCACCACCAGCTACCCTCTCTGTCTCTATCATGTAGAACTGTATCTTGTGGCAAGAGAAAAGTGGTAAGGAGGATCGTTTGCTGCCAAGTCCCCTTCTTGCAGGACATTTCATTTGCTTTGTCATATCAGCTCTTGATAGGTCTGAGATTCTCGGTACGTAGGGTGGTTCTAATTTTTTAATGGGAAAGGAAAAGAGGTCTTGGAATTCATCATAAAATGGAAAAAGAGAAAATAAGAAAAGTGGAGAACCAGATTAGGGAATTAAAGGATAAAATAGAACCATTTAATGCAGAACTCCAGGCAAAAACTTTTTTTCATGTCCTTGTAACTGATCTCCTACCTTCATGAAATATGCCATCCATCTTCTTCTGAGCTCTGTAGTTCCTCTGTAATAGCCTGCTAATTTTGAAGAAAAAAATGTTTCTGCCCTGTGGTTTCCTGTTTGTAAGACCGGTGGTTGCTATTCCTCATGTACCCTCAGCCATCGGTCTTGGCATTTCCCTTTTGTAGTTCTCTACTGCAGGCAGGGACTTGTACTTCCATCCCTGCTTGCTGTAGTGGGTGGAGGGGTCTGTACCACCCATGGAGGTGGTGGCCTCCTCCTCCCGCCTCTTCTGCTACAAGCCAGCGCCCCCCCCCCCCCCCCGATGGCGTCGCCCACCTGTTACCTCTCATGCAGCAGGAATCGTTAGGAGACACAGAGGATGACAGAGCTAGGATGACAGAGCGATGATCTCCAGCTGTGACAGATCTTGTTTGTGAAACATCGATCGCTGTACAATCCAGATTTCTGGACCAGCATTTGAACAGTGTGCTATCTATCACAATGCCAGTCCAGGAGGTGGGACTGTATGGCGATCAGTCTTTCACATACAAGATCTATCACAGCCAGAGATCACCGCTCTGTCAACTGGCTGATGCCTCGTTATGATCTCTGCTACACATATGGACATTGATGGGCACAGATAGGCTGCACAGATGAGACTGCACTTATGGGCACTGATAAGCTTCACTGGTGGGCACAGATGAGACTGCACTTATGGGCACGGATAAGCTTCACTGGTGGGCACAGATGAGACTGCACTTATGGGCACAGATGATACTGCACTGATGGGCACATATAGGCTGCACTGATGGGCACCGATAATGCAGCATTGATGGGCACTGATAATGCAGCATTGATGGGCACAGATAAGTCTGCACTGATGGGCACTGATAATTTGCACTGATGAGGCTGCACTGATAAGGCAGCACTGATGGGCACTGATCAGGCTACAATGAGGGGCACTGATGTGGCTTAATTAAGGAGGTACTGATGAGGCTGCACTGAGGTGACACAGATGAGGCTGTACTGAGGCTGCATTTATGGGGACTGATAAGCTGCACTGAAGTGTCTGCACTAATGGGCACTGATGGGGCTGCACTTATATGGCATGGAGGCTGAACTTATGAGGCTGAACTTATGGGCACTGATGAGGCTGCATGGATAAGCAGTGGCCACTAGACATGTGCACTGCCAAAAAATGTGTTTGTTTTCATTTTTGTTACAGTCGTCTTTTGTTTGTTTTTTTTCGTGTCATTTGTTATGATCAAAATTTGAAAATTCTGAAAAATTTGAATTTGTTATGTTTGATTGGATGCGGTATTTATTATTTCGATAATCCACTAGGTCAGTGCACCTTCTTCCTATGTTTGCTTTTAGCCCTGGTTTTTACCTCTGCCTCTGTTTTTAAAGATTGGACTGCCAGGAAGATTGTCATACCTGTAGTGTAAACGTTTTTTGCATATTTATTAGAGGTGGCTGACCCCACACCATCTTCATCTTCTTGGTGCACCTTCTTCTTATGTTTGCTTTTAGCCATGGTTTTTACCCAATTGAAGAGGGCAGCAAGGCTTCAGTGCACACTATGGTGGTTCTAGTTAGTGAAAACTTACAGTGGTCCATTTAAGTTGTCCAAGGCAGAAGACATGCATATTCATTAGATGTGGCTGACTCCACGCCATCTTCATCTTCTTGGTGCACCTTCTTACTATGTTTGCTTTTAGCCCTGTTGTTTACCCAATTGAAGCCCTGGTATTTATCCAATTGAAGAGGGCAGCAAGGCTTCAGTCCACACACTGGTGGTTCTATTTGGCAAAAACTTACAGTGGTCCATTTGAGTTGTCCAAGGCAGAAGACGCGTCCATTTGGGTTCAATAAAGATTGGACTTCAAGGAAGATTGTCATACCTGTAGTGTAAACCTTTTTTGCATATTTATTAGAGGTGGCTGACCCCACACCATCTACATCTTTTTGGTGCACCTTCTTCCTATTTTTTGCATTTGACCCTCGTTTTTACCCAATTGAAGAGGGCAGCAAGGCTTCAGTGCACACATTGGTGGTTCTAGTTGGCAAAAACTTACAGTGGTCCATTTGAGTTGTCCAAGGCAGAAGACATGCATATTTATTAGAGGTGGCTGACCCCACACCATCTTCATCTTCTTGGTGCACCTTCTTCCTATGTTTGATTTTAGCCCTGGTTTTTACCCAATTGAAGCCCTGGTTTTTACCCAATTGACGAGGGCAGCAAGGTTTCAGTGAACACATTGGTGGTTCTAGTTGGCAAAAATTACAGTGGTCCATTTGAGTTGTCCAAGGCAGAAGACATGCACATTTATTAGAGGTGGCTGAACCCACACCATCTTCATCTTCTTGGGGCACCTTCTTCCTATGTTTGCTTTTAGCCCTGGTTTTTACCCAATTGAAGAGGGCAGCAATGCTTCAGTGCACACATTGGTGGTTCTTGGTTGGCAAAAACCTACAGTGGTCCATTTGAGTTATCCAAGGCAGAAGACATGTCCATTTGGGTTCCATAAAGATTTGCCTGCCAGGAAGATTGTCATACCTGTCGTGTAAACTTTTTTGCATATTTATTAGAGGTGGCTGACCACACACCATCTTCATCCCAGCAAGGTTGTGCAAGATAATGACACTAACCTTCTACTTGCCCTTTGTCAAGGAGAGTTCACACATGTTTACAATGAAGTACTCTTGCTTCAAAAAAAATTCTTCATCAGGCACAAAAACAGAAACACAGAAAACACAGCAAACATGAACAATCCCAAACACAACCAAAAACCCTGCTAACAACTGAACCTAAATAACTAAATATAAATATATATATATATGTATGTATATATATATATATATACAGACCAAGCCAGGGATAAGAGTACAAGGAATGCAAGGTTGCAAGGAGGGTGGGAACACGGCTAGGTACAGAGCAGAGGGAGGCAGGAGCAAGGCAGAGGAGTGCAGACTGGATCAGCCAGCAAGGCAGGGACCAAAATTGTGATGCGCCAGGGGAAGAAAGGAGCATCCTTAAGTAGCCCACCGGCAGCTGAACACTAATTTGACTGATTAGTACAGCCAGCTGGCTCCTGGGAGACACCTGCTGGTGGACACTGGAGCTGCAGCAAACAGCCAAGAACATGATAGTGCCACCAGCAGGTGAGGTGAAGTGACACATGAAAAACAGGATGAATCCTGATTGAATCTGGAAGTTCCAGTTCATAGACTACCTCATTTATTTTCTTTTTATGGGAAATGGACCCATGAACTTAGGACCCAGCTTCTTTGATGGGCAAGCCAACTTTAGATTCACTGTGGATAACCATACTAAGTTATCGGGTTCAAGTACTAATGCTCCTTGTTTTTTCCTGTCAAAGACTACTTTATTGTGTTCCTGTTTCCTTGGCATGGTTTCCTGTAATAATTGATTATTAGAGCAGAAAAAATGTATTGCTTCATGGACCACTGGTACAGAACATTCAGGAATGGAGTTAGGCAAAAATGATAGATGAAAGCCATAATTGACAAACAATGGGTTTGTTTTGTAGCGGAATGGTTGGAATTGTTGTAAGCAAACTCGGCCAATGGGAGCAGAGAAATCCAGTCATCTTGGGAAAATGAAGAAAAACAATGTAAATATTGCTTGAGGGTCTGGTTGGTCCTCTTCATCTGCCCATTTGTCTGAGGGTGATAGGCAGAGAAGAACGATAGCTCAATTCCTAGAGCCTTGCACAGAGCTTTCCAGAATCGGGAAGTAAATTGTACTCCCTGATCCGAAACAATGTTGGCCAGTGCTCCATGAAGTTTAATGATTTCTCTGATGAATATTTGTGCTGTTTCGGGAGCTGAGGGAGTACCTTTCACTGGGATGAAGTGTGCCATTTTAGACAAGCAGTCTACCACTACAAAGATAGTGGTATGACCCTCTGCTAGGGACAATTCAACAATAAAGTCTATGAATAACATCTTCCATGTTCTATCTGGGGTAAACAATGGTTTTAACAACCCCCAGGCCTTGGCTCTACTGTTCTTGCCCTGGATGCAGGTGGTGCAGGATTCCACGTACCTCTTGCAGTCTCCAAATACAGTAACTCATAAAAAAAAAAGTACACCCCTCACATTTTTGTAAATATGTTATATCTTTTCATGTTACAACACTGAAGAAATTACACTTTGCGACACTATAAGGTAGTGAGTGTACAGCTTGTATAATAGTGTAAATTTGCTGTCCCCTCAAAATAACTCAACACACACCCATTAATGTCTAAACCACTCGCAACAAAAGTGAGTACACCCCTAAGTGTAAATGTCCAAATTGGGCTCAGTTAGCCATTTTTCCTCCCTGGTAGGGATGAGCTTTATGTTCGAGTCAAACTCATGTTCAACGCGAACATTGGCTATTCGCCAGTTCGCCTAACAGCGAACAATTTTGGGTGTTCGTGGCAAATTAGAAAGCCACGGAACACCCTTTAAAAGTCTATGGGAGAACTCAAAAGTGCTCATTTTAAAGGCTTATATGCATAGTATTGTCATAAAAAGTGTTTGGGGACCTAGGTCCTGTCCCAGGGGACATTTATTAATGCAAAAAAAAAGTTTTAAAAACTACTGTTTTTTTGGGAGCAGTGATTTTAATAACACTTAGTTGTGAAACAATAGTGTAATATTCCTTTAAATTTCGTACCTGGGGGGTGTCTATAATATGCCTGGAAAGGGGTGCATGTTTCCCGTGTTTAGAACAGTCTGACAGCAAAATGACATTTCTAAGAAAAAAAGTCTTTTAAAACTACTTGCGGCTATAATGAATTGTCGGTCCGCAATACACATAAAAGTTCATTGATAAAAATGGCATGGGGATTTCCCCACAGGGGAACCCCAAACCAAAATTTAAAAAAACAAAATGTGTGGGGGTCCCCCTAAATTCGTTACCAGGCCCTTCAGTTCTGGTATGGATAGTAAGGGGAACCCCATGCCCCCCTCAGAATCCATACCAGACCCTTCAGGTCTGGTATGGATTTTAAGGGGAACCCAGACAAATTTTTTTTAAAAAATTACGTGGGGTCCCCCCAAAAATCCATACGAGACCCTTATCCGAGCATGCAACCTGGCAGGCCGCAGGAAAAGAGGGGGATGAGAGAGCGCCCCCCTCCTGAACCGTACCAGGCCACATGCCCTCAACATTGGGAGGGTGCTTTGAGGTAGCCCTTCAAAGCACCTTGTCCCCGTGTTGATGGGGAGAAGGGCCTCATCCCCACAACCCTTGCCCGGTGATTGTGGGGGTCTGCGGGCAGGGAGCTTATCTGAATCTGGAAGCCCCCTTTAACAAGGGGACCCCCAGATCCCACCCCCATGTGAATTGGTAATGGGGTACAAACATACCCCTACCATTTCACAAAAAAGTGACAAAAAGATAAGTCCTTTATTAAATTCTTCTTCTTTCATCTTCTTTCTTTTGGTCTTCCTTCCGTGTTCTTCTTGTTTCTCCAACTTCTTCTCCATCTTCTTCTTCATCTTCTTCTTTATCTTCTTCATATTCTTCTTCATCGTAGGTAAAATTACCAAATCTTTTACAGGTGTCGGATCGAGAGGCACCAACATACTAATTTTGACCAAATGGTCTTTTAGGGAGCATGCTCTTCTAAAAGTAATGGTAGGTGTAGCAGATATGTAAAGTTTTAGATTCAGATCAATTTGTAGTAGATGCCAATGTTTTTGTAAGATTTTTTTAATGGTCTTATGTTGCTTATTGTAAGTCGTTATAAATCTAGTAGTTGGTTTTGAAATGTCAGATGTTTTCTTAGGAAAGAGTAATTCTTGTCATATATTTCCATGTTCACATCTAAAAGCCTTTTCAAGGCACGTTGATGAATAACCAAATCTGAGGCGATTTTTAAGTAGATTAGCCTCATGGATAAATTCTGCATTCCTGAGAGCAATAGAGTAATTGCGTCTGAGCCTCAGCTACTGCCTATATGGAATGGACAGAACCAGAGGTTCAGGATGCAAACTGGACACGTGCAAAATGGTGTTTCCAGCAGTCTCTTTGCGATATAGACCGCCGGACAATGAACCATCTGCTAATTTGGTGATATTTAAATCAAGGAACGTAATGAAAGTTTTGCTCATGGTCATTGTGAAGTATAGATTGGAAACATTCTTTTCATGACACAAATAAAGGCTTGTAATAAATCTGGTGTACTGTCCAATACCATCAAGATATCATCTATATACCTGAACCATGCCAAAACATGGGCGGTATATGATGATAAGCTGTCATTGGACAAAAGAGATTGCTCCCACTCCCCCAGGTACAGGTTGGTATATGATGGGGCACAGCAAGTCCCCATGGCAACCCCCTGCACCTGGAGGTAGTGGGACCCATCAAAGGAAAAAATATTGTGCATTAGAATGAAGTTCAACGCATATAACAGGAAGTAGTTTAACTTTCAATCATCTTTATGAGATTGTGATAAAACATGTTTTATTGCCAGGAGACCAATGTTGTGAAGGATAGAGCTATATAACGCTTCCATGTCAATATCAACTAGGACAGAATAAGGAGGATATGTAGTCCTTCTAAATTTTGTAGTAAATTAATGGTGTCTTTGATATATGAAGATAAGTTGGTCACAAAGGGTCTGAGGTGACTATTAATGAATTTACTCAGTTTTTTGGTTATAGAACCATTTCCTGAGATGATAGGATGACCCGGAGGGGTTTTAGAGTTTTTATGTATTTTAGGGGGGCAATATAGGGTGGGAATGCACCAGTTACAGCTGTCTTTTTACACATGTGAACAATACCTGGAGAGGGAGAGAATTTATTTTCTTCCCTCCCCTTCTCCCCTATTATAAGGATTTCAAAGACATAAACACTGTATTTATTGGCCACTAAAGGGTATTTCTCCTTTTTTATATCTGAAAGGGGCTATGCAATACATTTGGCATGAAGCCCCATATGGCCCAAATGCCTACAATATTAGTATTTTTCTACATGTATATACACATTGCTTACTATAATAGGATATTTGATAATTTCCTAGGATTTTTTCTGTGGCTATGCCATGAGGGTTGCTCTGTGGGGACCTTTGTGAGGGCTGTTCCGAGCCCAGGCAGGGTTTATCATCTTCTGATGGACAAACAGTGCCAAACGCATTCTCCTATGAAATATTGTTTTTAAAGTACTTATATGAAAATCCTTTACAATTCAATATCGGTATGTATGTTGGACATGCCCATGAGCTACAATGTTAATGTTGCCTTGGAACGCTGTACTGAAATCACTATTCCTGTTTTCTTTCAGGATATATTTGTATTCTCCCCTATAATGCCTCTGAGGAAGGGATATTTTTCCTGAAACATGTCAGGCCAAAAGGAGGATATACAATTCATTGGAATTTGTAATAATTTACTACAAGCATTTTTATGCCTTTTCATGTATTATACAAACTGTTATGTGTGTTATTACACATGTGTTTTTTAAAAAAAAACAAATTTTTCTAAATAAATGATATGTTTAATATATCATCCCTTTTTCTGTTCGCTCATAAAGTTCCAGTGTATCGGGAGTACTTGTTTCCCTCTTGTAGGGTCTCTACTTCTTGTCCACATCAGTGCCTGACCTCACAAATGGAAGAATGGTCAAACATTCCCATAGACACGCCTAAAACTTGTGGAGAGTTGAAGCTGTTATAGCTGCAAAGGGTGGGTCAACAAAATATTAAACCCTACAGGCTAAGACTGGGATGCCATTAGAGTTTATGTAATATAGTGTATATATATATATATATATATATATATATATATATATATATATATATACACTATAAGTGTAAGTGAGTACACTTATGTGTGGCCACCATTATTTTCCAACACTGCCTCAACCCTCTTGGGCATGGAGTTCACCAGAGTTTCACATGTTGCCACTGGAGTCCTCTTCCACTCCTCAATGATGACATCATGAAGCTGGTGGATGTTAGAGACGTTGCGCTCCTTCACCTTCCATTTGAGGATGCCCCACAGATGCACAATAGGCTTTAGGCCTGGAGACATGCTTGGCCAGTCCATCACCTTTACCCGCAGCAAGGCAGTGGTCATCTTGGAGGTGCGTTTGGGGTCATTATCCTATTGAAATACTGCCCTACAGCCCAGTCTCTGAAGGGAGGGGATCATGCTCTGCTTCAGTATGTCACAGTACATGTTGGCATTCATTCATCAATGAACTGTAGCTCCCCACTGCTGGAGCACTCATGTTGCCCCAGACCATTACACTCCCACCACCATCTTTGACTGTAGGCAAGACACACATGCCTTTGTACTCCTGTCTTTGACACCATCTGGACCAAATAAGTTTATCTTGGTCTCATCAGACCACAGGACATGGTTCCAGTAATTCATGTTCTTAGTCTGCTTGTCTTCAGCAAACTGTTTGAGGGCTTTCTTGTGCATCATCTTTAGAAGAGGCTTCCTTCTGGGACGACAGCCATGCAGACCATTTTGATGCAGTGTGCAGCTTATGGTCTGAGCATTGACAGGCTGACCCCCCACCCCTTCAACCTCTGCAGCGATGCTGACAGCACTCATACATCTATTTCTCAAAGACAGCCTCTGGATATGATGCTGAGTTTGTGCTCAACTTCCTTGGTTGACCATGGCGAGGCCTGTTCTGAGGGGAATCTGTCCTGTTAAACCACTATATAGTCTTGGCCACCATGCTGCAGCTCAGTCACATGGTCTAGACAAACTTCTTTTAGCCTAGGCCATCTTTATGTAGAGCAACAATTCTTTTTTCAGATCCTCAGAGAGTTCTTTGACATGAGGTGCCATGTTGAACTTCCAGTGACCAGTATGAGAGATTAAGAGCGATAAAACCAAATTTAACACACCTGCTGCCTATTCACACCTGAGACTTTGTAACACTAATGAGTCACATGACACCGGGGAGCGAGAATGGCTAATTGGGGCCAATTTGGACATTTTCACTTAGGGATGTACTCACTTTTGTTGTCAGTGGTTTCGACATCAATGGCTGTGTGTTGAGTTATTTTGAGGGGACAGCAAATTTACACTGTTATACAAGCTGTATACTCACTACTTTACATTGTAGCCAAGTGTCATTTCTTCGGTGTTGTCACATGAAAAGATATAATAAAATATTTACAAAAATGTGAGAGTGTACTCACTTTTGTCAGAGACTGTACGTAGCTCTCTCTCTCTCTCTCTCTCTCTCTCTCTCTCTCTCTCTCTCTCTCTCTATATATATATATATATATATATATATATATATATATATATATATAGAGATAGATAGATAGATAGCTATATCTATATATAGATAGAGATATATCTATGTGTATATATATATATATATATATATATATATATATATATATATATATATATATATATGCCAGTTTTAGAATATTGCAAAGCAGCCAATTTAAAAAAGCAACAGTAAAGATTTAACCAATTTCATAATAATTACTTTATGAACCATATAATGTAATTTCACATCTGCTTAAAATTTAATTCAATCATATTCATGCAGGGTAAAAGAAACAGAAATATCATACTGGCCTTTATCATCAGCCTTTTATTTTATTTATCTTTGCAGAAACCTTGATAAAAATGGAATGTTTTATGACACAGCTATTCCACTATTTTTATCTTAAAACAAAGATTTAACCATAATATCAAAATTGTAAAGCTTATCAGCTTATGTAACTGGAAATTGTAAAATATCTATATAATTAAGTATAAGCCATATCCATGTAGGGGTAAAAGAACAGAAATATCACACTGGCCTTTATAATCATCATATTATTTGGAAAGAACAGAAAAACTGAGTATTTAATTATGAAGCTTTCGACCATTACCGACTATTCAAACTGTAAGCTTTAAAATGCTGAAAAAAGGTTTAACTCTGATCCTTAAGATAGAAATAGTGAAAAATGTATTAACCATATTCATGCAGGGTAAAAAAAAACAGGTCTTTGTCAATATTATATTACTTACAGTACAAAAGATGAAAAAATACACGATGATGTATAATTATCTTTTTAGAATATACAGTAATTTATAATAGACCACATTTCCATTTTAAGACTAAGATTTGTCTGATAACAAAAGTGATAATGCTAACAGTTCGTATAACCATATTGGTTTCAGATTAGCATTTTGTTTAAAATCCATATAGATTTAAATGTTAGTGCTATTAATGCATTTTTTAAAAAAAACAATATTTATTCCTTCAGTACAATATAAAGACATCATACTTAAATAGAATACCAATTCGTTCTTAAACATATGTATAGCTATATAGGTTAACCTTAAAGAAAAAATAAAAAATCTTTGATTTAGAGCAGCATTTCTCAACCTTTTAACACAGAAGAATCCTTAAATTAGCTTTCAGGTTTCAAGGAACCCCTGCTAATGACTGTAACTATAGGTAAATAGTACATTACTGTGAACAGTAAATTGTGATTAGGGATGAGCCAAACACCCCCCAGTTCAGTTCGCAGCAGAACATGTGAACAGGCAAAAAATTTGTTTGAACACATGAACACCCTTAAAGTCTGTGGGACACAGACATGAATAATCAAAAGTGCTAATTTTAAAGGCTTATATGCAAGTTAGGGGAAAAAATGTAGCGCTACATTTTTTCCACTTTTTTTGCCACATGAATTTTTGTCACATTCGTATATAGCTGCTTTTTGTAATATTTTTTTCACTTTTTATAGAGCAGTAATTTTTTCTTCCTTTTTTACATTCTTTATATGCGTTATTGTCATAAAAAAAGTGTTTGGGGACCTGGGTCCTGCCCCAGGGGACATGTATCAATGCAAAAAAAGTTTTAAAAATGGCTGTTTTTTCAGGAGCAGCGATTTTAATAATGCTTAAAGTGAAACAATAAAAGTGAAATAGTCCTTTAAATTGGATGTCTATTGTATGCCTGTAAAGTGGCGCATGTTTCCCGTGTTTACAACAGTCCCTGCACAAAATTACATTTATTTTTTTTGATTACAAAAGATTTTTAATGAAAGATCGTAAACAAACAATAAAAGTATCAGACAAGGTTCATTCTTTAGAATAAGGCATAGTGGTTTTCGGCATAGTGATAAGATGAAGTCCAGTAATTGAACAAAAGAACAATTTTCAAAGCATAAGTTTTAACCTATTCGTTAATATGATAACAATTTGGACCAACTATATAAATATCTCTAAGATCAGAGCTAGGTCATACATATACAGTATTCCAGTGATTCCATTTGTTATTGTGAATATGCATAGTATCATACAACGTGTGGTGTATGCGTTCGGATAATTTAATAGCTTCCATTCTGGACAACACTTGCGACCAGGGAAGGGCTGAAGATCGCCAATTTAGTTCTATTACCCAGTGTATGGCAACAAAAAGTGTGTGAATTAATTTTTCATAGGGCGTAAGGATGTCTGGAATGGGAGTGATACATAGGCACATCTGTTCGGTAAGAGTAATTGCGTGACCTGCAATAGTGGATGCCTTTGAAGCAGAGTTTTGCCAGATGTGTTTGAGAGATTTGCAACTCCAGAAAATATGAGTTAAAGAGCCAAGCTCTCCAATGCCCCAGAAGCACAGAGGAGATTCTGTAGGGTAAATTTAATGTATTTTTAGGGGTGTTATGTACCACCTTGTATGGAGTTTGAAAGCTGTTTCACGAGTTGAGTATGACCTGGTGTTTTTGTACATGTTGGTTAGCATCTTCTCCCATTCATGTGGCTCAAAGGTAAGACCAGTGTCCCTCTCCCATTTAAGCATTGGTTTGGTTCTCTCTGCCAAGGAAAATTTGTTTTGTAAGCTATAGAGCTTGGAAATAACCCCTTTGTCCCTGGAGGAGTATACACAAATGTGTTCATGTTGTGTGGGAAGCATACGGGAATCTAGATTGCCTCTGCTATAATAGAAGTGCTTAATTTGCATCTATAGTGTTCAGAATCGGGCAACTCGTGTTCTGCTTGTAACTGGAGGAAGGCTTTAAAGTGCCAACCATCCTTGAAGGATTGGAACGTGGTTACTCCAGCCATGCACCATTGGAAGAATCTAGTTCTATCTGGGAATGCTGAAGGGAAATCAGGGTATCCTATATATGAGTTATGGCGGAGAGAGGGGTTAGGCTAGCTGGAACTTTTTTTCTGTATAGAGACCAGAGGTATAGTGATTGCTGTACAATTGTGTTAAGTGGGGTGAGCTGACATGGTTTGATTGAACCAGACCATAATAACCTTGGAAGGAGGAAGGGAAGGATAGCATGAGCTTCAAAGATGAGCCATGGTATATCTGTATGTGGGGCGTGCCATTGTGCTGTTTGTGCAAATCTTGACGATACGTAGTATCGCCACAGATCCAGGAGGCGCAGTCCTATGATAGATTGGGGTCTGTATAGTAATGAGTTGTTATACCTTGTTTTTTTATGATGCCAGATACATTTATTAACATATTTTTGGATGGAATCGATGTAAGACTTAGGGATATAAATTGTGAGGGACCTGAAAAAAAAATTGCTTTGGTAAGATTGCCATCTTAACGGCCGTGACGAAATGTGGTATTTGTCCCATATTTTCAACAGGGATCTGACATTGGAAACTATAGGGCGATAGTTTGCTTGGAAGAGCGTTTGAAATGTAGGGGTGAGTTGTATGCCCAGGTAGCGAAATGTTTGCATGCACCAGGGGAACGGAAAGTGGCTCTGTAGGGAGCTTGAGAGATCGTTTGGTATATTTATTGGCATGGCTGAACATTTAGCCAAGTTAACGGCCAGTCCCAAGATCCCAGAGAATGAGCCCAACAGCAAGACCAGATTGGGTAAAGGAACAAGAGGACGTTGTCTGCATAAAGGGTAAGTTTGAATTTGCTAAGGCCCGTCTGATAATCTTTGATGTCCACACTCTTTGAGATGGCAGGGGAAAGGGGCTCAATCACCAGGGCAAATAGCAAGGGGGATAAGGGGCAACCCTGTCTAGTGCCTTTCTGTAGTGAAAAAAATGGAGAGTTATTTCCTATTTAATTTTATTCAGGTTTGAGGGTCATTGTACAAGGTGTGAAATCCGTGTAAGAATTGGCCTGTAATCCCAAATCTAGGTAATAAGTGATCAAGGTAGGACCAGCTGACACTGTCAAACGCCTTATGTATGCCGAGGCTCAGAAGAAGTGTTTATTTTGAGTGCAAGTTGGCATCTTGTATGATGTTGGTGACAAGGCGGATATTATCTGTTATCTGTCATCCTGGAATAAATCAAGTTTGATCTGGGGAAATCAGGGCAGTTATGACTGAGACCAGTCTGTCTGAAAGCAACCTTCCAAAGATCTTCAAGTCATTGTTAATGACTGAAATCGGATGGAAATTCAGGAGAAGGGAATGATCCTTATGTGGTTTGGGGATGAGGAACATGTTGGCCAATAAAATCTCTGCAGGGAAGTTGTTGCCTTCCAAGATATGGTTATAAATGGTCACTAAATTGGGTGATAGGATATGTGATTTTTTTATAATATGAAGTGGAGTAACCATCTGGGCCTGGTGTGGTGGAAGTTTTCAGTGATTTAATTATGGCAATAATTTCTGTCTCAGTGCAAGGGGCATTTAGAACTTCTAGTTGCTGAGTAGATAGAGTAGGTAATGATAGGCTTGAAAACCACGAAGATTGTGATGGGTCAGTTGTGGGTTGTGATGCTGCAAATAGCTTTTGGTAGTATTCAACAAATATTTTCATTACATCATTTGGGTGAGTAACTAAGACCCCGGATTGGTTGCGTAACTTATAGGTGTGGGATGGTTTCATGGCCTGGTTTAGTTTCCGTGCAAACATTGTTGATGCAGAGTTACTGTAAAGCATGAATTTGGCTTTAGACAATCTCAGAGCTTTCTCTGTCCTATCTGAAAGCAAGAGATCCAGGACCTGTTTCTTACTATTTATTTGTAGTAGGAGGTCAGGGGGTGGGGTTTGGTTATACCTGTTATATAACTTATCCAGTGTTTTTGTAAGAGAGCGAAGCTCTGTGATTTTGGCTCGGTTGATTTTGGAGGCTATGCTGATAAGGTGACCCTGCATGACATCTTTATGAGCCGTCCAGAGTGTGCCTGGGGAAGTGTCTGGGAGCTGTTTATCAGTGAAATAGTCATTAAGATGCGAGGAAAGAGTGTCAACTGTGGAGGGGTTTGTCACTAAGGAGTCGTTAAGCCTCCAGTAATATGTCGTGGGCTTAAGGCCTATTCTTGATAGTGTGGTGGCTACTATGTGGTGGTCAGACCATGGCCAAACATGAATGTCAGCCCTGGATGAGTTCACTAAAACTATGGGGGTACAAAAGTTATAATCCAGTCAAGCATAACTGTCATGTGGGCTCGAATAGAATGTGTAGGACCTGCAGTCAAAGTTATGTGCTCTCCATGCATCAATTAGCTGAAGTGAATTCAGGCTGCTGGTGAGAGATTTTGGGAAAGCTTTAGTGGAAGGAGTGAATCTGCTTCTGTCTAAGTTTGGATGTGCAGAGAGATTAAAATCCCCTCCCACTATTAAATGTGGGGAGAGGTATCGATCTAGGACTGAAAAAAAAGTGTTTGAAAAATGTGGCTTGAGCCTCATTAGGGATGTATATAGAGGCAATAGTTGTGGCCCTACCTTGTAATTTTCCTTGCAGAATTATAAATCTACTGTTTGGATCCTTATACACATGTTCTATTTCAAATAATACAGAATTTTTGATGAAGATGGCTACTCCACGTGATTTGGCAGTATGGGTTGTACAGAAAGATTGTTTAAATGATTTGTCGAAGAAATGTGGGCAGGAAGACTTGGCGAAATGGGTCTCTTGCAATAGTAGGATATCAGCCTCCAGGGATCTATATTGATAAAATGCTTTCTTCCGCCTTTAGGGAAGATTAAAGCCTTGCACATTGTGTGATATTATTTTAAGAACCATGGGGGCTCAGAGGGTAAATAGCCTTGTAGTAGTTATGGAGGCTAGGTATAAAATATTGCCATGGAATAGCCAGCCTCGTGATACATAGCAAACTATACAGCCAAGCACTTCTTAGGTTAACAAAAACTGTCTGCAACTCGAGATGGAGTTGTATTTTAAGAAATCATCTTTCAGAACCTGTAAGAAACCGTAACGTATATGAACTAAACAAAAGTACAATTAAGTTCAATAAACAAAAATGAGCGTGGGGTCAGAGGAAAACATTCCTATTGACCAACAAAAAAACTCAGTTTGGACTATAAAGTCCAATACCAGCCGTGGAGCCCAAAAATAACCTGGGTGAGGAGCTGAGCGACTCCAATACTCGCCCAGAAACCCACAGTGGGATGGGCTTTGGAATTGGCCGGGGGTGATGCCTGCGGACACAAAGAGACCTACCATCCAGAGGTATTTGGTAGATGCATAAACTATTTTTGGTGCAGATTAGCCGTCAGAGGATTGTTCACTTTTAATGCCCGTGATGAAATACGGGGGGAAAATGTTCCTTTGAGAGTTATAGCAAAATCATCTGTAAATAGTACTATGATCGTTTAAAATAGTCATAAAAAAACAAAAAAAACAAAAAAACAAAAAAAAACAGGGAGGACTCAGGAACCCTTTTTGCAAAGCCAAACTCTAAAGTCTATTAAAGAGCATATCCATCATGGTGCATAGCTGTTCAATTGTAGGCATCCAAAAAAAAAAAGATGAGAAACACAGCGGGTTAGGCAGGCTGGTCTCAGAGAAGCAGGCGCCGTCTTCCTTAGGTTCGGCGTGAGGAGGACGTATTCCATATTGGACTAGGTCCTGGTGTAGGAGGTTTCCAAAAGGCCCAATTTGATTAGTATTTCCTTCCCTTCTGCGACATTATAGGCAGTGTACATGGACCCATTATGGGTTATGGTGAGCTTAAAGGGGAAGCCCCATCTGTAGCGGATACGTGCTGATTGGAGCACTGATGTGACTTCCTTCATCCTGCACCTATGGTCTAATGTGGCCTGTGAAATATCTGGGAACATTTGAATCTTTATACCATCTAACTCAATTGTAGGAGCATTTCTGGCCGAGCGTAGAATATCCTCCTTAATCAAGTAATCTTTTAGACATAAGATTACATTGTGGGGTGGTTTCTCAGCAGGAGGTTTAGGGCGCAGGGCTCTATGTATTCTATCACAGACAAATGCGGTAGATGGTGCTGAGGGAAGTGTGTGAAACAGTTTATTGGCAGCTGCCGGTAGGTCTGTAATCACTTCAGGAATACCACACAGTCTCAAATTATTCCTGCGATTACGGTTGTGGAGATCCTCGACCTGTTATTGCACCATTTGGAAATTTTCTGCCAGAGCCTCATAGTCCTTATCTGCATAAGCTAGCGCCAATTCATCATTTTTTGCTTTAAGAAGATCTGTGCGGCCACCTAGTGTGGTGATCTCTAGTGACAGTGTGTTTGTGGCTTTAAGCAGTTCTGTTTGAAACTTCCCCTCCAGCTTCTCATACATAGAGGCTAAGCTGTCCTCTAAGTCTGCCTTTGTGAGTTGTGTAGGACACTCACCTTCCTCCCTGGTTGTAGCCGAGATCTCGGGGGAGGCTATGGGAGACATGGGGTCTCGCTGGGCCCGGGCGCCATCTTTCGCCATGCGGGATCTTTCTGCAGTACGCAGGAGGTACGTGGTGAGGGTCCTTTGGGGCTGATATTTTTTTCCGGGACGGCATGCACCTAGGAATCCCACAGGGGTGTCGAGATGGTTGTGGATCAGAAAGAGGTGCAATTTAGCCCTGTGGGAGAGTGGTAGGTCTCCGTTGCCGTCGGAGCTCCTTCTAGGTGCGTCCGTCGCTCATCGGCTATAATGAATTGTCGGTCCCAGCAATACACATAAAAGTAATTGAAAAAAACGACATGTGATTCCCCCACAGTCCATTACCAGGCCATTTGGGTCTGGTATGAATATATATATATATATATATATATATATATATATATATATATCTTTTTTAATAGATTTTATTGAAAGATGCATTATGCAGAATATAACACTGATAATATTTGTAATTTTTCTGTACAAAACGACATTTATGATGAAGGTAGTAGAATACATAACAATGACAAAGAGTCTCGTATCTTGGGGGTGGCGTAATAGGGCCCCAAATGTGGGGATAACAACCAACATGTAATAACTGTTCCCGAGTATTATTCTGATTGAAAGGAGAAAAAATAACAATAAAATAAAAGGTAACTGGGTGGATCTAAAGAGAAGGAGGGTCCCTAGGGCTACCAAGAGGATATTGTTGGATGGATCCAAGAAGAGGTGTGGGGTAGGGAGAGTTGAGAAGGGGGGGAGGTAGGGGGAAAGAGCACCACGTTCTTGCTGAGGATGTCGCATGGGGGTAGACAGTGAGGTTGTGGCTGCTGTTTCAAGGGTAGCGATGTCCGTTCCGTTTGGAGGAGGAGAAGGGGTTGGTGGGCGAGAGGTAGTCTCCCGTGATGGTTCCTGGCTTGACAGGCGTTAATTTCCTTATGTTGCAGTTCATTCAGTTTGATAAATGCAGCTCCACCTATGGTGTAGGGGGAGGTCCATGGTATGAGAATGACAGTTTCTCGAAATTTTCCATATCCATAGGGGTGAATGCTGAGATCATAAAAGCTTGCCATTTGTGACAGAAATGTGTTTTAGTCTTAATCCGTATTAAGTTTGTCCTTATAGAGTAGTTGTAATAGATCCCTTTTGATCTGTGAAATGTTTGGGCAAATGTTGGAGATCCAGTTTTTCAGGATGGATCTTCTGGCGAGAAGGAGGCATATCAGGGACTAGTCTTTGCAGGAGGGGGTAGAGTTGGGAGACCTGGATAGCAGCTGGGGGTCCCAGTGACCAAAGATGAGAAGTAGGGGGTCTTTGGGCAGCTTCAACAGGGTCACCTCAAAGATGTATGATAGGGCTTGGTCCCAGAAGGTGGAGATGTAGGTACACGACCAGAAGCGGTGTGTCAGTGAAGGCCTGGGGTGTTGACAGAAAGGACAGATGGGGGCGGATTGAGCCTGTTTGTTTGACAGGAAAGGGATATGAGCTTGGTGGACAAGTTGGGTTTCCCTCCAAGATTTATTGGGTACCAGTTTGTGGATGGTATTAAGACCTTGTAGAATTTTGTTCACTAGCTCAGTGTTTGGAAAGTCTTTTGTCCAGTTGACTGCTGATGAGGATGTTAGAGGAGTAGTGGTTTTCAGGAAAAGAGGTTGGTAAATGTCCGATATTTTGTAGGAGCCTTCCAAGAGAAGGTTATCCATGAGAGACGGTTTGAACCTTTTGTAATCCTCCCCGCAAGCGTTTTTGAGAAAACTGATGCATTGACTATATTGGAAGAGGTGTGATTGAGGAAGCAAGAACTTATCAGCTAGTTTGGAATGAGATGGGGCGACCAGTCTCCAAGTCACATGGCAAGCAAAATTTTGTGAGGCCATTCCACTGCCAGGTGACGTAAGGCTGATGTTCCAGAGCGGGGGGGGGGGGGGGGGGACTCGGGTTTCCTTGTATTGAAAAGTGGCTGGATAGGAAGGGAGAGAGCTTTAGGATTTTCCGGATTTCCCTCCATGCAATGGCTGTGTCTCGGAGCAGGAGGTTATGTTGAAGAGGCGGTGGAATGGATTTCCACTTGCAGTGGAGGAGGGCCACCAAGGAGTATGGGCAAACCGTTGCGGCGTCCAATTGGATACGCGAGAAGTTTAGGCACTCAGTCTAAACCTGTTCTCAATAGGC
This sequence comes from Lithobates pipiens, assembly GCF_037356315.1. Lineage (NCBI taxonomy): Eukaryota > Metazoa > Chordata > Amphibia > Anura > Ranidae > Lithobates > Lithobates pipiens. The sequence continues at coordinate 181,078,755 of NW_027507785.1, forward strand.
AAGCTAAGTTATAGGTTCTGATGTTTGGAAGACTTTCCACCTTCACATCTGGAAAGATATAACTTTGTGAAGGCTATACCACCTTCACATCTGGAAAGATATAACTTTGTGAAGGCTATACATGGTCGTTTGTTTTGCCAAAGGAATCTGGACATTGGAGCATTGAGAAATTTTGTGTGTTTATGGTATAGAAGCAAGGGAATGGTTTGAAGTGGGTAAAGTGGTCCGGTGAAGCTGACCATTTTAACTAGATGGCATCTTACCAGAAGCGAGAGGGGCAGATCCATCCAGTTGTCTAGTTCCTGAGAAATTTTTGTGAGTGGGGGGATAGTTGAGGTGATATAGAGAGGAGGGTAGTTTCCCTATTTTTATTCCTAAGTAGGTGATGTGAGATTTTGCGACTGAGAAAATAGATTTTTGCATCCAGGGAGGGTTGGATAGGGTTCCGATGGGAAGGATTTCACTTTTGTTGTAATTAATCTGAAGGTCCGAGCAAAGTCTAAATTGGTCAAAAATGTATTTGACCAGCCTTGCTGCCGGAGCGAAGTATGGTATTTATAAGGTGAACAAACAAAACAATAAAAACAGTGTAGCGCTTCACTAATAGATGTGGTCAGCATAAATTATATGGATAAAAGCAAAAATAATATAAATAAAAATGCCTAAAGAAAAGTCCAATATTAGCCACACATTCCACTATGTAGCCGGCCCAAGGGTGGCCGAACGGTCACAGAGGGGGGAGATTGGACTGGGCGGATGTATTCATGCGAGTCTGCTTGACTGTAACATCAGAGAAGAATGGATAAAATACTTCTTACCGACTTAGTTGGACTCATACAGTCATATGACAGTTGAGTCTAGAAGGCTTTAGGTCACAGTTTGGGACCGAGGAGTACGAAGAGGAAGGTCTGTTGAGCTGATGGATGAGCTCAAAACGATTGTAAGCCCTGTGATGGATCCTTTCAAATGGAACGTCAAGGGTGTATGTAGTCAAGCTCAGACGTAGCCCGTTGTACTGATGCTCCAATCCCACCCAGATAGAGAGGGAGACGTTGTGGAGGTTTAAACCAAGAAAACAGAAAAAAGGAAAAAAGAAAAAAGGCTCCACATGGTGCAGGTCAGATGATATAAAAAAGGTTGATTTATTGAAGTCAAAAAATAATTAATGACTTAGTGATCACATAGACAGTCTAAAATAGAGATTAAAAGCAATGTAGGGTGCCAACAGCTCGCCCAACGCGTTTCGACATATGTGTCTTCTACAGGGGCATGTTGGGGCCCACCACATTGCTAACAAATATATAAGGAGTCAGAGAGGGGTTCCGCCTACCAAAGGGCGGGGAATCCTATCTCGGACAACCTCTTAAAGATACAATGAACATTTAATCAAATCAAAGAAAACATGTTTGAACACAATAAATGAATATAAATAAGATATAAAAATGTCATTGATACAAGCTATCAAATTATTTTAGTGACACAAATATAAAAATAAGTCACCACATTCACAGATGGATATCCATAAGTTAATCATAATATTGGAGGTCTAATCTAACATAAAAATGCAAGAAAATCTAATACATAAAAAGCATCCCCAGAAATCGCATCCAGCACCGATGCAAATTGTTAAGTTAATATAGTGACAAAAATATATAAATAAGCCACCATGTTCGCAAATAAATATCTCTAAATTAATCATATTAGACATGGCCTCATCTAACATAAAATTGCAAGGAAATCCAGTGCACATAAAGGGCATATAGAAATCGCATCAAATGCCACTATTAAAAGATCGGACATATACCACCTGTTTCACATGGATTAAACTGCAACATCACATAAAGTGACCTGTTTGCATTTGTGTAGTGTAATAGAAAGAACTGTGAGGATCTGTATACTGTCCTCGTTGTGCTGTTTGAATGTCTCAGACTTATTTTACTAACCATAAGTGGCCAGGAAAGTGTATATCAGTAACCATAATAGTAGTCCTTATGTGATGATCTATTGTTTACAGTTCAAATCACAAGGTCAGAAGGTGTGTAATAAAAGAGAAGGTACAGCCAATCACTACATACATATGTCACATGGCTATGAAGGGAGTGGATGTGGGAGTGGAAAAAGGACCATCTTGTCCAATAGCAAGGACAAATGTACTTCTGGGTTACCACATAGAAATACAAGGGAAGGAGGGAGACAGCGCACCGTGGCACACTCCCTCTCCTGTACGTGCTCCGTACTGCCAATCGCAGAGAGCCACGTCAGGACGCATTACCTCGGATCAGGGGCGTGCATGTGTGGACGTCACATACTGAGTCACTAAGTTGCAACCCAGGGGGCGTGTGCGTTTGGACGCTTGCGTGCGAACGTCACACGTTGCGTCATTGCGTCACAACCCGGGGGGCGTGTGCGTGTGAACGTCACGCATCCAGTAGCTTGCCAGGGAATAGGGAGGGGCCACAGAAATAGGCGCCGTTTCGCTCGTGGTGAGCGTCACACGCCGTAGGCGTGGCAGTACATAGGGCAGCCAATCGAAGAAAATGGGCCCGTTCTACGCGTGCGCCGTAACCAGTGACGCTATCACGTCGCGGCGTGCGCCGTACTCAATGACGCTATCACGTCACGTGGAATCCGGGATCTTTAAGGGAGCAAGACAACGGGGCACTATTAATAAACACGCTATATGTGCCTGTTTCCAAGTTCACTTTTATGTCACTGGCACTTTAATATAAATAATATATATTTTTTGGTCATTATGTATGTAATTCATATTATTTGATTTACTTTTGACACCATTAGAAAATATACCATATGTGCTACACTTTAAGCTCACTCCCTTGACACTGGCACCTCATCACTTTTTTAGGTAATATGAGCGCACTCACATTATCTGTCCATGTCACCATTTTTTCATACATTTTTCTCAGATACCTCCCTATTGTTACTAGCTGCGGGGTGTTATGTTTTGTTATTTGTTCTTCCTTTCCTGATATCCTTCGATCTACTATCATTATGATGCCTTGGTTGCTATGGTTACGTCGGGTGTTTTTACTGGACGTGACGCTATGCCGCCACGCCTCTTGTATCCTCCCCGTTGTCTTGCTCCCTTAAAGATCCCGGATTCCACGTGACGTGATAGCGTCATTGAGTACGGCGCACGCCGTGACGTGATAGCGTCACTGGTTACGGCGCACGCGTAGAACGGGCCCATTTTCTTCGATTGGCTGCCCTATGTACTGCCACGCCTACGGTGTGTGACGCTCACCACGAGCGAAACGGCGCCTATTTCTGTGGCCCCTCCCTATTCCCTGGCAAGCTACTGGATGCGTGACGTTCACACGCACACGCCCCCCGGGTTGTGACGCAATGACGCAACGTGTGACGTTCGCACGCAAGCGTCCAAACGCACACGCCCCCTGGGTTGCAACTTAGTGACTCAGTATGTGACGTCCACACATGCACGCCCCTGATCCGAGGTAATGCGTCCTGACGTGGCTCTCTGCGATTGGCAGTACGGAGCACGTACAGGAGAGGGAGTGTGCCACGGTGCGCTGTCTCCCTCCTTCCCTTGTATTTCTATGTGGTAACCCAGAAGTACATTTGTCCTTGCTATTGGACAAGATGGTCCTTTTTCCACTCCCACATCCACTCCCTTCATAGCCATGTGACATATGTATGTAGTGATTGGCTGTACCTTCTCTTTTATTACACACCTTCTGACCTTGTGATTTGAACTGTAAACAATAGATCATCACATAAGGACTACTATTATGGTTACTGATATACACTTTCCTGGCCACTTATGGTTAGTAAAATAAGTCTGAGACATTCAAACAGCACAACGAGGACAGTATACAGATCCTCACAGTTCTTTCTATTACACTACACAAATGCAAACAGGTCACTTTATGTGATGTTGCAGTTTAATCCATGTGAAACAGGTGGTATATGTCCGATCTTTTAATAGTGGCATTTGATGCGATTTCTATATGCCCTTTATGTGCACTGGATTTCCTTGCAATTTTATGTTAGATGAGGCCATGTCTAATATGATTAATTTAGAGATATTTATTTGCGAACATGGTGGCTTATTTATATATTTTTGTCACTATATTAACTTAACAATTTGCATCGGTGCTGGATGCGATTTCTGGGGATGCTTTTTATGTATTAGATTTTCTTGCATTTTTATGTTAGATTAGACCTCCAATATTATGATTAACTTATGGATATCCATCTGTGAATGTGGTGACTTATTTTTATATTTGTGTCACTAAAATAATTTGATAGCTTGTATCAATGACATTTTTATATCTTATTTATATTCATTTATTGTGTTCAAACATGTTTTCTTTGATTTGATTAAATGTTCATTGTATCTTTAAGAGGTTGTCCGAGATAGGATTCCCCGCCCTTTGGTAGGCGGAACCCCTCTCTGACTCCTTATATATTTGTTAGCAATGTGGTGGGCCCCAACATGCCCCTGTAGAAGACACATATGTCGAAACGCGTTGGGCGAGCTGTTGGCACCCTACATTGCTTTTAATCTCTATTTTAGACTGTCTATGTGATCACTAAGTCATTAATTATTTTTTGACTTCAATAAATCAACCTTTTTTATATCATCTGACCTGCACCATGTGGAGCCTTTTTTCTTTTTTCCTTTTTTCTGTTTTCTTGGTTTAAACCTCCACAACGTCTCCCTCTCTATCTGGGTGGGATTGGAGCATCAGTACAACGGGCTACGTCTGAGCTTGACTACATACACCCTTGACGTTCCATTTGAAAGGATCCATCACAGGGCTTACAATCGTTTTGAGCTCATCCATCAGCTCAACAGACCTTCCTCTTCGTACTCCTCGGTCCCAAACTGTGACCTAAAGCCTTCTAGACTCAACTGTCATATGACTGTATGAGTCCAACTAAGTCGGTAAGAAGTATTTTATCCATTCTTCTCTGATGTTACAGTCAAGCAGACTCGCATGAATACATCCGCCCAGTCCAATCTCCCCCCTCTGTGACCGTTCGGCCACCCTTGGGCCGGCTACATAGTGGAATGTGTGGCTAATATTGGACTTTTCTTTAGGCATTTTTATTTATATTATTTTTGCTTTTATCCATATAATTTATGCTGACCACATCTATTAGTGAAGCGCTACACTGTTTTTATTGTTTTGTTTGTTGAACTTTGTTTGTTTTTTGGTGTTGGCTGCTGTTTTTGGCTGTTGAGGCCTCTTTCCATATATACTAAATTGTAGCGCAGTGTTTTCCCCTTAAACTGTATTTTTCTTGTGACTTATTATTCACTGCAGCTGTTTTGTTCTTTATTTGTATTTTTTGTTATATTGTTTCATATTCACAATGGATATCTTTGAATATAGAACCTCTAGATCACTAAATACTGACGGTGTGTTTACATCTAATTCCACTAATACAGAAGTTGGTGGTCTCTTTCTCAGACTCAAGAACGTGATGGTCTCGGAGGTACACCTCCAATGGGACATCGCCTTCTTGAGACAATATATTAAAGAAAAAATGGTCCCTCGAGGACTACGTTGGGATATACACCCCCAACAAGGAGAGGTTGAGCTCGATGCCTGGTTTATCTTTTTCAATGATATGGGTATCAAACTGTTAAATTTTCTGATAGATAAGAAGCAGGCTAGATTACCCCTCATTGACAAAGAGATAAAAGATATAAAAGAAAAACTTACACCAGCATTGGGTACAACAGAATATAACACGTTATCCTCCAATCTAAGAAACCATCTAGAGAAAGAGGAAAAAGATCAACGTATTAAAAAACAAAAGAAGTATAATCGTGATGTCAACGATTATAAGTCTAATGTTGTCTTTAATTGGCAGAAAAAAATTGGTTCGGAATTAGGTAATGATCCAACATCAGACACTATGCAGCCTGAGGCTATGGAGATGGAAAGAAGGTTAACATACGAACCTCCTCCACCCCAGCCCAGGCCTACCGGACCCTCTAGAGTTAATGACTATGCACACAGATCCCCTGCCCAAGCCCAATATCCTAATCATCGAGGAAAAGGTTCTAAACCTCAAAATAAAGGCAAAGGCAGAAATAATCAGGGTCACGGCCAAGAGAGACACTATGGAAACACCAACGGTGGTTACCAACACACTCCCCGTGAATATAGCGGAACTCTGAGGGACGATAAATATAGTTACAGGAGGGAGGACTACTCACACAGTACTCCAATTCGCACTCATAATCGTTACCTACCTCTTAGGGATGATGATCATTATGACTTTCAACGTGATCCCCCACCCTATATGACATACAATGATGACCCTCCATTTAGACCCCCTTATAATCGCAACTATCCATCAGGGCCTCCTTACCATCAGGATTTTCACAGGGATACCCCCATACACGGAGGAAACCAAAAACTAAACGAGGCACCAGAGGGGGGAGGCGCATCCAGCACAAAAAGAAAACGGACACAGTAGGTGCAGGCATCTTCAATTTAAGTTCAGTGACATTGTCAGCGAGCGAACAATGCATTCTAGATAAGGGCCTTAAATTCGTCCCACCTAGAAAACTCAATAAATTTAACACATTTATTGATGTGCACAAGTTCATCCGCAAGTTACACATTCAGAGACATTTTTTGTCTTCTCCAATTACAACTAACAAGATTCCTGACCCCACATCAGTCAGGCATTCTGGGTTGAGCAATCCTTCTTTGTTCAACCCAGGCATTCTACCTCCATCTATCAATGTTTTTAAAAACCTTGTTTTAAATGATTTGGACAAGCTACCCATAAGAAGGACACACCAAGATCCTTCTATAGCACAGGGCCTCAAAACCTTATGCGAAAGGAAAAACCTTATCATTCGCCCTGCAGACAAGGGGGGTGGTATAGTGATTTTAGATAAAACTCGCTATATTGAAGAAATGAATAGACTATTGAGTGATGTCACCACTTATAGTCCCCTATCAGGGAACCCTACCCTCAAATACAAAAAAGCACTCATACAGATCGTAAATGAAGGTTTCTCTCTGAATATCTTAAACAGGAAAGAGAGAGAATTTATGATTCCACTGGCTCCCCGCATTCCAACAATATACCAACTTCCTAAAATCCATAAGGACTCCGTGAATCCACCTGGCCGCCCAATTGTGAGCGGCATAAATTCCATCACCTCGCGAATAGTGAAATATATAGATTCATACCTTCAACCTTTGGTTAGGAAAATACCATCCTATTTACAAGATACAGGTGACACAATCCGATTACTTGAAGGTATTCAGTATCATGATGATCTCATCTTAGTCACGGCAGATGTCTCTGCGCTATATACTTGTATCCCACAAGATTTAGGCCTAAGAGCTGCTGAAATGTTCCTCTCTAGGGATCCCACACTTTCTGTGATACATAGGAATTTCCTCATGCAATTACTGGAGTTTGCTATGTCTCACAACTATTTCTGGTTTCAGGGCAATTTTTATACCCAGACCCGAGGAGTTGCCATGGGGGCCAAATATGCACCCAGTTTGGCCAATTTGTTTATGGCCCAGTGGGAGGAGGATGTCGTCTATGCCCTTAACAGGCCTGAATTGGTGCTGTGGGCTAGATATATAGACGACATCCTCCTCCTGTGGAGGGGCAGTCGGTCAGCCCTTGACACCTTCATGGAAACCCTTAATTCTAACGATCGTGGTATCCAGTTAACCTTCGAGGCTAGTACAACCAACATCCATTTCCTTGACTTAGAAGTCACGGTAGTGCAGAAACGTCTGGTCCTGAGAACCTTCTTCAAACCAACAGATCGGAATGGTTACATTCCTGTTGACAGCTGTCACCACCGTCAATGGCTTAGTGCCATCCCACGTAGCCAATTTCTCAGGCTTAGGCGCAACTGCACGAATGTTAGTGACTTTATTTCTCAATCCTACACCATTCGTAAGAGGTTCTTGGATAAGGGATATGACCCACACACCCTTGATGTTGAGATTCAAGCAGCTCTACACACTGATAGAACCTCTCTCACACAAAAGAAAGCCAAAACAGGAACAAGTGAAAAATTTAAATGGTCTTTTTTTACAACCTTTTCCACACAACATAATGATATAAAAAGAATTATCAATAGGCATTGGAAGGTACTACAAAGTGATAAAGTTTTGGGTGGGATCATCCCAGAGAAAGCTGGAACCATCTATAGGGGAGCACGATCAATACAAAATGATATTGCTCCCAATGTAATCGATATCCCCAAACCGATACAATTTTTCCCACTTAGCAAGGGATACTTTCCTTGCAGAAAATGTAACGTATGCCTACATAATATGTTGGGCAAGGGGAAAAGTGACTCTTTTACATCTTCAACCACTTCACGCAGGTATCTCATGAAACACTTTACTACTTGTGTTACCAGGTATATTGTTTATCTGATCACCTGCCCTTGCAACCGACAATATGTTGGTCGCACTATACGCAACTTCTCTACTAGAGTCAATGAACATCTCAGTAAAATAAAAAAAGGGTGTGACAAACACCCGGTTCCGAGACATTACCTTGAAAAACATAATAGAGATCCCACAGGTACCCGCTTCCAAGTCATTGACAAATTTGTCCCAAACTGGAGAGGTGATTCATGCCTGAGGGGGGTGTCGCGCCTCGAGACATTTTGGATTTATGAATTGAGGTGCTATTCCCCCTTCGGCATGAATACAGATTGGGACATCAATAGTTTTATTAATCAGGCTTAATTTACTTTGTCACGGACTATTATCACCACACATTATTTTTTCCTTTTCGTTCTGTATGTCTACCTTATCATTCACTTTAATCCTGCATTATTTTCAGGGTTTTTTCATATTAACACATATAATATTTATTCTTCAGGACACCCCAATCATATTTATTCATTTGTTTTTTAGTTTGTGCCCTTTAAGGCACAACGCTCACTCAATTTCATATATATATGCACTTTACCCCCGGGCCCGTGTCCAAATCTAGATATATGCGATTATTATGCATTTTCTCTAGATCACGTGCGATTGTGGACGGGTTTTTTTGACTAATTTAGAATTTATATTTATCTTTGGCACTATTAATAAACACGCTATATGTGCCTGTTTCCAAGTTCACTTTTATGTCACTGGCACTTTAATATAAATAATATATATTTTTTGGTCATTATGTATGTAATTCATATTATTTGATTTACTTTTGACACCATTAGAAAATATACCATATGTGCTACACTTTAAGCTCACTCCCTTGACACTGGCACCTCATCACTTTTTTAGGTAATATGAGCGCACTCACATTATCTGTCCATGTCACCATTTTTTCATACATTTTTCTCAGATACCTCCCTATTGTTACTAGCTGCGGGGTGTTATGTTTTGTTATTTGTTCTTCCTTTCCTGATATCCTTCGATCTACTATCATTATGATGCCTTGGTTGCTATGGTTACGTCGGGTGTTTTTACTGGACGTGACGCTATGCCGCCACGCCTCTTGTATCCTCCCCGTTGTCTTGCTCCCTTAAAGATCCCGGATTCCACGTGACGTGATAGCGTCATTGAGTACGGCGCACGCCGTGACGTGATAGCGTCACTGGTTACGGCGCACGCGTAGAACGGGCCCATTTTCTTCGATTGGCTGCCCTATGTACTGCCACGCCTACGGCGTGTGACGCTCACCACGAGCGAAACGGCGCCTATTTCTGTGGCCCCTCCCTATTCCCTGGCAAGCTACTGGATGCGTGACGTTCACACGCACACGCCCCCCGGGTTGTGACGCAATGACGCAACGTGTGACGTTCGCACGCAAGCGTCCAAACGCACACGCCCCCTGGGTTGCAACTTAGTGACTCAGTATGTGACGTCCACACATGCACGCCCCTGATCCGAGGTAATGCGTCCTGACGTGGCTCTCTGCGATTGGCAGTACGGAGCACGTACAGGAGAGGGAGTGTGCCACGGTGCGCTGTCTCCCTCCTTCCCTTGTATTTCTATGTGGTAACCCAGAAGTACATTTGTCCTTGCTATTGGACAAGATGGTCCTTTTTCCACTCCCACATCCACTCCCTTCATAGCCATGTGACATATGTATGTAGTGATTGGCTGTACCTTCTCTTTTATTACACACCTTCTGACCTTGTGATTTGAACTGTAAACAATAGATCATCACATAAGGACTACTATTATGGTTACTGATATACACTTTCCTGGCCACTTATGGTTAGTAAAATAAGTCTGAGACATTCAAACAGCACAACGAGGACAGTATACAGATCCTCACAGTTCTTTCTATTACACTACACAAATGCAAACAGGTCACTTTATGTGATGTTGCAGTTTAATCCATGTGAAACAGGTGGTATATGTCCGATCTTTTAATAGTGGCATTTGATGCGATTTCTATATGCCCTTTATGTGCACTGGATTTCCTTGCAATTTTATGTTAGATGAGGCCATGTCTAATATGATTAATTTAGAGATATTTATTTGCGAACATGGTGGCTTATTTATATATTTTTGTCACTATATTAACTTAACAATTTGCATCGGTGCTGGATGCGATTTCTGGGGATGCTTTTTATGTATTAGATTTTCTTGCATTTTTATGTTAGATTAGACCTCCAATATTATGATTAACTTATGGATATCCATCTGTGAATGTGGTGACTTATTTTTATATTTGTGTCACTAAAATAATTTGATAGCTTGTATCAATGACATTTTTATATCTTATTTATATTCATTTATTGTGTTCAAACATGTTTTCTTTGATTTGATTAAATGTTCATTGTATCTTTAAGAGGTTGTCCGAGATAGGATTCCCCGCCCTTTGGTAGGCGGAACCCCTCTCTGACTCCTTATATATTTGTTAGCAATGTGGTGGGCCCCAACATGCCCCTGTAGAAGACACATATGTCGAAACGCGTTGGGCGAGCTGTTAGCACCCTACATTGCTTTTAATCTCTATTTTAGACTGTCTATGTGATCACTAAGTCATTAATTATTTTTTGACTTCAATAAATCAAACTTTTTTATATCATCTGACCTGCACCATGTGGAGCCTTTTTTCTTTTTTCCTTTTTTCTGTTTTCTTGGTTTAAACCTCCACAACGTCTCCCTCTCTATCTGGGTGGGATTGGAGCATCAGTACAACGGGCTACGTCTGAGCTTGACTACATACACCCTTGACGTTCCATTTGAAAGGATCCATCACAGGGCTTACAATCGTTTTGAGCTCATCCATCAGCTCAACAGACCTTCCTCTTCGTACTCCTCGGTCCCAAACTGTGACCTAAAGCCTTCTAGACTCAACTGTCATATGACTGTATGAGTCCAACTAAGTCGGTAAGAAGTATTTTATCCATTCTTCTCTGATGTTACAGTCAAGCAGACTCGCATGAATACATCCGCCCAGTCCAATCTCCCCCCTCTGTGACCGTTCGGCCACCCTTGGGCCGGCTACATAGTGGAATGTGTGGCTAATATTGGACTTTTCTTTAGGCATTTTTATTTATATTATTTTTGCTTTTATCCATATAATTTATGCTGACCACATCTATTAGTGAAGCGCTACACTGTTTTTATTGTTTTGTTTGTTGAACTTTGTTTGTTTTTTGGTGTTGGCTGCTGTTTTTGGCTGTTGAGGCCTCTTTCCATATATACTAAATTGTAGCGCAGTGTTTTCCCCTTAAACTGTATTTATAAGGTGGGTAAAAGGGCCGGAGAATCCCATTTTGTTCATGACCATGGAAAGCCATTCGAAGCTTAAATTATCAAAGGCTTTCTCTGCATCTAGGGTGATGATAGCGTGATCTCCCTCAGGGTTACCTTTGGCATGTTCCAGACCCAACATCACCTTTCTGATGTTCATGGTGGCTGTCCTGCTCTTCACAAACCCTGATTGGGCAGGGTGTATCAGAGAGGGTATGATGGCGTCTAGTCTGGTGGCAATAATTTTGGTGAGTATCTTGACGTCAAGGTTTAATAATGAAATAGGTCTATATGAGGCTGGTTCTTGTGGGTCTTTACCCTTTTTGGCTAATAATTTAATGATGGCTTGGTTGCCTGTGAGTAAGTAGGAACCGACTGACCATATGTGGTGGTATACTGTGTGGAGGGTGGGTTCTAGAAGTGTTTGTAGGGATTTGTAGAATTCACCTGTGAAACTGTTTGAGCCTGGGGCTTTAGATGGGTCTAGGTTCCTAATGGCATTGGAAATTTCAGGAAGGGAGATGGGTGAGGGTAGTTTTCTCCAGAAAGGAAAGTGCTGTCGATGTATCTATGGGGTCGGCCACATATAGGGAGGAATAGTAATGTAGCATGGCTTTGTTTATGCTTTTTGAGTGGTTTTAATGACACCTGATGCGTCTTGGAGGGAGGTTGGGGCCCTTACAGAGTCTTGAGAGTAATTTGCCTGCCTTATTGCCGAACTTGTGGAGGGTAGCATCCATGTGCGCTTTTTTGATTTGTTCAAGAGTTTCAGCCCAAGTATCAAAGGATTGCTTGGCTGATAGCCATGTCTTCCTATTGTCAGGGGAGTCGTCCGTGTACAGGGAACGTTGGGCTTGGTGCAGTTGAGGGCTGGCCATTTTGTAGTTTTTGAGAGCATTTCTTTTGAAAGATGCTGCATAAAAAATTATGCAACCTCTTAGGAAGGCTTTGCCTGCTTCCCAGAATAGGCTGGGCTTGTCACAATGCAATGCATTGGTTGAAGTGTATTCCGACCATGCATTTTCCATGTATTGTATGAAGTCAGAGTTGTTGTGGAGGTAGGATGGGAAGCGCCATAATTTGGGATTCGGGTGTATATCAGGATTGTCGAGCATTGTCGAGATAGGTGTGTGGTCAGATATAACAATGTCGTGGATGTCAGTGTCAGATATTAGTGGGACAAGATCGTCTGAGCAGAAGAGGTAGTCAATTCTGGTAAAAACATTATGGGGGTTAGAGTAGAATGTGAATTCTCTGTTAGCTTGGTGCCGGAGGCGCCAGATGTTGTGGAGAGGCCAGAAGAGTCTGAGTATTGGGGTCCAGGAGGGAATGTGGGCATTTGGGAGAAGATCTATCATCAATTAGGTTTAACGTGGAATTAAAGTCCCCGCCAGTTATGTGTGGGAGGTGTGGGTCACGAAGTAGCCAGGTCGAACTTTCACTAAAAAACTGTTTGCTGGGGCTATTTGGTGAGTAGATGTTTGAGATTATTAAATCTCTGGTCCCTATTTGAACATGGGCTGATAAAAGGCATCCCTGGGAATATGAGTCTACAGATAGGACCGCGCAGGGGGAGCTTTTTATGTATGAGTATCAAGACTCCTGCTTTACGTCCATTTGAGTCAGAACCCAGGACTGTGCCCACCCAGAGTTTCTTCATACGTTGGAAGTCAGGGGTGGAAAGGTGGGTTTCCTGGAGTAAGGCGATGTCGGTCTTTAGTCTTTTAAGGTGGATTTTTCATTCTCTTATTGGGGGAATGAAGCCATTTCACATTCCAGGAGACTATTTTCATAAGGAGGGTATGGGCCAGTGTTGTATGAGTTGGGTGTAATATCATTTGGAGGTGAGCTGCAGATACATTTGGGGATAAGAAGGAGCCTAGGCCGTCTTGAGGTATGGATTTAAGGTCCTTGGTGCTAGTGGACAACAGGATGAGAGTGTATGAGGGAGGAGGGGGTACATACGGAAGGAGGTAAAAGGTAGGAACAATAAAACATTTTTGAGAAACTTTACTTTTTTTCGCATGGAGTCACTGAGTAAGCCAGCTCCCATTACAAGACTCATAATCTGCAGCATCTACACCCACGTTTTGAAGGGTGATGCATATTGGCAGTCTGGGTTGTGTATGGGGAGGGTGGTCTGACCAATGGGAAAGACTTGTGGTGCAGAATAACTTAAATAAAACAGTAATAACATTTTAGTTATATATAAAACAGTGAAAGAGTTCGGCCTACCCGTAGGTGGATAACGCAGTAAGGAGGAGAGAACAAGGACTGAGAGAGCAAAAAATAAAAAGTTAGTGAGAATCATCTCAGTTAGGGTTGAGTTGGCGTGGCCGGTAGAAGAGCAATTTAGACCGAGGCCAAGATGGCGCTTTAAGACGATGCTCAATGAGGTGTGGAGCGATGGTGGTCTGGGCCAGAGGCTCTGAACCATTTTGGAGAGTCTTTGGTCAAGAGCATGGTAGATAGGAGCTGTTCTGGAAGAGGAGCTGAGGTGAGGACCTGTGCGTAGTGCTTTTAGGAAGGCCTCGGGTCATGAAAGGAGAGCTGGTCACCATTGAGGGCTTTGAGCCGGAGGGTAGCTAGGAAGGCTAAGGTAAATTTGATTTGTTGCGGTGCAGCTCTGAGCAAATTTGTTGGAAAGCTTTCATTTTCTTGGATACTTCTACGGAGTAATCCGTAAATATCAGGATCTTTATCCCATCGATCTGAAGAGGTCTTGATTGACTGAACTTCTGTAGGATGAAGGCTTTGTCTGAGTAATTGAAGTATTTGGCGTTTATGGGTCGGGGCAATTTGAGGTTGGAGTTAAAGGTTCCCATGCGGTGGGTGCGATCTACAGTGCAGGGGCCAGGGAGGCCCAGTGCTTTGGGAAAGCATCTAGCACAGAGGTCCGTGAGGGCTGAAGGCTGTAGTGTTTCAGGGATGCCCACGAATTGCAGATTACTCCTTTTGGACCTATTTTCCAAATCATCCAGTTTTTCTAAAATGTATTTATTTGTCTTGTCTTGGGCCATTTCTGTGGATTGTGCCTGATACAGTTCCTACTCTATGTTGGCTATGTGGTGCTCAGCCTCATTCAGCCTGGAGGCATGTTCACCTAGCTGAGCCTGGAGCTGCTGCATGCCTGCGCTGCCAGTTGTCTCCACAGAGGCTGCAATCGTTGGGGAGAGGAGAGCTGCCACAGCCTTTGCAATAAGGTCTGTGTTATGGTCCCCTGTGTGCTGGGCTACAGTGAGAGCTTGTGAGGAGGAGGGGGCCGAACCGCTGCTTACTTCCATATCAGGGGCTGGTTCCATGGAGGAATCCATGCAGGCCAATGCCAGTGCCTCAATTTGCAGCTGTACTGTTCACGCCGTTGCAGCCTTTTTTTTTACACAAATTGGTCCATAGCATGGCCGGGTGATCGGAGGAGGTGCTGCCGATGTGAATGAGGGGTTTATGGGCTTTAATTTTAGGAGTCTAGCTGTGGGAGCTGAGGGGAAGAGCAGCTACTCCATGGGGCGGAATTCAAATTTGTATAAATATTAAGGGGAACCCTGAACCAAAATGTAAAAAAAAATAGCATGAGGGTCTCCCCAAATTCCATACCAGGCCCTTCAGGTCTGGTATGGATATTAAGGAGAATCCCACGCAATTTTTTTTTTTAAATGGCGTGGGGCCTCCCTCAAAAATCCATGCCAGACCCTTATCCGAGCCCACAATCTGGCAGAGGGGGACGAGAGAGCCGGAGGGTAGCCCCCCCAAAGAACCGTGTCCCCATGTTGATGAGGACAAGGGCCTCATCCCCACAACCCTTGCCCAGTGGTTGTGGGGGTCTTACGTTCGTCTCGAACATTGCGCTCATCTCTAATTGTGATATAAGAAGAAATAAAGGAACAAGGCATGTAGCATGCATAACACCCAGATTTGCTTTATATGGCCTAATGACTTTTAGTAATAATATTAATAATCATCTTATCTTGATGATCAGTAGGAGAAGGACCCTATCACATCGGTGGTAGTTATTGAAAAGTTGGAAAAGGGCCTTGTCATACTGTTGACCAGTGGGAAGAAATCTCCTTACATTTCTAGTCAGTGGGAAGAATGACTCTCTTACAAATAACTAAAAAAGATCATTGCCGTCAGCAATTACTTATCTGAGGGTCAGAAAATGCTCAAACAACCCTAATGCCACGTACACAGGACCGGACTTTCTGGCAGAAAAGGTCAGACGGAATCAATCCATCAGATATTACGATCTTGTGTGGGCTCCAGTGGACTTTTTTCTTCAAATACTCAGATGGACCTAGAAATAGAAATAGATGTTTCAAATCTGTCCGACGGACTCAAATTTCTATTGGGAAAACCGTTCGTCTGTGTGCTAGTCCGACGAACCAAAAACTACACATGCTCTGAAGCAAGTACAAAACGTAAGCACTCGGTCTGGTAAAACTAGCGTTCGTATTGAAGCTAGCACATTCCTCACGCTGCTAATTCTGTGATCTTTTAATACAGCACATTCTTTTCTTCTTTAGAATGCTAGAAGAATGAAGTTGTTTTGCTGCTCATATTCACACAGACTTCTCACAAACTTCTTTCTTTATTATTTATCCTCATGTCATGACTAATATTCTAATTTTTAAAAGCCCGATCTTCATAAATAATGTTTCCAATTATTTTTCATACTCATCTTTTATAATTTTTTATTTCATCAATATTTTTTTTACAATTTTTCAAAAATTGTTTCCTATTGATAAAAGTTACCACAATATTATAATTTTGTATTTTTTATTAACTTTAAGCAGGGTCAGATCCAGAGTCTAGTCTCGGGAGGGACACTGTCAGAAAATATGTTTTTTTGCCGGCAATTTTTATATGTTGCAGATTGTCCACTTGCTATGTTACCTGCCACATGTTGCGGATTGTCGCCTGCCACATCACCTGCCACACGTTGCGGATTGTCCACTTGCCACGTCACCTGCCACACGCTGCGGATTGTCACTTGACACATCACCTGCCACAAGTTGCAGATTGTCACTTGACACGTCACCTGCCACACATTGCGGATTATAACTTGCCACGTCACCTGCTACATGTTGAGGATGGTCCACTTGCCACGTCACTTGCCACTGGGGATGAACCAAACACCCCTCTGTTCGGTTCGCATCCAGAACATGCGAACAGGCAAAAAATGTGTTTGAACGTGCGAACACCGTTAAAGTCTATGGGACACGAACATGAAAAATCAAAAGTGCTAATTATAAAGGTTAATATGCAAGGTATTGTCATAAAAAGTGTGTGGTGACCTGGGTCCTGCCCCAGGAGACATGTATCAGTGCAAAAAAAAGTTTTAAAAATGGCAGTTTTTTCGGGAGCAGTGATTTTAATAATGCTTAAAGTGAAACAATAAAAGTGAAACATTCCTTTAAATTTCGTACCTGGGAGGTGTCTATAGTATGCCATGAAAGTGGCGCATGTTTCCCGTGTTTATAACAGTCCGAGAGCAAAATAAAATTTCTAAAGGAAAAAAAGTAATTTATAGAACTAGCGCTAGTGCCACTATTAATGAATTGTCGGTTCCGACAATTCACATAAAAGTCATTGAAAGTCATTGAAATGCGTGGGGGTCCCCTAAAATTCCATTGCCAGGCCCTTCAGGTCTGGTATGGATATTAGGGGAACTCCATGCCAAAATAAAAAAATAATGGTGTGGGGTTCCCCCAAAAATCCACACTAGACCCTTATCCGAACACGCAACCTGGCAGGCCGCAGGAAAGGGTGAGAGAGTGGCCACCCTCTTCCTGAACCGTGCCCCTCAAAGCACCTTGTCCCCATGTTGATGGGGAGCAGGGCCTCATCCCCACAACACTAGCCCAGTGGTTGTGGTGGTCTGTGGGCGGGGAGCTTATCAGAATCTGGAAGCCCACTTTAACAAGGGGACCCCCAGATCCCGCCCCCGTGAGAATTGGTAATGGGATACAAATGAGGGCAAAATACACATAGAATAAAATAACGTTTTTTATTTATACAAAAGAATAAAAAGAGGATATCCAAATGTAGATAGGAACATAATTTTGAATGTTCATACCAGAATAATATCTGGAAATATAACATCTCTGTACATATGTTTCACTAATACTTAGTGTACTCCAAGGTGGAGACAAAGGGTATAGTGGGTTCTCCGTGGACCTTTTTCTTCCTTTTACTCCTTCCCTTTTGCTTCCCCAATGCATTCTCTCCCTCTTCCCCCTTTTCTTCCTGTCCTCTTTTCTTCTCTCCCCCTTTTTCCTTCCCTACTTTCCCGTCCCCTCCCCCCCCTCTTTTTTTCCTCTCCCTCCCCTCCAGCACTATCCCCTCTTTTTTTCATATCCTTCTTCCCTCTTTTTCCCTTCTTCCTCTTCTTTTTTCCCTTTTTTTCCCTGTCATCTTTCCTTTTCTGTCCCCCCCCCCCCCCCCCAGTATGGTGCATCTTTACCAGTCTCCTTCATTATTCTTTCTCAGTCCTTTGCTCTTCTCCCCCCATTTCTTTTTTTTTAGTTGCCATACATCCTCAACCCATCCATTCGTATTTGTCCCCATATCCCCTGTAGGGGAGTATTGGCAGTGCTGCCGTCTCGATTCTGTGTGTTGGTCTACTGGGTAAGTATTAGTGAAACATATGTACAGAGATGTTATATTTTATATTTTTCTGGTATGAGCAATCAAAATAATGTTCCTATCTGCATGTGGGTATACTCTTTTTATTCTTTTGTATAAATTTAAAAAAAAATGTATTCTATGTGTTTTTTGCCCATAGTCCATTTTTCTTCCTCTTTTGGAGACAACCAGCATCAGGTGATGACTGATTACATGAGATGATGTGAGCTTCTGGTTGCTGAGGGACAACCTCTGGTAGACACCGGAAATGCAGCCTATAGACCTGGGAGCCACAGTGCCACCAGCAGTTGAACCCTTTCCTGACAGTACCCCCCTCTAAGGAGTGACCTTCGAATGCTCCAACCAGCCATAGCTGAAGGAATCCATAAAAGATACCCAGTTTCTGCATAAGTCCAGAGGGAAAATGTCTCATAGTCCAAAGAAGTGCCGGGTTCCATATAAGCTAGGTATCCCACCACCTAGGTCTGGTGACTGGCTATACCCCACCGCTGGAGTATTGCAACTGGCTAGGTAACCTGTTGGCCAGATTATCAGAGACTTATGACATTTGATCATTCAAGACAGTAGGCATCCCAATGCTGGGGTACCATAGGTCCTTCCCAAACCTAGTCCTGGAGGCATGTGACAACACCGGAATTCTGACACTGGAGAATCTGGTTACAACCGTGTAGCCTGCCTGGTTTCTAGAACTTGTTCCACACATCTAAGTCCATCAGGCACTGGGTACCTGACCCGATTTCCCTAATGCACCTGAAGTTGTGGCAATCGCATCCGGGTAGTGGCAAGGCACAATTGGTACTCCCCAGCTCACCACTACCAGGGTGGCAATAGGGGACGCTGCATTGCCGGGGCCGCCGATGTCATAGACATGGATGATGCCAGCTGGCCCGCCCATTGAGGCAGACTACATCGTTGATGGTTATTTAAATTCTCTCCACTGTTATTTCACATTTATCACATGTCTGATGAAGGGTCCTGCGTGACTCCGAAACGTTGCACCTTTTTGTGTTGTGATCATGCAATAAACTAAACCATTTTGATGCCAACTTGTGCTGATCCTTGGTGTGCTGGCAAATATCTACATCTTGCCAAGGATTGGCTCAGATCTGATAAATATTCATAACTCAATGGTTAATCCTGACCAAATAAAAAACAGATCACCACTCCACTGAGTACAGCAGGGACAAAACACAAAGTGTAGCCTAACTCGGGCTGGCAGCTATATCCACCCCCCACCCCGCATAAAATCTAGCCCCGTCCCTATGAGCCATGAATACCATAAAAATTCTCTTGAGTCCAAGAGCAGAGTATCCTGTAACAATGATTGTAAACATATCATACTGCACTGTCCTAAAAAAATTAATAATAAACACTCGCCTAACTGCTGCGCTAAGTCATGCGAGATACCCACACCATCAAACTGTTCCAAACCTATTAACTGCGCTGAAAAAGTGTTTAAATAACAAATGACAAAAATTGTTTACATACACATATGACCAATTGTGATCAATCAATAAATAAAACGCTCCCCAAAGAGATCAGTGTTTAGGGAAATAATTCTATGTGCAAATTTTCAAACCGGCCAATCAGACTAGTGAAAAATAATAAGTGAAAAAAAGTCCTCAGAAGGGGCTTATATCCTTAAGGGTTTATTCCTCATGACATCACATGAAAAATACACCCGGAAAGTAGTGACCCGTTCCAAGAGAGAAGTCCTCCACCTCTGCACACACTGTCGCTTACCAGATTTTGTGATCTCTTTTTAGGGAGATCTACACAAGCATGTAATCTGTCTCTCAAGGACCAATTACACTGAGACCCCTCTGAAGTGTCTTACTCCTCAATGATCCCTTCCAGCTGCTCTGCTTCAACTTTTGGTGATCCTGGGTCAATCCCTTCACCACTGGCATTTCAAGCAGGCTCATCTGTCTTTGCAGCAGCCTCCAGCTCCTCCACAACAAAAGCTTGAGGTGTTAACAGTAGCATCTCCAGTGTAGTCTCTGCACAGCATTTATCATGGTTAATCTCTACCATGGGGCATAACTAGAAATCACAGGGCCCCATGGCAAAATGTTGTATGGGGCCCCCCTCCAGAGTCCAGTCTTAGGAGGGGCACTGCCAGAAAATACTTTTTTTGGGGGCAATTTATCAGGGCAATGGCTAATGTTGGAGCTTCATTCATCACGGCACCATGGTTGTTATGGTTTCAGGATGATTGAAACACATTATTTCTTTTATTACATTGTTATAGAAAATGTTATAGAAAATGGTCACTTGCCACCGTCGCCTGCTACCAGATGTAGATTGTCACTTGTCACATGTTGCAGATTTTCACTTACCACAGGTTGCAAATTTTCACTTGCCACATCACCTGCCACACGTTGCAAATCGTCCACTATCACCTGCCACACATTGCGGATTGTCCACTTTCCAGGTCACCTGCCACAAGTTGTGTATTGTCACTTGTCACTTTTCATGTCACCTGCCACAATTTGTGGATTGTCACTTGCCACAGGTTGCAGATTTTCACTTGCCACAGGTTGCAAATTTTCACTTGCCACATCACCTGCCACACATTGCAAATTGTCCACTATCACCTGCCACACATTGCGGATTGTCCACTTTCCACGTCACCTGTCACAAGTTGTGGATTGTCACTTGCCACGCCACCTGTCACACATTGCGGATTGTCCACTTGCAATGCCACCTGCCACAGTGAAAAGAAAAAGTTTTTCCCCTAGATGGACTTTATAGGCAACAAAGATTTGTATAAAACGATATCAAGGTAGTATGAAAATAGAAAAATATTTATTCAAATTTAACATGATAAAAAATATAGAAATTAAACAAAGATTGACTGAGCACAGTCGGTTAATATCACCATATGAACCACATATATGATGGAGCCTCCTTACACCCAATGCGTTTCGGGATTCCTTCTTCAAGGGTGAGAAGAGAGGAGGAATTCATATAATAGTAAGAGGTGACAATGGTTTTCAATGTTTCATTCATTAACATTAAAAAATGCAGACAAAACAGTGTGTGACAGGTGTGCCGGTGGAACTTCTAGTTCAAGGTAGGCAGGGCAGTAAAAAAGAATCTGATAAAGTGACTAAATGTTGGAGTCTTCAAAGGGGTAAGCCAGTTATTTCCCATACCCTGGGCACCAGGCCGGTCCCATGAGCATACTGAAACCTGGCAAGGAGATCCCTGTAAATAGGGGTATATTGTAAGGAGCTACAGCCAGAATCGTTACAGGGTCACCTTGTGTTACAGCGATGTAGGATCCAGACGCACGTTCCAACATCCAGCATACACTGCTCAACATCCAGCACACACTGCCACAATTTGCAGATTGTCACTTTCCTGCTAAGGTGGGGAATGCCACCCGCTGACCAGGCCCTACTTGGCTGCAGGCCCCATAGAGCCCACGTGGGTCGCTATGGCAGTAGTTCTGCCACTGTCTCTACCACCAATCACAGGTGTAGTCCATTGTCTTCATTTGTGGAAGTATCCAATTCCCCATGCCTCACTTCAGACAATCTGGAGAACTCTTGCACCTCAGCATAATAGCCCTATGCTCTAATTCACTCTGAAGTTGTTGGGTAGGGATGGGCAAATGACCCCCAGATCGGTTCACACCAGAACTTTCGAACATTGCAAAAGTTTGGAAGCACATAACAAACACCATTGAAGTCTATGGGACCCAAATATGAAAAATCATGAACATTTTGAAGGCTTATATGCAAGCAATTGAGCATACAATGGTTATGGGGGTCCGGGTACAACCCTGGAGGACATGTATCAATGAAAAAAGTTTGTAAAAAACATAATTTTTAAATGAGCAGTTATTTATTGATGCTTAAAGTGAAAGCATAAAAATGAAAAATTCCTTTTAATATAGTGCCTGGGGGGCCTACCTGTGAAGTGGCACATCTGTACTGTGTATAGAAGCTGCTGCAGAAATAATTGCACTTATAAAGCCAAAAAAATGACATTTTCCCTGCAAGCTTTCTTTATTTTGTAAGCAATGGCTTGCGGAGCCAGTCTGTATGATGAGACCACAATGTAGTGCACTGGGAAACAGAACAGAGATTTGTTGGGATAAATTCTGGTGTCTCTTCCACAGACTTTGGATAGAAGTAACAGGGGTGGAAAAATTGGTCTTTAGGTATTGGTGATGCCTTCATACCATAACCCTATTGAGGTACTTTGGTGAAAGCAAAAATTGGCCTTGCTGTCAAAAATAAAGATGATATGCACCTGTCAAACAGGTGTGGTCTTTGGGTGTCCTTGGTGCCTTCACACCATAATACTATTAAGGTAATTTTGTTGAAAGCAAGAATTGGCCTTGCTGTCAAAAATTGCAATAGTCACTGGACAAACAGGTGCGGAAAAATTGGTGTTTGGGTGTCGGTGGCACCTTCACACTGTAACACTATTGAGATACTTTTGATGAAGGCAAGAATTGGCCTTGCTGTTAAAAATGAAAATGATATGCACCTGTCGAACAGGTGCGGGGAAATTGGTCTTTGGGTGTGGGAGCCTTCACACCAGAACCCTATAGAGGTGCTCCTGATGAAAGCAAGAAATGGCCTTGCTGTCAAAATTTTCAATAATATGCACTTGTTAAACAGGTGCGGAAAAATTGGTCTTTCTTTAGGTATTTTGGTCTGATGAAGAAGCTGTAGCTTCGAAATGCATTATCATTCCTTGCCACTGTGAATAATCACATTTCCTGTTCCTGTGAAGTCACGACCAGCTGCTTCTTGTTTTCTGCCTACTGGTTCCCAGCATTCTCTGGATCCCTGGAAGATCACACCAGTGCCCCAGGCTGCAAAGGGAAGACTTTTATGAGACTCCAGGACTGGCGATTTTCACCACATACTGAACTCATCTAATTTAACCTGTGAGTTACTACTTGTTTTTATTAAATATATGATTTATACTGCACTCAGTCTGGCGCCCCTCTGTTTCCATTTCTTTAGGTATTAATTGTGCTCATAAAACCTACACTAAAAAAATTCTTCCAGATGAAATCAACACTTACAACACTAGGAAGCCTAGAAGTCCTGCAGGGATTCCACATCCCAAAAACACTTAATCAGTGACATCATCACAGGGGCGGACAGACAACTCATGGGGCCCCCAGGCAATCAGAGATTATGGGGCCACACAGTATACACACACACACACACACACACACACACACACACACAGTATACACATAAATGTACACACAGTATACACAGACATGTTTCTATTGGATGAGAAGGTACTGGAGAGGTGGGACAGCTATAATCTCTGGATTTTTAGACCAAAAGCATGTCAGTAAGGGACATTTCAGAGACAGATGTAAAAAAAAACACAGATTTTTACATACTGTCCCTGGTTTTGCTGAGGCTGGCAACCCTGATGGGTCCCCCTAGTGGCCCGGGGCCCTCGGGCAGTGCACGAGTGGCCAAATGGCCAGTCCGCCCCTGCATCGGCGTCAGGGGCTTCACAGCTGCTTCATCTAGGACCAATTCATTTGATAAATGGTGGTCCAGCATTCTATTATCAGTAGGGATGGGGCAGATGTTCGAGACGAACGTAAGTTCAACTCGAACATTGGGTGTTCGCTCGTTTGCCGAATAGCGAACATTACGGGGTGTTCGTGGAAAATTAGAGCTCCGTGGACCGCCCCATAATGCACTGCAAGATCACAGTGCATTGATGTTTAATGATTGGCCAAAGCCTGCACCTGACCTGCATTATTTTGCCAATCACAGCGGCTCTCTGCTAAAGGCAGGGTGCCTTTAGCCAATCATGGCTCAGGTGGCTAAGCCCACACCCCACATGATATAAGGCTGCTTACACGTCAGTACCCTGCCCATGTTGAGGGCATGTAGTCTGGTATTATTCATGAATGGGGGGGCGCTCACCCCCCTATCCTGTCCTTTAAGTTGCATACTCAGATAAGAGTCTGGTATAGATTTTGGGGGGGACTCCACACCAAATTATTTTTAATTTTGACATGGTGTTCCCCTTAAAATCCATACCAGACCCAAATGGCCTGGTATGATTTTGGGGGCACCCCATACTGTTTTTTTTTTACATTTTGGTGTGGAGTTCCCCTTAAAATCCATACCAGACCCAAAGGGAACCCACACAGTTTTTTTCCTTGATTTTTATCTATATTGCCCGGAGAAAATGTGAGCAATTTTAAATTACATTTAGAAATGTAATTTTCCTTCAGGCATACTAAGGGGACCACCCAGACACGATATTTAAAGGAATATTTCATTTTTATTGTTTCACTTTAAGCATTATTAAAATCACTGCTCCTGAAAAAAATATTGTTTTATAAAACTTTTTTCTGCATTGATAAATGTCCCCTGGCACAGTACCCTGGTCCCAATACACTTTTTATGGCAATAACTTGCACATAAGCCTTTAAAATGAGCACTCATTTCATGTTCATGTCCCATAGACTTTAATAGGGTTTGCATATTCGCACAAACCTTCTCCACCACTCCTCTCTCGACCAACAGAAGCCTCGAAACTATGTTTTCCACAACACTGTAACCTACCAGAGTTGGGAAAAGAATTTGATAAACACCTGTTTCATCTTCTGCACTCTCTATGGGGACAGGATGAGTTCTGAGACTTTGCCCTTATAATGGTGGTCAAGGAGGGTTGCCAATAATCCTTCTCCTTTACGGCACATATTCTTGGGTCCTTTCGCAGGCTTTAAAGTATGAGGGAGCCCATACACCGCAAATTTGTGGAGGCATGAGAAGCAGACTCCTCGGGGTCACTGAGTATTATAGTATCTGGAACTGCCTCCTCCCAGCCATGTACTACTCCCAAGAGTTCTGTGGATGGAAAAACACATTTTACTGTATGACATATGTCTTCCTCTGCTTAAATGCCTCCAAAAATGCCAGAATCCTCCTCCTCCCCCTCCTCCCTCTCTTCTTGTGTGTTCTGTGGCATAGGAACACTGGTGTCTGCATAAAGTGGACCTTGAGAGGAAAGGAAGCCCTCCTCCCACTGCTCTGCCTCAAGTGCCCTGTCCGTAATTCCACGCAGAGTCTTCTCCAACAGGAACACAATAGGGATTGTGTCACTGATGCTTGCATTGTCACAGCTCAACATCCTTGTGGCCTCTTCAAATGGCAACAATGCAGTGTATGCATCCTTTATGACCAGCCATTGGCGTGGGGAAAAAAATCAGAGCCGGCCTGAGCCTTTTGTTGTGCTATACTTACTCAGGTACTCGTTGACGGCCCTCTTCTGCATGTGCAGCTGATGCAGTAAAGTCGAGTTCCACCAGGTGGGTATGTCACAAATCAGGTGGTTTACAGGCAGGTGGAATTCCTGCTGAATTTCAGCCAATCGAGTACTGGCTGTGTGTGACCACCTGAATTGGCTACAGACTCTTCTGGCAGGCACATGTGTCAACTTTCCCTGTCTAAGGGCGGACAGGAAGTTTGTGCCATTATCACACACCACCATTCCCAGCTTGTGCTGGTATGGCGTGAACCACCTCTGGGCCTGACACAGCAAAGCTGCAATATTCTCTGCTCCGGTGTGGTTCCTGTCCCCTAGATACACCAGCTAAAGTCCTGCATGGCACCTTTTAGCCCAACATTGAATAGCCCCTTGAATTCTTAGGGGGTACTTGTAGTTCATAGGACAATTTATCAGAGGAGGGCACGGAGGCAGAGGCAAAGGAGGAAGAGGGGATAGAGCTCACAAATCTGGCATCATCACCACTAGCTGTATGGAGATTTGGGAGCATAACAACTGCAGCACTGAGCCCTGTCCTGCATCCTTCCGAGTTGCAGGCAGAGTTACCCAGTGTGCTGTGAAATAAATATATAGTCCCTGACCATGCTTACAGCTGACTGCCTTGCCCAACGATGCCACAACATTGCCTTCCATGTGATGGTACAGAGTCTGAATGGCTTTACGTGAAAAGAAAGAGTGTCTGGGAACTTGCCATTGTGGTACATCACATTCTGCAAATTCACAGAAGGGGACAGAATCCACTAGATGGAGATGCAGAAGTTGTAGAGCCAGCAGCTTTGACAAGCTTGCATTTAGATGCTGGGCATGTGGGAGGCAGTGACTGTATTTTTTTTCCGCTGCAGCAGATGGGGCAGAGAAATTTGCCAGCTATAGTCTACAGCTGGTGGTGTGCTGCTGGCAGATGTGCTTTTAGGACCTGGGACACCCTGCGCTATATCATCATCCCTGCCAGTGGAGGCTGCTGAGAGGTCATGAGGTATAGCGGGGGCAGAATGAGGTGAGTTTGGAACAGATTTGCAGCCCTT
The DNA here is from genome assembly GCF_037356315.1 of Lithobates pipiens. Taxonomy (NCBI): domain Eukaryota; kingdom Metazoa; phylum Chordata; class Amphibia; order Anura; family Ranidae; genus Lithobates; species Lithobates pipiens. Next base: position 181,105,429 of record NW_027507785.1, read on the forward strand.
TTGTGTGACTTTCAGGTGCTCTTGCCAATGGGCTGAGTGGTATGTCAAGCATGTGGTACCCAAATGGCTGGTGTTTTTACCATGCTTGGTGTATATGAGACAAAGTTTGCAAATTGCAACAGTGCGATCAGCTGCACATGTGCTAAAAAAGGCCCAAACAGCTGAGCTGTGGGACGTGGGCTAGGAGATAACACCTCCAAAATGTGATGGAATAGGGTGGCTGCTCTCTACTCTTCCATGATATCTGCCTCGTTGGGGTATACCTCACTTTTCTCCTCTGCTCTATCTGGCACCCAAGTTGCATCAGTGACCTCACCACCATCATCATCTCATCCATCCTCATTTCCACTGGAGACAACTTGGCAATATGCTGCGGCTGGAGGAACATAACTATCAATTTGTGTACCAGTGTTCTCCCCTCTCTGTAGGCTCAACCTCAACCTCAGAACCAACATCTGAATCAAGTAATGGCTGTGCATCGTCAAGGAGCAAGTGGCTGATGCTGTGTTCAAATATATAAATGCACAGAACTATACTTTAAACGGAAGATAACACACTGAAATATACGGTGTTAAACTTACTGTAACGCACTGAAATATACTTTGTTAAGCATACAGTAATGCACAGAAATGTACTGCGTTAAATGGCATGTAACACACTGAAATATAAGCAGTTAAACTTGCAGTAATGCACTGAACCTACTGCGTTAAATGGAAGATAACGCACTGAAATATATGGTGTTAAACTTGCAGTAATGCACTGAACTGTAGGACGTTAAACTTGCAGTAATGCACTGAAATATACTGCATTAAGCATGCAGTAATGCACAGAAATGTACTGCGTTAAATGGAATGTAACGCACTGAAATATATGGTGTTAAACTTGAAATTGCCCAAGCTTAAGTGAACAAGCTGAGCAAGAAGAAGCTGATTGGTTTCTATGCCGAAGCGAGCCTCATTTTGCACTCACCAGCTTTAGTAAATGAACTCCAGAGGCTTCTGCCCATTCATGAACTGAAGCATGAGAGCCACAAATACATGCAGCTACTGCTGACGGGAAAGGAAAGGAGGGGGCACTCTGGAGTGTATAACCTACAGAGAGTGGGTAGTATACAGTGGTTGGGAGCAGGCTGCAGTATATGGGGTGCAGTATTCAGGGGGCAGTATACAGGGGGAGGGGGACAATATACAAGGGGGAGCAGTATACCGTGGTGGGGAGCAGTAAGCAGTATACAAGGGGGAGCAGTATACAGAGGGAGAAGGCAGTATACAGGGGGAGCAGTATACAGGGTGATGGGGGACAGTATACATGGGGAGCAGTATACAGAGGGTAGTTGGAAGTATACAGCGGTGGGGAGCAGTATACTGAGGGAGGGGGCAGTGAACATTATGCAGTGGTGGGAGTAGTATACAGAAGGAGGTGGGCAGTATACAGTGGTGGAGAACAGTACACAGGGGAAGCAGTATACAGGGGAGGGGGCAATATACAGTGATGGGGAGCAGTGAGCAGTATACAATGGTGGAGAGCATTATACAGGGGGTAGTGGGCAGTATACAGTGGTGGGGAGCAGTATATGGGGAGGGGGCAGTATACAGTGGTGGGGAGCAGTATACAGGAGAGGGGGACAGTGTACAATGGTGGGGAACAGTATACATGGGGGCAGTATACAGTGGTGTGGAGCAGTGAGCAGTATACATGGGAGGGGGGAGTATACAGTAGTGGGGAGCATTGAGCAGTATACAGGGGGAGCAATATACAGGGGGTAGTGGGCAATATACAGTGGTGAGGAGAAGTATACGGGGTAGTGGGCAGTATACAGTGGTGGGGAGCAGTATACAGGAGGTGGGGTGGCAGTATACAGTGGTGGGGAGCAGTATACAGGGGGAGGGGGACAGTGTACAGTGATGGGGAGCAGTATACAAGGGGGAAGGGTCAGTATACAGTGGTGGGGAACAGTGAGCAGTATACAGGGGGAGGCGGGTAGTATACAGTGGTGGGGAGCAGTGAGCAGTATACAGGGGGAGGGGTGCAGTATACAGTGGTGGGGAGCAGTGAGCAGTATAAAGGGGGAAGTGGGCAGTATACAGTGGTGGGGAGCAGTGAGCAGTATACAGGGGGAGGGGGGTATCATTCAGTGGTGGGGAGCAGTGAGCATTATAGATGGGAGTGGGCCAATATACAGTGGTGGGGAACAGTGAGCAGTATACCGGGGAAGGAGGACAGTATACAGTGGTGGGGACCAGTAAGCAGTATACAGGGGGGAGGGGAGCAGTATACAGTGGTGGGGAGCAGTGAGCAATATACAGGCAGAGGGGGGCAGTGTACAGTGTTGGGGAGCAGTGAGCAGTATACCACCTGTGCGTGTAAATGAAGATGATCACACCCCCACACTGCTGGCTGGGAGAGAGATCATCTGGTCTGCCGGCCACAAAAGCTGCACTGCACCCAGGGAGAAACAAAGGGTTGGCCTATAGCTCCCCGGTTGCATAGATAGACATGCCCACATGGACCCCCTACAATATGTCCGAGGCCACCTGGCTAGGAGGGCCGGCTGGGCAGCACATAGAGGAATCAAACTGTCTATTAATCTCCTGAGGTCCACAGACTTCTATCTGACACCAACACTTGTATTCGACTCCCCTGGGACCCACTACCTCAATATAGCTCAGAGACCCATATGTTGGTCGATAAGGCTGCCCAAGAAGGGATTGTTGACAAATCTGAAGCCACTTTTCCTACACAGGAAAATTACCATACAGCATACTGTTATTATCTTCCAAAAATCCACAAAAGTCTGAATGACCCCCCTGGATGCCCTATAGTGGCAGCCATGGAAAGTGTCACTAATTCCTTTTCTCTGTACAAAACCTACCAGCATATAGATGTGATGGTGCTGATCTATTAGACATGCTTCAAAATTACTGTTGGGAACCCACTTATTTGTGGTTATCCCTTGATGTCTGCTCACTGTATACATCCACACCCCCATGACATTGGACTTGAAGCAGTGCAACATTTCCTTCTCCAAGATCCCTTAATCAAGCCCAGGCAAGGCCAATTCATCATAGATTCTACATAATTCTGTCTAACTCACAATTATTTCTTGTTTGAGAATGAGTATCCATGACATAGCTCTGGGGGCAAATTTTGCCCCCAGCTATGCAAACCTCACTATGGCTCTCCGTGAACAATGTGGCATTTGGCACAACTCTGAACACATTGTATATTTTGGGTGATATATAGATTACATAGTCGTCATCTGGACTGGTTCCCAGTCCCAGGCTGACAATTTTGCCCCCTATTATAACACTAACAATTTAGGTTTGTCATTTACCTCAGTCCTGGATTCCAGGCAATTCCTGGAAAAGGGGTACCCCGCCCTCTTAGTCCAGGGTGCTTACAATCAGTTCTTCAGCAAAGCACCCAGACCTAACCATCACCATCCCACTACTTCCTCCAAGACTACCAGATTCATCACCCAGTTTCATACACAACATAAAAACATGGATCACTTCTTCCGAAAACATTGGTGTTTATTGCAGGAAGACCACCCTCCTAAAAAATGCTCTCTTAGTAATTTACCAAAAAATTTCATATAGGAAAGCTAAAAACATTAAAGGACAAATAGCCCCCAGTAAATTTAAATCCAATAAGACCAAACTTAGACCCACCCCAACCTTCCTAGGTATTAAAGGAATGTACCAATGTTGAAAGCTTAAGTACCTAACCTTTACATTTGTGAAACATAGACAAAAACATTTCACTACAAAAGGAAAAACATATCACCATGGTGAATTCTATAATTGTTCATCAGAATTTGTCATTTATTGCCCAACCTGCCCCTGTGGCCTGCTTTATATAGGTTGCACTATTAGAACCCTGCGAAAGAGTTTTGGTGAACACAGGTGCTCTATCGAAGAGGGCTGCAAGCTCAATATCCCCAGACACTTTACTGAGTTCCATCAGGGTTCCACTAGTGGATTACAAATTTGGGTTGTAGAGTCTATTCCAGGGAAACTTTCTGGATATACACCCTGGATAGTTTAAAACCGGGGGGGTTGAACAAGGACATGAAATACACTCTATCTATTAATATACAATTCTCATTAAAACAGAACCTGTACTCCCCCCCTGGTTATATTTTTTTTGTAATCCACACAACCTATTACCAGTATATACTGTAATCATTTAAAATTAAGATAGCTTTCCGTTTGATCACCTTTAACAGTTTAACAGTTTGGTTGAACTGGATGGACCTGTGCCTTTTTTCAACCTGACTAACTATGTAACTATGTAACAGCACAATACATATTATATGGGTTATTGTGGCATTCACCCAACACCCCTACTTCAGTATCTTTTCAATATTGCCTAGGTACCCCCTGTCGTGGGATGGATTTATCAACATGTGCATGTATGTGTATGTAAATGTGTGCATGCGTGTATGTATGTGTGTGTATGTGTGTATATGTGTGTGTGTATATATATATATATATATATATATATATATATATATATATATATATATATAATGTATGTGTGCATATGTATGTGTATATGTGTGTACATGCGCATATTTATGGATTTTCACATAATTCTTTGTACCCCCCAGCCTTATTGACTAATCACTCCACATCCTCCTCAACCCACTTCCTCAGGGGCCTTTATTATGTATATGGATAAAATGAAGATAATTGATCTTAACTCTATAACCCGTATCTTTTCTAAATCCTTTTTAAAGCATTTTTTTATAAAACAGACTTTTTAAACATATATTTTTATATATATTTTTTTTAACAGAACCTTTATGGTCAAATGAAATTGTCATGACTATGAACGCCTGCCTGTAAGTATACCTTGATAGATGAACTAATAGCGATCATATCCCATTTTGTAACATGCAAATTTTTAGTATTACCTTTTTATTATCATTTTACCTTCATACTTTGTCACTTTGATGTTAAATATATGCATAGACCTTTTGCAATTATTACCACAGGCATTATTGTGTATTTATGGCTCACTCTCTGGTGAAAAGCATATATTTTTTTTGGTGCTGGTGCTGGTCTGCTGAGCCTTGCAGTCCTATGTACTGCCCTCTCCTTTCTCTATATAAACCTCAGCCAAGATGCTCCTTCATCACATGCCTGATGAAGGAGCAGGCATACAAGCTCAACCACTCCCACTGTCCACTAGTGTTCACGTGTCTGCCATGTTTATACACTCCAGCCTCGGAGCTGCGGAGACCACTGGAAAGGCTGGGGATTTCTGATCACGCAGCCCAGCCAGACGCGAAGGGAGCCCTAAGGACTAAATCTATACACATGCTTATTTTTACTACTCATATTGAGTTTAACTTGTACCTATTAAACTCGATTGTTAACCTACATGCTGCACTAAGAGTGGCGCTGCTCTCTCTCTTCTTCCTATTATAAGCATGACATCCCCAGCGGCAGCATTCTCACAGCATGAGTGCTGCTGATGTCAGCTCCCAACCATATTTTTCATGGATAATAGCTGTAAATGGACAGACTGTCTGTAAATATAAGGACAGTTGGCAACCCTGTAGTATAATACTGTATGCAGGGAAACACAATCAATAGTTTAAATATGAACTTAAGCTATTGAGTTCTGGAAACAATTACTCGTAACATGTAATATTTACTTGATTAGTACGTTTTGAAGTTTTGGAAAAGTCCCTTTATATTCCTGAACAAAATAAACAAAAAGAAAAAAGAAATGTATATAAAACTCTACATACCCTTTGAAAAAGAAAAACACACACAAATAATATACATTGTACATCACTTTTTCATAAATGGCCCACAGTATCTTTGCCATGTTTTTTCTAATTTTATATTTAAAAACCAGAGAAATACTGCACAGACATTAGACGAGCAAGGTTTTAAATAAAAGCTTGATCTTATGTGTCTCCTGCCCCAAGGCAGTCTTTATAAGCAATATTTTTTTAATTTATTTTTCCCTACAGCTCGTAAGTTAATTTTCCAACAGAAAAATGACATTTTTCTGCCTTGTGTACAGTAAATGGCAGAAGCCAAGAGAAGCAAGACATGCATTGGCTTATCAGCAACAGACTTTGCCTTGATATCCTTGCATGTATATTAAATTACCCCTAATTCATCTTTATTGTGCTAGAAGCTGTTTCAATTTTAACATGATGAATTTTAAAGCATTTCAGAAAAATTAACATCATTCTGTGTTTTATTTTTTTTGCACAAAATGTTAAAATATAATATTTGGTTTTGATAAATTAACCACTTCCCTACTGGGCTAATTTTTTTTTATTTTACATTCTTTATTTTTGTTTTCAAAAATAAAACAGGCGAAAATGTAGGACAGTCAGTACAGCAAAACCAGAAAGCAGACCAAGCCAAGTCAAAGGCACAAAGGTCATGAAACAGAGTTGGCAGAATAACAGATGAAATTTCGGTGCAGATTACCTCAGACATTGGTACATAATCTAACAACCTCACATCCCATCAAAATCCATTTATTAAAAAAGGGGGAGGGGAACAGGAAAGGGTTGGGAGGGGCAATAGAAAAAAGAAGGGTAAAAGGGGATCTCACTCCACCTGAGCATGAACCCCATCATACTCTTGAGAACAGATGAATAGTGTCCAGTGGAACCATTTCCTATAAAACATCTCTTCCTTGCCATGCAAGGAGACAGAAAGGTTTTCCATGGAGTGTATGTCCGAGATTTGTGTAAACCATTGCCAGAGCATGGGGGGAAATTCCTTCTTCCAGAGTGCCGGAATACACGCCCTAGCCGCATTTAGCAACTGGATCAGCATAGATTGTTGTAACCACTTCAGCCCTGTAAGAATTTACCCCCTTCCTGATGGGCCTTTTTTTGTGATACGGCACTGCGTCGCTATTACTGACAATTGCATGGCCGTGCAACACTGTACCCAAACAAAATTGATGTCCTTTTTTCCTACAAATAGAGCTTTCTTTTGGTGGTATTTGATCACTTCTGCAGTTTTTATTTTTTGTGCTATAAACAAAAAAAGAGTGACAATTTTGAAAAAAAAACACAATATTTTTTACTTTTGCTATAATAAATATCCCCATTTTTTTAATTAATTAATTTTTTGCTTAGTTTAGGCTAATATGTAATTATCTACATATTTTTGGTAAAAAAAACAACAAAAGTGTTATATCTTAAAGAATATGCAATTTCTGCTAAATATCACTCATTTTGATAAGTTGAATAGTCTAATGCTGTAATCTCCTCAATTAGATTAATTTTATTAATTTTATAATTATATCCAAATTTATTGTGTTTTTTAATTCTATTTTATCTTATACATCTCATTCATATACGTATATTTTACTATTCTGCTAAATATGGACATTTATTAGATTGAAGTTGTGGTTTAGAATATATTTAAATCATTTATCCTGTTCATTTTATCCTATATGTAACAATTGTTTGCTATGGCGGATGCACAGTTGCTACTTAACCTATATCAGAGTATATGGAATTAGAATCAAATTTATTGGATTTGAGTTTTATTCATTATTAAAGAGGACCTCCACCCTCAAGTGGAAGTTCCGCTCATCGGAACCCTCCCCCCTTCCGGTGCCACAATTGGCACATTTCAGGGGGGAGGGGGTTGCAGATACCTGTATAATCCAGGTATCTGCACCCATTTCCTGGAATAGCTAGCCGCAGCTAGCAGCAGATGCCCCCAGCCCCCGCCCTTGTGTTCTGGAAAACACATCGTTTCCAGGACACAATGGGGGCCAGTGAAGACACGCAGCGTGAATCGTGCATGCACAGTAGGAAACCAGGCAGTGAAGCCACAACGCTTCACTTCCCAATTCCCTGACAGAGGATGGCGGCTGGGCAGCCGAGAGACGATCCATTGCTCTTCATCTGCTGCCGACATCGCTGGACCCTGGAACAGGTAAGTGTCCATTTATTAAAAGTCAGCAGCTGCAGTATTTGTAGCTGCTGACTTTTAATATTTTTTTTTCAGGCGGCACTCCTCTTTAATAAACAGACATACACGGTGCTGATATCGGGACGATTGCCATGTGAATATGAGTCTCATTTTAATCTATATTTTGTAAAGAGCTGAATTTAAGCTAACTGACTATTGCGGGAGTGTAAATGTCCACGATAGGGTTTGACAATCTACTATAGGATATACAGCAAAACCTTGATTGATTAACTTGGTTTGAGAGGATTTTGCAAGACATGCAACATTTTTAAATAAATTTTGACTTGATATATAAGCGATGTCTTGACATGCAAGTAGTGTCATGTCACAACTGAGTATAAAAGAGAATAGAGACACCTCTAAGTGTAGCAATATGGTTACATTTAATGAAGGTACAACATTTAGCAACGCATATGGTTGATGACTAAAACAGGCACATCTAAGTTTGCATGCATCCGGGGTAAAGCTGTCCACATAGACCATCCTCCTCACTGCCATCAACGTCATCCCTTCCACACTGCGCTCCTCAAGCAGCTCAAGCCTCGCTTTCAGATGCTCTACTGCAGGGTAGTTTTCCCATCATGGTTGCAGACTGACAGCGGTGAAAGCCGGGGGTGCGGGGGATGGTCTAAGTGGACAGCTTTACTCCAGATGCCTATGCCATGTGCCTCTTAATCATCAACCATGTGAGTTGCTAAATGTTTCTTTTTTTTCACAAAAAAGTTTTTATTGAGAAAAAAAAGATGTGTTTACAAGCCAGAATGAATTGTCGGCTCCCGTAATACAGAGAGCACTCATTGAGTGTTCAATGAGTAAATCCTGACTGCACGACATGATGTCCTGGATTAGCCTTTGGGCGCTGTCACTGGTGAAATGATCTGATTGTTCTTCAACAACCTGTACATCACCTAAAAATTAAAAAAAATCACCATGTATTAGAAATATGCAAGCATACATCTCTTATTACCTGAAGCTGGGGTGTCAGACACTCACCTGTAGTGGTCTCAGTCTCGAGCACCTCTCCTTCCTCTACATCCTCTGGTTGTGACCTCTGTTCACCTTGTTCAGGAGGTGAGGGGTCCCTGGTGACCTCATATCTCCCGATTCTTTGCTCCCCTATGAGAATGAAACAAAAGGTATACTTAACACACAGATATTTGAGACAACAAATATGAATGATAAACATTGTTTGGAAGTGGGGTACAATTGTCTGTTTGGTCAGAATTACAAGCTGAAGACATGAATTATGCCCTACTAAAGCTGAAATACTTACCTTTTTTGGGCCCCCAAGTATCCAATGGAGTACCTGTGTTTGACACCCTAAAAAGTTTGTTCTGGTGTCCAACACTAGTGCACCTGAGTCCAAATGTGTAGACAGCTGCTGACTGTCATCTCCATAAATTACACCGAATCTAGTTTGCTGTTCCTTCTAGGTTCAAACACATCTAGACAACAATGTCCTAAACCTCTTTTATTAAATTCAAAAATAACATGAACAAATGTATTTAATCAGGTATCTGGGAAAACAGCGTATTTATTTAGGAAACAAACGATGTTTACTACGACCGCTATGAACATGAAAGTAGCCATTTTAAAATGTACAACACCATAAAGAAAAACACATGGCGCAGCATGCCATATTAATAATAATAGGAACACATGACAAATACTTACTTTTTCGAAGAACTTTCTTGATCTTTCTATACTGATATTGCTTCCCTTAATTCGAGGTCCGACCTGCGTTTCCTCAATTGATCCTTGGGTCGTCGTACCCCAAAATTCCTGTACAGACTCTTCACAACTTTAGTCATGATCTTGGCCTTTGGGTTTGGGTATGGACCATAATTCCCATCATAGTCGTTCTTCCTGAAGATGTCGACCATCTCCAACATCTCAGCAAAGGACATATTTGTGGCCTTAAATCTCCTCCGGGATCGGGACGTTCCTGGTTCCGGGCTTTCTTCCTCCTCCTCGTTACTGCTATTATTATGCACCTGGTGTGTCTCCGCCATGTTCCTCTCCCACTGCGACGAAAGAGACAGGGCGGGGAATATTCTAGAAAGAACATCAGGGACGGGCAATGCGGGCGGAGTTTCATGCATGCACAGTGTATATAAAGCTTAAACACATGTGTGTCATAACTACGTTCTGTGTGCAGAGGAAGGAGGAATGGAAGAAACGAATGTTAGAACGAAGGTAAGATTTTAACTTTGGTGACATGAGTGGACTATACTGAATCTAGATTGATGCCTATATTGGCTTTTAAGATTATCCTGAGATGAGTGTTTTTGTTTGGTCTTGCAGAGAATATGTATCCATTTAAAGATCAAGAATTCCTGGGCGAATTCCTGGATAAATACAGAGATATGAGAAATCTATGGGAGGTGAAAAACCCCTTATATCATAACAAAGCAGCTAGGAAGGCAACGCTGGAGAAGCTGCATGAATTTGTAAATACCTGGGCCCCCAATGCAGACATGAGGTCTCTGGAAACAAAAATTGGTAGCTTGAGAAGCACCTATAGGAAGGAGTATCAGAAGGTCCAGCAATCCCTGAGGTCAGGAGCAGCAGCAGATAAGGTGTATGTATGTATGTACCTAGTCTGTGGTACTATAACAGGATGCGCTTTCTTGATGACCAGATTGAGGGCAGGGAATCGCTTTCGACTCTTCCAGCACCCCTTCCCTCCAGCCTAACATCCAGCCTTCCCTCAATCCCAGCTGAGGCTTCTGTGGACCAACATGGGCCTTCCATCCAAGAGGAGATTGAGGAGCCCAGTTGGAGCCAGGTATAGGATTTTTATACATATTTTTTATGTGAAAACGATGATTGTTAATTAGATGTTAGTAATGATAAGAAATGAATGATTTAACAAAAAGTGTTTTACATATCAATAGACAGTAGTGGCCAAAAATTATTGGGGTAAGAATGAAAAATGCTGGGCTCAGAATCATAGTCTTTTCTATTTAGTAACATTAAATTTGCAACAGTCATGAGCTGAAAATTGTGTATGTTTGATGAACAAAAAACGAAAACTCTGTCCCTTTTTCATATACAGGAAGACCTCAGCCAGGACGAGGCTCTGACAAGTGGCACACAGGAGGAGGGGGGGGGGAGGTGTCAGCCAGGAGGTGGCAGGGCCCAGTAACACCCAGTCTCAGGTGCCTCCCCTCGTCCTTCCATACAAAAGGCCCAGGAAGGGGACTAAAACAGGTCCAGGAAGGGGACTAAAACAGAGGAGGCAGCACTGGCCCTCATCAAGGAGGCTAATGACGCCCTGAAATCCCCCCTCGATGCTGTAGAGGCCTATGGCATCTACATAGCCTCCAATTAACAGCAAATGGAGGAGGGCCAACGGCACAAATGTGAAAAAAATATTTTTACAACCATCCACAAGGGGAGTGGTGAAATAACTGATGACAACCACTTGTGTACGCTCCCCCATCCTCCTCCTCCTGCCACAGGTCCACCTCCAGAGCCACAGCCTCCAGGGAAGGCTGTAGGGAAGGCTGTACGGAAGGTGTGCTCTTTTAAATGTGACCCTAATTTCTTTTCCGATGAATGGAGGTATTCCCAGTCCTTCCGTGAGAATTTTATAGATCTGAGATATACTATGTTTTCTTTTTGTCAGTAAATTACATACAGTAGGTGCCACCGATATTGTGTTTCCAGCGTGACAGTATCGCGCTGGTTCCCGGCAACAGGCTCCTCTAACCAGCGCGATACCGTTGCGCTGGCTGCAATAGGAAAATTACATTTTCCTATAGCAGCCAGAGCGAGGCGATAATGTCGCCTCACTCAGGAAGCCTGCATGCCTTCTCGGGGGCATACCAGGCCCTTAGGACCGGTAGGGATTTTAATGGGAATCCCCTTCGCCGGAAAAAACGGCGTGGGGTCCCCCCCAAAATCCATACCAGACCCCTATCCGAGCACGCAGCCCGGCCGGCCAGGAAAGGGGGTGGGGACGAGCGAGCGCCCCCCCCCCCCCACCCTATGTGAATGAGTATGGGGTACAATGTACCCCTACCCATTCACCTGTGAACAAAAGTTAAAAAAACAACACAAAAGGGTTCAAATAGTTTATTGCAGAGCTCCGGGGGTTTTCCGTCTTCGGGGGTCTTCTCGCCAGACTCCTCCGCTATCTTCTGCTAGCTCTTTTACTAGTGGAGGAGCCCGGCATTCTTCTTCACCGCCGCCGCCCTCTTCTTCCGACTTCGGGGGTCTTGTCCCCCTCTTCAGTTCTTCTTGCCGGGCCACCGCTTCTTCTTCCAGCTCTTTTACTAGCAGTGGCCCGGTCTTCTGTCGCGTCGCCGCCGCCACCGCCTTCCGTTCTTCTTCTTCTTCTTCTGGAGATGTTGACTCTACGCTCTCTCCGGCCGCAATGCCAGGGGCGCAGTGCGTGGTGACTTATATAGGGACAAGGGGCGGGGTTATCGGTTGATGTCACATGGTGACCCTGCCCCCTTAAGATGTCACAGTCCCGGAGGATGCTGGGACTGTGACATCGTAAGGGGCGGGGTCACCATGTGACATCAACTGATGACCCCGCCCCTTGTCCCTATATAAGTCACCGCGCCCCACGCCCCTGGCATTGCGGTCGGAGAGAGCGTCGAGTCAACATCTCCAGAAGAAGAAGAAGGAGAATACTCATTCACATAGGGTGGGGGGCCAGGATCTGGGGGCCCCCTTATTAAAGGGGGCTCCCGGATTCCGATAAGCCCCCCGCCCGCAGACCCAGACAACCAACGGCCAGGGTTGTCGGGAAGAGGCCCTTGTCCTCATCAACATGGGGACAAAGTGCTTTGGGGTGGGGGGGCCGCACGGCCCCCCCTTCCCCAAGGAACCCCCCATCTTGAGGGCACGCGGCCTGGTACGGCTCAGGAGGGGGGGCGCTCGCTCGTCCCCACCCCCTTTCCTGGCCGGCCGGGCTGCGTGCTCGGATAGGGGTCTGGTATGGATTTTGGGGGGGACCCCAAGCTGTTTTTTTCGGCGAAGGGGATTCCCCTTAAAATCCCTACCGGACCTAAGGGCCTGGTATGTCTCCCAAGGGGGAACCCACGCCAGGTTTTTTTTACATTTGACGTGGAGTTCTCCCTTAGGATTCATACCAAACACAGTGCCTACTGTGGGCGGGAATCCAATTTGGAAACCCCGCACCAGTGTCAACCCAGCCAGCGATGCTTGTCGCTTATCGGGAAAGGAAAATAAACATTTTTCCTTTCCCGATGAGAGTCAGCTCAGCGCTGGCTCCCGCGACGGAGCTTGTAGGGTGTCAATCTCGTTGCTAGAAGCGGCGAGATTGACACAATAGCGGCGGCACCTACTGTAGTTGTTCTATTGGATTTAAATTCTCCCCAGATTGAATTGGTTGCAGTAAGCTTGTCACAAAGTGTTTTAACTGCAAATATCTCCATTCATCCAGTAAAAACAATTCTCTTCTGTGCTTTAATTCTTGATATGATAGTATTTTACCTTTTTTTGTTATATCTTTTAACTGTGCGTTTTTTATCCAATCCCCAAAGTGTACCCCATTAACAGGTGGAAAAGTGGGGATTTGTATTCCCATTTTGCCTGTTTGTAAATTATATCCCAGACTTTAAAAACATTCCTAATCAATTTGTGTGTGCTTTCAACTAACATTTTATTATTTTGTGGTATCCATATATTCTTATTTAATTGTGCTCTACTTTGTCTATTTTCTATCTTCATCCATCTTTTATTGCTCTTTGTGTTTGTCCATTCTATCATTCGTGATAGTATTACTGCGTTGTAATATCTTTCAATATCTGGTGCAACTAATGCCCCTCGTGCTTTACTTTTGCTTATTATTAAAAACTATATTCTTGGTTTCTTGTTCTGCCATAAAAACTTTAGAATCATTGTCTTTAGTGTTTTAAAAAAATATTTGTGGGAAGGCAATTGGTATCATTTGTACAAAATTTTTGTAAGTATTACCTTCTTTACCATGTTTATCCATCCCACCCATGAGAGTGGTCCCATTGATATTTTTTTAATTTCTGTTTGTGTTTCTTTAAGTAATGGGATATAGTTTGCTTAGTATAGGTTCCCTAAGGAAGGTGTTAGTTTAACCCCAAGATAGTTTAGGTCTTTTTCCACCTATGTAAATGGAAATTCCCTTTGTAAAACGATCACTTCTTCCTTACTCAAACTTATGTTTAGGATTTCCGACTTTACATGGTTGATCTTTAAATTTGAAAGGTCTGCATATTTTTTTAGCTCTTTTATTAAATTTGGTAGTGTTGTTCTAGGGTTGGATATAAAGAACAGGACATCATCGGCATATGCAGCTACTTTATGTATGTATATGTATGTATATCTGCGCTGTTTCGTATGGTAGCCAATAATGGCTCCAATGACAGAACGTACAGGAGGGGTGAGAGTGGAAACCCTTGTCTTGTACCATTGAACATTTCAAAGGGTGGGGACAAGCTACCATTGACCTTCACTAATGCTGTAGGGTGATAGGGTTTTAATCCACTGAGCTATTTTTGGGCCTATCCCCATAATTTCTATTGTATCCACCTTGTCAAATGCCTTTTCAGCATCTATGGACAGGAATAGAGCTGGGGACCTATCCCCCTTTATTCTATGCAGTAACAATAACATTCTTATCATGTTATCCTTACCTTCCCTTCCTGGGATGAGCCCCGTCTGATCTGCGTGGATCAGATTGGACATCAGCTCTTTGGCTAGAATTTTTGCAAACAATTTTGTGTCAGCATTTAACAGCACTATTGGTCTGTAACTGGAGCATAGTTACGTCTTTTCCCTCTTTAGGTATAACTGTAATATATGCCTGCAAAGACTCCTTCCTCATGTAATCCCCTTCCCCTAGTCTATTCATATATGAGCACAGTTTGGTACCAGTTGTTCTTTGAATTTTTTATAATGTCCGATCATGAACCCATCTGGTCTTGGGTTCTTCCCTGTAGCTGTACTTTTTATTGCTGCTATTATCTCCTCTTGTGTTGTTGGTTCATCCAGAACTTGCAGTTTTGCTACTGATATTTTGGGTAGGTTCGTTTCCCTTAGGTATTCCTGTATTTTTTGTTTTCTTTTGGACTCTACTTTCTGTGAACCCTTTTGCCTCACTGAATATAAGACACTGTAATAATTAGGGAAAATCCTAGCAACTTCTGATGTTGTGTAGACTATTTCCCCTTTATTGTTCTTCCTTTTTCTAATATAGTTTATTTATTTTTTTATTTTTTATATTCTTGCTAGATATTTCCTTGGTTTATTTCCCCATTGGAATCTGTCATTGGCCACTCTATTAAAAGCTTGTCTTGTCTCTTGTTCCATTAGATCTTTCAATTCATCTCTTTTTATTATCAGGGCTTGCTGTATCTCCATATCTGCTTTTGTTTTATGTAATGCCATGTACACACAACCAGACTTTCCAGCAGACTAGGTCTGACGGTCTTCCCGGTGGACTTTCGGCGAAGTTCAGACAGACTTTCCAAACGAACGGACTTGGCCACACACGAACGGACTAAGTCCGTTCAAAAGTCCTTTCATTTTGAACGTGATGACATAAACTGGACTAAACAAGGAAGTTCAATAGCCATCCAGCACACAGACGAACAGTTTTCGCGATTTTAGTCCATCAGGATTGAGTCCGTCGGATAGATTTGAAATATGTTCTATTTCTAGGTCCGTCTGATTTTTTTTTAAAAACGATCAGACTAGCCCACACACAATTGGATTGTCCGATGGACTAACCCCTTTGGACCAAGTCTGCTGGAAAGTCCGGTCATCCAGAACTTGCAGTTTTGCTACTGATATTTTGGGTAGGTTCGTTTCCCTTAGGTATTCCTGTATTTTTTGTTTTCTTTTGGACTCTACTTTCTGTGAACCCTTTTGCCTCACTGTATATAAGACACTGTAATAATTATGGAAAATCCTAGCAACTTCTGATGTTGTGTAGACTATTTCCCCTTTATTGTTCTTCCCTTTTCTAATATAGTTTATTGATTTTTTTATTTTTTTATATTCTTGCTAGATATTTCCTTGGTTTATTTCCCCATTGGAATCTGTCCTTGGCCACTCTATTAAAAGCTTGTCTTGTCTCTTGTTCCATTAGATCTTTCAATTCATCTCTTTTTATTATCAGGGCTTGCTGTATCTCCATATCTGCTTTTGTTTTATGTAATGCCATGTACACACAACCAGACTTTCCAGCAGACTAGGTCTGACGGTCTTCCCGGTGGACTTTCGGCGAAGTTCAGACAGACTTTCCAAACGAACGGACTTGGCCACACACGAACGGACTAAGTCCGTTCAAAAGTCCTTTCATTTTGAACGTGATGACATAAACTGGACTAAACAAGGAAGTTCAATAGCCATCCAGCACACAGACGAACAGTTTTCGCGATTTTAGTCCATCAGGATTGAGTCCGTCGGATAGATTTGAAATATGTTCTATTTCTAGGTCCGTCTGATTTAAAAAAAAAAAAACGATCAGACTAGCCCACACACAATTGGATTGTCCGATGGACTAACCCCTTTGGACCAAGTCTGCTGGAAAGTCCGGTCGTGTGCACGTAGCATTACTGTTCCAACTCATGTATTTCTTTTAGAAGCCTTTCCATACTACTTGTCCTATGCTTCTTTTTAGCACCTATAGAGATCAATATGCCTCTGACATAGGCCTTATGTGCTTCCCATAACATGGCCTCTGATACCCCTGGGTATTTGTTAAAATAAAAAAAAAGAATTGGAACAATACTTTCTGCTTATCTACTACTTCTATATCTTGTATCAGTTCCTTTCTTGGCTAATCTCCGGGTACTTGTTCTATTCTGGGCTCCTGAAAGCTTCAGCTTCACCATTACTGGTGCATGATCCAATATTGACAACATTTTTCCTATAAATGATTTTACAACAAATTCCAACAGTTTGTGCTCCACCATGATATAGTCTAGCCTAGAATATGTCTTGTGCAAGGGGTATGAAGCAAGTAATCCCTTTCCTCAGGGTGCTGAGCCCTCCATACTTTTGTATATTATCTTCTTAACTGTTCCTTTAATACACAACTATTATGTGTAGCGCTATACCAAATTGCTAAACTGTAAATATACGTGCAAATATATATATATATATATATATATATATATATATATATATATATATATATATATATACAAAGCATATCAATTTAAATCTAATTCACATATACTACATGAACCCAAAAAGTAGTGATCAAAACAATATTGGGGGAAAAGATATAATCGATGACAACTTTTTTTAAAAGTGCAAGTGCTAATACAGTCCTAAAAGGACAGAATTTGGTGCCCGGTTGTTTAAAAACTTCCAAAGGTGTAATCTTCCCACATGCAGCACCACCACCACTGTGAAACTGGAGGAGGCTTACCGAAAAGCTTGGATTTAGCTAGGCATATTCCCCCCAAGTCGTGTAGCCTTATATACAAAACTCGGCCCGATAGGTGTAAGTAGTCCACAATCTCAGCTCACACCACAATGTCAATTTAGCAGAAGATCATTATTGTCCAATAAAGGATGGAGTAGTGGTATTGTGCGTAAAACCATAAAAATAAAAGTCTAACATATCGTAATACTGTCATGCCGAAAAAGCTTTAATATAAAAGGTGAATAAAAGCACTCACATTTTGAAGATGTCAAAACAGCGTGTAAATAAATAAATGCAAGCGATGTCTGCAAAGGAGTCCACCCAACGCGTTTCGACTACGGAGTCATCATCTCAGTTGTAGATCCCCCTCCCAGCATTGCTTATAAAGAGACGGTCACCCCAAAAACGTTCATGATGCCAGAACACTTCCGCCTGACGTCACTTCCGGTTATAAACTGGAAGGACGTAACTGATTACAGGCAGTTTTTTTATAAAGATTAATAATCCCTTTTAATGTCATCATATAAATCGAAATTAGGCGTTTAAGTCTGTTAATATAAAAAAAAATCTATTCAGGGCATTTAAAATCGTAATCTGTCCCACAATATACTCCATGTATGTTTATAATATCCAAGCCTCGCTCTCAACGTGCTGGTGGCCAATGAGCTGTCATCAGCCAAGCCTCTCCAGGCTTGGCCGCGCTCACTTCCGGTTCGGTGTCTGTCTCCCAAGCCTCACTCTGAGAGGGAGGCTTGGCTACAAGACATCTGACGTTCTAAGAGAAAAAAACATCCACCGACATAGCACACATCCGGTGTGCTATTGGCCACTCACAGCACGCAACCCAAGCGAGGCCTGGCTCCGTCAGCATTCGACAAACTCTTAACCGTAACTCATTGCAAACATAACCAGTGACGTGGATGTGCTATTTAAACAGCCCAGTCACTACTCCTATTAAAGAATAAATAAAAAAATTTAAAATAAATAGTACTCTTTGCTCTACCCTCTACAGAAAGCCATCGGTGGGAAACCCTATTCTGCATGCTAGCAGTTTGCATACTGAACCGATATTGAGGAGTATCCCGTATAGTCAGTTCCTAAAATTAACTGCACTTTGGACAGTGACTTTCAGAGGGAGACAGAAGCCCTTCAGGGACGTCTTTTAGCTAGAGGATACAGTAAAACTTGCCTAAAGAAAGTCTTCAATAAAGCTAGAGCATATCTTGATATACAAGCCCAAAAAATCTACTCAAATACCATCTACTAGGATTATCACTAGATACAACAGACGGCATGCAAAAGTCAGGACAATTTACAAGTACTGTTTTTTATTAATGGCCAATGCAAAGATCGGCAAGTACATTAAACCATTTCCAGAAATCACTTACAAAAGATTAAGGTCACTACGAGATTGCACTTGTGTGGATTCAGTTGGAACCAAAATACCTGGAACATATCCATATGGATAGTTGAACTACTGTCCACATATAGCCAAGGGTCCCAATGTGCTCTTGCCAAACAACAATCTGTGGATACTAAAACACAGAGTTACTTGTCAATCCATTTGAGTTGTATATCCATGTGGGGCCTCGACTTGGCTGGGCTGTGTATGGATGGCATGGAGAAGCCAGAGCCCAAGGACTTTGCTGGATAGAACTACCTAGCTGCCCCAGCTCTTTTTCTGTATCCTCGGGGGTAGTGGGAGGAAAAAAAACTTCCAATTTCCTCGACATCAGGGTTTATTTGCACCTTCATTCATGCTGCGGGTCCCGGGTGTGTGAGGAATCAGGATAGTGGTTGCAAGCTCTGTGATGGGTTCTTTGTAAGCTGACTTCCTCAACTGTGGAACTGTGCTGTCTCACACAGTGGCTATTAGCTACCCCTACACCCCTCAGAATTTTCTTAAGGATGAAAACAGGAATATGTCTCTGGACTTGTGGTACTGAGGATTCAAATGCTGTAAAAAAAAAAAAAAATTGATAAGCTTGCAAAAAGTAGTTCTATATTTATGTATTTAGCTTGTATAAAATACCACAGGCTGTTCTTATCTTGTTATAGATTTTAAAATGGTGACAAAAAATGAATCTTTTTAAGGCTGATTATTTTATTTATTATTTTAATGAAATTATATTTGTCTTACACTTAAATAATTTCATTATCAGATTAAGTAATTCCACCAACTTCAATGAGATATTTAATTGCTGTTTGTCAAAATGCCAACAGTAATTAGTGTTACAGATTTCTAAAATGTTATCATGCTCTCTATAATCAGTAAAACACGACTCTGGAGAATAAATAACTTTATATTTTTATATTTTTATTATTTTTATTGAAGAATGTGGAGTTTTCTGCTTAAAAGTGAATTTACAAATACAATCCCCCATGGAGTTGATTCTACTTGATTTTACTTTATATTATAAGTCAAAATGAAATATTTAACAGTGAGTCTTTAATGAGATTTTTCTTTGGGAGATTAGCAGCTCTGACACACATCTTCAAAATGCATAATAATTTAATGCCAAGTTGTCCATAAGTGGTGTTTCCAGTGTTAATCTACATCTGAAATAATTTGCTGTTACTACTTGCAAATTTGGCAGACAGCAGGATTACTGAAGGATTTTTATTAAATATACTAAAATGTCAAAAACATTTTACTACTTAAAAAGTGTTTTCACCAACTCATAAAAAGTCCAGCTTTTTTCTTTTGGTTTTTAATAAAGTGGTGAAGAGTTGGAACATTAGTCAGGTTTTGGTCTCTGTGTGAGTCCAGCCTTGGTTCCTGCCAATAGTCAAGTTTAAGATAAATCTCCCCAACAGAGAAATACATGTCAGGGTATGTCTGAGTATCACCAGAACAGAAAGAGAAGGGAAATATGCACCAAAAACTACACAGACAGCACAATAAAATGACCTCACCCAGCACCTGAATAGTAGTTTACTCTTCCATTGCTTTCAGATTTAGTGCTGTATTTTCTCACAATGTTGGTCTCTGTGATTCATCTCGAAAAGGGCATTGCTTTTGGGTTTCAGACTTTCTTTTTTTGCTCAGCAACCACAAATGAGTTACCTGAATCCCATGAATGCAGTATAGATATGGCCAATGTGTTAAGATGTGCTGACAGGACAACTAACTTTCCTGTGAGCACTAACATTCAGTCCTGATACAGAAAGCTCATGATCCCTCTCCTAAAAATTCTCTTCATCAGGAGGGGCCATCTATACACAACAAATTACCTGGGTATCCACCTAACCCTTCATTATGTTTCAATATTATACCGAGTAAAAAAAAAAAAAAGTAACTACCTCAAAAAATGTGTTCTATATAAATATTAACAATAAATAATAAAAAAAAACCTCACTAACAAAAACAATGTTAAAATCAACATTAGAAGCAAGGTTCTAAAGTGTATATATTTGTTTTTTCCTTTGGCCTAGTAGTTGAGGGGACCTCTGCTTTTTTACTTGGCCATTAGTATCACCATTAATTTAAACATACAATGTCAATATATGTAAAAAAAAAAAACATAAAAATCAATATATAACCACTTAGGGAGCCAGAGTTTGAAGTGCATATATTATTTTCCATTTTTGTCTATTAATTTGAGGGAATCTCTATCTCTCTATTTATTTTCAAGCCCTTGCCATACATTTCAAGTTTTTGGGGTAATATTTATGAATTTGGCTGAAATGGTCATTGACACTATGATTGGTCTTCCCTATCTTAATATTTTTAACATACCCTAACACCAATCAAGTTCCCTAAATCATTTTAAAAATTCCCTAATATTAGTAGGCTTTTGTTTAATAAAAATATGAACCAAGGTATCCCTTAAAGCGGTAGTAAACAATGTTTGCTCATTTGCACCTAAAGGTAAACTTATAATAAATATTGCCTGTAGGTATAAGGTATATGTCCTAAATGTGCACATTTAGGAGATATTCACAACTTCTGCATTAGTCCCTCCAGAAGGTGTTAAGGTAAGCCTCGCATAATCACAGTGGCCCTTTACCATGTGATCATCTGTGTCCAATCACAGCTGATCACAATGTAATTACACTTGCCAGTTATTGGCATTTCTTTCCTCACATGCTGTCACAACATAAGGAGAGAAGAACAGGTACCTGGCAATCCTCACAAGAGAATCTAAACTGATAATCAGGGCACTGATCATCAGTGACTTGATTATCAGTGCGACACAGTGGCAATCAGTGCTGCCAATCAGTTCTGCCTATCAGTGCCTCTTCATCAGTGCTGCCTGTCAGTGCCCATCAGTGCTGCATAACAATGACACCTGATCAGTGCCCATCAGTGCCACTTCATGATCATCAGTGCTGCCTTATTAGTGCCCAACAGTACAACCTATCAGTGCAGCCCCACCAGCGCATATCATTGAAGGAGAAAAATTACTTTTTACAAAATTTTATAACAGATATTAAGTAAAAAAAAATTAATACATCAACATTTTCTGTCTTTTTTCATTTGCTTGTCAAAAATTAAAAACCCAGTGGTGATTAAATACCACCAAAATAAGCTCTATTTGTGTGAAAAAATAATTATAAAACGTTCACATGGGTACAGTGTTGCTGGAAGGGGGTAAAAGTGCTCAATAGGCAGGGGCGGGTTGACCATTGGAGCATTTGGGCACTGCTCAAGGGCCTGGGGCCAGTAGGGGGCCCACCCAATTACTATTTTGCCAAACAGCTGGAGCAGACACATACTGTGAAAGCTTTGCTATCGCTCAGCATATACCGCCCAATCTGCAGGTTTCCCAGGCAGCTCCACACTTTTGACTCTGCTCTCCCTCCCACACTCCTTTGGGCATACCGGGTAGATGAGTCATGAGTATACACCCAGCCTGTGCTTGATGATGGAGGTGAAGTACACTCCAGTCAGCTACTTTTTCTACTGGTCTTCCAGCCTCTACATAGTGCCTCTCTGATCATTCTTGTGCTCTCTCCTCTGGCTTGATAACAGAGGTTAAGCCCTGTCACTGCACTAGCTCCTTCCCAGAATTTCAGCCAGCACACCTCCTGCATTCTCTCCATGCCTTGTGCTATGAATCTTCGTGAGCTTCCTCAAGCACCAAAATAGGAGAGGTGGGACATTAAGAGTACATGTCTTGCTCAGCAGTAGACTGGCAAGACAAAGGGGAAGTACATTTGGTTATTTTGCCTGCCTGGCCACCCGCAGCTCACAAGTGACTAGTGGGAAAATGCTTTCGAAAAATAAATCCTTGATGTGATTCTGAACTGTGCATGCGCAGTCTGGAGCCAGCCAATTAGAGAGCTACTGGGCTCAGCCTCAGATCAGGCAATGGGATATGGCTTTAATTCACACATGCCCCTGCATGAGTAGAGACTGAGCTCTGCAGTTGGCTGGCTCCAGCCTGCGCATGAAAAGCTCAGAATCACCAGCAAGAATTTTTTTCTTTACTGTTTTATTGCCAGCTGCTCATGAGTTGTGACCAGGCCAGGAGGTATTTAAATAGGGGCACTCTGGAGGAGCAGGACACACTGAAACACTAAGCGGTATAGGAGCCTGTATGGGGGCACGCGGAAGGTACTAACATAGCACCTCCAGAGAGTCCTTTTGTGCTTCTAGAGTGACTCTTTTCATCCTGCAGAGTGCCCCCTTATTTCCTCCAGAATACCCCCTTAGTACATTATCACTAAGGGGACACTTTGGAGAAGGTAAGGGGGCACTCTGGAGGCACTAATGGGGCACTCTGGCACTCTGGAGGATGTAAGATGGATTCTGGAGGTAATAACAGGACCTCCAGCGTTTCTGCTGGCAGCAGCTGCAGGTATATCTTTATTTACTAAGTTCATGAATAGGCAGGAGCATCTGTCTCCTGTTTATTCATCTGCAGTGCAGCTAAGGTTACAGAAAAATTAGACTAAATAGACCCCTGATATTTCACCAAAGCCCCCCCCCCCCTCCCCAACAGTGTTGTGAAAAGAATGTAAAAAAATTGTATATACAAATAAATTAAATAATACCATTAAAAAATGAAATTAAATTGTAGAAAAAAAAACTTTGTAAAAAAATCAGACTAAAATTTCTAATAACATTAAAAAGCCACACCCAATATGCAGCAAAATGTAGCCTCATCTGTGTGCACCTATACTATGCGTGCTACAGGCCACCATCTCCTTTGTAGGGCCCCCAGTGCCTAGCCCAGGGGGGCATGATGCTATTAAGGTGGGCACTGCCCATGAGAGGCCACTGGTACCTTTATTGGGTCACCTGCTTTAACTTTTCTGCCACTCTGGCTGTACAGTATGTCACTACACTCTATAAACCAGTATGTCACTACATTCTATAAACCTGGGGACCCCATGATATCCTATTGCCCGGGGGCCCCACGAGCTGTCAATCCACCCCTGCCAGTGTATTTTTGTACAACATTAATGAGCATGTTCCTATTGATGATGTAGAGCAATACACATAAGGGGACCTCACTTTTGTGTTCTTTACTTTCAGTAAATTAGACTACTCCATGCTAAGGGCATGACTATATGCTCCTTATTTCTATCTTTGGTGATTTTTCCTACTGAAATTACTGAAGGACCATCCTTTACTTTGTCTAATAAAATCATTGGCATCTGGGGGTGTGACCGGCATGCAAGCAAGATGGCCGCATAAGGACAGAGCTCCACACCGGCCGGCTATCCCGAGCATCTGCCAGCTTCCCACTGTCTATCACAGCACACCCAAGCCAGCTTCTGATCGCCGCTGCACTTGAGTGGCCATGTCTTTAAAAAGGAAGGATAATAGGCACCCCCACAAGCTGACAGACTACATGTACCAGCTGCGGTACAGTCAAAATGGCGCCACGGCCGGAATACTGAATGCAGCATCAGTGGCTCTCCTCTCCCTACACCCAAAGCATCTCGATCACTCCCAGGAGACCCATGATGCCTCCCTGCATACCAGATTGGAGCTCCCACTATCCCTGCCAGGCACTCCAGCAGCCCTGCAAAGGCAAACATGTGTTTGGAAGCCTATGCAAACCACCATGAGGTGAGCCACACTTTCTCACTAACCACTATATTACCACTGAAAACACCTCAGCACAATTCTATAGCTGAATTTCCCACTGTGGGGCCACCTGTGATGGACAATACACTGAAAGCCATGTTAATGTCTCTAAGAAGCTCCCTGCAAGCTGACATGTTATTCATCATGCACAGATTTGGCCACAACATAGAGGTGCTAGAGGATAGAGTATTGAAGCTAACATGGGAGAATTTACTCACACTATGAATGACATCATTGACACTCAAGAGGATCAGGTTCATGACAACAAATGGTTAAAAGATAAAGTAGCGGATTTAGAGGATAGGTCACGTCATAATAACATCAAAATTTGTGGCATACTGGAATCAGTACAGACCGCAGACCTATCCTCATACGCCAAAAGCCTACTTAAAGCTGAAACTAAAAATATTGAGCTAATAATTGACCACATTTACAGGTTACCTAAACCTACATTTCTTTCCGAGGCAGTGCCTGGAGATGTGATTCTTCATATTCAATTCTTTCATGTTAAGGAGCAATTTATGCAAACAGCAAGAGCACTAGGTACCCTGCCTGACCCCTATGGCCAACTACAAATCTCTGCAGATCTGTCCCAGCATACACTGAGTCACCGCAGAACAACTCAACACCATCACCAGCACCATCAACAAGGCGCTATGCAACAATCACACCCAATCCCAATGGGTAGCACCAGCCAAAATTTCTATTACCCACAAAGGCTCAAAGCACATGGTGACCTCAGTTCAAAATGGGCTACATCTATTACAGGAATAGAGCATTATTCCTAACACATCTTATGCAATCCCCATGGATCAAAGTACTGAAAGGGGTTCTGCATACTCATCCGATACCACAAAGATCCAGCAGAATCCAGCAGAATCCATCAAAATAATCAGCAGATGCAGGAATGTCCGCATTAAGCAGCCCAATGTGTTCCTTACCCACACTCAGTCTTGCAAACTCTGTACCTCTCTTCACGTTCCTTGGCACCAGTTGTGCCTGCCCATAGGAAGCGATATCTAGGTGCTGACCTAGAGCAAGTTTCGTTTCTTTTTTTTTTCTTTTATCTTATGAGCACGGTTTACCAGTTTCTTAAAGCGACTGCATCAGGTTGATTAACGTTAACAGTTGAACTATTACGCCTATAGAATATCGTTCACACAAGTTATATAGCAGTGCCTCTGTGGCCCAATAGCCCAGAACATCTCCTCAGCTCAAGAATCAAGAACAGCCACAAACCTCAATCTTTGATCTTCATCTTCATTCCCGCTACAGCTGATACCTCAATATGACCATAAAGATCCTATTGCTCAATGCCAACGGTCCTAATCACCCAGCCAAGAGATCATCCCTCTGGAAATTAGCAGCACAAACCAAATGTGATATCATCTGTGTCCAAGAAACTCATTTCTGCACATCTAATCCTCCTCCCTATACAAACAGAAACTTTCCTAACATTTTTATAGCTAATGCCCCACACAAAAAGAAAGGTACCCTTATAGCCATCAAGAACTCTGTTCATTTTAAACTGAACTAATGCACTGAGGATCCAGAAGGGTGCTACCTTATAGTGGTGGGAACTATCAACAACTCCCAATACACCATTGTATCCGCTTATGCACCCAATGTCCACCAATTGACATTCATTCACAGATTAAACAAGCTTATCTAGGGCCTACAAAGGTGAAAAACTCTAAAAAAAATCTGGTACCATTATCCATCATACATCAATTAATTCCAGATTTTTCCACTTAAAACTGGCAAAATCAGGGTATCACTCATCTTTCAGACCTATAATGCAATTATTTAATCAAATCATTAGCTGAGCTGAGGAAGGAATTTCACATCCCCCCAGGGACTATTTTAAGTATCTCCAAATAACTCACTGTCTGATGCATAACCCATGGCTGCAGATCTATGTCCACAGAAAAATCTGGAAGTACGTAGCCAGCACTTCCATAACCACTAAAGGTATATCACTATTTTACAGCCTCTTAGATGACAAAAACACTTTCACTAAACTACGGCCAATGCTAAAATGGGAACGAGATATAGGTAGATTTTTCAGCCTTTCTCAATGGTCTATAGCTTTGGCATCTGGTTATAAAGCAAACCACACTACCAAATTTTGGGAACTGATATTTAAAATAAATCTCAGATGGTACATTACCCTGAGCCAAACACACAACTATGCCCCGTCTGCAGTACCTACCTGTTGGAGGAACTGTGGGGAGATAGGCAATCTCCTGCACATTCTATGGGGGTGTAACAAAATACTGACATTTTGGGCAGATGTATTTGTACTCATTGGCACAATTATCAAAACCCCAATAACTCCATCACCAGAACGTGCCCTAAACATAGGAATTACCCCTCCAGTTTCCATGCGTGACCACTCACATCCTATTAGCTGTAAGCCCTTGTACACATGGTCGGACATTCCGACGGAAAATGTCAGATCGGACCGTGTTGTCGGATAATCCGACTGTGTGTGGGCTCCATCGGACTGTTTCCGTCGGAATATCTGACGGACAAAGATTTAGAGCTGGGCTATAAAACTTTCTGACAACATGATCCGATCGGACTTTGTCCGATTGTGTGTAGAGAATTCCGATCAGACAAAGTGCCACACATGCTCAGATCAAAATTTCTAGACCAAAGCTATTGGCTACTTGTATGCAACACAAGTTTCAGACAAAATCCGTCGGACAAAATCCAACGGATTTTGTTGTCGGAATGTCCGACAGTGTGTACAAGGGCTAAGACTCACAATTACCAGACACTTGAAATCTGCAGATAAATTACTAATTGATGAATTCATCTCTTCAGTTCACACACATGGATCTTACGAATGTATGTTCACATCATCCGAAAATAGACTTTCTTCCACCAACAAATTGTGGACCCCTTGGTTTGAATTCTTCCAAAGCAACAAATACTTTTAATTATCTTATTATAAAGTACAATGGCTCTAAGTAAATCCACATTTTCTCTTTTTTTATGTGAGCGATATATATGTTCTGATACTCATGACCAATCTGTTTGTGTAACATGTACACCATATGGCAACCTTAGTCACTTTGTCTAATGCCGCGTACACACGAGCGGACTTTTCAACATCCAAAGTCTGACGGAATGATTCCGGCAGACTATTCGATTGTGTGTGGGCTGCAACGGACTTTTGATTCGCAAAAGTCTGACAGACTTTAGAAAATGGAACATGCTTCAAATTTTTCAGACGGAACTCCGCCGGACCCAGTTCCGATGTAGAATTCCGCTCGTCTGTATGCTGTTCCAACAGACCAAAAACGACGCATGCTCTGTAGCAAGTACGAGACGGAAGTGCTCGGTCTTGTAAACCTCCAGTTCGTATTGGAAGTAGCACATTTGTCATGCTGCAAATTCTGTGCTTGTTTATAATGCTAGAAGAACGAAGTTGCTTTGCTGCTCATATTCACTCACAGAGTTCTCACAAAACACATTTCTGGCTTATTTCTCCTCATCTCATGAATGATATTGTTTTTATTTTAAAGCCCCATCTCAGTAATAATGTTTTGTTTTGTTTTTTTGGTAGTCCTCTTTTTTTTATTTTTTCATCCATATTTTTCATATAATTCTTTCCAATTATTTTCTAGTGATCTCCATATTTAATTATTCTGTCAAGTTAACACCAAAAACCTTTTTTTTTTTTTTTTTTTTTTTCATTACCACAATAACCTTTTTATTTTGTGTGTGTCATTACCACAATGACCTTTTTATTTTGTGTGTGTCATTACCACAATAACCTTTTTATTTTGTGTGTGTCATTATCACAATAACCTTTTTATTTTGTGTGTGTCATTACCACAATAACCTTTTTATTTTGTGTGTCATTACCACAATAACCTTTTTATTTTCTGTGTAATTACCACAATAACCTTTTTATTTTTATTCTGGTGACAAGTTACCACAATAACATTTTTTTTTTTGGAACCTCAAGGAGGTTGGTGTCCCTTGTTAATTTCACATTGTCTTTTAGAAATGTCTTTGACCAAAAAACACATAGGCAATTATATTTTCAACAAAAAATATCCATTTATTCTGATTCAAAAAATCAAAATGAAGGCAACACTGGAGAAACTTCTGACATTTGTGTAGCCTTTTGGCCCCAGGGCAAACATTAAAGTCTGTGGAAAAGAAAATTGCCATATTGAGAAGTACAATATGGTCCCTCAATCCCAGAGATCAAGAGCAGCAGCAGATGGTATATATGTCCCCAAGCTGTGGTACAACAGGCTGCGTCTTTGGTCAGACCAGACTGAAGCCAGGTCAGCACTTTCTTCTCTTCGCTCCACCCTTCACTGCACCCTTCCCTGCAGACTTCTCAGCAGCCTTCCTGTGAGGCTGTGTCTCTGGTGGTGTACTTGTGGCAGGAGGAGGAGGAGGAACAGGAGGAACTTGATCCACGATTTCGCTTGTGGCAGTTAATTCGCCACTCAGCCCCTTCTGCAAGGCCAAGAAAATGATTCTCTCACATTGGAGGCGTTGGCCCATCTCCAATTGCTGCAACCGGCTGGCTATATAGCAGCCATAGGCCTCTTCAGCTTCAGGGGGGCTCCTTAAGACATTTGTAGCCTCTCGAATGAGGTGCAGTGATTCCTCCTGTGTGACAGTCATCTTCTTTTGCCTTTTTGCCGGAAGACGGAGGGGAGGCACCTGCGACTGTGTGAGTCTCCTACTGGGCCAGGCCACCTCCTGGCTGACAGTGGGCCCAGCCTCCTCCTGCCTGCCACTTTCCACAACTTCCTCCTGGCTGAGCTCATCCTGTGTATAAAAAAGGGACATCGTTTTAGTTTTTTGTTCATCAATCATAAACATTTTTCAGCTCCTGACTTAAAAATTCTGTTAATACATATAAAAGAGTATCATTATGACACCAGTATTTCTTGTTTCTGCTGGTGACAAACATTTGTGGCCACTACTGTAAATTGATATGTCAAAATATTTGTTTTTTTAACATCAATAATAGCGTTTAAATTATAACATCTAGTTAACATCATTAATATTATGAATATCACTATTTATTGTAACAAACTACCTGGCTCCAGCTGGGTGCATCCGCTTCTTCCAGGATGGAAGGCTCAGGTTGCTCATCAGCCTCTGCTGGGGTGGAGGGAATGCTGCAGGGAAGGGTGGAGGGAAGGGTGGAGGGAAGGGTGGAGGGAAGGGTTGAAAGCGATTCCCTGGCCTTACTCTGGTTGCCAATAAACTGTAGTTTGTCAAAGTACCACAACCTGGGTACATACACATCACCTGCTGCTGCTCCTGATCTGATGGATTTAAGGATTTTATTATTCTCCTTTCTGTACATATTTCTCAATATTTGAATTTTCTTTTCCACAAAGTCCACGTCTGCCTCTGGGATCCTAGTCTGCACAAATACCAGAAGTTTCTCCAGCGTTGCCCTCCTTATTGGTTTATTATAATAATCACTGTGCTTTACTTGCCACAGATTTGTCAGCTCCTTGTATTTATCAATAAATATGCTAAAAAATTCAGGATCTTTAAATTTCTGATTCATTTTTCTGAAAGACAATACACAAGCCAAAAACAATAATGTTAGCCTAGACTCTCCTAATCTTAGCCCAATATAGACCCCAATCTATAAGCAGGATATGCCACTGATTTGGGGAATTTTTTTAAACTTCGTTTTGCTTGCTCACAACTTCCGTTCCTATTTTCTCCAAGCACGTACGACATGTGCATGTTGGCGTTATATACAGTGCGCACGCGTAGAACCACGCCTGCGTTGCCCGCCCATGACGTTCTTTTGGTCAAGTCTTTTTTTCACGCCCTTTTGTGCGCACATAACGTACGTAAGCACGTACGACATATGCATTTTGGCGTTATATACAGTGCGCACGCGTAGAACCACGCCTACGTTGCCCGCCCATGACGTTCTTTTCCAAGAATATTTCCCGCCCCCTTTTCTCTACGGTGCGCAGTAGGAGAAACATGGCGGAAACACAACAGGTGCTTGATATTAATGACTCCAGTAGTCACGAATCCCCGGAGCCACAAATGTCCCAATCCAGAAAGAGGAGATTTAAGGCCTCAAATATGGCCTTTGAAGAGATGGTGGAGATGGTGGCAATCTTGCGAAGTAAGGATTATGATGGCAAGCATGGACCATACACCCATCCGAACTTGCGCAAGGCCAGAATCATGGCCAAAGTAGTTAAGACCCTGCACAATCGTTTTGGGGTACGACGGTCAAAAGACCAATTGAGGAAACGGTGGTCCGACCTTAAATTGAGGGAGCCGGATCAGTACAGAAGGATCAAGAAAGTTCTTAAAAAAAGTAAGTACTTGTCGTGTGTTCCTATTATGATTATTGCATACTGAGCCATATGCTTTACCTTTGTACAATGTAAAAAATTGCTGCTTTCATGTTGGTGGATACAGTAATCGTATCGTTAATAACAAACCCTCGTTCGTTGTTCATGTCAAACCTCGTTTATGATACAGGGTTTAATCCTCATTTTTTTTCAGTGTAATTTTTATGAACAAAAGAAAGATTAGGACATTGTGGTTTAGATGTGTTTCAAACTACAATGACTATAAAAGAACATTCAGTGGAATTGAAGGAGAGGACACTTGGCAGCTGGTTAAAAACACATCTGCACTCATGAGCAAAAGTGTGGGACACCAGAGAACATTTATTAGGGTAAACCACACGGGGTTCCTTGGTATACTTGGGGGGGGGGGTTGGGCATCTGTGAAACTTGGCACAAAAAGCGAATTATTGTAGTTTTTGGCAAAGTGAATTGATTTATCATGTCTTCACATTTTGCATCTCTTCATAAACAGACAATTGTACAACACTTCTAATCAAGGTTTCATCTTCCTAGTTCTGGCCTTAAATATCTGTGTGCTAAGTATACCTTTTTGTTTGTTAATTTCTCATAGGGGAGAAAAGACTCACAAAGCAGGATCCCAGGGACCGCCGCCCTTGCCAGAATGAATGTGAGGTTAGCCCCATCCCCCCCGTGGATGTGCATGTGGAGGAAGGAGAGGTGGAGGAAGGAGAGGAGATGGGCACCCCACCAGGTGAGTGTCTGACACCACAGCTTCAGGTAATCGATGTATACCTGCATATTTCAAAACACATGTTTTTACATTTATTTTAGGTGATGTTCAGGTTGTGGAAAGGGACACATTTCCAAGCACCAGTGCCCCCCCGAGGATGTGAAGGAAGGAGAGGTTGAGGAAGGAGAGGTGGAGGAAGTAGGGGAGATGGGCACCCCACCAGGTGAGTGTCTGACACCCCAGCTTGTTGAAATCCATGTATGACTGCATATTTTTTAAACCAATTTTTATCATCTATTGTAGGTGATGTTCTGGTTGTGGAAAGGGCCCCGTTTTCCAGTGACAGCGCACAAAGGCTGATTGGCCAGATAATGTGCTGGAATGGGGAAATAGATGCCATGCGAACTAGCCTGGATCTCCTGAAGAATCGGATTGACAATATGTAGCAGGAAATGAAGAATAATATTCAATGGCACATGTGAATGTGGCCAAATAAAAATTTTGAAGAATCAACAATGTGTGGCGTATTCTTTCAATGCTCAATACCAGTTTGGAAAAAGTGATTTTGTGTTTCCAGTGACAATGGGCCTTATTTAATTAATGAAAATACACTTGGCACTACAAGTGCACTAGGATAACATAGGAGACAGCACAAACCAAAAGCAAGCAAGAAAACAAAATTCTGATTTGATCTTCTTTTATTATTTTAATTGTTAAAAATTAAAGATTGTGTGGCATTGCAATGGCCCCCCTACCGTTAAAATAAGTTACATATTTTTCCCGAACCTCACGGGCACTTTGGGGGGCCAAGCCAGTACGGCCAGTATCCAGGCCTGTCATAGTTTCGGGAACAAGTCCAGCCTCAGGCACAAATGAAGATAAATAATTAGAAGAGTTCTTATTTAAATAATTGTGCAAGTTGCAACATGTAAGGACAACATGGTTAAGTTTGTATTCCGCCATGTTGATTTGAGTTAGAAAAACACGGAACCGGCTGGCCATTATTCCAAATGCATTTTCAACAACTCTTCTCGCTCTGGCCAGCCGGTAGTTGAAAACCCTCCTCTCCGGGGTGAGGGTTCTTTGGGGGAATGGCCTCATCACGTGCTTGTCCAGACTGAAAGCTTCATCAGCTATGAAGACGAAGGGGAGTTCTTCAACATTATCTGTATCAGGTGGCAATCCCAGGCCACCTGTCTGTAGACGGTGGTAGAACTCGATCTGGGCGAAGACTCCTCCATCCGACATCCGGCCATTCTTCCCCACGTCCAAATACATAAATTCATATTGTGCCGACACCACCGCCATTAACACAATTCTGTGAAACCCCTTGTAGTTGTGGGGTGGTGGCACAATGTGGACGTGCTTCCCATCTATCGCCCCACCGCAGTTGGGAAAGTCCCAACGGGTGGCAAAATGGGATGCCACAGTCTGCCATTCCTGTGGCGATGAAGGAAACTGGGGAGGCAAAGCATAAAAAAAAAAAATAAGTACTTTTGCACATTAAACATTGTACATTACAACACAAACTTTATTTACCGCTTCTGCCTAGTCACAGGACACCGATCGTCTGCTCCCTGTCATCGGGAGCAGTGATCAGGGTCAGGTCACTGCTAGCCCATCCCCCAGACAGTTAATAAACACTCACCCAGAACACACTTTAACCATTCCTCGGCCCCCTTGTGCTTAACACCTTCACTGCATGTGAAATTTTTACAGTAATCAATACAATTTTAGAGCATTGATCACTGCATTAATGAAAATGGTCCCAAAAATGTATGGAAATTGTCCAATGTGTCAGCCATAATGTGGCAGTCACAATAAAAAAAATTTAAACGGTTAGCACCGCCATTACTATTTACAAAAATGGCAAGATTTAAAAAATGCCATCAAAATAGACCATATTTTGGATACGCTAGAACTTTTGCACAAAACAATCAATAAACGCTTATTGCGATTCATTTGAACAAATTTGGTTAAGAATACGTATCAGCATAAAATGATGTCCAAAAAAATCAGGGTCATATATTTTTGGGGCTATATTTCTTATAGCAAAAAGTGAAAAATAATGCATATTTGTAAAAAGGCGGTTTGGTTTTGTTGGTGGTTAATCGCAAAAAATAAAAAAGCAGAGGTGATCAAAGACAACCAAATAAAACCTCTATTTGTGCTAATAAAATGAAGATAATTTACTAGAGGAGCCATGTTACAAGGACGCACAATTGTCAATTCAAACAACGCACTGCCAAATCACAAAAAGTGCTGATGGTCAGGAAGGGGGAAAATCATTCCAGGGTTGAAGTGGGTTAAAAATACAATATATAATTCAACATTAATTTAAGGACACACAGACTAGTTGGAATTATATTAAGTGGGGGGGGGGGGGGTCCAGTTAAGGACACACAGACCATTTGGGATACTATTAAGGGGGGGGGGATTCAGTTAAGGGGACACAGACCATTTGGAATAATGTTAAATGTTTGGTTTTAGGATAAAGCAATACAATGGAGCTGACAAAAGACATTTTAAGTGACTAGACTAGGTGGATATGGGCCTACCATAGCATGTTGGTGAGGTTTAATGAAGGCAAATATGCATGAAAGACAAAAAAGGAGCATTAAAAGATTACAGCATGCATGAGGACAAAGGGGACATTCACAGCCAAATTGCAATCATGGTAATTAGAGATTGAGGAAAGAAATACAAGACATTAGCAAACATTAAAGACAATAAAATGTGATGTTAAATGATAAATCATACCTTAATATAGTCCTCCTGCAGGACCTGTATGATGGCAGAACAGGTCTCTGGAATAATGATCCCCAGAGCCTGGGGGGAGATGCCTGTAGAGAACTTGAGGTCCTGAAGGCTTCTCCCTGTCGCCAAGTAGCGCAACGTGGCGATGAGCCTCTGCTCTGGAGTGATGGCTTGCCGCATGCAGGTATCCTGCCTGCTGATATAAGGGGCAGCAAAGCCAGCAGACGGTGAAAAATGGGGTCCGTCATCCGGAGATAATTCCTGAAATCATCAGGATTATTCTCCCGGATCTCACGAAGCAAAGGCATGTGCGAGAACTGGTCACGCTGGAGCAACCAATTCTTCGTCCATGAACTCCTCAACACCATGTTCACGGACTGTTCTTGGGTTGAAGAATGAACTACAACACCAAGCACAAGCAAAGCAAGAACTCGACGACGAGTACGTACACGCAACATGGCTTCAAAACAGTCGGCTTGTCAGAACGAACTTAACAGAAGTCACTGAAGAACAGCAAGGCCTGTGAAGAGCGAGCTGAAAGTCAGCGAGCGCAGTAGATCGCACTGCAAAATACAGAGACGAACTGACTACATGCACTAAAAAACAGATACAAACCTCACAAGCACAAACTGAAAAGCAGTTAAACGTTCTGAAAAATACGAGTCTGAAAAGCGCGAATCGTCTCTCACCAAACTTCTGCTAACACGAGGTAAACACGAAATTAGCAGAAGGAGCCCAAAGGGTGGCGCACTTGGTATTGAACTTCCGTTTTATAGTCTCGTCAGACCTGGTGTACGTCACCACGTACCAGACGGGGGGACTTTGTTGTGATCGTGTGTAGGCAAGTCCGTTTCCACGGAATTCTGTCGGAACTCCGGCGGAACTCCGGCGGAACTCCGTTGGAAACTCCTTCGGAGTTAAGTCCGCTCGTGTGTACGGGGCTTAAGTTGCTATTTTACTTTTTTTTGTATTATGACAGAAATGCAATAAAAATCTATTGCAAATAGAAAAAAAAATCATTGGCATCTGAGAAATTCATTCTATAATGCAAGAATTTACTTTTTGGTATCCTCTTTATACACAGTCTATGGGGTCAACTGTCTATAGATCATAAACTATGATAATTAGTATAATTTGGACTTCCAGCTCAATGTCCTCTTCCTTATTTTTAACTTTGATCCAAAAAAGCGATTTTCTAAGTACTATAGTTTGTGGGTAACAGATTCAGTTCGCTATTATTAAAATTAAATAGTCTTTCCTCTTTTCCACCCCATACAATAAGGGAGTTACCTACAGTATATATGATTTTTATCCAGTTTAGGGACAATACTCCCTCTCCCACAAAGAAATATTAATACACAAAAGTGCAAATTTGGAGTTGATGGCTGTACCTAACAATCGTTATAATGTGTACTGTTGAACCAGATGGTGCTATTTAAAAAAAAGCATAAATTAGATTTCTTACTTACCATCTTTGCGTCTGACAAAAAAATTTGAACAGCAATAATACCCCTAGATTGGAGGTAGCTAAAAAGACAACCTGTTTTAAAATCTAAAGAAATTACACATTTCTTGTTTAAATATTTTTATTGAATTTTTATTGAATTAACAGGAAATATATTGTACAGTGACAATAAGGTAGGCCTTCATACATGAGTAAGCACACATTGGATACAAAAAGAGACACATGCATAATATAACCTGATAGGCAAGACATATCCATGTGTAGCACTGAAGTATGGAGGAGTGGTGTCACCCCTGTCTGAAACTAAATTTGTCAGTGAGCCCATGTGTAGCATTGAAGTGCCATCAAGGGCTCATTGGCGTAACCCATATTTAATAATTGTGATCATACCTTATGCACTGTATTGACAGTAAATACTGAAAATCTTCCATGCAGAGATCTTAACATAACAATAATAGTAGATTGTTGGAGCAGATCATGGGAGGGCTTAGCATGAGAAAAGAAAAAAGGAATACTCATACAATAACTGTGACCATACCAAAAAGGATCTTAGTAAACATATGGTAAGAATTAGCCCGACACTAGGAAACATGTTTATTCAAAGAACAAATTATAAAAATAAGGCACAATAAGGCCAATGCTAAGGAGGAGAAAAGCAGATAGGAGATAGTGAGAGGGCACAAGAAAAGAGGAAAGGTGACATGACATGGCCACCAGTGAGACATCAAGTAAGGCACAAAGACAACTTCCATCTACCATGGCGTAAGCACTATCTCATAAAATCTGGTGGTAAGCAATGCTTAATCCACAACTGCCATATTTTGTCAAACTTGGATATCTTTTTCAAGGGTTTCCATCGTCACGTGAATCAACATGCGGCTCATTCTGTATTTTGTCTCTTGCTGTCAGGAGTTGGACCATGGCTAATTTCCAACTCTTCCAACCGCTGAGCCCAGGTTACATCCAAACCATCGCAGCCAACATTAAAAATATACTGTTCGCTGCCATATAAGACCTCTCCATTGACATACAGAGGGTTGCTTGGTGCCTAGAGGAGGTGGAAGATGTGACTGCCCACCATGACAGCACTATTCGCCAGGGACAAGTGACCACAGCAGCATATACTATGCAGCTACAAGAACTACACCGCTACCCGGAAGACCTGGACAACCGTGGAAGTGGCCCTAGCTGGTGTCAAGGTCTCCTTGAGTCTGGGGAGCCCAATCAGCTAACACCAGTATCTTTGCCATTTTCAATGACCTGCTTGAGAGATCTCACGAAACGCCCATTGACATGGAACACATACACAGGGTGCTCAGGCCCGAGGCAAGGACTAAGATCCCCCAAAAGACATAGTCTGCTGTGTGGTGAGCTAATGCCTGAAGGAAGAAATTCTTAGAAGAGCTAGAAACTGGGGCCCTATTGTATTTAAAGAGGAACTTCAGTAATTTTTTCAACTTTCCATCTATTAAACTTTCTGCCCTTGTTGTTTTAACTTTGGACAGCAAAACATTTTTTTTCTGCCAGTAAATATTTTATACAGCCCATTTCCTGTTTCTTGTCTGATAAAAAGCCTAGGTGTATGACATCATGCACAGCTCTCTCACTCTCGTGGGAGTTTGCCAGGAAGGGAGGGGGGGGGTGAATCATAAGAGGGCCAATGAGAACTGCAGAGCTGGAGGTGTGCCTCTGTGTGTCTGTGTAAATCCAGGAAGAGAACAGGCAGCGGCTTCAGCTGCCCACAATTAAAATGGTTTCAGCCAGACTCAGTGGAGGGAGATTTCTGTAGCATATTTGGCAAGTACAGACTCACAGTATATATAAAATAATATGCAAAGTGGTTGGAGGGAAGCTTCAAAATGGCAAAGATGTTTTTATTACAAATTATGTGAGCAGACTGCAGTTCCTCTTTAATTGTGTGGAAATCAAGCTCTAAAAGGATCTTTCCCACATAACATTGCAGCACAGGAAAGATTTTCGCCATCTACAGTACGTGATGTACTCCATGCCCGCAGAATACCTTACTGTTGAAAGTTCCCTTTCTGCTTATCCACCACCACTGTGGGCCGCACAACCAATATACGGGTCCCAGAAGACCTGCAGTTTTTCTGTGAAAGCCTTGGTTTACCCACAGCTGACCTGCCTGATTGCTACAGTACCTTTCGACTACCTCCCCTATCACAATCAACATCCATGGAGGACTTTTAATCACAAGGGTCCCCTAAACCCATTTGCCTCAGATCTGCCTCACC
This sequence comes from Lithobates pipiens, assembly GCF_037356315.1. Lineage (NCBI taxonomy): Eukaryota > Metazoa > Chordata > Amphibia > Anura > Ranidae > Lithobates > Lithobates pipiens. The sequence continues at coordinate 181,143,374 of NW_027507785.1, forward strand.
ATTGTCTGCTGATCATCGACATCCAGGAGGTGTGAGTCTCCCAGCATCCCCTACTCATCGCAAAACATGACGGGATTCAAATTGCAGTGAGTTGTCTCCTCTTTGATCTCCCCTAACCAAGATCTTCTTGCATGCCTGATCCAGGAAACTAAGCTAAAGGAACCTTGCTCCTTACTCAGTTAAACCCTCTCAATGAGGCCCATGTTATCTAGTTTGGTTGGCAGTTGCTATAGTATTTCCTCTACCTTGTGTCACATCCACAGACTCCACTGTAATCTTGCATATAACCTTGACTGTCACTGATCACTGACTCTCCCAATATCAACATCTATGGATTCCAAGTCCACACTTGCCAAATGGCAACTCTTGCTGAACTTTTCAACCTTGCTCCCCCTTTTCCCCTTCCCACCATCCTGTTCTCCCATCCCTCCATACCCCCACCCCCCCTTCAGTGAACATGTACAGTAGTTAACTCTATAAGGTATTGGGGAAAAGAGAGGGGGCAAAAAGAAAAAAAAGAAGGAAAAAGGGGGGAAAAAAGGGGAAAATCCTCCCACTCAGTCAGAGGTATATTTTATCTTCTATATGATAAGATTGATGAATCGTCCTCCAGTGAGTCTGACTAGTATGACTTACATTGATGATCATTTATAATTTATTCTGACATACCCTCTTTAATTTTCCCTCTATCTGTGAATATTACACCAATCCACTCCCTTTGATTTAGAATGGAAGGAAGCACTGAAACTTCTTTAAACCATCAATTTCTCTATTATTCTTCAAAATACAGTACCTTGAAAAAGTATTCCTACCCCTTGAAATTTTCAACATTTTGTCATGTTACAACCAAAAATTTAAATGTACTTTATTGGGATTTTATGTGATAGGCCAACACAAAGTGGCACATTATTGTGAAGTGGAAGGAAAGGTAATCGATCAATGGTTTCCAAATGTTTTTACAAATAAATATCTGAAAAGTGTGGTGTGCATTTGTTTCCATCCCCCTTTACTCTGCTATCCCTACCTAAAATTTAGTGGAACCAATTGCCTTCAGAAGTCACCTAACTAGTAAACAGAGTCCACTCGTGTGTAATTTAATCTCTGTATAAATACAGCTGTTCTGTGAATCCCTCAGAGGTTTGTTAGAGAACCTTTGTGAACAAACAGCATCATCAAAGTCCAAGGAACACAGCAGACATGTCAGGGAGAAGTTTATGTTATGTAGAATGACATAAAGTTTATGCTATGGAGAAGTTTAAAGCAGGGTTAGGTTATAAAAAAATATCCCAAGCTTTGAATATCTCACGGAGCACTGTTTAATCCATCATCTGAAAATGGAAAGAGTATGGCACAGCTGCAAACCTACCAAGACATGACTGTCCACCTAAACTGACAGGCCGGGCAAAGAGAGCATTCATCAGAGAAGCAGCAGAGAAGCCCATGGTACCTCTGGAGGAGCTGCAGAGATCCACAGCTCAGGTGGGAGAATCTGTTCACAGGATAACTATTAGTCGTGCACTCCACGAATCTGGCTTTTATGGAAAAGTGGCAAGAATAAAGCCATTGTTGAAAGAAATCCATAAGAAGTTCCATTGGCAGTTTGCGAGAAGCCATGTGGGGGACACAGCAGACACGTGGAAGAAGGTGCTCTGGTCAGCAGAGACCAAATTGAACTTTTTGCCCTAAAAGCAAAATGCTATGTGTGGTAGAAATCGAACACTGCACATAACCCTAAACATACCATCCCCCTCATGAAACATGGTGGTGACAGCATCATGTTGTGGGGATGCTTTTCTTCAGCGGGGACAGGGAAGCTGGTCAGAGTTGATGGTAAGGTGGATGGAGCCAAATACAGAGCAATCTTAGAAGAAAACCTGTTATGCCCTGTACACACGATTAGAATTTTGGTCGGAAAAAGCTCTGATGGTTTTCCCGACGGAATTCCGAAGGGATTTCACTCAAGCTGTCTTGCATACACACGGTCACGCCAAATTCCAAACGCCAAGAACGCGGTGACGTACAACACGTACGACCGGACTAGAAAAAGGAAGTTCAATAGCCAGTAGCCAATAGCTTTCATCTCGTAGTTAAATCTGAGCATCTTGAGAACCAGCTCTCATTTTTTTGCTGGCGGAAATTTGGCCAGCAAAATTCCGATGGAGCATACACATGGTCGCATTTACTGATGAAAAGCTCTCATCGGTCTTTTGCCGGCCTAAATTCTGACCATGTGCACCCCTGTAAAATCAGGATATAAAGCAAAATGCACAGATCAAACACATGGGTTTTCTATTTTTTACCAAAGAGGCGTGTGTGCTGAATATGGGAGGGGCAGTGATGGAGAATTCTGTTAAACTAGCTAATGAGATCATAGTGTTTATAGGTTGAAACCCTGGATTCACATGTGATTTTTTTCAAAAGCGATATTTCTATTCATTCAAACAGCTATGCCTCCAGAGCTGAAGGCTTAATAAACACGTATTTAAGTGTAACCAATCTATGTGCTGCAGAGAGCACTTTAGAAAGGGACAGGGGGGTATGAGTATCCAGTAAATAGGAATCCAAAAATATCAAAAACATGTACAAAGATTGATTAAGAACAATACAGTCAGTGCAACCCCTAAATTAAAATGAATACATGAAATATACCAGCTGAACAGCTGAGGAAAATTCTTAAACCCAATAACAATCTGATAAGTTAAAAGGTGCAGCACATGCAAATTAATATATTAATAAAGTCCACATCCAAGGGTAAACAAAAGGCATACAGCAGAATTATGTTAAGATAATCCCTGTGCTGGAATTCCAGGATAAACAAACACATCAGACTTCTTGTGTGAAAGAGCCCACCATCGACATTATTATTAGTGCTTCGCTCACCTCAATGTGATAACCTCTGTAAACACATAAATGACCTACATGCTATTTCCCACTTACAGGGGGAGAATAAAGGCAGATGATAGCCAATTTTAAAACGTTCAGATGTAAACCGCCATCCTGATGTCATAAAAAATCAAAACACAATCTAAGTGCTCTTCGTAAGAATGCATAAAAAAAACTTTTATTAGAACAAAACTTACAAACTTCTTCGTCTTGTGTAGAGCCTTTAAAATTTTCTGCCGAGCAGCTCACACAGGTAAATGATCCAATCACATGGCAGCGGTAAGCAAAGCACTATTAATGTCAGTGGTGAGCTCTTTCACACATGAAGTCTGTTGTGTCTGTTTATCCTGGAATTCCAACACCGAGATTATCTCAAGACCAAGTGTGCCTTTTGTTTCCCCTTGGATGTGGACTTTATTATTGTACAAAGATTAATGGTCAATGTAGAATCAAAAAGAGAACTAAGAGTCTAAGAGAAGGTGTACCCCCCCCCCCCCCATCCTATTTTGTAGAGAAATGTAGGAGTTCAGTAGGTTCTATGCGTAATGGAAATCTAGGTCAGCCTGTGAGAGACAGAGGTGAATGCTCTTACCAGTGCTTGTAGATTAGCATTCGATTCCCATCCTTGTTAACATTTTAGAGCTGACCTAATTAGAAACTTAGACAAAAGTTAAGAGTGTATGTAGGAGATCAAAAACTTTGCTAGTAGTTTTTACCAGCCCATTAAATATAGGAGTGAGAGATATGGTTGGACCCGTATTGCCCATCTGAGCCTTAAAACTTAAGGTATTTAATAAAGTTCGTTTATGTGTAATAACATTTATTAATTATGAATAATAATAATAATATATAATAACGTATATATTTGAGCAATTATCAAAATACCAGCTAAAACAAGAACAAGGTGCGCCAGACTCAGTGCAGTATTTTGGTATCCATTTAATAAGAATAAACAAGCCAAATGGCTACTCACAACAGGGAAGTAATATCAGGCACATAAATGAAGGGTCCGGGGGGGCAGAGTCACTTAGCGGTCCGAGATGCTGTCCCTATGATCAAAAGCTGGCTGGGTCACGGTGCTGTGGATGGTGAACCGCGAGGAGATGGGACAGTGGTGTAGCCTCTGATGGTGTCTGGGAGGCTTGAGAGATCATCACACTGGCATTCTCTGCAGCGAACGGAATCCGGAACCCAGAACCGGAAGTGCGTGCCAGCGTGGGGCGCAAACAACGAGGACCATACGTGATGTATTTGGGCAATTAATCAGATGACACATTTCACAGCCTCCGCTGTTTCTTCAGATCTAACTGACTAACCAGGAAGTCAGATATATACAGTGGTGTGAAAAAGTGTTTGCCCCCTTCCTCATTTCCTGTTCCTTTGCATGTTTGTCACACTTAAGTGTTTCGGAACAACAAACCAATTTAAACAATAGTCAAGGACAACACAAGTAAACACAAAATGCAATTTGTAAATGAAGGTGTTTATTATTAAAGGTGAAAAAAAATCCAAACCATCATGGCCCTGTGTGAAAAAGTGATTGCCCCCCTTGTTAAAACATACTATAACTGTGGTTGTCCACACCTGAGTTCAATTTCTCTAGCCACACCCAGGCCTGATTATTGCCACACCTGTTCACAATCAAGGCATCACTTAAATAGGAGCTGCTTGACACAGTAAGGTCCACCAGAAGATCCTTAAAAGCTACACATCATGCCGGGACCCAAAAGAAATTCAGGAACAATTGAGAAAGAAAGTAATTGAGATCTATCAGTCTGGAAAGGGTTATAAAGCCATTTCCAAAGCTTTGGGAATCCAGCGAACCACAGTGAGAGCCATTATCCACAAATGGCGAAGACATGGAACAGTGGTGAACCTTCCCAGGAGTGGCCGGCCGCCCAAAATTACCCCAAGAGCGCAGCGACGACTCATCCAAGAGGTCACAAAAGACCCCACAACAACGTCCAAGGAACTGCAGGCCTCACTTGCCTCAGTTAAGGTCAGCGTTCATGCCTCCACCATCAGGAAAAGACTGGGCAAAAATGGCCTGCATGGCAGAGTTCCAAGGAGAAAACCACTGCTGAGCAAAAAGAACATCAAAGCTCGTCTCAATTTCTCCACAACACATCTTGATGATCCCCAAGACTTTTGGGACAACATTCTGTGGACCGATGAGACAAAAGTGGAACTCTTTGGAAGGTGTGTGTCCAAGTATATCTGGCGTAGAAGGAACACTGCATTTCATAAAAAGAACATTATACCAACAGTAAAATATGATGGTGGTAGTGTGATGGTCTGGGGCTGTTTTGCTGCTTCAGGACCTGGAAGACTTGCCGTGATAAAAGGAACTATGAATTCTGCTGTCTACCAAGAGATCCTGAAGGAGAATGTCCGACCATCTGTTCGTGTACTCAAGCTGAAACGAACTTGGGTTCTGCAGCAGGACAATGATCCTAAACACACCAGCAAGTCCACCACCGAATGGCTGAAGAAAAACAAAATGAAGACTTTGGAGTGGCCTAGCCAAAGTCCTGACCTGAATCCTATTGAGATGTTGTGGTATGACCTTAAAAAGGCCGTTCATGCTCGAAAACCCTCTAATGTAACTGAATTAGGACAATTCTGCAAAGATGAGTGGGCCAAAATTCCTCCAGGACGCTGTAAAAGCCTCATTGCACGTTATCGCAAACGCTTTGTTGCAGTTGTTGCTGCTAAGGGTGGCCCAACCAGTTATTAGGTTTAGGGGGCAATCACTTTTTCACACAGGGCCATGATGGTCTGGATTTTTTTTCACCTTTAATAATAAACACCTTCATTTACAAATTGCATTTTGTGTTTACTTGTGTTGTCCTTGACTATTGTTTAAATTGGTTTGATGTTCCGAAACACTTAAGTGTGACAAACATGCAAAGGAACAGGAAATGAGGAAGGGGGCAAACACTTTTTCACACCACTGTATAGCGTAAGGGGGAGGGAATAACCCCACATATAGTTTTGAGTGCCATTTTGCTGCTCACCACCAAAAAAAGATTGCTGATCTCCAAGTATGGGTCATTGAATCTATATCTGACAAATATTCCCCAGCAGAGAGATTTTTATGTTAAACAAGAGACTTTTTGGATATACTCTTTAAACAGCATGTCGCCTCATGGCCTGAACAAAGAAATCAAAATGAATACTGCAATATAAGTATGTAGAATATTGCCTATCTTCATATACCGTTTAATTATATGTTTTTTCGCTGGCATTATTTTAGATTTTTTATCTACTTTATTTCCTATGATGTTCCACGCATATAGATTACTAGTGTTGGTGGTAAGTTACAATTTAAAATGTTAAACATGTCAATCATAATGTCACCCTCCAGATTTTCTCCTTTTCCTTTTTTCCTCCCCCCCCCCCCCCCCCAAATGATGTGGTCTCCTTACAACATTTTTATTATCTATTAATATTAATATGGCTCTATACCAGCTTAGTTGTTCTTACACATTATTCAAAATTTTAGGGATAATTTATATTTACCTTATGATACATGCATGTATTTATAACTATATTTATATGCTTGTACATACCATATTTTAAAATACAAGGTCCAGACCTTATATGCATATATATGTGTTTGCGCTGTACATCAGGAAGCACACTGGGTGCCCTGATGCAGTATTTTCTAATTTAATTTATTTGGGAGTGGACTAATCTCCTGATGATTTTATAATGAAATATATAAATGTCCTATTATATATATATACACACATATATATATATATATATATAAGCATATATATATTTTTATAAAATATATTTTTTTTTTATAAAATATCTTTATTTTTTACAATATATATATATATATATATATTCCTATAATATTCCCTATGATGATTTTTTAATTTATCCTTGTTTTTTTCATATTATATTAAAGCAACTACATCAATTGTCACTTCCTTGGTGTATTAACAGGAATGCCTTTTTCTGTTTATATTCACAATTATTATTATTTTTATTAAAAGAAAAAAGTGGTTTTCTAAGAATGCATTTAAATCTTTACAGTTTTTTGTATTATGCTTTTTCCTTTTATCTGTTCTGTTTACATGTATGGCAATTACTGTTTTTTTTTTTAAAGTGGTTGTAAACCCTTACAAACCACTTTGACCTACATGTAAGCCTAGATTAAGGCTTACCTGTAGGTCCAAGAAATATCTCCTAAACGTATATGGTTTAGGAGATAATTACCTGAAGACAGCCACCGCATGCACCGTAGACAGCGGCGTGCAGGCGCACTGGGTAAGCTGCAGATCACGGTGATATGCAGCGAGTGTCGGCTCCCGTGCGCATGTGCGGGAGTGACATCATCGCTGCTCTGGTGAATCACAGCACCGGAGCAGCGAGACCCACAGAGACCCACCAAGAAGATGGGCGCTCGGAACTACAGGGGACAGCGATGCATAGTAGTCCATTGTGCTTTACCTTTGCAGGGAATCAAAGAGGATGTAAACCCATCAGGGTTTACTTCCTCTTTAAACAGTATAGTCCTATGTCTATGTCTGTACGCAGCTTTACGTTCGTTATGGATGTCCCCCTGTTCTCTCCTAATTACTATATATATATATATATATATATATATATATATATATATATGTATATATATATCTGACTTCCTGGTTAGTCAGTTAGATCTGAAGAAACAGATGAGGCTGTGAAACACGTCATCTGATTGGTTGCCCAAATACGTCACTTCTGGTCCTCGTTGTTTGCGTCCCAAGCTGGCACGCACTTCCCGGTTCTGGGTTCTGGTTTCAGGTTTCCGTTCACTGTAGAGAATGCCAGTGTGCTGGCCTCTCAAGCCTCCCAGACACCATGAGAAGCTACACCGCTGTCCCATCTCCTAGGGGTTCACCATCTACAGCACTATGACCCAGCCAGCGTTTGATCATACAGACAGCATCTCGGACCACTGAGTGACTCCGCCCCCTGGACCCTTCATTTATGTGCCTGATATTACTTCCCAGTTGTGAGTATCCACTTGGCTTGTTTATTCTTATTAAATGGATATCAAAATCCCTGCACTGAGTCTGCCCCAGCTTGTACTTGTTTTATTTTGTCTTTCAGAGTTTTGCTTCTACTCTCAAGGCTGAAGCTGCCAGTGTAAACTGGCACTTTAATTAGAACTATTAAGTCCTGAACTGACTTTTTCATCATTATCCCCTTTTTATTCTCAGTAATTTTATTTATTATTATTATTATTATTATTATTATTATTATTATTTATATAAGTACTACCCAGTTGGTTCTTGTGCCATCATCCCTTTTTTCCTTTATCAAAATACCAGCTGCCTTCATTTTGAAATTTAAATGTTTACTGGATATAGTGACTAGGATTAATTTGTGTTCAGTTTGAAATCCAATAATGTGCTAGCTTGTTATTTGTAAATTCCCCTCGAACATGATTTGACATTTTAAACGGAACACAGCTTCACCTTATTTACTAAACTAAATTAATGCACACTTTCTAGAGTGTACATTTTTTGCTAAATGAACATTCTGCTCCTTCAGTAAAAAAACAAAAACAATTCTAAAGCCTCATACACACGATCGGACTTTATAAAAACTTTCCCGTGGACTTTTGTACAAAGGGCATTGGCCCTGAACTTGTTAAGCATACACACAATGTGACTTTTTCAGCTAACTTTCACCAAATCCTGTGGTTTTTATGCTCTTTACCGACACCTATGGTCAACTTCTGTATTGTTGTGTGATCTTTTGCATTGGTTCTGAGCATGCGTGTTTGTAAAGTCCAATGGTTTTCTGTACACACAATCGGACTTTGCTCCATCAGACTTATGTTGTCGAAAATTTTGTCCATTTGCACAGCCTATAAAAGTCTGATGAAAACCGAAAAAGTATGTTGCCTTAAAACAGCTAATTTGCATGTTGGTTGTTAAAAAGTCAGATCGTTGTTGAATAGTTTGTCCATTTGCACAGTCTATAAAAGTCTGATGAAAACCGAAAAAGGATGTTGCCTTAAAACAGCTAATTTGCATGTTGGTTGTTAAAAAGTCAAATCGTTTGTACAGGCCTTTAGAGAATCCTAAAATTTTATATAAAGCATGCATACTGCAGCTGTTAAATGCCTGATTTACATGCATTTGCAATTTTTTTCCCTCTGCTCCCAAATACCCTTCTATGTTAACCTATGTTAAAAAAACAACACAAGATACTAGCGCTTTAAAAGATACTGGTGTGTCCTTTTCAGTTCAGTCTGTATTGTTCATTAAAATAAATTCAAAACAGTTTTTATCAAAGCAAGATGTTTTTTTTTAAAGTTATCTGAGAAAACAGTACTTGGAATTTGCTGAAAATCCAGAAAGGTTGCTTGCTGTCCTTAGAGGATAGGGGATGTATGTGCACAATCACCTGCGGCAGCTGCTTCTTTAGAGTGAAGTCATCTCATGAATAGGATACCAATAAAAGATTATATAGAAGAGCGCCAAATCAGTAAAAAGTGCATTTATTTTATACAATCAATAAAAGTCTCACTTACATCCATAATTATTATTGTCCTCCGTTTGCTAGTCAAATCACTGTTCCCTTTCGCTGGTGCTGTTACTGGATGAATCCTCCTCCACAGCGCGCTAGGGGAAGCTCCGCTGTGTTCTCTGATGCACAGAGACACAGACTGGCTCGTAGACAGCGTGTGACGTCAGCCGGGGGTACCCGAGAGCACAACGCGTTTCTGAGCTTGCGCAAGCCTCGTTCGGTCATGCGCGCTCCTTTCTCAAGTGCAGGTATAGGCAATGCTGAAGTGGACGGCTCTTAAATAGGAGAGTGAATAGATAATGACAGACAAGATAGCAATTAACCCTACAATCGATGCAAGCTGGTTGAGAGGGTTATACTAACGATAATACTATGGCAAGTGAATAAAATAGTAACGAAGGTAAACTTGAAAAAGGTGAAAAGTTTTAGAGAAGAGTTATATATATAGGGAACAAAGAATGTATGTATAAAAGAGCTGTGAAAAATGAAGAGAAATGAAAAAGACAATGAAAATGAAAATAATAATAATAATAATAAAAAAAAAAAATAATAAGAAATTGAATGCAAAAATACTAATAATAAAGTTAATCATGATAATAATAATAATAAAAATAACAAAAATAGTGATAATAATGGAAATGAAATAAAAGTAAAAATAAAAATCAGAATAAAGATGAAAAGGAAAATATAAATAATAATAATATTAAAAATAATAATAGGAATAAAATGCTAATAATAAAAATAAAGATAAATATAAAAATAAAAAATAAAAATAAATATAAAAAATAAATAAACATGAAAATAAATATAAATATAAAGATGGTAATAGTAAGTATATTTATAGGTGGTAGGTAATTTTGGATCTCAAAAGTATTGATAATAGGCCAAATTGAGGAATGCCTATAGAGACGTTGATAACAACTAAAGGCTTGAATAATGTGAATATGGTAATCATAATGATAACAACAACAATAGTAGTAATAGCAATAATGCTACCACCATTACTACTACTACTAATCAATCTTGACTGATTGGAGGTATTATAAATGAAGAAATAACTTCATAGTAATAGCATATAATCATGAGCCCAGTTACAGATAAATGCGACTTAATCGCATTTTTAAACACACGACAATGATGTTGATGGTGGAGATACAAGATCAATATATGACAATTGTATGTGAAAACTTGCGTCAAGACTATCCACCATCAACATCATTGTCGTGCGTTTAAAAATGTGACTAAGTCGCAGTTTATCTGTAATTGGGCTGATGATTATATGCTATTATCATGAAGTTATTTCTTCATTTATAAAACCTCCAACCAGTCAAGATTTAGTAGTAGTAGTAGTGGTGGTAGTGGTAGCATTATTACTATTACTACTATTGTTGTTATCTCGCTTATATATTAGTGATCTAATTTCTCTTCTCATTTCTCTCCTGGAAGGACTGCGATCCCAATGCCAATACCCTTCCCCTCCTCTCCTTGGTATATATATGCATATGGAATACCTTGTTTTTATGTATGTGATTTCTCCTTTTTATGTATATGATTTTTATATAATTGTTATGTTTGATCTCTCCGTTTCTGTACACACAGAACTTGAGTATATATTTTAACTGTGAAGGCTCGTAAACAATTTCCCTTCCTTCCTCCTTTATACATATACCTTTTTATACACATATCTTTTAAACATAATTAAATCGCATCACCTCTATCAATCTTGACGTGAGTTTTCACATACAATTGTCATATATTGTATCTCCACCATCAACATCATTGTCGTGCATTTAAAAATGCGACTAAGTCGCATTTATCTGTAACTGGGCTCATGATTATATGCTATTACCATGAAGTTATTTCTTCATTTATAATACCTCCAATCAGTCAAGATTGATTAGTAGTAGTAGTAATGGTGGTAGCATTATTGCTATTACTACTATTGTTGTTGTTATCATTATGATTACCATGTTCACATTATTCAAGCCTTTAGTTGTTATCAACGTCTCTATAGGCATTCCTCTATTTGGCCTATTATCAATACTTTTGAGATCCAAAATTACCTACCATCTATAAATATACGTACTGTTACCATCTTTATATTTATATTTATTTTCATGTTTATTTATTTTTTATATTTATTTTTATTTTTTATTTTTATATTTATCTTTATTTTTATTATTAGCATTTTATTCCTATTATTAATATTATTATTATTTATTATTATTATAAAAATTATTTATATTTTCCTTTTCATCTTTATTCTCATTTTTATTTTTACTTTTATTTCATTTCCATTATTATCACTATTTTTGTTATTTTTATTATTATTATTATCATTATTAACTTTATTATTAGTATTTTTGCATTAAATTTCTTTTTTTTTATTTTTTATTATTATTATTTTCATTTTCATTGTCTTTTTCATTTCTCTTCATTTTTCACAACTCTTTTATACATACATTCTTTGTTCCCTATATATATATAACACTTCTCTAAAACTTTTCACCTTTTACAAGTTCACCTTCGTTACCATATATTTTATTCACTTGCCATAGTATTGTCATTAGTATAACCCTCTCAACCAGCTTGCATCGATTGTAGGGTTAATTGCTATCTTGTCTGTCATTATCTATTCACTCCCCTATTTAAGAGCAGTCCACTGCAGCATTGCCTATACCTGCACTTGAGAAAGGAGCGTGCATGCCCGAACAAGGCTTGCGCAAGCTCAGAAACGCGTTGTGCTCTCGGGTACCCCCCGGCTGACGTCACACGCTGTCTACGAGCCAGTCTGTGTCTCTGTGCATCACAGAACACAGCGGAGCTTCCCCTAGCACGCTGTGGAGGAGGATTCACCAGCGAAAGGGAACAGTGATTTGACTATCAAACGGAGGACAATAATAATTATGGATGTAAGTGAGACTTTTATTGATTGTATAAAATAAATGCACTTTTTACTGATTTGGCGCTCTTCTATATATTCTTTTATATATTAACCTATGTGGCCATGCACACATAGGCTTTTGAAGGAGTAAATAGACAAGGGCAGAAAAGGGGCAGAGGAAAGGAACTTGGGCAGAAAAAGCTTCCAATTCTTAAACAGTGAACACATCTAAAAGCATTTAAACACGTCTAAACATTAGGCGTGTTTAGCGCATGACCTTTTATTTATTTCAGTGGCCAGAATAAATTAATATTCTAGCCAATGAAATAAAAAATGCCAAAATGCTTGACATGCCTGAATATGTTTTTAGGCTAGCTTTTTTATCGCTGCTTTTCTCATGTTAGGAGAAAAGCATTCAGAAGTGCCTTGCGTGCATGAGGCCTAAATGTTATATGGAAATCCTTGGAAAAGTATGTATCATTAAACTTTAAAACACTATGTCCTAAAAAGGCATTTAAAGGCAATGGAAAATGTATGTACTGTATGTATGATTTTTTTTTATGTTTGTCGCTAGCTGATAACTTTAGTTCCTTTCTGCAATAATGTCTATGAGTCCTGTTGATTGCTAGCTAATTTGGAGGAGTAGGAGCTTTTCATTATCTAGCAATAACCAGTCACTCTGTAGTTAATGACCATTTATTTATAACCTGTTAATATGATAAACTATATTATTACATTATAATAGTTACTAAATGTCCTTTCAATTATACTCTTCTTCTTAATTACAAATTGATTTCTGTGCATTCTGTACCTGTTTTTTTTCCCTTTTATATATAAAAAATGAACAGACCTCTTAATATAAACTACTGTAAATGTTCATTCTAATGTAATAATAGATATCTTTCATTATTGATCAATGTGAAGAATATTCATTTTGCATCAGTCTGTCATTATCGGTAACATATCCATCTACCTAATTTTAAAAAAAGACACATTTTACCATTTTTACATGCATTTTTAAACATATTTTGCATTCATAAGCTTAGTTATCTAGTTCACTTGCCTAGCAGAAGTTATTGCTCCTCACAATTCTAATAAAATAAAACATTAAAGATGCTATTTTAAATGTATGTATTTGTTACAGAAGCTTGTGATGTTCTGTTATTAAAGGGTCTTTAAAAAGTACATCAAATGCACTGTACATACTGTAACTATAAAATATTCTGGCTTGCATTTGAGAAAAAAAGGCCCTTCAAGCATAAGTTTGCTTATAATTCTCCATAAATCTTCATGACTTTATAGAGTTTGGCAACATAATAACAGATTCAATGTTATGAGGGCTTGGATATAATCCTTGACAAATGTGAAATATCATCAGGATCCAAAATCAAATTAAAATGTCAAACAGATTTAGAAAATATTGCAAAACTTTAAAATTGTTTCTTTAAAGATGCTGTTAGTCAAAGATTTAGAGAAATACATCAGGTCTAACACTGCAATTTGAAGCTGGATGAAGATTTTCTTCCCAGGTGTTTCATGTTTCTAATCTCTGATAATTTTAACAGCCTCCCACCTGGCCACTGTACATATACAACTGGGTAGGGCAAGTGTTGTTCTGGGTGGACGTACTGCTACATCCTCCCAGAACTTGGTCACAGTGATCACATGGTACAGAGCCAATCACAGATGACCTGTACCATGAGATAGCAATGACAAATCACAGCTATCACAGTAGTTCTCAATGGCTTCATGAAAGCAGCCAATCACTGTCAGAAATAATTGCTTATATCATGGCTGAGGAAATAAGCATAGTGCAAAAACAAAACAAAACGCAAAAACCAGTATCAGGGCCTGAATTTGAACCTAGAACCTCTGCTGTTTTAGGTAATGTCTCTTTTTGCTCAGCCGCCTGAAGTGCTGGACAGTTCCCTGGACTATTCCTTGAATTATCATGCCTTGAACCTTGTTTGTCCTGAACCTTGAACTTATTGCTCCTCCAATGAACTTACTGATTTACGCCATGTCTCTGCACTTCCTATTTGCCAATTTATTTTACTCTCTCCAGCCAGTATCTCGCTTTTTTCTTTCCTGCTGCTGTCCATATCTTTACTACCAATCGTTATTGACCCTTGGCTTGTACCTCAATTACACTTCAGCTTGATCCCAACCTGTAACTACTTATTACCAACCTTTGGCTTGTTCACTGACTACCCTTCTGTTTGAGCCTTACCTGCTTTATCCACTACTGTACACTGGATTTCTCACCTCCTGGTGGGGTGATACTGAGGACCGTGACCTAATACTAACATGCAGCAAAACACATATCCACCATCAGGAGCTCTGCTGAACACTGGTTAAGACTTAGACTCCACACCTCAGGTGAGTATGAGTTATTTGCCAGGGTGACCTGCTTGTGTACCAATCCTGCTGGTTGGTGGGGATCCCTCTACTACTATAGCTGGTCTCTGAGCTTGGCCGATGACCATGACACCCAGTCACCTCTCCATATTAGTACAGGCTTGCTATTGTAACACTGCACTGTTCTGGTCACAGTATGTAAAAACAATTGCAAAGGAAAATTATAAAAAAAAAAAAACTGTCACCAGAGCAAGTACAGTGTTGCTATGGTAACATTGATCTATCCAGAGCCTGCTTCTCTCCTATGTTTGCTGCTCAAGTGCCTGTCAGCTTGCTATCCTGCTACCTTAGATGATCCTGAATGAATATAGCACCTGGAGGATGCTTCTAGCAGAATCACTCCTATTTACCATTCTCCACTATGGTAATATTGTACTGTTGTGGCTGTGATCATGTACAATGGCTGGCTGCTCTGATATCAATGTATGTCAGTGCCACCAGGAATTATCACTGATCACTGCCCCAGCAGTACAGTGTCACCAGATCAGTGCTGCCAGTCAGTGTCCCTAATCACTGCCGCACCAATCAGTATCCCTAATAACCACTCACAGTGTCCCAGATCACCGCCACACCAGTCATATTGTCTCTGATTACCACCACACCAGTTCCAGCGTCACAACACCAATGTAAGTCAGCCCCTAAAATACCTTAAAAAGTGCTCAATAACCCCATCTTGTCCTTAATAGTATACATATATAAAAATAAAAACAAAATAAAAACATATACAGTATGCACTCTAAATGGATTGATATCTGCATAGATGTGGAACCTCTCCCTCTACTCAATACAGAGATTGGCATATGAAGGTGACAAGATAGCTTCCATTTAGGCTCTGCACCTCTCTGGATCCCAGATTGAATCAGAACTAAAAAGAAAATGTGTCAGCAAAAAACCTAGAGCTTTAATAATTAAATCTCTACTTTTTTAAGAGTAGTTATTTATCTATAAACTGATAGAAATAGCATTCAAACCCAGAGTCCAGTGACAATCCCCCCCCCCCCCCCCCATTAAAACATATTACATTTATTCAAAAGATGTTTTTTTTTTTCTCTAAGATAACTAGGTAGCACCATTAGGGTCATTGATTTGAATCCCAACCATGGCACCACCTGCACAGTGTTTGCATGTTCTCCCTGTGTCTGTGTGGGTTTACTTTGGATACTGCAGTTACCTACCACACTCCAAAGACATGCTTGTAAGGTAATTGGCTCCTGCACACTGTTTCATCAGCTGCATGTTTTCAGTGACGAAAGCTAAATGAAATAAAATTCAGTTACGATTCAGATGTCTAAAATATGACTAAAACTAAAATGGCATTTTAGTCAAAAGACTATAACTAAAACAAAATCAAAATTTGATGTCAAAATTAACAGTGGTCAAAAAGCAATATTCTTGTTTTTTTAAGAAACTTGGTTTTATTTATAAAGATGTTATTTGCCACTTGTTTTGGTTATTAACAGAGACCTGTGGAAGGTTTTATATTCAGGTAATATGTGCAATGACATTACAGCCAAAAGAGTTTACTGTGGTTTTTATATCTTAAAGTTGCACTTCTGTTTGTCAAAAAGCAATATTTTTCTTTGTTAATGACACTAGAGATTTTAAGCGACTAAAATACAATTAAAACAATTCAGATGACTAAAATACAACTAAAATTAAAATGTCATAGGCTAATTAATTTCATTCTTCTGGGTGCTAAACTTACTGTGGCAAAAGCCTGGAAAAATCCCCAAATTTCTTTCCCAGCGGTAATTAGAAAAATCTCCTGCATAATGTTGCAAGAAAAGTTATCAAACATTCTATCAGACACGGTTGGTAAATTTGAATCTACTTGGGAACCATGGGCCACTCATGTAGGAGCCCCACTTACCATTGCTTCAATACCAGCATAACCTAATCCGACCTCCAAAATCGATGTTCCTCTCTTTCTCTGCTTCTCTCCTATTTTCTGTCCCCTTTTACTTCCTTTCCCTGCTCTCTACTCTTTAGTTTACTCTCCATATTTAACCACTTACCTCCTGCACATATACATCGGCACTTTGAAGAGGGATATCTCGGTAACGGCAGCAGCCACAACCGAGATATCCATCTTTACATGAGGCGGTCATGTTTACAATAATGGTGGTCTCCATAGCGGTTTCGCCACGAGATCACCGTTATCGGTGGTGCCACCCCTCCTCCCGCCGCTTTTCCACACCCTCCGCCGCTTACCGGAGCTGTCGGTAGCGACGGAGGCAATTGGGTCCTTTCAGTGCCTGGGTATGGGGACAAGTGAGGCTAAGATGGCCCCCACTCGTCTCTATACAATAGGAGGGTGGAACTTCTGCCCATACCTCTTAAAGAAACATTTTTTCAATGTAATTTTTTCAAACTAAATTTTTTTTTATTGCATTTAAGTCCAAATATGAGATCTGAGGACTTTTTGACCCCAGATCTCATATTTAAGAGGACCTGTCATGCTTTTTTCTATTACAAGGGATGTTTACATTCCTTGTAATAGGAATAAAAGTGATCTTTAACCACTTCAGGACCGCCGTATTGCCAATGTACGTGAACACAATGGCACAGGCAGGCACAATCACGTAGATGTACGTGCCTGCCTTCCAGCGGGTGGGGGGTCCGATTGGACCCCCTCCCGTTGGATACGACGGTCCGGTTCGCTCCAGGAGCGCTCCGTGATGAGGGGATGGCCGTTGGTTTTCGGCCACCCCCTCTGGATCGCTCCTGGCCAATGAGAAGCTTCCTCCCACTGTGTATTGTTTACACAGGAAGGAGGAAGTGATGTCATTCTCCTCGGGGCGGTCTTTTTGACCGGACTACGAGGAGAAGACTAATAGTAAGTGTGCACCAACACTACACTGACATGTAGGTACACACAGGCACACAAACCCCCCCCCCGATCCCCCCGATCCCCCCCCGCCCCCCCTCCCCCCCCCAGTCACAGTGTCACTGATTGCATTGATCATTTCTTTACTGATCAATGCATTCAGTGTCAGTTGTGACAGTAAAAACTGTCAGGACAGTTAGTGTTAGGTCCAGGGTAGCCCCCTATCACCCCCCAATAAAGATTTAACCCCCTGATTGCCCCTAGAGTTAACCCTTTCACCCCCTTTTGCCAGTGTCACTAAGCGATCATTTTTCTGATCGCTGCATGTGTCGCTAGGTAGCTAGTTATTTTTTTAGGTTCACCGCCAGGTTTTTATATTGCTAGGTACCCCGATATACTACCCAATAATGGTTTTAACCCCCTGATTGCCGCTAGTTAACCCTTTCACCCCCTTTTGCCAGTGTCACTAAGCGATCGTTTTTCTGATCGCTGCATTAGTGTCGCTACAGTCGCTAGGTAGCTAGTTATTTTTTTAGGTTCACCGCCAGGTTTTTATAGCGCTAGGTACCCCTATATACTACCCAATAATGGTTTTAAACCCCTGATTGCCGCTAGTTAACCCTTTCACCCCCTTTTGCCAGTGTCACTAAGCGATAATTTTTCTGATCGCTGCATCAGTGTCGCTAGGTAGCTAGTTATTTTTTTAGGTTCACCGCCAGGTTTTTATAGCGCTAGGTACCCCGATATACTACCCAATAATGGTTTTAACCCCCTGATTGCTGCTAGTTAACCCTTTCACCCCCTTTCACCAGCGATCACAGTATAAGTGTCACTGGTGACGCTGGTTAGCCAGTTAGTTATTTAGGTTCCCCGTCAGGTTTTTATATAGCGCCAGGGACCCCCATATACTACCTAATAAAAATTTGAACCCCCTGATTGCCCCTAGTTAACCCTTTCACCACTGATCACCGTATAAGTGTTACGGGTGACTCTGGTTAGTTTGTTTTTTATAGCATCAGGGCACCCACCATTTATTACCCAATAAAGGTTTAACCCCCTGATCACCCGGCGGGTGATATCAATTAGGTTTTAGGGTCAGGGTCTGCGTCGCCCCAGGCAGCGCTAGGTTAGTGCCAGTACCGCTAACACCCACACGCAAAGCATAAACCTCCCGTAGTGGTATAGAATCTGAACAGATCAATATCTGATCTGATCAGATCTATACTAGCGTCCCCAGCAGTTTAGGGTTCCAAAAAAACGCATTGTTAGCGGGATCAGCCCAGATACCTGCTAGCACCTGCGTTTTGCCCCTCTGCCCAGCCCACCCAAGTGCAGTATCGATCGATCACTGTCACTTACAAAACACTAAACACATAACTGCAGCGATCGCAGAGTCAGGCCTGATCCCTGCCATCGCTAACAGGTTTTTTGGTAGCATTTTATATTTAAATCCGGAAGGCAGTGCTTGGTTTTCGGGGTCCCGTACGTGGCTAGGCTCCCAAAAAGTCCCCCACATGTGGTATCCCCGTACTCGGGAGAAGCAGCAGAATTTATTTTGGGGTGTAATTTGACTTCTGCCCATAGCATGTGTGAGCAATATATCATTTAG
Source organism: Lithobates pipiens (assembly GCF_037356315.1). Taxonomy (NCBI): domain Eukaryota; kingdom Metazoa; phylum Chordata; class Amphibia; order Anura; family Ranidae; genus Lithobates; species Lithobates pipiens. The sequence continues at coordinate 181,162,529 of NW_027507785.1, forward strand.
TGACAACTTTGTGCAAAAAAATAAAAAGTTTGTAATATTCCCGCAACTTTTGGCAAAATATAAAATATTCCATGGACTCAACATGCCTCTCAGTAAATAGCTTGGGGTGTCTACTTTCCAAAATGGGGTCATTTGGGGGGGTTTTGTGCTATTTTGGCATTTTATGGCCTTCGAAACTGTGATAGGTAGTGAGGAGTTAAATAAAAAATTTGCACCCTTAGAAATCCTGAAGGTGGTGATTGGTTTTCGGGGTGCCGTGCGCGATTAGACTCCCAAAAAGTCCCACACATGTGGTATCCCCGTACTCAGGAGAAGCAGCAGAATGTATTTTGGGGTGTCATTTCACATATGCCCATAGCATGTGTGAGCAATATATCATTTAGTGACAACTTTGTGCAAAAAAAAAAAGTTTGTAATATTCCCGCAACTTGTGGCAAAATATAAAACATTCCATGGACTCAACATGCCTCTCAGTAAATAGCTTGGGGTGTCTACTTTCCAAAATGGGGTCATTTTGGGGGGTTTTGTGCTATTTTGGCATTTTATGGCCTTCGAAACTGTGATAGGTAGTGAGGAGTTAAATCAAAAATTTGCACCCTTAGAAATCCTGAAGGTGGTGATTGGTTTTCGGGGTGCCGTGCGCGACTAGACTCCCAAAAAGTCCCACACATGTGGTATCCCCATACTCGGGAGAAGTAGCGGAATATATTTTGGGGTGCAATTCCACATATAACCATGGCATGTGTGAGCAATATATAATTTAGCGACAACTTTTTGTAAAAAAAATTTTTTTTTTTTTTTTGTCATTATTCAATCCCTTAGTACAAAAAAAATAAATATTCAATGGGCTCAACATACCCATCAGCAATTTCCTTGGGGTGTCTACTTTCCAAAATGGGGTCATTTGGGGGGGATTTGTACTGCCCTGCCATTTTAGCACCTCAAGAAATGAGATCGGCAGTCATAAATTAAATGCTGTGTAAATTCCAGAAAATGTACTCTAGTTTGTAGACGCTATAACTTTTGCGCAAACCAAAAAATATACGCTTATTGAAATTTTTTTTACTAAAGACATGTGGCTGAATAAATTTTGCCCTCAATGTATGACTAAAATTTAGTTTATTCGATTTTTCTTATAACAAAAAGAAGAAAATATCTTTTTTTTTCAAAATTTTCGCTCTTTTTCCATTTATATCGCAAAAAAAAAAAATCGCAGAGGCAATCAAATACCATCAAAAGAAAGCTCTATTTGTGGGAAGAAAAGGACGCAAATTTCGTTTGGGTGCAATATTGCATGACCGCGCAATTACCAGTTAAAGCAGCGCAGTGCGAAATTGCAAAAAGACCTCTGGTCCTTAAGGTGTTTATTGGTCCGGAGCTGAAGTGGTTAAAAAAAAAAAAAAAAAACAGTGTAAAAATAAATAAAATCAAGTAAAATAAATAAGAAAAAAAAATTATTTTAAAAACCCCCCGTCCTGTCTAGCTTACATGCAGAAGCGAACGCATACGTGAGTAGCGCTTGCATATGAAAACAGTATTCAAGCCACACATGTGAGATATCGCCGTGATCAGTAGAGCGAGAACAATAATTCTAGCCATAGACCTCCTCTGTAATGCAAAACATGCAACCTGTAGAATTTTTTTAATGTTGCTTATGAAGATTTTTGAGGGTAAAATTTTGACGCCATTCCACAAGCGGGAGCAATTTTGAAACATGACATGTTGGGTATCAATTTACTTAAAAGAATTGCAATAATTTTACTGTTGTCTTATTTTTTTATTCAAAAAAGTGAATTTTTCACAAAAAAGTGCGCTTGTAAGACCGCTGCGCAAATACGGTGTGAAAAAAAGTATTTCAATGACCGCCATCTTATTCTCTAGGGTGTTAGAAAAAAAATATATAATGTTTGAGGTTTCTAAGTAATTTTCTAGCAAAAAAAACTGTTTTAAACATGTAAACACTGAGTCTGAAAAAGAGGCTTAGTCCTTAAGTGGTTAAATAAGCATTTTTGAAAAGAGACAGATGTCTGTTCACTGAAGCCTCACTAGGTAGGTAATCTCTTATTTATTTATTTATTTTTTATTTCTTTACTTCTCTCTCTTCTCTTCAAAGAGACACATGAGAATTTCCATTTCTCTTCAGGCACTGAACCCTGGGGATTGCTGGTGGGGACCCTCCTATCGGGCACAGATAGATCCCATATGGGGTGCTGGGTGGTGAGGTGCCCCGCTATCCGACCACTGGGAAACCCATCCCATATTATATTGCTCCCATGTTGTCATTTGTTGAATACTATATTTTCTTCCTACTAATCCTAGCCCCAAAGATATGGCTACGGGGTATTCATTATGTGATATGTCAACGTTGTTAAATGGACTGTCATATTCAGTTGTATTTGCTATGTTTCACAAAATAAAATATTTTGAAATAAAACTAAAATGGCATTTTAGTCAAAAGACTACAACTAAAATAAAATCACAATTTGATGTCAAAATTAACACTGCTCTTGTCTAAATTGCCCCTAATATGGTGTGTGCATGAATGTGAGTTAGGGACCTTAGTTTGTAAGCTCCTTGAAGGCAGGGGCTGATGTGAATGTATAATCGATATATAAAGTGCTGTGTAAATTGATGACGCCATATGTAATGATTAAAATCATTACCTGTAATGATTAAATTGTAACCTTAATCAATTTATTGTGTTTTAGACAAATAGTGAAATATAGGGGTAATAGAAAATTCAGGAACTAGCACATCAGCCTCAGATTGGGAAAAAATGTCCAATTCCACTCAACTTTTAAATAAACCTTTAGGCTCCACTGTGAATTCAGGAGTAGGATCTCTAATAAATGTAATATAAATGTGTTCATCTTGTAACTGGCATAAAACCTCCTTCCTAGAATCCCCTGAATTCATCAGTACATTACTACATTTGTCTGATTTATGCATAACACTGGAATCACCCTGCATCAAATCATGTGATACCTTTCTTTCACCAGGTATAATATTATCATGGGTGGATGTTGAGTGGTGTTTTTCTCGCTAGTCTAGTAAGATGTTCCATGTTCAGTTTTTGAAAATGATCCATATACTTCCCATGTGTGCAAAGAGGATAAACATTTGACTTAAAACTCAAATAAAAGGAAAGGGGAAGCGCTTTCTGTGAACCCCCCTTTTCCACATGGGATTACGGCAGGGGACAGTTTCAAGGCTCCCCTCTTCTGTGTGTATGAGTCACACAGGTGCCTTTTTAGGTCAAGTGCTCTGAGGTGAGGTCACATGTCCTATAGGGGTTAGGACATGTGAGTTAGGTCAGGAGTTTTACAAGCAGGGAGAATACTAGGCTATGATTGGCTAGTTTTAGATAAGGTCACATGGCAGACTAGTGTGGGCCATGTGAATTCTGCCTCAGAACATTCCATAAACCCCCTGAACCTGCCTATAAAAGGGGGTTCTGTGAATGGGAGCTCATTCGCCTCAGAAGGCATAGCCATGGTGCACTAGGAGTTATCTCTATTAAGCGCTTTCTGAGGCCAGAAGAATGAGCCTCCTGAGGCGGATTATAGAGAGAGCGGGCAAGGAAGGCGGAGAAGGTCCTCCACTGTCTGGACCTACCAAGATCTCTGGGTCAAGAGGCTCCAGAAGAAGAGGATGTCGCTGCCACCACAGTCACCGGGGCTTGTGGACCAGGGTAGAAGAATGGTTCATCTCGTTGTGGCAAGAGGTGGAGAAAGAAGACCCTCAGCAAGCAGTTACAGAGAACAGGGAGCAACTCGGTGTCAACTACAGCATAGCTGAAGGGCCGGCGAAGAGGAGGCGCATCCCACGCAGAAGACACTCCCTGTCCCCACCTCACAGGCCAGCGGAGAGAAGAGATGGGTGGTTGAAGCCTGAAGGGTATGGTATTGATATTTAGGGGGAACACCATGTAATTTTTTTTTATTTGACTCGGGGTTCCCCTTAATATCCATAGCAGACCTGAAGGGCCTGGTGATTGAATTTGGGGGAACCTCACGCTTTTTTTTTTATCAATGACTTTCAATGACTGGCCTCTGTATTACGGGGAGCAGACAATTCATTATGGCTGCAAGTGATTTTAAATGAAATTTTTTCCTGCAGAAATGATACTTTGTGCAGGGACAGTTCTGAGCACGGGAAACATGCGCCCCTTTACAGGCATACTATAGACACCCCCCAGGTATGAAATTTAAAGGATTATTACACTTTTATTGTTTCACTTTAAGCATTATTAAAATCACTGCTCCCGAAAAAACGGCCGTTTTAAAACTTTTTTTTTGCATTGATACATGTCCCCTGGGGCAGGACCCAGGTCCGCAAACACTTTTTAGGACAATAACTTGCATATTAGCCTTTAAAATGAGCACTTTAGATTTCTCCCATAGACTTGTACAGGGTGTTCTGCGGCTTTTTGAATTTGCCGAAAACACCCCAAATTGTTCACTATTCTCCGAACAGGCAAACAGGCAATGTTCGAGTCGAACATGAGTTCAAATCGAACTTGAAGCTCATCCCTAGTTCCCAAGAAAGAGCCAAATTAGTTCAGATTAATTCATCATCTTTCATATCCAGTAGGTGATTCTCTGAATGACCAAGAAACAATGTCTAAGGTTCATTACGCATCTTTTGAGGATGCTCTTAGTAAGCTTAGGCTTTTGGGCCCAGGAGCTATGTTAGCAAAAGCGGATATAAAATCTGCTTTTCAGCTTCTCCCTATTCAACCAGACTGTTTTTGTTCTCTGGGTTTTTTCTTTGATAATAAGTTTTATTTCGACAAATGTTTACCAATGAGATGTTCTTTATCTTGTTTTTATTTTGAAGATTTTTCCACCTTTTTGGAATGGGTAGTTTCTTCAGTCACTGGTTCTTCATTAATGATTCATTACTTTAGATGATTTTTTATTTTTAGGCCCACCCGGTACTTCAGATTGTATTTCCCTGTTACAATAATTTTTTTGAGGTTTGTCAACAATTTGGAGTTCCATTAGCAGTGCAAAAAACTTCTTGTCCTTCTACTTGCCTTGATTTTTTTAGGTATAACAATAGATAGAGAAGGAATTGAGTTTAGGTTGCCAGAGTCAAAAATAGAAAGAATTAAAATACTATTATATTTAATCATTATAAAAAAGAAGGTTTGTTTAAAAGACAAGCAATCCGTTTTAGGACTATTAGCATTTGCTACACGTGTGATGCCAGTGGGTAGGATTTTTTCCAGGAGATTATACATGACCATCTCCTGTTTAAAATCACAGTTTTCACATGTTAGAGTCACAAATTACATGAGGGAAGATCTTCTAGTTTGTGTACAATTTCTTGAGAACTTTAATGGTAAAGCACTATGGCAACCTGATTTTGTGCTTGACTCTGATTTTAACCTCTTGCTGCTGCAGGCACCATTGGTTTTGCAGCCATTTGGTAAAATCACTAGTGCGCAGGAAGTGAGGTCACTTAAAAACATAGTCTTATTAGAGCTCTTTCCTATAGCAGTTGCACTTGAAGTCTGGGGTTCTGGGGTTCTGAGTTTAAGAACAGGAGAATTTTGGTCAGTGCGGATAATAAAGGGGTAGTAAACGCTATTAACTGCTTGTCATCAAAGTCTCCACCCATCATTATTTTTCTTCCCTACTTAATCTTTAAATGTTTAAGGTTGAACATTTGGATCATGGCTAAATATGTTTCAGGGAAAAGTAATATTCTGGCGGATTAATTATCTTGATTGCAGATGGACCGTTTTTTTCGGCTTATTACCAACAGCAGATGCAGTGGGAGTGGAGTGCCCATCCCATCTTTGGGATCTGATCTAACTCTAATTGAGGATAATATCATAAATTCTATGGCACCAGCTACCATGGTAGGATATCGGTCAGCCTGGTTTCTCTGGTTAACCTTTCTGGACTCATTAAGTGAAAAACATTGTGCTTTTTCTGAGAAATTGATTATTTTATTTTTAAATCATTTATGTCTGCAAAATTATTTGTGGTCTCACGTAAATAAAGTTATGTCCGGAATCTCTTTCTTTTTCAAATTACAGAATTTTCCTTCTTGTTCAAGTTTTTTCTTGGTTAAGCAAGCCCTGAAGGGCTATAAAAAAAGGAATTTTAGTGTGGACAGGCGGAGGCCTATTACTCCGGATATTCTAGAAATGCTGTGTGATTCCACAGCACGAGTGTATTTTTCTGATTTTGAAGCAGTAATGTTCAAGGCAGTCTTTTATAATTATTTTTTTTGCGGCACTCAGGGTTTCTGAATTAGTACCATATAGTAAACTTGGTAAGTTTGGTTTGCAATTTACAGATGTATTACAGGTATTACAGATGTATTACAAGTATTACAGATGAGGTTGTGAACATTTTTATTACACATTCATTTAGTCTTCATGCCTTTAGTGGCTCCTGCATTTACAAATAAGGCCTAATTCAGGGCCTTTTTTATTTGTACATATAAACGGCTTGCCACTTGCCAGGTTCCAATTTATTGGCGTTTTTAAAAAATGTCTTTCTATTTTGAATCTACAAGGACATTTTACATCCCATTCCTTTCCAATTGGGGCAGCCACTGAGGCATCTAGAATTGGGCTAGACTCAAACATAATAAAGTCTGTAGGGAGATGGCAGTATAACAGTTATAAGTTATATGTCAGACCTAATTCTATCTTTTGAATAATTTCAGGTAATACCCAAGTTATTTGGATCCTTGGCCGCACCTCCGTTTTTTGGGCGCAGCCGTCAGAGTATACTCTGAAAATTTAGGTTTGAATCCAGCCAGTTTTAAAGTTTTTTGGAGTGGAAGGAGAGGTATGGTGTGGACAGATTTATTTTTTGAATTGAGTCATTTGAATCAATTTTTCCGAAACAGTTCCAAGGCTAAGGTGGTTGGAATCACTAAGGCCACTAGAGAAAATTAGAAGAAGGGTGAACAGGGCAACGGAGAAATTTCTGAATTCTATTGGAGACATTTCTTTCAGGCACAAGGACCTGGAGGATGGTTGTTCTGGTTTATACAGAGATGATGGAAAACACCTAAATGACATAGAGTTAGACATTTTTAATATGAATCCACAGAGTTGTATGGAACAGTCCGAGGTATGGGGATGTTTTGACAGACGTGTTTAGTCCCACCTGTCATCTGGGAAGTGAAAAGTTTAAATTATTTAAGTTACAGCTTGAGCCGTGGTGGCTAAGCTGGTTTTCAGTGCATAAATATATATTTTCAATGGTATTCTTTATTTGAAGTATATTATTATTTTAAACCAACAATAAAGGCTGTGGCCAGCTTTTATCCAAAACAAGCTCTGTGTCTGGTATATTCCTTCTTCTTTTGGTAAGTTGCCTTCCTGTCTGTTATCCCATGAAAGGAAAGGGGAAGAGGTTTCTATGAACCCCCCTTTCCTCATGAGATTACGGCAGGGGCAGTTTCAAGGCTCCTCTCTCCTGTTTGTATGAGTCACACAGGTGACTTTTTAGGTCAGGTGCTTTGAGGGGAGGTCACATGTCCTATAGGGGTTAGGACATGTGAGTTAGGTCAGGGGTTTTACAAGCATGGAGAATACTAGACTATGATTGGCTAGATTGAGATAGGGTCACTTGGCAGACTAGTGTGGGCCATGTGAATTCTGCCTCAGAACATTCCAAAAACCCCCTGAGCCTGCCTATAAAATAGGGTTCCGTGAAGGGGAGCTCATTTGCCTCAGAAGGCATTGCCGTGGTGCTCCCCACCCTCCCACCTAAACTTTGTGGCAGCCAATATCGTGTGGTGGTGTTACCTTGAAGTCAAGGGGGACAGTGTTTTATGATGAAGGGGATTTAAGTTTTTTTATGACTGGGTCTAAGTAAGTGTTAGGCCTCATGCACACAGACGTTTTTACAGCTGCTTTTTTGAGCGTTTCATGCCCACCTAGGTGTTTTTGAGCTGTGAATGGCATAGGCATTTTTAAGCTGTAAAAAAAACCCAGGACTAGAGCGTTCTGAGTCTCCAGCGTTAGAGCTGTAAAAACGTCAGACGCTGTGTTAAACACAAATTAACGAGGCTTAATGCTGTGTTAAGCCTCGTCCAGTGTTTCTGTCTCTATTCAATTGAATTCAAAACCAATGGTTCCCTATGGGAGCCCATTGATTTAAATAGAAGTCGTACCAGAAGTCGGATCAAGATCATCCGACTTGCGGTGCGAATTGTGTGCTGAGAATCTTGAAGGGGAACCCCTCGTAAATAAAATAAAAAATAGTGTGAGGTTCCCCCCAGGACAATACCAGACCCTTCGGTCTGGTATGGATCTTAAGGGCAACCCCCACACCAAAAAAAAAATGGCGTGGGGTCCCTTCACAATCCATACCAGATCCTTATCTGAGCATGCAGCCCGGCTGGTCAAGAAAGGGGGTGGGGACAAGCGAGCGCCCCCCTCCCCAGCCGTACCAACCCGCATGCCCTCAACATGGGGGGCAGGTGCTTTGGGGAAGGGGGTCACCCTGCGGCCCCCCCACCCCAAAGCATCTTGTCCCCATGTTGATGAGGACAAGGGCCTCTTCCTGACAACCCTGGCCGTTGGGAGGCTTATCGGAATCCGGGAGCCCCCTTTAATAAGGGGGCCCACAGATCTCAGCCCCCCACCCTATGTGAATGAGTAAGGGGTACATCGTACCCCTACCCATTAACCTGGGGGAAAAAGTGTCAAAAAAACACAACACAGGTTATATGACATCACCCAGTGACCACGCCCCATACCTATATAAGTCGCCACACATGTCGCACAAGCCATTACAGAGGAAGAGAGCATCATGTCAACATCAGAAGAAGAAAGAAGAGAGAAGAGGGAAGAAGAACAGAGGAGACCGGGCTCCTCCGCTAGTAAAAGAGCTGAAAGAAGATAGTGGAGGAGCCCAGAAGAGCGGGAGAAGACGCTAGAGAGCGGGAGAAGAGGCGGGACACTGGGAGAAGAGGCAGAACAGAGCAGAGAAGTCGGAAGAAGACCTCCAAAGTCGGAAGAAGACCCCCGGAGCTGATTAATAAATCACTTTAAAAACCTGTAGTGTGTATTTTTATTGACACTTTTTTCCCCAGGTGAATGGATATGATGTACCCCATAATCATTCACATAGGGTGGGGAGTCGGGATTTGTGGGCCCCCTTATTAAAGGGGGCTCCCGGATTCCGGAAAGCCCCCCGCCCACAGATCCCAACAACCAATGGCCAGGGTTGTCGGGAAGAGGTCCTTGTCCTCATCAACATGGGGACAAGGTGCTTTGGGGTGGAGGGGCCGCAGGGTGCCCCCCTTCCCCAAAGCACCCACCCCCCATGTTGAGGGCATGTGGCCTGGTACGGCTTGGGAGGGGAGCGCTCACTCATCCCCACCCCCTTTCCTGACCGCCTGGGCTGCGTGCTCGGATAAGGGCCTGGTATGGATAGTGGGTGGACCTCCACGCCTTTTTTTTCAGTGTAGGGGTCCTCCTTAACCACTTGAGATCCGCGCTATAGTCAATTGACTGCTACAGCGCGGATCTCCTTTTCCGGGTCTACGAGACTCGCCTGATCACCGATCCGTGCAAGGGGTCGATCCCGACCCCTTATCACGTGATCAGCTGTCAGCCAATGACAGCTGATCATGTGATATAACGGAGCCAGTAATCGGCTATTATTCCTCCTCGCGCTGTCAGCGCGAGGAGAAAAAAAAAAGCCGATCACCGGCGGCCGTGATCGGGACATCAGTCCCGATCATGGCCAGCACTGCTAGTGCCCACCTGCAACCCTGTCAGTGCCCACCTGCCCCCTGCCAGTGCAACAATAAGAAAAGTAAGTGCCCCCCGTCAGTGCCACCCAGCAGTGCCCATAGTGCCACCCAGCAGTGCCCACAATCTGCCTTAACAAAGGTTCTGCACCGGTGCCACATATCCGTGCCCATCAGTGTCATCTACCAGTGCCCAGCAGTGCCGCCCATCAGTGCCCAGCAGTGCCACCTATCAGAGCCACATATCAGTGCCACCTATCAGTGCCCATCAGTCCCATCTATCAGTGGTACCTATCAGTGCCCATCCGTGCCACCCATCCGTGCCACCCATCTGTGCCACCCATCCGTGCCATCTTATGTGCCCATCTTTGCCCATCAGTGCCGCCTTATCTGTGCCCATCGGTGCTGCCTTATCTGTGCCTATTTGTGCCGCCTTAACTATGCCTATCAGTGCCCACCAATGCAGCCTATCAGTGCCCACCAATGCAGCCCATCAGTGCCCACCAGTGCAGCCTATCAGTGCCGCCTCATCAGCGCACTTCAATGAAGGAGAAAAATGACCCGTTTGCAAAATTTTATAACAAACTTTTAAACATGATTTTTTCTTTTTTTTTTGCATCTTTTTTTGTTTGTTTAGCAAAAAATAAAACTCCGAGCTGTAATTAAATACCACCAAAAGAAAGCTCTATTTGTGGGAAAAAAATGATAAAAATTTCATTTGGGTACAGTGTTGTATGACCGCGCAATTGTCATTCAAAGTGCATCAGCGCTGAAAGCTGAAAATTGCTCTGGGACTGAGGGGGGTTTAAGTGCCCAGTAAGCAAGTGGTTAAGATCCATACCAGACCGAAGGGCCTGGTATCGTCCTGGGGGGGACCACGCACACATTTTTTTTTACATTTCCGCAGTGTTCCCCTTCAAGATTCTCAGCACACAAATCACACCACAAGTCAGATCATCTTGATCCGACTTCTGGTACGACTTCTATTCAAATAAATGGGCTCCCATAGGGAACCATTGGTTTTTGAATAGAGACAAAGAAACGTGGCTGAAAGCTAGCTTGGCTTAACGTGCATTGAATTCAATGCAAAACACGGAAAAAATTGCGTTTTTAATGCTGCCTTTTTCCTGGCGTCTGTACTAGCTTTACGGCCCATTTTGTAAAATGTCTGTGTGCATGAGGACTTATAAGTGAAGTTGAGTTATTTGTGAAGTGAAAAGTTTAAATAATTTAAGTTACAGCTTGAGCCATTGTGGCTAAGCTGGTTTTGGGTGTATAAATATATATTTACAATGTTATTCTTTATTTTAAGTATATTGTTATTTTAAACCAACAATAAAAGCCGTGGCCAGCTTTTATCCAAAACAAGCTCTGTGTCTGATATATTCCTTCTTCTTTTGGTTGCCTTTCTGTCTGTTATCCCATTAGGGTTCTGACATACAGTAAGAATTTGCACTTGCATTCTCTGATTGAATTTCAGGTAATTACTCTAAATCGTTAATACAACAAATTTTCCTATTGCTCCTTTTATTAATTTCATAATCACTAATTCCATTATTTTCTGATGTGCCTGTAGTAATGTGACTACCTGGAAAAGATCTAACCATGGTAATATTTTTGTCAGGTTTTTTTTTTTTTGCAAACTGTTTGATATCTACCAAGGTGTTAAACAAATTAAAGTATTTTGCATGACAAAACTCCACAACTTTCAGTAATAAATCCTGTTCATGTACAGATAATTCACTGGAATACAAATAATGCTGGCATTTATTTCCGACCCTTCTCAGTTTGTGAAGTCCACCTCTCCGGATTTTTTTATTTTATTCGTTTGTGACACAACTTCTGTTTCATCATAGGGTATAGGGTTAACATATATTGGTAACAAACCACCGCACATACAAGTGTGCCATTTCCCTTACCAAACAGTAATAATCTCCAAACTACAGTGCAAAATTCATCCAATTGGGGGGCCACCACTCAGGATACCACTGACCCCACCACCTCCATAGTCCTTCACTGGTTATCCAAAGCCAGCACCTCAAAGTAATAATGGGTAATAAAAAGGACAAAAGACCCTAAAGTAGTATGCTAAAACACAGGCAAGACACACTGTCAGGGCTGGCTTAGCCCTTCTTCCTCTGGGCTGGCCGCTCAGCTGTCGGCTAATTGCCAGCTCTCTTCTCTTTCCACAGTTACCAGCTGTTCCCGATGATGCTCGCCTGACCTGCCTATTTAAAGCCTTCCAGCTCATTCTTTCCTTTGCCTTCACGTTGGTCACATCACTAGGAACCATCTCCTGCTGTTTGTTTCAAGACTGGCTTTCTGACATCCCTCCTGGCTTCTATCCTGCTTGCAGTTGCTCTCCTTGGATCCCTGATGTCTGGACTTGCTAATTACCCGATCTGGTTTATGAACTTTGGACTGGCTGACTACCCGATCTGGCTACTGGACTTTGGCTATGCTTGACTACGCTTTTTTTCTATTTACCTTTTTATTTTTATTAATAAACAAGTGTGATTTGATTGTACTTCTGTCTCTGTCTTTTTCATGGTTCCTGACACACACCACACCAGGGACCAACAGTGGGTGTACAACATCATAGGCCACTAGCCTCACCCTACGCGTGTGTCATTTGGTACAACAGGCATCTTCACGGGATAAAGGGGCCACTGGCATACATTGGATATATAAGTCAGGTCGATAAATATTGGGACATCGACACAATTCTAATCTTTTTGGCTCTATACACCACCACAATGGATTTGAAATGAAACAACCAAGATGTGCTTTAGCTGCAGACTTTTAGCTTTAATTTGAGGGTATTTACATCCAAATCAGGTGAACGGTGTAGGAATTACAACAGTTTGTATATGTGCCTCCCACTTTTTAAGGGACCAAAAGCAATGGGACAATTGGCTGCTCAGCTGTTCCATGGCCAGGTATGTGTTATTCCCTCATTATCCCATTTACAAGGAGCAGACAAAAGGTCCAGAGTTCCTTTCAAGTGCGCTGTTTGTATTTGGAATCTGTTGCTGTCAACTTTCAATATGAGATCCAAAGAGCTGTCACTATCAGTGAAGCAAGCCATCATTAGGCTGAAAAAACAAACCCATCAGAGAGATAGCAAAAACATTAGGTGTGGCCAAATGAACTGTTTGGAACATCCTTAAAAATAAAGAGTGCATCAGTGAGCTCAGCTACACCAAAAGACCCAGAAGACCACAGAAAACAACTGTGGTGGATGACCGAAGAATTCTTTCCCTGGGGAAGACAGCGGACAAAGGAGAGGGATAAATGACACAGCTCAAGCACTGTGCAATCTATCATGCTTTAAAGGAACCGTTTTTTTTTCTTTTAGGGTTACAACTACTTTAAGATTATTGTACACACTGTAAATAAATAATACATCCCCTGAAAATAAGCCCTAGTACCGTATATACTCGAGTATAAGCCGAGATTTTCAGCCTCTTTTTTGAGGCTGAAAGTGCCCCCCTCGGCTTATACTCGAGTCATCGCTGTCTGCCTGCTCGATCAGCGTGTCGAGCAGACAGACAGCGGCCATTCTATAATTCAAAAGCCGCGCCTCCGGCTCCGCCTTCGCCTGTGATAGGCGGAACACTGAATTTCCCAGCAGCCTGTGTTCCGCCTATCACGGACATCGTCTCATCCTCGTACTACGGACGAGGATGAGACGATGTCCGTGATAGGCGGAACACAGGCTGCTGGGAAATTCAGTGTTCCGCCTATCACAGGCGAAGGCGGAGGCGCGGCTTTTGAATTTTACAATGGCCGCCGAGGCGCCGACGAAGAGCGGCGATCCTGGCAAGGCACGGGACGGAGGCAAGGCAAGGCACGGCACGGGACGGGACGGAGGCAAGGCACGACACGGGACGGAGGCAAGGCACGGCACGGGACGGAGGCAAGGAGGCAAGGCACGGGACGGAGGCTCGGGACACAGGCTCGGGACACAGGTAGGCTGGACACACACACACACACACACACACACACACACACACACACACACGGACACACACACACAGGGATGGATGGATGGAGACACACACACACAGGGATGGATGGATACACACACACAGGGATGGATGGATGGATGGAGACACACACACACAGGGATGGATGGATGGAGACACACACACACAGGGATGGATGGATGGATGGAGACACACACACACAGGGATGGATGGATGGATGGATGGACACACACACACACAGGGATGGATGGATGGATGGATGGATGGACACACACACACACAGGGATGGATGGATGGATGGACACACACACACACAGGGATGGATGGACGGACACACAGGGATGGACGGACACACAGGGATGGACGGACACACAGGGATGGACGGACACACACACAGGGATGGACAGGCATGTCTCACCCTCGGCTTATACACGAGTCAATAAGTTTGCCAGTTTTTTGGGGGGTAAATTGGGGGCCTTGGCTTATATTCGGGTCGGCCTATACTCGAGTATATACGGTATGTTTTTTTTGGCCAAAATTAATATAAGACCTGGTCTTATTTTTGGGGAAATACGGTATATATATGTATATATATATATATATATATATATATATATATATATATATATATATATACAGTATCTCACAAAAGTGAGTACACCCTTACATTTTTGTAAATATTTTATTATATCTTTAACCACTTTCAGACCGGACCATTTTGCTGGTCAATGGCCAGAGGTCTTTTTACAATTTGGCACTGCGCTGCTTTAACTGGTAATTGCGCGGTCATGCAATGTTGTACCTAAACAAAATTTGCGTCCTTTTTTTCCCACAAATAGAGCTTTCTTTTAAAGGTATTTGACTGACTCTGCAATTTTTATTTTTTGCAATATAAACGTAAAAAGACCGCAAATTTTGAAAAAAAATGATATTTTATACTTTTTGTTATTAGAAAAATCCAATAAACTCAATTTTAGTCATACATTTAGGCCAAAATGTATTCAGCCACATGTCTTTGGTAAAAAAAAAGTCAATAACTGTATATTTATTGGTTTGCGCAAAAGTTGTCACATCTACAAACTAAGGTACGTTTTCTGGAATTTACGCAGCTTTTAGTTTATGACTGCCTATCTCATTTCTTGAGGTGCTAAAATGGCAGGGCAGTACAAAACCCCCCCAAATGACCCCATTTTGAAAAGTAGACCCCCTAAGGAAATTGATAAGAGGCATGTTGAGCCCATTGAATATTTTATTTTTTTGCCTCAAGCGATTGAATAATGACAAAAAAAAAATTATTTTTTTTTTACACAAAGTTGTCACTAAATGATATATTGCTCACACATGCTATGGGCATATGTGAAATGACACCCCAAAATAAATTCTGCTGCTTCTCCTGAGTACGGGGATACCACATATGTGGGACTTTTTGTGAGCCTAGCCGTGTACGGGGCCCTGAAAACCAAGCACCGCCTTCAGGCTTTCTAAGGGCGTAAATTTTTGATTTCACTTCTCACTACCTATTACAGTTTTAAATGCCATAAAATGCCAAGATGGCACAAAACCCCCACAAATGACCCCATTTTAGAAAGTAGACACCCCAAGCTATTTGCTGAGAGGCATGTTGAGTCCATGGAATATTTTATATTTGCCACAAGTTGCGGGAAAATTACAAACTTTTATTTATTTTTATTTTTTTCACAAAGTTGTCACTAAATTATATATTGCTCACACATGCTATGGGCATATGTGAAATGACACCCCAAAATAAATTCTGCTGCTTCTCCTGAGTATGGGGATACCACATGTGTGGGACTTTTTGGGACCCTAGCCGCGTACGGGGCCCCGAAAACCAAGCACTGCCTTCAGGCTTCCTAAGGGCGTAAATTTTTGATTTCACTTCTCACTACCTATTACAGTTTTGAAGGCCATAAAATGCCAAGATGGCACAAAACCCCCACAAATGACCCCATTTTAGAAAGTAGACACCCCAAACTATTTGCTGAGAGGCATGTTGAGTCCATGGAATATTTTATATTTTGCCACAAGTTGCGGGAATATTACAAACTTTTTTTTTTTTTTTTTAACAAAGTTGTCACTAAATGATATATTGCTCACGCATGCCATGGGCATATGTGAAATGACACCCCAAAATAAATTCTGCTGCTTCTCCTGAGTACGGGGATACCACATATGTGGGACTTTTTGGGAGCCTAGCCGCGTACGGGGCCCCGAAAACCAAGCACCGCCTTCAGGCTTTCTAAGGGCGTTACAGTTTTGAAGGCCATAAAATGCCAAGATGGCACAAACCCCCCCCCCCCCAAATGACCCCATTTTGGAAAGTAGACACCCCTAGATTTAGGGGTACACTAGTGAGACTAGGTAATAAATGGCGGGTGCCCTGAAACTATAAAAAAATAACTAACCAACCAGCGTCACCTGTAACAGTTATATGGTGATCACTGGTGAAAGGGTTAACTAGGGGGCAATCAGGGGGCTTTATGCGGTAGTATATGGGGGTCCCTGGCGCTATAAAAAGCTGCGGCGAACCTAAATACCTACCTGCCTAACTAGCGTCACCTGTGACACTAATACAGCGATCAGAAAAACGATCGCTTATTAGGCTGGGTTCACACTGGAGCGATGCGGGAACGCCACGAATCCGCGGCGGGTTCCCGCATCGCATGCCTCCCGGCGGCAGTTCACACTGCCCTATGCGAACTGCTGGGAGTGTCAGTGAAATGTTAATGACACCCCCAGATCAGTTCGCATATCGCAGTGCGATCTGCAAACTCGGATCGCATGGTGTGAACACCCATGTGATCCGATTCTGCTGCGGACCAAAAAAAGGGCCCCGTGCGAGTTTGCGGCGGGTGCGGCGGGTGCGGCGGGTGCGACACAAATTCAGCCATACTATCTGTATGGCTGAACTCGAATCGCACAGAGATCGGATGTGATTTGCACTGCAGTGCGGTGCGAATCACATCCGTTCTCATAAACCGCTGCAATGTGAACCCAGCCTTAGTGACACTGGCGACGGGGGGTGATCACGGGGTTTAACCTTTATTGGGGGGGTTAGGGGGGTACCTTAGAACTAAAGGGGGCTAACCCTAACTGCCCTAACAGTTATTACAGTCACAAATGACACCCGCCGGGTGATCAGGGGGTTAAACCT
This sequence comes from Lithobates pipiens, assembly GCF_037356315.1. Classification (NCBI taxonomy): domain Eukaryota; kingdom Metazoa; phylum Chordata; class Amphibia; order Anura; family Ranidae; genus Lithobates; species Lithobates pipiens. The sequence continues at coordinate 181,179,425 of NW_027507785.1, forward strand.
TTATTAGGTAATAAATGGCGGGTGCCCTGAAACTATAAAAAAATAACTAACCAACCAACGTCACCTGTAACAGTTATATGGTGATCACTGGTCAAAGGATTAACTAGGGGGCAATCAGGGGGCTTTATGCGGTAGTATATGGGGGTCCCTGGCGCTATAAAAAGCTGCGGCGAACCTAAATACCTACCTGCCTAACTAGCATCACCTGTGACACTAATACAGCGATCAGAAAAACTATCGCTTATTAGGCTGGGTTCATACTGGAGCGATGCGGGAACGCCACGAATCCGCGGCGGGTTCCCGCATCGCATGCCTCCCGGCGGCAGTTCACACTGCCCTATGCGAACTGCTGGGAGTGTCAGTGAAATGTTAATGACACCCCCAGATCAGTTCGCATATCGCAGTGCGATCTGCAAACTCGGATCGCATGGTGTGAACACCCATGCGATCCGATTCTGCTGCGGACCAAAAAAAGGGCCCCGTGCGAGTTTGCGGCGGGTGCGGCGGGTGCGACACAAATTCAGCCATACTATCTGTATGGCTGAACTCGAATCGCACAGAGATCGGATGTGATTTGCACTGCAGTGCGGTGCGAATCACATCCGTTCTCATAAACCGCTGCAATGTGAACCCAGCCTTAGTGACACTGGCGACGGGGGGTGATCACGGGGTTAAATCTTTATTGGGGGGGTTAGGGGGGTACATTAGAACTAAAGGGGGCTAACCCTAACTGCCCTAACAGTTATTACAGTCACAAATGACACCAATGCAAAAAAAAAAAAAGAATGCAATTGGTGTCACTGTGACTGGGGGGGCAGGGGTAATTGGGGGGGTGATCGGGGGGTGAAGGGGGGTGTGAGTGTGCCTGGCATGTTCTACTGTGTAGTGTCGTGTTGGTGCAACTCGGCGATCCTCTCTCCTCGGTGCCGGAACGAAAAATACCGACACGGAGGAGAGATTACATCACTTCCTCTGCCTGTGTTTACATTACAGGAGAGGAAGTGATGTCACGGAGCATTTCCATTCGTCGGGAGCGATCGCGAGGGGGTGGCCATGAATGAATGGCCGCCCCCTCATCCCGGATCGCTCCCGAACGAATACCGACTGCCGCAGGCACCGGGGGGGGCCCAATCGGGCCCCCCACCCGCGGGAAGGCAGGGACGTATATATACGCCCATATGCCTGCCCGTGCCATTCTGTCGACGTATATCGTCGTGCGGCGGTCGGCAAGTGGTTAATGTGACAACACAGAAGAAATTAAACTTTGCTACAGTATATAGTAGTGAGTGTACCGCTTGTATAACAGTGAAGATTTGCTGTCCCCTCAAAATAACTCAACACTCAACCATTAATGTCTAAACCGCTGGCAACAAAAGTGAGTACACCCCTAAGTGAAAATGTCCACATTGGGATCAATTAGCCATTTTCCCTCCCTAGTGTCATGTAACTCATTAGTGTTACTAGGTTGCAGGTGTGAATGGGGTGCAGGTGTGTTAAATTTGGTGTTATTGCTCTCACGCTCTCATACTGGTCACTGGAAGTTCAACATGGCACCTCATGGCAAAGAACTCTCTGAGGATCTAAAAAACAGAACTGTTGCTCTACATAAAGATGGCCTAGGCACTAAGAAGTTTGCCAAGACCCTGAAACTGAGATGCAGCCTGGTGACCGGAACTATACAGCGGTTTAACAGGACAGGTTCGATTTAGAACAGACCTCACCATAGTTGACCAAAGAAATTGAGGGCATGTACTCAGCCTCATATCCAGAGGCTTTCTTTGGGAAATAAACATAGGAGTGTTGCCAGAATTGCTGCAGAGGTTGAAGGGGTGGGGGGTCAGCCTGTCAGTGTTCAGACCCTAAGCCGCACACTGCATCAAATTGAACTGCATGGGTGTCATCCCAGAAGGAAGCCTCTTCTAAAGATGATGCACAAGAAAGGTCACAAACACTTTGCTGAAGGCAAGCAGACTAAGGACAAGGATTACTGGAACCATGTTCTGTGGTCGGTAGTGACCAAGATAAACTTTTTTAGTTCAGACGATGTCAAGCGTGTGTGGCTTCAACCAGGTGAGGAGTAGAAAGACAAGTGTGTCTTGCCTACATTTAAGCATGGTGGTGGGAGTGTCATGGTCTGGGGTTGTATGAGTGCTGCCGACACTGGAGAGCTACAGTTCATTTAGGGAACCATGAATGCCAAAATGTACTGTGACATAATGAAGCAGAGCATGATGCCCTGCCTTCAGACTGGGCAACACGGCAGTATTCCAACATAACGACCCGAAACACACCTCCAAGGTGACCACTGCCTTGCTAAAGAAGCTGAGGGTAAAGGTGATGGACTGGCCAAGCATGTCTCCAGACCTAAACCCTATTGAGCATCTGTGGGGCATCCTCAAACAGAAGGTGGAGGAGCGCAAGGTCTCTAACATCCACCAGCTCCATGATGTCGTCATGGAGGAGTGGAAGAGGACTCCAGTGGCAACCTGTGAAGCTCTGGTGAACTCCATGCCCAAAAGGGTTAAGGCAGTGCTGGTAAATAATGATGATCACACAGAATATTGACACTTTGGACCCAATTGGGACTTTTCACTTGAGGGGTGTACTCACTTTTGTTGTCAGCGGTTTAGGCATTAATGGCTGTGTGTTGAGTTATTTTGAGGATACAGCAAATTTACACTGTTATACAAGCTGTACACGCACTACTTTAAATTGTAGCAAAGTGTCATTTCTTCAGTGTTGTCACATGAAAAGATATAATGAAATATTTACAAAAATGTGAGAGGTGTACTCCCTTTTGTGAGATACTGTATATATATATATATATATATATATATATATATATATATATATATATATATATATATATATATATATATATATATACAATCCTACACCCACAGTTGATCCAAAGGAAGGCAAAATATCCTAATAAAGCATGATCCAGTTTGCTCCAGCAAGGGAAAAATTTCCTTCCTGATCCCCCAAGAGGCAATCGGATATTCCCCAGATCAACTTTACCTATAAATATTAGAATCCAGCTATGTTATGTGTATCTAGGAAATAATCCAGGCCACAATCTACTGAGAGGTCAGCAAGTGTAGCTGGCTGAGTTGAGGAAGGAAATTCTTCAAATGACCTCAGCAGCAGTGTATGAGTAGGTACATTAGACATAGTGCCATGCTCAGCCCTGTCATGTTTCCTCTGACATATTAGACTTTTTAGTCTTGGCTGGGCTTTGAGCTGTGGGGGTGTCTGTCTGCATAGTTGAGGTGCAGAAGTTGGGTGTCCTGTCACTGTAATAGCCTCTGATAGGATCTCTATAGCAGAGCTGCACTAACAAGCTGCTACGCAGGTCAACAGCTGGCCACGCCCCCTCCCTCCAATGGGTTTATAAAGCACTGCAGGGCCTTTACTGTATCAAAACACAGGTCGATGAGCCACATCACCAGGTTGCTGGTGATTCTGATCAAAACATACATTTTGATGAAAAGAACTTTACATGAGTACTAAGTGCAAGTGTGCTCAAAGTGATACTGTAATACTCCTTGGAAACTGTATCTGGGTGAATGCCGTTTTTTTTTAGACATGTAGGTACATGACCTACTAGTTAGGTCTTTGAAGCATTTTCATCTTAATTTTCTTATACATTGTGAAATAGTATACAAAATAGGACACACGAAGGCACATTTCTTATTGAGACTAGTGTGCAATGAGGCTGCCTATCCTTGACTACTTTGCCGTGTCATCAATGCACTTTCACTTAACATTAATAGCTTTGCACATTTATGATGACTGCTACCCAAAATTATTATCCTTCATGACAGCTCAGCATAAGAAAAAGTTACACATCAGGAGTCTGTTTAATACCTGATGTATCCTCTGTTTACATTAGATGAAGGTCTGGATTGGTATGTCTTACAGAGTATAACAATTAAATTTGTCCTTCCACTTATGAATGGGTGTGAATTTGCTTCTTAGGGTTTCATATACAGCACTGACTATTTAAAGATGATTTAATCTGCTCATGGGGACTATTTATGAAAGTGCCTTGCAAACATTTTACAACTAATTTATAGTACAAGCGTTCTGAAATGAAATGATTTGCATATGTTCCCTACAATTATTTTGGCAAATGTTCCTTGCTAATATTGTGAAAAGTAATTTTAACATACTTGACAAAAATTGCAATCATGCAAATAGATAACAGCTCATAATCACTATGTTCCTCCTCAGAGATGAATGATGAAAACACACAGTTTCAGAAAAGAGGGAGATGTATGCTCCTTATACTTATGAAAATGTTGCTGGGTTTATTTCTCCTTAAAGATCAATAAAGTATTGTGTTTTCCTTTAAACACTGGGTAAAAAGTTGTATCATTTGTAACAAGAACCAGTAAAGTTTGCTGTGTAATTCTAAAATGACTTCCGTATGGTTAGCACAAAGCTGGATGTATGATCCCTTTCATATGGTGCAGAGGCACAGGGGAAGCATGAGAACAATTTTACTCACACTACACTTGCAATAGGCCTGAAATATGGATTGCAGTAGCACTAAAAATTGATAAAATTGAAATAAATGATAGGACAAATGAAATATATTGAAGCTTGCCAGTCCTTACAAGTAAGGACTGTATTAATTTTATTTTTTTCCCTTTATCTTCATCTGGTGATCTTGCCCTCAATGCACTTCATATCCTAGGTAGACAATGCTCACTCACTGTAATGGATCTATAGAGAAATAGGGGGTCATTTACGAAAGGCAAATCTACTTTGCACCACAAGTGCAAACTACAAGTGCAAAGTGCACTTGGCATTGCAGTCGCTGTAGATCTGAGGGGGACATGCAAGGAAAATAAAAAATAGCATTTTAGCTTGCACATGATTGGATAATAAAATCAGTAGAGCTTCCACTCATTTCAGATCTACCCCTCAGATTTACAGAGACTGCACTTGCAAGTGCACTTTCAGTGCAATTTCAAGTGCACTTTGCACTTGTAGTTTGCACTTGTAGTGCAAAGTGGATTTGCCTTTCATAATTAACCCCCATAGTGTTGTCTTTATAAGACAGAAAGATCGTTAGAACTCTTTTCCATAGCATAGGAATGAGTTGTTCTGTGGTCCACAGATGTCACCTGTGCAGGCCTAATAACACCAAACAGATATACCAAGACACTTTCAAAGGTATATTTCACAGACCAAAAGGGAAAGTGAGCTTGGAATAGGTAGCAGGTAAAAAAAAGTTCCCTGGGGTGAGCACACATTGAGGCACAGATACCAGCTCAATGGAGTAGTGTCAAACAGTGGACTGTGTTTTACCATAAATTAATAATCTTGTAGAGCCAAAAAACACTGATGTTTGACTCTATTTGTCTCCTTTTGGGTCATCCATTTGAGGGGGGCAGGATCAGTCACAAGGTCAAACGAATGCTCTATCAAGTATTACCTTAGTGTGTGCAAGGCCCACTTCATAGCAAAACATTACTTTTTGATTACTGCATTCTCCTGTTCATGTTCATTAAGTTTTTGACTTAAAGTGGTTGTAAACCCTCCCCCACAACTTTGTCCCATGTAAATCAGCATACAAAACCCAAATGAACACTGCTTGTAGACATCTTCTTACTTGCTTAGTATTGTTGTAATCCTTGTTGTTCTGTAGAATGAAGTCACTGAGCATGCCCAGATCTCCCTTGATTTACGGCACACTCTCTATGTGCTTATCTATCTGTTATCAGAACTTCCTACGGCACAGCACTGAACTCTGCTAATCACTCAGATCTTCCTCCTACACAGCATGTGACCATGTGACCTCACATACAGTCTAAACTTGGCCATTACTGCAGTCTTATCAGCTGAAGCTGATAATTCTGACAAAGGCAAGCATTAGACATCGGCACAAGTAAATACTATGAAATAAACAAGTAAGCTATGAACAGGGAATCAGGGTTGCCATAGAAACATTGGATTGAGAAGGAGGCTTGGTAAACAGTACAGGAAGTGCTCAATGTAAGGGAGGAAATACACTCTACTGTTGACACAGAAAACAATACTTAAGATGGTGCTGCCTAACCCCTAGAAACAAGTTTTTTTAAAGTTTCTTTAAACAGTAAGTAATATGCGATTTGGGCTGGATTACAGTGGCTATAGCCTGATAATTACTTATTATAATGGACTAAATGAAAAGAAGCATCAGAGTGGGAGAGTTTACTTCCTCTTTAAGGTACACTACAGGGGATTCTTCCCCTTTGTGTACCTGTGACAACACTGCTCCAATGCTAGGGGTGCAACGGATCATCACTGATCCGTGAGCCAAATGGGTCATCCCGCTGGGATCGGCACATGCCACGATCCACGGAGTGCTCCGCAGTCTCGGCCTTAGGAAAGGCCATGGCTTCAGCCTAGTTCCAGAGCGGCGGCCATCTTGGTGTAATTACATTACCACTAAGCCTCTACCCTATGCACATTCCGTCTGACAGGACACATGGGAATCAGTGGACCCCCCCACTAGAAGACATCCCATGCATGAAGAATTTATATTCACAGTGGACTTAATTTTTGATTTATTTTGTTATGTTTATGAAACTTTAATTTTGTTAGTGTAATATTGTATAATTACTATATTTTCATTGTCATTTGTGGTATTGATTTGACAATGAAACACTATTTGTAAAGTAACCTTTTATAGTAACCCGTGATACCAAAGGAGGTTCTTATCTGCTTTTTGTTTGTAGGGCTTGGCCATTTTTGGGTGACTTCTATTTTGCTTAACTAAGGTTTTACAACTCCTCGACCAAATACCTGGCTTCTTCTATACCAATGGCACACTTTTTGGGATTTGCCTGGACATGGAGCAAGTGAGACTCCCAGTCAGTGCTTTGTATCGCTATGTCGTACAAACATGCTGCTGCATACTATCGATGAGGTCTTAAGGTCCTTTCCATGGCCATCTGAAATATCACATGGGCATTCTGTAACCCGCAAGACATATATTGAAACAAACCCTTAGGAGTCACAAATGCAGTCTTTTCTTTGGTGCTTTCAGTCAGGGGGATTTTCCGATATCCTTTTGTCAAGTCCAAAGTGGTCAGGCAACAGGCTTTCCCAAGTCTGTCTATGAGGTAATTTACCCTGGGCATAGGGTTGGTGTCAAATTTGGTCATTGAATTAAGCTTTCTGAAGTCATTACAAAACCTTCAAGTACCCTTTTGTTTTGGGATTAAAATGATAGGACCAGATCAGTCACTATTGGACTCCTCAATGATGTCTAGCTCAAGCATCCTTTTGAGTTAATCACTGATGTCTTTTCTCCAAGCTTCAGGAAATCAGTGCAGTTTGCGTTTACATGGACCCCAGGGTCAGAAACAATATCATGCTGAAGCACTGATGTCATGGTAAATATTTATCTGTTCCTTATCAAGAACTCTCTAGTTTCCTGCTTTTGTAAATGAGACAGCGGGGGTTATTTACGAAAGGCAAATCCACTTTGCACTGCAAGTGCACTTGAAAGTGCACTGAAAGTGCAATTGGAAGTGCAGTCGCTCTAAATCTAAGGAGTAGATTTGAAATGAGTGGAAGTTTTGCTGATTTTATCATCCAATCATATGCAAGCTAAAATGCTGTTTTTTATTTTCCTTGCATGTCCCCCTCGGATCTACAGGGACTTTACTTCCAAGTGACTTTTCAGTGCACTTTCAAGTGCACTTGCAGTGCAAAGTGGATTTTCCTTTAGTAAATAACCCCCAATGTTTTTGTTCCTAATAGATCGAATGCATGAAGTTCAAAAACATTATTGCTTTTCAACTCCTTTAATTTTTGGGAGGACTAAAAATTCCAGGAGCTGGCCACATTTTAGAGCACATTGTCACAGTAACTACAGAAACTTAACAAATACACTGGTATTGAGCTTTGAAATAATAAGCCACACATTGTTTAGTAGAAAAATACTCCAAGCACATTCACATGTGAGTTTTAAGGTTTTAAAACAAACCAACATCTTGGTGTATAACATGTATGTTTTGCATTATTTCCCCTTTTTTGGGGATAAACAGGCATGTTCCAAAACATTAGATACACATCCCAAACTCAGGAACTTACAAAGTTAGATTTTGTTAAAGTGAAGGCCAAATGAGACATTAGTATCCCAAGACTGTGTGGATGTTGCCTTAATCATATGGGATGATCTTACCCCTTTAAAACACAAAATTTGAAGTCACGTACATGTAGAGGCATAAAAATTAAACTACCTTTATGATCCTATGCCACAAATGTGTATATATGTATAGAAACAAACAATTTTTTTCCTAAACCCACAAAACACACAATGTGTGAACATGTGCAAGCTTCCATCATGGGGTATCAATGGACATGTTTCGGGGGTGTAACCCCTTCCTCTGAGCTTCTATAGTTATGAGGAAGTGGTTGCAGCCCCAAAATGCATCCATTGATACCCAGTGATGATAGATAGCACATGTTGACACACTGTGTTTTGTGGCTTTTGGCAAACTATATGTATGGAAATAGATGCATTTTAGGCTTGGGATCGTGAGGAAAATAAGAATATTAAGGCACAATTTGTGTGCATCTTCAATTGTTGGCTTTGCTATTCTTCAAAACATGAAAAATTATAATTCACATTACTTAGTACAGTGTTTCCCAACTCTCCATCTCAGGATGCACACCCAGGTCATGTTTTCTATATTTGTTGAATTTGGCACAGGTGATGTCATTTTCAATGTTAGTAATTCACAACCTGGTGGTGCGCCTAGAGGAGTGGAGTGAAGAAACACTGAGTTTGGACACTAAACTTTCTCATTTAAAAGTCCGACAAACATGGTAAATATTAAAAGTGCAAACAGGAGCCAACAAGTGGAACAAGAAACTTCTGAACAGGCAAGAAGAAATTGGAATTTTGCAAGCATGTCTACAAAATCTTCGCTGTAAAGCAGTGGCAGCCTCCTTTATTTGCTCCAGATCCTTCAAACAATGCAACATATCTGCATATCTATCATTAAGGGAACGATGGTCAAGTGTCTGAGGCCATACATAGTGAGCTATGGTCAAGTTCCTATTCATATTCAATAAATACTTACCTACACAGTCTATTGTTGCTTGCAACCTGCTTGCCCTTAAGACACCTGCACTACTAGGAATGGTAAACCGAAGGATCTGGGACACCAGACCTTTCCCTTTTCTTTACACTACTAGGAATGTACACACTGCAACTACTCAGTAATCCTGGCCTTGCTGTCTGGGTCTCCAAAACTCAGGTACCTAGCAAAAATGACAGCTCCTTCCACCTCTTCCTTCTCCATACTAATGTTAAGGCGCTACATACTTTGCTAATGTGTGGAGTGGGTGTTTTGTTTGTTCAGCTAAACACTTGACATGTAGACACATTTGAAGCCAGATTCCAAGAATACTTACTTGCGCAAACAAGAGGCTCCCGAATACTTTCTTCCTCTTTGGGGTCGCTTTGGCCCTCAGTTTGACTTGTGTCAGGGGATTTGCCATCCACAACGGACAGGTCTGTGCTGTGGAGTCAATTTTGCTGCATTAGTTGACTAACCTTGTACTTTGTCTGATGACAATGTTTGCTCCTGACTAGTGGACTCCACCATGCTGCACTGTGTTTTTTTACAGTGAAAATTGCATAGAAAAGGGAAGGTGATATCATTTTACAGAGTCAAACACTGGACAACTGCCAACATTGAAAAAGACCTGCAGTTGCCCCCCACCCCTCTTGCCTCCTATGGAAAAGGGGATATATGGTTATAATTCTAGAAGGCGGGACTCTGTGTGACTGTGATCCCTGGGGCCTCTCCTCTAGCCATATCTACACTGGCAAGGCTGCATTAATGGGCACTGATGAGCCAGACAGCAACCAGAAAGTGTTCTTTACTCCTTAAGTTCTGCCCTAAGCCCATGGTCTTTGGTCCATCTAGAATCACCCCTGTCGGTGGCTAAATGAGTGTGCTTGCAGTTGTCACTTACATTTTTGGTGGGAAGATGGCCTTGTTGTCTCCCCTGTTGGGGCCCGAGCGAGGGTAGCCTCCCAATTTTTTATTGGGTTGCTTGGATGACACTAAATATTACTAATGGATCAAATAGAGCAAATTCAAAACTGATGATATAATATCACAATATATATAAAACATGATATATAATATACAAACATGATATTTTCTAACCGCATCATCAACCGGATTAGAGCATCTCTGGCACAAAAATGCAATATTTAAATCACCAATGTATTAGAAAATTCTAAATATGTCATTTAATGCCCATCAAGAAGTGATTTTCTAGTTTAAACACTTAAATATCACCCCATAGCAGTTTTACTGATACAGGGCTGCTCTCCTGTGCAGAATCACTTCTATATATGTGATTCTGCACTTCTGCCTGCAGGGGGTATGCTGTGATTATCCACAGTAGAAGCCAATCTGTGGTTGCAAGGCACTGGTTGTAGGCCAGCACCCACCGATCGTCGGTAAAACACACAGAACTGTGCTTTGAAGTACAAATATACAAATAATTATTATATATTGTTTTTAAGGTAACATACTATATTTTCAAAAACTGTACTCAAGCAGATGGCGGACAAATTACTGAAGTTTAAAGTTTTAACTTCATGGTAAATAGGTAAATAATAAATTCTTATTTTTATAACATACAGCACAATAATATATTATTTAGCTTGATTAAAAAGTACCTTTTCAGCAGCAACAGCAGCAGCAGATTCTCCCTCTTAACTGTGTGAGAAAAACACAGGATTATGGGTAAACCTTATACCCATAAAAAACAGGAAATTGCCCCAGGACTGTAAATGAGGTGAATGTGGTTAGCCAAAAATTGACAGCGTAAAAGGAGTCTCAAAAATTATTAAAATTGTCATGCAAATTTAAACAACATGAATCATAGCCAAGCCACTGAAATGATACATACAGTAAAAAATGTCATTACACGTATCATGGTATAAAATGTAAATTGCAAAGCACACAGGCATGAAAAGTATCCCAATATGTTTTGCAAAACCATGCTCGCTTAATCAGGGGTAGATATGTGTGTAGTACATCTGTAGGGGGTATAATGAACCAAAAAAGTATCAACACAGAGATGGTAGTGTGACAATTATTCAAGAGGAAAAAAGGGGGAGGACGGGATTAGTGGGACTTTATATGATTCATCTACCTCCATCCCTGTTATATGTAAAGAGTTTGCAACAGTGGCAAAAAGAAAATTGGGACTTTATATGAAGCATAGCTAAGAACAAAAAGGTTTGAAATCATGTGATCATGGGCTCCAAAAAATAAACATTAAATCAGAAAGATAACATGATAATATAATTCAATTAGATCTCAGCAATTTATTGTTACATGATAATGGCATAATTGATAAAAAAAAAAAATAAAAAAAAAAAAAAATTATTATCTTGATACATAGTAATAAAGTAATAATAATTCATGAATAACATGATTCCGTTGATAATAATAAAGTATAAAACCAATCTATGGGTAATAGAGACATTGGTACACGGTAATGTAATTATACTGCTTCATAAACAACAGTCATGTAATCAATAAAAAAAAAAATAAATAAATAAATAAATAAAATATAAGATTGAATAATGCATGTTTGCTGCCAAATAACCCCCAAGCTCCTGGTCATTAAAGTCTCCGGTTACCTCAATGTTCGACACAAGATGACCCACCTTTGAGTATGTTACGCAGGACTTGGCCTGCACTTTTCCTGTTCTGTTCTACTAGTGTGAACAGCTCAAATTTTATTTGTTTTTTGTTAGTTTTTGATCTAGAGGAGCTTTTAGGCAAAAGGGTCAGTTTGATCATAACCCTCGTCTCTTCTGAAGGTATTTGCCTTCAATCGTAGATTTGTTAATTGTTTCATTTATTGTTCCTTGGTTATTAATCGACTGTAACATCACTGTGTGGTATTGTTCTGATGTGCTGAACTGTAAGTTTTGTTTCAAACATTTTATTAAAGTATAAGAAGTATTACAATACAATATCAACCAAGTTTAAGCATTACTAATACAAACAATATATCAAGTACAATCATAGTCGGGAAAATCATTCATCAGATAAGAACAGCAGGTTTGTAAAGAAATATAATCGGAGGCAAACAGTATGATTATCAGAAGCGTTCATATGTTTATATCCACATTAACCGAGTCATATAAGCCAGGTCAAGGTGGGATGTGGAAAGGGAGGTCAAGGGTAACAACATTGGGCGAAATAACTAAAGAACCAAAGAAGATCTCTGGAACCCGGTTACCCTTAGGAGTTTTATGTGTATCTTTCAACTATCCACCCCTTACGGGAACTTGCTGTGGATGGGAAAGATACACTGTAGGAGACCTATCGGAGGTATGACAGGGTTGTTGAACATCACTGCATGGAGTTATAAACCGCTTAATTTGTGTTACAAAGGATTAGGGACATGAAGGTAGGAAAGAGCAAAAAGTTTTTATGTAGGGGTTATGAGGGAGAAATAAGAGGGGAGGTCAGGTTAGGGAGGTAAAGACTAAAAAAGGGGTGGGGGGGGGGGAGCTTAAAGTGCCAGCGGTAAAGGAGTCATAGAGGTGTAGAATGTCTCCGGTCAGAATGAAAAGGGGATGCCGTAGAGGTTGATCGAAAGTGTATCCAGCAAGACCAAATTTGGGTATATTTATCATGTTTGTCATGCGATTGAAAAATGAGTCTTTCCATTTCTTCAGTCCTATTAATCTGTCGGTACCAGTCTTCCAAAGTGGAGGTTGATTTTGACTGCCACCATCTGGGAATGCACTGAGTAGCTGCGTTAATCAAATGTAGAGCAAGGAAGCGCTTATAGCTGCGGAAAGGAATAGGAGTGTGATGTAAGAGGTATTGGGCTGGGGAGAATTCTAGTTGATAAGTCGTAATTAGAGTTATTTGGTCGTGAACTTTTTTCCAAAATGTTTGTATGGCTGGGCAGTCCCACCATATGTGGAGAAAGGAGCCTACCGCTGAGTCACATCGCCAACACACTGGGGATACATCTGGGAATATCTTATGTACCTTATCGGGGGAGCGATACCATCTCGAGCACAGTTTGTATCTGTTTTCCTGTGTGGAAACACTAAGGGAACCCTTATGTGTGTGGTAGTAAATAGATTCCCAGTCTTTATTGGACCAAGTAGCAGAAAGTTCAGTCTCCCACAATTGTCTAGTGGGGGCGTGCGACACATTGTCTGTAGTGAGTAGGGCCACAATCTGAGAGATAATATGTGTTTGGGGTTCCTGACTATTGCATAAATTCTCGAAAGGGGTCAAATCGCTGCACCAACTCGAAAGAGGCTTGGCGGAATAGAAAAAGTGTAGAATTTGTAAATATTTAAAAAAAGGTAAATGTAGGTCTGGAAATGCAGCTGTCATCTCCGGGTAAGAGAGCAGCATCTTGCGCCTAAAAAATTGGAATGCTCTATAAGAAGGTTGGGGCTGTGGAGTCGAGTGGTCGGTGGACAGAACACCTGGTGGGAAGGCCGGGTTGTTAGACAAAGGTGTCATTGGACCATTAGGAAGGTGCAAGCCAAGAGTGTTGGAGGTTTGGTGAACTGTCCTAAGCGAGGGTCCAATCAAAGGATGCGTCTTGCAGGACTCGGGGATATACGATTTGGGAATCCATGGTAGATTAATCAGTGGGAGCGGACTCATTGTTTGTTCTAGGCGGACCCATGCTTTGGAATCAAGGTGCAAATGCCAATCTAGTATTCTCTGTAGAAGGTTAGCGTGGTAGTAAGTGCGAATGTCCGGCAAACCTAGGCCTCCCCTCGTTTTAGGAAGAATTAGTTTTGCCCAACTTAGACGAGGGGATCTATGAGACCATATAAAGGCTCTGCACATCTGTTTGTAAGCGTTAAAGAATCTTTTAGGGAGATCAATGGGTATAGCTTGTAAAAGATACAACAGCCTTGGGAGCACATTCATTTTTAAAATAGCAATCCTCCCAAACCACGAAAAAGACGTCCTGTGCCATTTCAGGAGGTCTTCTTGGATGTTTAGGAGAGCTGGACCAAAATTGCAGTCATATAGTTGGGAGAGCGTATTCGGGAGTTTAATTCCCAAGTATGTCAATGTGTTACATTCCCAGTGGAAGGGGAAGTTATCTTTACATTGTGATACAAGGTGTTCCGACAGGGTGACCGGCAATGCTTTAGATTTGTCAAAGTTAATTTTCAAATTGGAGATGATATGATAAGAGTCTAAATCTTGTAGGAGGTTGGGTATCGATATGATCGGGTTGGAAAGGAAGAGCAAAATATCATCCGCATAGGCGGCTAGTTTGTACGTATGATTAGTAATCGATATCCCCATTATGTTTTGGTTTTCTCTAAGCATGTTAAGGAGAGGCTCTAGGGCAGGGGTGTCCAAACTACGGCCCTCCAGTTGTTCAGGAACTACAATCCCCATCATGCCTAGTCATGTCTTTGAATGTCAGAGTTTTACAATGCCTCATGGGATGTGTAGTTCTGCAACAGCTGGAGGGCCGTAGTTTGGACACCCCTGCTCTAGGGTAAGCACAAAGATGAGCGGAGAAAGTGGGCAACCTTGACGTGTGCCATTGGTGATAGAGAAGGCGTTCGACAGGTGGCCATTGACTTTCACCCTCGCAGATGGAGCTGAGTATAGGAGCTGTATCATTTGTATTAATCTAGAAGGGAGTCCAATATACTGCAAAGTGGAAATCATATAATCCCAGGCCACCCTGTCGAACGCCTTCTCAGCATCTAGGGATAGAAAAAAGCCTTCCGAGTGGGACGTGGTGAGCCAGTGGTGGATATTTATTGCCTTAATGGTATTGTCCCTAGCTTCTCTACCAGGGACAAAGCCAACTTGGTCATTGGAAATCAAATCTGGGAGTAGGGGTGACAATCGGTTTGCTAAAATTTTGGCATATATTTTCAAATCTACATTAAGTAAAGAAATGGGGCGATAATTAGTGACTAAGGAAGGGTCTTTTCCTGGTTTGGGAATTACAGTAATATGTGCTTCTAGGAGGTCCGAATTGTTCCTAGTGGATTGAGGAAGGGCATTAAGGGTCTTAGCTAAGTGTGGGGTCAGCAGATCAAGAAAAGATTTATAGTATGCCGCCGTTAAACCGTCTGGGCCCGGGCTCTTCCCGGATTTCAAGTGCTTAATGGTTTCCCTAATTTCCAGCAGCGAGATGGGGGCCTCCAGGGAAGAGGCGTCAATGGTATTCAGGGGGGATGGGGCATATTTTGACAGAAAGTCATGAATCATGTCCGCTCGAGGCGTGGGGTCAGCAGCATGGGAAGCCCGTGGCAGATTATATAAAGATTGAAAGTAGCTAACAAAGTGGTTTGCTATGGCATCGGGTGCTACAACAGAAGTTCCAGTAGGGGTCACAATCTTATGTATAGTATGTAGCATTCTCTTATTCTTTAGAGCTTTAGCTAAAAATTTGCCAGCCTTGTTTCCGAATTCGTAAAACAGTTTGTGTGTGAGAGCAAATTTACGTTTAACTGACAATTGCAATTCCTCCAAAAGCTCTTCCCTTGCTGTGGTAAGGTCGGTGAGACTGGAGGATGCAAGGGTACGTTTATGGGCCCGCTCCAACGTGCGAATGCGACTGTGTAACTCTGTAATACGAGCTTCTCTAAGTTTTTTCCGCTTAGCAGCTAATGAGATAAGCAATCCCCTCACTACACATTTGTGCGCAGCCCATATGGTTTCCATAGAGGAATCAGCACCGGAGTTGTCTGAAAAATAATTTTGTAAGCATTCCAGGATGGCTTGTTTGTGATCAAGGTCTAGGAGTAGAGAGTCATCGAGTCTCCACAGCCGTGGACGTTGGGGTGTAGTCGTCAGGTTAAGGGTGATAGTAATCGGATTGTGGTCTGAGAGAAATGCCGGTTCTATGGTGGCTTGCATCAAGCAGCACACATCAGTTTGTGTAAGAAAAAAATGGTCTATGTGTGAATTTTTATTATGAGGTGGGGAGAAAAACGTGAAGTCTTTAGTACTTGGGTGTAACATACGCCATGTGTCATGTAGCGTAAGAGATTGGAGTTCCATTTTGATGGCCCTTAAAGCTCTATAGGTGATACAAGAGGAACCATTAGACGTGTCGATGTCTGGGGAAAGCAGGATATTGAAATCTCCCCCCAGGACTAGCATCCCGTGTTGAAAAGTGGTGAGTAGAGAGAGTGCCTCTCGGAAGAAGGGAACATGTCTAGAATTTGGAGCATAAATGTTAGCTATAGTAACAGGTCTATTGTGCAGATATCCTTTGAGGAAGAGATATCGGCCCATCGGGTCCGACAGGACATCCGTGACCGTGAGAGGGCAACGTTTAGAAACTAAGATAGAGACTCCTTTAGATTTCGATTCCGCCGTAGTAGCATGATATACTATCGGATAATTTGTGTCATGTAGTTTGGGTATAGAATCAGTCCTAAAATGTGTCTCTTGGACCAGAGCTATGTGTGCGCGTGCTCTATGTAAGGTAAGAAGAAATTTTGATCTCTTTTCGGGAGTGTTTAAACCTCTAATATTGATCGAGTAGAATTTTGTACCGGCTGTGAAATCAGGTGGAGAAGCACGATCGTCTCGAGAAGAACGTGCTTCCGACATGTTCAGAGAGGAGCAAGTAAATCAAAACAAAGCAATGGGAGTTAGGGTGGGGGGGGGAAGTCCGGAAGGTGGGAGCAGTCCGAACAGTAGTTAGAACGGATCTGAGTGCAAAAGGGGCCAATTGAATGCTGTGGGAGGAGGAAGGACGTGTATGGAGAGGGAATGAGTGGGGTGGAAGGGCAGAGGGAATCAGACCACTTATTCGGTGGTACGAGAAAAACAAAGAAGGGTAGGATTAGGCAGGGGGTCCCGACGCTAAACAAAGGGAATCCCAGACGACACCCTACAGTGGGGTTGGCCAAGTCTCAGCCCAACTACGGATCACACACAAAACTAAGAAAAATAAGTCGATTAGACGGCCTCACGACATCCCAGGACTATAAGACGTGCGTGATGGGAGCAGGTCTACGGTATGATTGGTGAGTATTTAAAAGGACTAACTAAGGGATAACAGTTAACAGAGGGTCCTGATATGTGAGTAAACAAAGCAGCTGTGGTTCGTGGTAGAACACAGTGCACACCTGGGGAACAGTCAATTACATATGTATATAAAGTTGTGAATAATCCAACTCAGGGTCCACAGGTACGACCGAACAATCAACAATTATAAACCTTAAGCTGTTTGGTGCGTACGTCCGAGTCCGCAGGCGACATATGAGTAAATAGTCGTCTTCCGGAGTCGATCGCAGCAAATGGTAGAGTGTAGAGAATAAGCTCGTGATACATAATGATAGTACCGCAATATAACAACAATAAATCAGGACAACAATACTTATCAACTGGAGAGCCTGTGAAAATAAAAGAAGGGAAGACCAGTCTGATGTAACGAGTGCACAGTGTGGATTCTTGCGAGTAGAAATCGTCTGCAGTCCGGCATTGTCACTGAGGGGGGTTTAAACAAGCGTGTTTGGGAAATGACGAAGGATTCCAGGATACAGAGCTATCAATAGTTCCGCGAAGAAGACAGTTCGATCAGTCTGCTTAGGGTACACATGCCAGATAGTACAGGGAGAAGCGTATAGAAGGAGATCAAGTAAACATCCAAAGTGGGATGGCTGGGAACAGACTCGTCTGTAATCGGTAACGAACGGCGTCCCGAAGTAAGGCTGGATCCAAAAGTTCCTCTAGTAGTGCATGAGTGATCGTATAAAGTCATGTCCTGAAAGCAATACAAATCCGAGGGCACTGCGAGGAAGTAGTACAGAGCGGACAGTCAATACCAGAGCAGTAACTAAAAGGACACGGGAGGACCAAGTCTGTATCCGATCTGGAGTAGGTGTACTGCAGGACTAAAAGTTTTCGTGTACCGCCAACATACCGAAACGAAGAGCAGAACAGGGAAAAAATCGAGTAACAAGAACCGATGTAACAGGAACGGATGGCAACTAGTAACTCACTGCGGGTTGTAACAAGTAGAGAAGACAGGTCATTCTGGCAGGAAGGTAACTGATAACACAACCAGGTGTAAAAGTCTGACCAGAAAGATAAGGCGATGAGTAAAGGATGACAACTCACTCAGTATTCTCTTCGTGCCCGGCGGGCGCGCGGAGAGGATGAGGGACTGTGATCTCCGCGGGTAATATCAGGCGGACGCCGACCTCGGGGCCCCGAGGGGGATCTTCGTCTTCGGAAGGAGGTGTCGTGAGTATCCATCGGATCCGCGTGTTGTCTGGGCACTCTAGGTATCATCGGACGGAAGGAGGCGTACCAATTAGGGAGCTCAACCATGGGGATATTCAGAATCAAGCAAAAGTTCGGTAAATCTTCTGGTACTTTAAGGTGTGCAGTACGGCCGGAATCAGAGGCAGCGAGGCAGAAAGGAAACTTCCATTTGTATGGTATGCCGCGCGTCTTCAGAATGTCGAGCAGGGGGCGCAAATCCCTGCGGTGCTGCAAAGTTATACCAGAGAGGTCTTGAAAAATCTGGATAGGGGTAGAGCCAAAAGTTATGACTTGCCTTGTTCTGGCAGCTTTTAAAATGTCCTCTTTGAGGTGGTAGTTGACCAGGCAACAAACTATATCCCTCGGAGGATCATTGTCTCTTCCCTTCGGCCTTAAAGCGTGGTGGATACGTTCAAATTCAATGTTAGATTGAGGCTGTCTTCCCATAATATCATTAAAGATGGAGGAGACTGCTGAGGTGATTTGGTCAGCTTCAACCGATTCGGGGAGGCCTCTAACCCTTAGGTTGTGACGCCTTCCCCTGTTGTCCAAATCTTCTAAATGTCGTTGAATATCTCGCATTTGAAGAGTATGGGAATCCAGCTTCCTAGTTGTCTTGCGGAGCGACATTTCATGTTGATCTGCAATCTGCTCCACTGTATGCATATGATCTGAAAGGCCTCTGATGTCAACCCTGAGTTCAGCTATGGCCGCCGATAGTGTGTCCTTAATATCAGAGGCGACGGAACGGAGATCGTTCATGCTGATCGATTGCGGCGAGGAAGCTGCCTGCGGGGGATGATCAATTGGTCTCTGAGCTGCTGCGGTCCCAACTATAAGGTTGTCAGACAAGACGATCGACCCCTGTGAGGGGGGGAGAGAGTCCGCGGCCTGAGGTGTGCTGTGGCGGGAAGGCGCCATGTTTCCTCGTTGTGCCCTGAACATCTCTGGGATGATTTGAGGCGGTTGTCCGGCAGAATTTACTCTCGGGGAGCGAGATCTAGATGCGGAGGACGTGCGGGAGACTGTACCCATCGTTAGATGTGAAACATCGGCGGGAAGACCTGCGATAGACAATAGCTTTCGTCCCGGGATGTCGGAGCTAAGATCTCAAGCGACCGCCATCAAGCTCAGCCAGGCCACGCCCCTGAACTGTAAGTTTTATGCAACATTTACAATAAAACTTTTCTTGAGAAAAAAAAAAATATATAAGATTGAATAAATAAATAGAATAAATAAATAAAAATATAAATGATAAATTAATATCACTAGTTCGGAGTCTCAAGATCACATGATGTTGAAGGTGTAGCATAAGGCTAAGGCTCTACGCCTTTTTGTGGGGACTCCCACTCTTCAGGAGCAATAAGACGGGTGCAATAATCTATGATAAGAAGTAGAAAAATACCAGATGAACAGTTGCTGGACAAAAACGGAAAAAAGGGCAAGAATGTGCTAGACGCTCTTACCTATAATTACATAAAAGTGTAAAAGTAATATTGTTCAGGGTAGAGGATGCCAAGGGGGAATCAAAGCCTCCCCCGGAGCTGAGGCCGCACAAATGGGGACACATCGAGGCGCAGGGTAACAGCATGAGGAACACCAATAGTAACTATTTAATGATGGGGTGTAGTTACCAATAGCTGTGAATGTTCTGTGGAGAGAATGAATAGTAATGAGTGTATGAAACCTATTACGTGTGACGGTGCAGAAAAAACAAAAAAAAACAACATAAAAAGAAAAAAAAAAAACACTTCACTTTCAGGAAATTACATTTTTTTTTTTTTATTCACCAGTTTTTTACTTGATGTTTTTTTTTTTTTATGTTCTTTTTTTGTTTTTTCTGCACCGTCACACGTAATAGGTTTCATACACTCATTACTATTCATTCTTATGACTAAAAATTTAGAAACCAAACCTGCAAAGAAAAAGGAAGTGAAATGATTAGAAAGTAAAAACATGTTTTTTGAAGGAAAAGACCTGAGCCATTTCGTTACTAATAGAACAAAGACGTTCTTTAACCGCTTCCTGCCCGTCCTATAGCCGAATGACGGCCTTAGGGCGGGCGGCTTCCCTCGCCTGGCCGTCCCTGGATGGCCTGGTGTTTACTTCCGCAATGCGCGCCGCCGCGGGCGCGCATCGCGGAAGTTCTGTGTTTGCCGTGTCCCCCGGGGACAGGCAAACACAGATCGCTGTAAACGGCCAATCACAGCGGCCGTTTACAGCGTGATCGGCGTGTCCAATGGGAGATGATCTCATATGTAAACATATGAGATCATCTCTCAGCGCCGCTCTCCCTCCTCACACAGACAGCGTGTGAGAGGGGAGAGAAGAACGGCTGCAGCAGCCGTCAGTGTAAAAAAGAAAAAAAAAAAAAAAAAAGTAAAAAAAAAGTTAAAAAAAAAGTGCCATCCTCCCCCAGAGCCATCCTCCCCCAGTGCCACCCCCCCAGTGCCATGCCCCCCCCCCAGTGCCATCCTGCCCCAGTGCCATCCTGCCCCAGTGCCATCCGCCCCAGTGCCATCCGCCCCAGTGCAATCCACCCCACCCCAGTGCCACCTGCCCGCAGTGCTATCTGTCCCCAGTGCCACCTGTTGTCAGTGCCATTTGTCCCCAGTGCCATCTGTCATCAGTGCCACGTATAAGTGGCATCTGTCATCAGTGCCACGTGTTATTAGTGCCACATAGTGCCATCTGTCATCAGTGCCACGTATTAGTGCCATCTGTCATCAGTGCCACGTATCAGTGGCATTTGTCATCAGTGCCACCTGTCAGTGTCACGTGCCATCTGTTGTCAGTGTCACGTGTCATCAATGCCACTTATCAGTGCCATCTGTCATCAGTGTCACGCGTCATTGGTGCCACGTATTAGTGCCATCTGTCACCGGTGGCGCGTATTAGTGCCACGTGTCATCAGTGCCACGTATTAGTGCCACGTGTCATCAGTGCCACATATTAGTGCCACGTGTCATCAGTGCCGCGTATTAGTGCCACGTGTCATCAGTGCCACGTATTAGTGCCACGTGTCATCAGTGCCACATATTAGTGTCATCTGTCATCAGTGCCACGTGTCATCAGTGCCACGTATAAGTGTCATCATTGCCACGTATCAGTGCCATCTGTCATCAGTGTCACGTGTCATTGTCCTGGTATTTCAAAAGTGTAATAAGTAGTCAACAAGTTAGATGTGTAATTTATGCTTCTAGAACACGTGATGGCGCTCCCTGCATGTTGGGCCTCTCTATGTGGACAGGCTGTGAAAAAGTCCCACACATGTGGTATTGTAATACTCAGGAGGAGTAGCAGAATTTTTTGGGGGGTGTCATTTGTGGTATACACATGCCACGTGAGAGAAATAACCTATTACAATGACAATTTTGTGGAGAAAAATAAAGAAAATGAAAAATCTTCATTTTGCAAAGAATTGTGGGAAAAAAATGACAACATCAAAAAGCTCACCATGCCTCTTACTAAATACCTTGGAATGTCTACTTTCCAAAAAGGGGTCATTTGGGGGGTATTTGTACTTTCTTGACTTGTTCGGGTCACAAGAAGCGAGATAGGTCACCAGTACATCAGATGTGATCAATTTTGTGCGATTCGCACCACAGCTTGTAGACTCTCTAACTTTCACAAAGACCAAATAATATCCACTAATTTCGGTTATTTTTACCAAAGATATGTAGCAGTATAAATTGTGGCCAAAATTTATGAAGAAAAATTAATAATTTGCATAATTCTGTCACAGAAACAAAGAAATATGCGTTTTTTTTCAAAATTTTCGGTCTTTTTTCATTTATAGCGCAAAAAATAAAAACCCCAGAGGTGATCAAATACCACCAAAAGAAAGCTCTATTTGTGGGAAAAAAAGGACACAAAATTCATTTGGGTACAGTGTTGCATGACTGAGTAATTGTCATTCAAAGTGTGAGAGCACCGAAAGCTGAAAATTGGTCTGGGCAGGAAGGGTGTTTAAGTGCCCAGTAAGCAAGTGGTTAAATTATTTGGGATCCACGACGTGACAGAATACAAGAGATTGCATCGTTCAAAGTTGATTAATATAACACATGTTTTGCCTATCATATTACCTATTAATATTAACCACTACAATACAGGGCACTTTCGCTTCCTTCCTTCCCAGCCCAATTTTCAGCTTTCATCGCTCTAGCGCTTTCAGTGACAATTGCGCGGTCATGCTACACTGTACCCAAATGAAATTTTTATCATTTTGTTCGCACAAATAGAGATTTATTTTGGTGGTATTTATTCACGACTCCGTTTTTTATTTTTTGCGATATAAGCGCAAAAAAGTGGAAATTTGGAAAAAAAAACATATTTTCTTTTTTCTATTTTAAAAGAAATCCAATAAAATCAAATTTTGTCATAAATTTAAGCCAAAATGTATTCTGCTACATGTTTTTGGTAAAAAAAATTCCGTTAAGTGTATAATAATTGGTTTGTGTGATCACGGACATATGTACGCAAATGATCATGTACATATGTGTGCAGGTGATCACGTACATATGTGTGCACATAATCATTGGGACAAGTGATTTTAGTGGGACATATGTGGGGGACATGTTTTTATTATTAGGGACATGTGTTTTTATTTTTTGGGGACATGTGTGTTATGGGGACATATGTGGGGACTGTGTTTACACTGTGTGGTGTGTTGTGTGTTTACACTAGACTGAAGATCAGTGAGTAAAAAGCTGTAAAAAACAGCTCATACTCACTGATCATCAGCCGGCTGCAGCAATCTGCTCTCCTCTCCTCAGCGATGACTTCTGTGTGAGGAGAGGAGGATCCGATTGCCTAGCAACCGGCTGTTTGTTTACATCACATGACGGCCGTGATTGGACACGGCCGTCATGTGATCAGGAGGGCCAATCACAGAGCCCTCCTGCCGATCTGAGATGCGCCGTGTCCCGGTAACACGGGCGCATCGGGATCGCGCCGCTGCGCGGGCACGCGCGCGAGCGATCCCGCTCCTCCTGATGGACGTTCCTGAACGTCCTATCAGGAGTAGAAGGCTCCCACCCGGCCGTATATGTGCATTGGCCGGGTGGGAAGTGGTTAATGTATAGTTTTAATAGTATTTTAAGTTTGTGATTTATAGTTTTCCCAATAAAAGTAATTAACATTGAAAAATCTAATTTTTTGCCTACTTTTACAAAACAGATAAATGTCTGCAACCTCTAAATATTATCCAATCTTCTTGAAATTTAGCATATATATCTTGTATATCACTCAGACTCAGGGCGTAAGCAAAGTCTGCAAACATTTTACAGTTTATTTTTTTCCATTAGAAAATGAAACAATTTCACTTTATTCAAGGTGAGTCCAAACTCATTGATGGATGCTAATCATCCATTCAATCCCTTCACATTTGAGTACTTAACTTTAGCATGGTCTGCCATATATATCGTCTCACACATTATTATGTTCACTCTCACGGTTCATTCATGCACACACCATTACACATCCATCTAATTTATTTCACTGTCTCCGAGTTTCCAAGTCCACCTAGCTTTGAACAACAATGGCCAATATATATATATATATATTTTTTTTAAAACAATCTTTATTTATAGGAGATAGGGTATTACAGCTTGATATACAGTAAAAGAATGAAAAAAAATGAAAATGAACAGAGAGGATAAACATTTGCTGTAGGTAATGCTGATACGTAATACTCCAGTCGTTCCTTTTTTGTTTTTCACTTGTAGTGGGAACAAGAACATGAATAGTCAACAGTCATAAATTAACTTCGTACTGATTAGGTTATTAAGAGAGTATTTACCAGGTGACGGGTCAGCACGGTAGGTCAACTGATTGTTGGGCTGAGTAATCCCAGTCCGCAGTCTAGTTCGTGCAGTATAGGACTGGTCTGTCCTCTTGTAAGAGGTTCTCACGCGTGATACGCTTGGTCAGCTTTAACGTTCAAGGTAACTCACGTGGGGCTGACGGCTTCCTAGA
This sequence comes from Lithobates pipiens, assembly GCF_037356315.1. Lineage (NCBI taxonomy): Eukaryota > Metazoa > Chordata > Amphibia > Anura > Ranidae > Lithobates > Lithobates pipiens. The sequence continues at coordinate 181,203,691 of NW_027507785.1, forward strand.
TGACCGCGTTCGGGGGGAAGGGGGGCAGTCCTGCGTAATAGCGGCACCAAAGTGCCATTTCCCTGCTCAAGTCAGGTTGTCCCATGGCATCAGGTCGCCAAATTTTTGTTGGGCCACCCAAGTCCTCCCTTCCTCACCCATCACCTGGCACTCAACATATCAACCATCTGCCCGTAGGCAGCCATAACTATTCAAGTCATAAAGTATTAGAAAGTAGTTAAGTGAGAAAAAGAAGGGAAAAGAAAAGTGGTTTAGAGCATACCTGAAGCCTCTCTTCTGACTCCGCCTCCTCCCGAGCTCTGTCAACCTCTCCATACATTCAGGATGATCAAGGGGGTGAGTGAAGAGAGAGAATAGCATCCTGTCTCCCCGCCCCTGATTAATGAAATTTTAAATTGAGTGTTGGAGTCTCCTCAGCTCCTGGTCCCCATCTGTAAGCCCTGGGGGCGTCCCCTTAGGGATGGCTCCGCCAGTTCCAGGAGGGCCACATCCAAACTGGATGAAATGTGTCCAGGGTTCGATATATATACTAGCCAGGGCTGCCAAATCGCAGTGAAGCGGTCATGGGCCCTTCTGCAAGTGGCAATCCACCCCTCTGCCTCCCGGATGTCACCCACCCTGCGGCGCCACTCCTCCTTACTTGGGATTTGCGGCGCTTCCAAAAAATAGGGAGCAGCTGCTTAGCTGCATTTAGCAAATGAGGCAGCACACTCTTCTTGTACTGGCTCACTGGCATGGGAGGAATGGGTAGCAGGAAGTGGATCGGGGACAGAGGAATATCTATGCCTGTGATTTCTTTGATCAGAGATTTAATGTCCTCCCAGTAAGGTTTGATCGCAGGGCAATCCCACCAAATATGCAGAAGAGTGCCCCTGTGGCCACAGCCCCGCCAACATTGATCTGACGTGGATGGGTATATCCTTGCTAGATCTGCCGGCACACAGTACCAGCGCATCAGTAGCTTGTAGTTAATTTCTTGCGTCTTGGAATCAATCGAGCTGGACCGGGTAAGTTGGTAGGGGCAAGATATTTGGGCAGGGGTGAAAGTTATCTCCAAGTCCCTTTCCCAGGCTCTGATGTAAGCAGGCTTCACTGTGGGGGATGCAGAGTTAAGCAGTTGATAGAGTTCAGAGACCATGTGTGGAATTGGTTCTTCCACTATGAAGAGACTTTCGAAGGGTGTGAGGGAGGAGATATCCCATATGGAGTCTCCCTGTGTTTTAAAAAAATGGTGGAGTTGCCTATACCGCCAGAAGTCCATAGGGAAGCTCCCCCTCTGATCTCGTAGAGTTTCTAGGGACATTAGTTTGCCATTCCGCATTAATTTACCACAACTAGCGTCTCCATCATCTGCCCAGGGGCCAAAGAAAACAGCATGTTCCCCCGGGGGAACCATAAGTAACCCCCCAGTGGGGCCAGTGGGGACACAGGGGGCGCCAGTGTCAAATTGGCATTAAGTCGGTCCCAGGTTCCATATATATTTTTCATTACATTGTATACTTCATGGTTACTCTGTTGGAATAGTACCAACTGATAAACTTTCTTTTTTTTTCCCAATAAAAAAAATTTATTGAGCAAATGTGAATTTACAGAAAAAAAAAGAATCACAGTATATCATAACATTAACAAACAGGCTTTGTATGTCAAATACAGAAGTCCAGTCCTATTGCATACAAACATCAAATGTCTCAGGATTGAGTAGACAGCTTAAACAGTATCTGTCAAAATGTTTGCATTGCAGCCTTTAGAAACATTACAGTATCCAGTGTATATATAAAAATAGCATTATACCTGTAGGTTAGGTGGTTGGTAAGGGGGTGGGGGGGTGACAGGAGTCTCAAAGAGGGGGGGTGGAAAAGGATAGGATAGAAATAAGAGAAGAATAAGAATGCGGTACAAGAGGTTCCTCAAGGAGGAAAGTCTTCTGCTCGCCCTTCGATGGAGACCAGACAGGATCAAACAGAACTGGTAATGATTATTCCGCTAGGGTCAGGTGGCCACTTAGCCAGTGGACAAACTGTCGTAAGCATCTGAATATTTGAAATTCCCCCATGGGGACCAGGTTTTATGAAATTGTTCCGTTGTTTCATTGGCTATAGCCAGAGTTTCTTCCATTGCAAAAACATGGTTAACTGCTCTCAGCCATTCTCTAATTGTTAGGGTTGATGTTAGTTTCCAGTATCTAGGGATCAGGGATTTTGCAGCAATAAGGAGATGTTTTGTCAGGGATCGTTTATATCTTCCAAGGGAGAAATTGGAGATATGTAGCAGACAGCAAGCTGGTGTAAGTTGTAATTTCGTTTACGTAATGCGTAAAATTAGGTCACAAATTTTCCCCCAAAAGATGGAAATCTGGGGGCAATTCCACCAGATATGCAGCATGCCTCCCTTAGCCTTACCACATCTCCAGCAGAGGTCTGTGGACACAGGGTACCATTTTTTTACTTTATCTGGGGTGGCGTACCATTGTGACAGCAGCTTGTATGAGTTTTCCTGTAGCCTAGTGCTAATGGAGCACTTATGTGCCAGGATGCATGCGTTTTGCCACTGCAGATCAGTAAAGTGGGTCTGAAGCGCTGTCTCCCATTGGTCCCTAAACCTGACCGAGTCTGTATTGTCGTGCTGCTGGAGACATGCATACATAAATGAGATTGTTATCTCAACAGGTTTGCTCTCGGAGCATTTTGATTCAAAAGGGGTAAGGTCCCTCAATATCTCTTTTTTCCTTATGGGGGTAAGTAGGTAGTGGCAAACTTGTCTATAGTTCCAAAAAGGAAGTTCCCAAGGTGTGAGGCCATCCAGCAGACTATCATGCGAGAGGATCTCTCCGGCCTGTATCAGGTGTGAAGCCAGAAGGGGTGAGTTACCTCTAAAGGCAAAGGTTTTCGTACCCATTCCCAGGGGAAAATCCGGGTTATTCAGTAGGGGTGTTAAGGGTCCAGGTGAGGTGGCAATCTGATGGCACGAGGCGGTCTTCTGGAAGACCTTCAGGGTGGCTTTAATGAGTGGGTGTTGTGAAAATTCTGGGGGGCATTTTGCCCATGGTACCCACTGCCTTCAGCTTCATTAATAAATGAAGGCTGATACGAGGCTTCTTGCAGGCCCATAGAAATTTACAGAGAATAGCTTGTATCTGCTTAAAGAAGCTGGCCGGAATTTCGACAGGCAGTGTGTGGAAAAGATAGATCAGTCTTGGGAGTATGATCATCTTTATTATGGCTGCTCTCCCAAACCAAGAAAAGAACTTGAGAGACCACTTAGCCCTTGCACACACGGTCGGAGATTCCGACAACCAAATCCGTCGGATTTTGTCTGTCGGATTTTGTCCGACGGATTTTGTCCGACGGATTTTGTCCGAAGGATTTTGTCCGAAACTGTTGTATACACACGGTCGGACGAAGTTGTCGGAAAATCCGATCGTTCAGAACGTGATGACGTTATTTCGTTACGATGGGACTACGATCAGGCTAGTAGCCAATAGCTTTGATGTAGGAATTTGATCTGAGCATGCGTGGCACTTTGTCCGATCGGAATTCTCTACACATGATATGAGTATTTTGTCGGAAAATATTTCCGGCAAGTTGGAAAATTTGGTCCGACGGATATTCCGACGGAAACAGTCCGATGCACACCACACACAGTCGGAATATCCGACAAAGCGTTCCGATCGGAAATATTCCGTCGGAATCTCCGATCGTGTGTACAAGGGCTTAGATAAGTCTGATTGGATCCGATGTGTCATGGGTTTATAATTCTAGGAGAAAACGCTGCTAAGCTGGGGAGTAAGCTGGATTCCTAAGTATTTAAGCGCACCCGTTACCCACTTAAAGGAGTTGTTTGCTTGTGCCTGCGCCAGCACATCTATTGAAAGTGAAAGATTCATGGCGTCTGACTTGGTGTAGTTAATCTTAAGATGTGAGATAAAGCCATAGATAGAAAAAGCCTGCAATATGTTGGGGATGGACGTATGGGGATGCGTTAGATAGAATAATAAATCATCAGCGTAGGAAGCGTTTTGTTAACTGAGCGAATGAATGGTTCCAGGGAAAGTATAAATAGGAGGGGTGTGTTGTGTAATTCCGGACACTAGAGAGAAAAATATTAAGGTTTGAAGGTGTTATGGACAAATGAAGGATGAATGGAATGGCCAAATGAATGTGGAATGAGAGTTGTATTGTGTATAATGAACACATAGGGTATCATATAATGGGCAGCCTATCGTATTCCGTTTCTGATGAGTACTGGCTCTGACAGGGTCCCATTAATTTTTAACTGTGTGGTGGGGTTTTGATACAGGGAGGAGATCCAGGAAAGCATATGAGGCTTTAAGCCTATGTATGCGCAAGTCGCCAGCAGATAGTCACACACGACCCCATCGAAGGCTTTATCCGCGTCAGTAGACAGGAGAAAGCCCTCGAGGCACGAGCTGTGGCAATGGTGGATCAGGTTTAGGGCTTTGGTCACATTATCTCTGGATTCTCTCCCTGGCATAAACCCAGATTGTTCTGGTACTATTATTTGGGATAGGAAGGGGCGCAAGCGATTCGCTACTATCTTGGCAAGTATTTTCAAATCTAAATTGAGAAGAAAAATGGGCCTGTAGCTAGCGCAGTCAGTAGGGTCCTTGCCTGGCTTAGGGAGTACTGTAATGTGTGCCCCTAGGAACGTATTATGGATTTGGTGAGGTTCCATAAGGAAATTAAGCGTTTTCAAAAATGGGGCTTCCAATATGTTTGAAAATGTCTTATAATAGTGAGCCGTAAGCCTGTCAGGGCCAGGGCTCTTTCTGGGTTTAAGGTTCTTGATCGTAGTTAGCAACTCCTCTGAAGTAATCAAACTCTCGAAGGACTCCGCATCCTCCAGGGAGAGTGTGGGCATACCACTATTCTGCAGGTAAACTTGGATAATTTTACCTCTGTCCCCCACTAGCTCCCCTGGTTTGTGTTGGTGTGGGATGTCATAGAGTTTCGAGTAATATTGGTGGAAACTCTCAGCTATTTTGACTGTTCTATTGGTCAACGGGGCTTCTGCGGATTTAATCGCCAGAATGTTATTGACTAAAGGGGCCTCTTTTAAAGCTCTGGCCAGAAATTTTCCTCCCTTGTCCCCATGTTTATAATAAATTCTCTGTTTGAGGAAAAGAGCATGTTTACTTTTTGCGTCTAAAATATCTCAGAGCTCCTGACGTGTCATTAAAAGTTCCTGTGCCTTTTGGGAATCTAAAGACTTTTTATGTTGAGCCTCGAGGCAAGCTATTCTGGATGATAAGTTCTTGATCTGCTTATCTGCTTCCTTCTTGCGGAGGGCCCCTGCTCTGATGAGTTCTCCCCTTATCACGCACTTGTGCGCTTCCCAAATCGTTAGGGGGGGGAAGATCATCAGAGCTGTTTTTGCTAAAGTAATAGCGTAATGCATCCATCAGCTTGGGTAACAATTCAATGTCTGTTAGAAAAGAGGAGTTTAACCTCCACATGCAAGCTTTAGGTCGCAGATCTGTACAATCAATGGAGAGAGAGGTGGGTGCATGATCTGAAAAGGTTTGAATTCCTATGCGTGCCTCAAGCAAAATAAATCTTTCTTTGTGACAAATATATAGTCAATGCGTGCGTATTTATTGTGAGGGGCTGAGTAGCATGTAAAATCTTTACCCGTCGGATTCAGTGTCCGCCATGAGTCCACCAGTGTCATGGAATGAAGAAGATTTTTAATGTGTTTCAGAGTGCTATAGGCCACACTGGATTTACCCGTAGATGTATCCTGAGAAGGGTTAAGTGGTATATTGAAATCTCCCCCTAACAAGACACATCCCATGGCAAAACTTTTTAGTTCCTCGACGAGATGTCTACAAAAGGTTATGTATGCATTATTTGGGAAATAGACATTGGCTAAAGTTAATGGGGTCGTTCCCCAAGTCCCCTTCAGAAACAGGTACCTGCCCTCAGGGTCCGATAACTGCTGGGTGACCTCAAAACCCGCTGTTTTGTGTAGTAAAATCCTGACCCCCTTGGTCTTGGCCAGGGCGTTTGTGGCATGGTAAGCCTTGGGAAAAGATTTTTGTAGAAGGTTAGGAATTTTAGTGGACTGGAAATGCGTTTCCTGTAAAAATACAAACAAAGGTTTTACCTTGTTGAGTTCCCTGAGTAAAGATGAGCGCTTCTTGGGGGTATTCAGTCCACGGACATTATGTGAGATCAGGGTTGGACCGTGACCCAGCGATGAGCAAGCCATGGCTCGGGCTATCCGTTTCCTCCTGACGATCTCCCAGCCTATAAGGAAGAGAGAGAGAAAAGAGGGAAAAGGAAAAAAAGAAAGATCGAGAGGAAAGAGGAAGGGGTAGGGGGTAAATACGAGGGAGAGGAGGGGTATTGCCCTTAGTATCGGGCCACATGTAGGGGAAGATAAATCAAAGAACTGCCTGCCGTAAGCAGAGCTGCAAGCTTTGTAGTAATGTGTGGGCAGTATCTGTGCCGCAGCCGGCAGCATAGCTCTGCCCGCTTGCGGGGTTAGGTGGGAGGAACTCCATTTAGAGGAAGATTATGCAATTCTAATCCTTGAGCAAACCTCTATGAACACTGAAGTAGTTAAACTAAGTTCCAGATATCGGAGCAGTTATCAGAAGGCCCCGCAGGCCAGTGATTTCGGCATATGTAAGCACATATAATTTCTTTGGCAGTACTATAAAGACACAACTTTAGACACAATCTGTGCATTTACCAATTAACAAGAAAAACAACAAAACAATAACCCGCATCACTTTGGGGTGTAACCAAGACAAAGATATCAATCAACATTTCTGTCTATAGACTGGGAAGGGCAACCACAATGAACTGGTCGGATCCTAGACGACTAACAGTTCCTTAAGAGACCACTTGTTTAAAGGAGATACCCGAAAAAATAAGGGGGTACAAAAAAAGGGGGTGGGGGAAGCGGGGGTGAGAGAGAAAGGGAAAGAGCATGGCGGCATCTTGTTCCGCTGCATCTGAAATGGTGGACAGTCCATATAAGGTTGTGCTCCTTATGCTGTCTTTGGAGACAGGGGCTACTATTGCTCCACTGGATTCATGGGTCAGTCTCGGGCATTAGTGCAGATCAAAGTTAACTAGGCCCCCTAGCTAAGTCACGATAGTTGTGTATAGCCACAGAACAGAGTTGTAGGGGCATATCAACCAGGGTTGGCAAAAGGTCAGCTAACGCCCCAACCGATATTGGGCCAAAAAGCAAGGGAAAACAAAGGCTCCCAAGCACAAAGCATGGAAAAACATGACCTGTCCCTATGCGGTTCAGGTGTGATCATGATTTTTTGGATGTCTGGCAGCAAGAGATGAGCTACCCACACTTGGGTTTCCTTGTTTCCCGACTCTGCTCTTCTTCGGTGGGGGTTTGACCGGAAGTGATTGGGGGTGCCAGCAGGGCTACGGTCTGGTGTGGGGATCTTGAACTCTGCATACCAGTCCGGTAGATCCATGTATGGGATGTGTAAGTCGCACAGAAGTCAGAGAGCTCATCTGGCATTCATAACACACATTGCTTTCCATCCAGTGTAGCTTGCAATGCAAAAGGAAAGCGCCATTTGTAAACAATTCCCTTCACTCTGAGTACGTCTAGCAGAGGGAGAATTGCCCTCCTGTTAAGCAAGGTGATGGGAGACAGATCCTGGAATAGAGTAAGCTCACTGTCATTGAAAAAATGTGATAAATTTTCCACGCTTGGTTCAAAATCTCCTCCTTTGGGAAGCTTTGGAGACAGCATATGATGTCCCTGGGTGGCGCTGAGTCTGAGGGTTTCGCTCTCAGAGCCCTGTGAGCTCGCTCCAAATCAATAGGAGTGTCAGCCGGGTTCTCTAGGAGGTTGTTGAAGATCGATCGTAAGGCAGAAGGAATTTTATCAGGGCCAACTGACTCTGGGACTCCCCTCACTCTGATGTTGCTTCTTCTGCCTCTATTATCAAGGTCCTCCAGATGCCTATTGATTTCTATCAAGTGTGCTGAATGAGAAGCAGCTGTAGCTTCCAGTCTATCTATGGCTCTGTCTCTCCAGCTCTCAGCTCTTTTCAGGGTAGTCATCTTTTCAGTCAGGGACAACAGGTCAGCTTTCAAGTCTGTAATCACTCTGAAGAGGGTATTTTTGATATCTGTAGCTATGAAAGTCATGTCTCCCAGTGTGAGGGGATGATTAGGGTTTCCCGGCCCACTTACCATTTCCTCCTTCGCTGACTGAGAGCCGTCGCTAAGCTCTTCCTCCTTTGCTCGTGCCAGCTCCATCTTGAGTGGCGTGCTGCGGCCTGGTTAGCGAAGAAATCCTGGATGCTGCGGGTGTGGGAGGGAGCTGAAGGTCGGAGTGCTCATGTCCCGGTGTGCCTCACCGATCTGCTCATTTTTAAGCTTAAGGGAAGCCAAAGAAGAGGCTATCAGGCCGTGGGTCTCCCGTAGGTCCGTGTTCAGGCAGCCATTCCCTTCACGCGCCAAGCCACGCCCCCATACATTGTTAGCTGACATATACAATGGGCATGGATACATGCTATGTGGGACACACACTATTTTTGCTGTATTTTTTTATTTACACTTTTTTTTTTCTCTATTGTCCCCTAGGTTCTAAGACCATACCATTATTGAACCAGGTTGGTTTATGTATATATATATATATATATATATATATATATATATATATATATATATATATATATATATATATATATATATATATACTTATATCATATACTACTTTACTTCTATGCTGTTTTTACAGCATCTATTAATACATATGCATTTATGTTCAGTTGACATTATTAATGGTTACTGAGAGATCTTTGGTGACACATTCCCCCATCCCAGCCATGTGTGTCCCCCGTTTGTGCTCTGTTGGGTTAGTTTTTCCTCTGCCTCCTCGGCTCATAAGCCGTGCGTTCATTATTGCTCCCTCTGGGTATTCAGAATTTGGTAGTATGATCAAGCCTTTGGTGAGTCTAGGGCCATGCATTTTGGACCCTCTTGACTAATTGTCACAATACAATCTCCTGGTTGATACTTATTTGATTTATTATACCCCCTACAGATGTACCACACACGTATCTACCCCTGATGAAGCGAGCATGGTCTTGTGAAATGCATTGGGATATTTTTCATGCCTGTGTACTTTGCCATTTATAATTTATACCATTATATGTGTAATTAAATTTTTTACTGTATGTATCATTTCAGTGGCTTCGCTATGATTAATGTTGTTTATGTTTGCATGACAATTTTAACACATTTTGAGACTGCATTTACTCTGTCAATTGTTGGCTAACTGCATTCATCTCATTTAAAGGTGATTTCCTGTTTTTTGTTGAATATAGTGGGATGGAGGTGGTTTGCGGGTGACTTCAGACCTTTTCCTTCTTACCCATAAACCCATGTTTTTTCCTTGTAGTTAAGAGGGCTGGTCTGGAAGGGAGCATGTGTCTTTTAGGCACATGCCCCCTTATATGAACTTGCAGTGAGAGGAGAGCCTCCACTGCAGCATTTTTATTGGACAGCTTGGACCAATGGTGATTTATGTCATTTTGTACAGGGACTGTTGTAAACCCGGGAAACATGTGTCACTTTACAGGCATACTATAGGCACCCCCCAGGTATAAAATTTAAAGGAATATTTCACTTTTATTGTTTAACTTTAAGCATTATTAAAATCACTGCTCCACAAAAAACTGCCTTTTTTAAAACTTTCTTTTGCATTGATACATGTCCCCTGGGGCAGGACCCAGGTCCCCAAAGGCTTTTTATGACAATAACTTGCATATAAGCCTTTAAAATTAGCACTTTTTATTATTCATGTTTGTGTCCCATAGACTTTAACGGTGTTCGTGTGTTCAAACAAATTTTTTGCCTGTTTTGCTGCAAACCAAACGGGGGGGGGGTGTTCTGGTCATCCCTGCTGATGACCCAGTGCCTGCCGCCCAGCCTGATGACCCAGTGCTTGCTGCCCGGCCTGATGACCCAGTACCTGCTGATCCAGTGCCTGATGACCTGGTGCCTGCCGCCCAGCCTGATAACCCAGTGCCTGCTGCCCAGCCTGGTGACCGGGTGACTGATGACTCAGTGCCCGATGCCCAGCCTGATGATCTGATGCCTGCTAATCTGGTGATGGAATACCTAGTACCTTTTGATCTGGTGATGGATGACCCAGTGCCTGCTGCCCAGCCTGATGACCCGGTTCCTGCGGATCTGGTGATGGATGATTCTGCCTGATGTCCAGCTTCCTGCTGATGCTTTCCTACCTGATATCCAGCTTGCCGCTGATGCTTTCCTGTCTGATGCCCAGCTTGCTGCTGAGGCCTTCCTGCCTGATGACCAGCTTGTCGCTGATGCTTTCCTGCCTGATGCCCAGCTTGCTGCTGATGCTTTTTCCTGCCTGATGCCCAGCTTGCTGCTGATGCTTTCCTGCCTGATGCCCAGTTTGCCACTGATGCTATCCGGCTGGATGCTCAGCTTGCCGCTGAATCTCCCCTGCTTGATGCCCATACTGACTGTGATGCCCCTGTGTTGTCTGCCTCTAATGGGTTCATATCCACTGCCCAGCTATATTTTGTTACCAGATCCAAGCTTCCAGATCCTGGTGGTGGGATGCATGTTCCATTACCAGACTCGGGTGGCACGCCTCCCAGTGGGTTAAAAGACTCTGTCCTGAAGAGTGAAAAAAAGTTTGCAGACACAGTGGGGGGACTTTTCAGGACTTTTCCACATCCACATGGACTGTCAGGTAAAAGGCAGAATGGATTGTTCAGAGGCCATTCCTTAAGGGGGGGACTGTCAGGACCTGTGTTATAACTTGGGTCGCCTGCTGGTGGCACTGTTGTTTTTAGCACCAAAGGGTGTAGTTCTGGTGGCCACCAGTGGGTGTCTCCCAGCATAGGTACATACTGATATTCAAGCTGCACCTGATGTGAAACTGCTGGCAGTATATATGGTTGCCCTTCACTGAGGCTCAGGACTTCAGTATTCCCCCTGAAAGCCTTGTCCCTGCCTGAGCCTGACTTGTTCCTGCCTCGTGTTCTGAACCCAGTATTCTGAATCCTGACCCAGAGACCTGTCCCCTGGTACCTGCTTCCTGCTCCCAGTAACTTACTGCTCCCAGTACCTGCCTTCCTGTCCCCATTTTCTCTTAGATTGTTAGTTAGTTAGTTAGGTGTTATTTGGGGTTTGCTATGTTGATTTACATTTCATTTACTTGTTTATGGTTACTGGTGTTGGTTCTCACGTGTGTCATTATCTTTAATAAATATACATTTTCACTCACTCATCTGGTCCTGATTCCTTTAAGTGCAGCCAACTGATCTGAACACCCCTGCTGGATGCCTGCATGTGGTATCCGTGACAGGGGTTCTGTAGTTTTCTACTGTCTGCTAATGTTCACTTTTGCTATCAGTAAAAGGTGTATGATCACATCTCAAGATCTGGAGGAATTTTGCTATGCCCAAGTGGAGTAAAGCTAGCGATGGGGAGGGTGCTGTAGAGATCTGTGATATGGAGGAGATTAGGGAGAAGGTTTGTCTCTAAAAGCAGCTTAGGAATCTTCAAAACCAGAGAAGGTGTCCAATGGTGCCTATACTACCGCAGGTCCTCCAACAAGTAGAGGGAGAGTTTGGGTATATTTTGTACAGTCTATAGGGTGTTAGATACCACCTGTGTAGTTTTTTTTTTGGTAAGTTTCCCAATGATTGGATGCTGCGTAAGTGTATTTGAAGGCCTTCTGCCACATAGGAGGGGTTGCAGTGAGGTTTAACCCTGTTTCCCATTTTGATAGGATGTTCATTTGGGAGAGGGGTCATTCGTCCACTAGGCTGCATATATTGTGCATATGCCATGCTTAGGGTATGTGGGTTGAGAGTAAAATCTGTGGAGTGTTTCAGGGATAGAGGCTGCCAATGGGAGTTTATAGAGTTTAAGAAAGTGGCTGATCCTTACATTTGTGTAGGTTTCAGATTCTGGAAGATGGTATTCATTTTGAAGGTCCTTGAAGGTTTTTAGTGTCTTTTTAGATGTGAGGTCTAGTAGGGAGTTGATTCCATAAGTCTGCCAATACTGGATTTTGAGATCCTAAATTTGGCCCATTAGTGCTCTATGAGGGATAGAGTAGGTATGAGTGGGTAGATTAGGGGGTGTGTAATATTTATACTTCTTCTAGACCAGAAGTAATGCTTTCACTGGCGGGGAGGAAGGATACGTAGATAGCGGGGAGCCCACAGTAGTGAGAAGTAGGGTGCCCAGTGGCGTATTAGTTGTGTGGTGTGAGGATTCTATACCTGACTTAAAATATGGTTGGCACACCTAGGAGGTTTCCTGTACCATATGAATTGTGTAACTTGTCCTTCCACAGAGGAGAAGAAGGTCTGAGGAACTGTTAATACTACTGTGCAAAATAGATATATGAGTTTGGGCAGGACAATAATTTTGAATGAAGTTATTCTTCCTAGTGTAGATAGACCAGAGACTTGCATTTGGTTAAGTATTTGGGGAAGTTGTTTTTGGAAGGTTCTGAAGTTTAGGTCAAATAACTTTTCAGAGAGGTACATTGGAAGGATTGGGGATTTATTGGTGTTGAGTGTGTAGAAAGATACTGAGCTGAACTGGGGGAGAGTTGCTTGGGTCGCCTGTAATGATAGGTTTGGGTTGGAGACCCTACGGATGATAGCATACGTGGACAGACTGATTTTGTGATCTGTACCATTACATTAAATTCTAGAAATTCCTTGGTCAGTCCTAATTTTGGATGCTAGAGGTTCTATCAGGAGAGCAAACGTGATTGGGGCGAGTGGGCAACCCTGGCGTGTGCCTTTGGAGATCATACCTTCAGTTAGCATTCTAGCTGAGGGGTTGGAATATAGAGAGTTGATAGGTGATTTTGTGGTTCTGAAGGGCCTTAGACAATGAAGATACAGCTGTGGACAAATTAGTGTAAAGAGTCTGCTTTAAGGGCTGGCCTGATACAGGAAATGAATCCAGCAGTAATGATTGCTGAGGAGGAGGGAGAGAAAATAGGCAGGAGGCTGTGCTGTCCTGATTTTGTTCAGGCCCCTCTGTTCTAAGCCTTGACTTGGCAAGGCTGGCTGTGGATGGTGAGTTAGGGGAGAGGACTCAACATTGGTATTTGTGGGGGAGATCGGCCCGGAGAGCTGATGTAATGCCTGTCCAGAAGGAGGAGAGCAAAGCATTTCCCTAGGTTTTGCTGGTTCAATCTTGGCTGCTGTTCAGGCCAGGAGAGGTGAAGAATGCTGTGAGCTTCTTCTGTGATTTCCTTCCTCTGCTTGGACATTGTGGTCAGGTGGTGCTGAAGTGCTGGGGAGCAAGGGAGGACAATTGTGACCCTGTTTGGGGTAGCTGGTGGTCGCTGGGGCTGGGTTTTCTGTGGAGCTGTGAGTTCAAGCAGCCATTAAGCCATGCCCCCCAGTGGAGAGTATATAGTGTACTCAGTGTCATATACAGTATATAATACAGTGCAGAGTATATAGTGCCATCAGTATAGTATATATAATACATTGCAGAGTATATTGTGCAGTCATTGTATTATATATATAATACAGTGGATGATACAGTGGTGTGAAAAAGTGTTTGCCCCCTTCCTCATTTCCTGTTCCTTTGCATGTTTGTCACACTTAAGTGTTTCGGAACATCAAACCAATTTAAACAATAGTCAAGGACAACACAAGTAAACACAAAATGCAATTTGTAAATGAAGGTGTTTATTATTAAAGGTGAAAAAAAATCAAAACCATCGTGGCCCTGTGTGAAAAAGTGTTTGCCCCCCTTGTTAAAACATACTATAACTGTGATTGTCCACACCTGAGTTCAATTTCTATAGCCACACCCAGGCCTGATTATTGCCACACCTGTTCACAATCAAGGCATCACTTAAATAGGAGCTCCTTGACACAGTAAGGTCCACCAGAAGATCCTTAAAAGCTACACATCATGCCGAGACCCAAAGAAATTCAGGAACAATTGAGAAAGAAAGTAATTGAGATCCATCAGTCTGGAAAGGGTTATAAAGCCATTTCCAAAGCTTTGGGAATCCAGCGAACCACAGTGAGAGCCATTATCCACAAATGGCGAAGACATGGAACAGTGGTGAACCTTCCCAGGAGTGGCTGGCCGCCCAAAATTACCCCAAGAGCGCAGCGACGACTCATCCAAGAGGTCACAAAAGACCCCACAACAACGTCCAAGGAACTGCAGGCCTCACTTGCCTCAGTTAAGGTCAGCGTTCATGCCTCCACCATCAGGAAAAGACTGGGCAAAAATGGCCTGCATGGCAGAGTTCCAAGGAGAAAACCACTGCTGAGCAAAAAGAACATCAAAGCTCGTCTCAATTTCTCCACAACACATCTTGATGATCCCCAAGACTTTTGGGACAACATTCTGTGGACCGATGAGACAAAAGTGGAACTCTTTGGAAGGTGTGTGTCCAAGTATATCTGGCGTAGAAGGAACACTGCATTTCATAAAAAGAACATTATACCAACAGTAAAATATGGTGGTGGTAGTGTGATGGTCTGGGGCTATTTTGCTGCTTCAGGACCTGGAAGACTTGCCGTGATAAAAGGAACTATGAATTCTGCTGTCTACCAAGAGATCCTGAAGGAGAATGTCCGACCATCTGTTCGTGTACTCAAGCTGAAACGAACTTGGGTTCTGCAGCAGGACAATGATCCTAAACACACCAGCAAGTCCACCACCGAATGGCTGAAGAAAAACAAAGTGAAGACTTTGGAGTGGCCTAGCCAAAGTCCTGACCTGAATCCTATTGAGATGTTGTGGTATGACCTTAAAAAGGCCGTTCATGCTCGAAAACCCTCTAATGTAACTGAATTAGGACAATTCTGCAAAGATGAGTGGGCCAAAATTACTCCAGGACACTGTAAAAGCCTCATTGCACGTTATCGCAAACGCTTGGTTGCAGTTGTTGCTGCTAAGGGTGGCCCAACCAGTTATTAGGTTTAGGGGGCAATCACTTTTTCACACAGGGCCATGAGGGTTTGGATTTTTTTTCACCTTTAATAATAAACACCTTCATTTACAAATTGCATTTTGTGTTTACTTGTGTTGTCCTTGACTATTGTTTAAATTGGTTTGATGTTCCGAAACACTTAAGTGTGACAAACATGCAAAGGAACAGGAAATGAGGAAGGGGGCAAACACTTTTTCACACCACTGTATATTGTGCAGTCAGTGTAGTATATATAATACAGTTGAGGGTATATAGTGCAGTGCTCATGTATGTATGTATGTTGTTCATATATCCCATCCAAAAGGGACCAAGGTTGTTCTCAAGCTGTATATAAAAAATTATTTGCAGCTTTGTATAACAAATCACTTCTCAGCGTTTTTTTCTTTATACGGGGACCCGGTCGGTGGACGCGCGCGGTGCGCTCCAACTGCGCTCCACTCGATCGAGTCTCCCAGAAGTGACGTAGTGTGCATGGCTCCGTCGCCTCGCCAGGATCCGTTTGTCATCTTGCACATAGACTATTCACACACACACACACATATAGTTATTTTTTTTCTTTTGGGGTTCTTTACCTGATTTTTGTTTTTTGTTTTCTGTTTTTTAGACAGTTTTTTTTGTCTTTTTGAGTATATTTGATGTGGTAAAGACAGGCTGTATATGAGCACGTGTATGTTAGCTACTGCATTATTTGAATATACTGCACTGTATAGCACTTATATGGTACACACAAGTACTTTTTTTAGATTGAGCACTTTCGGCACTTCACTGTACACTATTGTAGACACAGAGTTTAATGTCGCATAGCTTAGTATGCATATTTTTCTGTGAGTTAGGTTAGTAAACTTGATGCCCAAAAATAAATAAAAAATTTACAGAAAGTCCACATGCACTTCTCTTTGAATTAGGTCACATTATTGAAAATGTAACACTCTTAAAAATATATTTTTTTTTTAGGGAAAGCACATATATTTAGTAAAACAGGTTATAGGGTCCTTTTACTGTGTGTTGAATACCTATTATAAGTATACAGCCCCTTGTGTTTTTAAGGTATAACAGTAAGATATAAGCCCATATATCAGGTAGTGCCATTAACCCCAATCTAGTATAAAACATTACTGTGAAAATGACAATGTCGGTGAAGGGGTTAACCACTAGGGGGCGATGAAGGAGTTAAGTGTTTCCTAGGGAGTGATTCTCACTGTGGGGGATGGGCTTCAACGCACATGACAGCAATCACTGATCCTGATGACAGGCAGCAGTGATCTCTGTCATGTCACAAGGTAGAACAGAGAAATGCCTTGTTTACAAAGACATCTTGCTATTCTACCTCTCCGTGACACGATCGTAGGCACATGGCGGATATTGAGTCACTCCCACAGCTCCGCTTCTTAAAGGGTATGTACCTGTACGCCCTTTTGCCCACCCATGCCATTCTGCTGATGTATATCATCGTGCAACGGTCGGGAAGGGGTTAAGCAGTGGGGAGAGAAGCAGAACGGCACTAGTGAGAGCTCACAAGCAGGGAGGGGGGAGGAGGACAGGGGGAGACAGAGGAGAGCTGCAGATAGCAACATATGATGGAGGCACATGCTCTGACCATGGTGTCAACCCTGATATATCGTGGTCAGCGCACTGAGGGGAGGGTAGAAACTGGCAGGACCAGTCAGGTATTTTAGGTGGTACAGAGGGTAAAATTACACAGCACATGCACTGTGCTGTATAACATGATTTAAGGCAGGAATATGCAATTAGAGGACACACTTTTAGATACACACACTTTTAGTGCTAAAGGTGCATAAGGGTGCTTTTGTTTTTGTTTTGTTTTTCATTTCAGTAAAGCTCTAAATTATGAAACACATTGGTAAAACAAATATTAAAATGTCATAACTTTAATGTTTTCCCTTTATAATGCAGAAGCAAGTTAGAATTGTACCCAGTCAACAGTTTAGTTCATGTTTAGCAGTTTCTGATAAAATGATGTATGATGTTTAACAGGCTTTCCCATCATCCCTTGTGTCTGCTTACCCACTCTTTCTTTCAGTCTGGTGAGGGAGTTGTGTCAATAGAAGTAATGCTTATTATGAAGAGGACAATTCTTAGCCCTTGTACACACGGTCGGAGATTCCGACAACCAAATCCGTCGTATTTTGTCAAACGGATCTTGTCCGAAACTGTTGCATACATACGGTAGGACAAAGTTGTCGGAAAATCCGATCTTTCAGAACGTGATGACGTAATTTCGTTACGATGGGACTACGTTCAGGCTAGTAGCCAATAGCTTTGATGTAGGAATTTGATCTGAGCATGCGTGGCACTTTGTCCGATCGGAATTCTCTACACATGATCGGAGTATATTCAATCGGAGCAGTTTGTCGGAAAATATTTCCAGCATGTTGGAAAATTTGGTCCAACGGATATTCCGACGGAAACAGTCTGATGCATACCACACACAGTTGGAATATCTGACAAACCGCTCCGATCGGACACATTCCGACAGAATCTCCGACCGTGTGTACAAGGGCTTACTATTTTTTAATGCATGTGTGGAGAGACACATCTGTTTGTGATGCCTGGCAGTCCGCACAGTCTGGTTTCTGAAAATCTTCTAAAAGCCACCACTAGTTATTTTTTGGTGCAAATAAAAATTCCACTATTGAGTATTCTCACAGTATATGGCTTTCTCTAATATGATATCACCAACCTATACTGCTGTAACATGTTTCCTGCAGCTAGAAATGGTTCTCTTTGAGAACCATGCCATCAGCAGAACCTGGGGCATCTGTGAATGCACTCAACTCACCATGATCTATTGAATTGTACATTTGTTGCTCTACTGTGCACACTCTTAAACAGTCGAGATGGTACATTTTAACAGCATGATTTGTAAGTTGGGATCATTATGGTCATCTAACAACACAGGCATGAGAAAATACAGTAGTCACCCTTTTTTTAGCCCAAAATGTAATGAAACTATTTATTATCAATTCTGTTTTTATTTTCAATTATTATAAAGCATTACACATAATTAAGCAATCTCATACATATGAATATATATTACTTACATACATAATAATCACATTTATTATTTTATTTCCTCTTCCCTCCCTCCCTCCAAAAAAAAAAAAAAAAAAAGGAGGAAAAGGGGAAGAATGTATATCTGATTTCTCCCCCTCCTCCACTTCTCACTCCTCTCTCCTCCGCAAGTCCCTCCCTCCCCCCTCTTCCCTCCTAATTCCTCAGTCCTTTACCAATTTCCTATGCTGACTCCAGGGAGTCCAGACCAAGAGACACCTTTCATATGTATCTAATTCTTGAGCTAAGAGTATCTCCATTCTCTCTATGTTATCCATTTCTAAAGCCCATTCGTTTATCGTAGGGGACTGGGATGATCGCCAGTGCCGCGGTATCACAGTTCTTGCCGCAGTCAACCAGTATCCCAGAAGATTCTTTTTAACGTTTTTATATGTTCTTGGTAACATAGAAAGAAGGGTGACTTGTGGTGTATTTGGAATTACCTCCCCAGTGATTGTTGTATATAATTGCATGAGCTTTTCCCAAAATCTGAAAATTAGGGGGCATTCCCACCAGATGTGGAGCAATGTACCCTTGTCTCTATGGCACCGCCAACATATATCTGATTTTTCTGGGTATATACAATGGAGTGTCACTGGGCTCCAATACCATCTTGAGAGCAATTTATAATTCGTCTCTTGTGCTTTAATCGACGGTGATAAACAGTGAGTGAAACTAAATGCCTTCTCCCATTCCCCAACCGCAATCTGAGCGTTGATCTCATTAACCCATTTATTTATATATTCTGGGGGCTCCGGGTGATTTTTAATAATAAACATCTTATACAGTATTGATATAACATGCTTTGGTTTCTGATCTTGTGTCAAGAGAGTTTCAAGTTCTGTTAAATCTCTACCCAGAGACTTATTTGAATGAATTGTACACCAAAATGATCGCAACTGCCAAAACTCCAACATTTGCATAGGTGATGGTCGCTGTGTAGAGAATAGATTTAATAAAGACGGAATTGTCCCCTGGCTTAGAATATTGCTCAATCTATAATGGGATTCCCTATTCCATATAAGAAAACTTGTCCTATTTAATGCCGGTGGAAAAAAAGGGTTGCCAAATAAAGGTGTCATAGGTCCTTCATAGGAGGAAAGTTCCAATTTTATAGCTGTTTTTCCCCATATATTCAACACATGGGATGTGAGGGAAGGCATAGACTCTTTCAACTCTTGATTTAAATTGCTACCAGACAGATCTAACCATGGTAACACCTTTAAATCCAGTTGATTTAACCCTTGTTCTATTTTTACCCATTGTTTGGTTTCCGAGCAATAAAACCAGTCCACCAGTCTAGTCAAAACAGCCGAAACATAATAATAATATAGATCAGGTGCACCCGCACCTCCTTTCGTTTTAGGTAATGATAATAATTTCTTTTGTAATCTTGGTTTTTTATGTCCCCAAATAAATTTTGTAAAAGCCGATTGCAGAGTGGAGAAAAATGATCGAGGGACACTAATTGGGATAGTTTGAAAAAAATACAGGAACCGCGGTATTATATCCATTTTCAGTATATTAATCCTCCCAAACCATGAATATTGCTTAACATCATATTTTTTTAGATCTTGTAGGGTACGTTGCAGAAGAGGAACATAGTTCATTGAATATAAATACTTTGAGTCCGGGGTGATTTTAACACCTAAATATTTTACAGCTACAGAGCAAATCCTAAACATAAAATTGGCTCTCAACCTTGCAACCTGTTCGGGTACGAGCGACACGTTGAGAATTTCTGATTTTGATACATTTACTTTAAAATTGCTCAATTTTCCAAACCGCTGGAATTCAGCTAACACAGAGGGAATTGCAATGTGTGGATTAGTGATATAAAGTAATAAATCATCAGCAAACAAAGCCATTTTTATTTCCCTCTGTTTTATCTGTACACCAGAAATAGAGGGGTTCCGTCTAATAGCCGTCGCTAAATATTCCATTACTATAACATAAAGTAAAGGGGATAACGGGCATCCCTGGCGGGTACCATTTTGTATATTAAAACTTGTTGTCAATGAACCATTAATTTTTATTCTGGCTGCCGGTTTAGTATAAAGTGCCATGATCTTATGCAATATATTCGACCCCAATCCTATTTGCATTAAAGAGTGTTTAAGAAAGGGCCATCCCACCCGATCAAATGCCTTTTCTGCATCAACTGAAAGAAGGCATACTGGAATTTTAGCCCTTTGTGCATAGTTCATCATCAAAAAAGTTTTGATCGTGTTATCGCGTGCTTCTCTATTCTGAACGAATCCTACCTGGTCCGTATGTATTAAGCTTGGGAGGAGTGGTTGAAGACGGAGTGCAATCAGTTTAGCATATATCTTTAAATCTATCCCAATCAATGATATAGGTCGATAACTAGAGCAAAGTGTTAAATCCTTTTCTGGTTTGGGAATCAAAGTAATATGAGATTCCAGGGTCTGAATTGGAAATTGGTTCATAATAGAAATAGAATTAAACACTTGAAGCATAAACGGGGCTATATGCTCTTTAAACGTCTTATAGAATTTTGATGTAAACCCTTCGGGACCTGGGCTCTTATTTGTTGGAGTATTAGCAATTACTTCTAATAGTTCCTCGAGCGAAAATGGAGAATCCAAAGATTCCCCAACTATTTATTAAATAGAAAGGATATATACTTAATTTTACTCCAACATATAATTTTGCATATAATCTTGCATACAGTCATGCATTTTCCTTGGTGTTACATAATTGCACATTAACCTGCATAAAACTGAACAGATAGTATTATATGCCCTAGGCAATGCCTTTATTAAAAGCAAAGTTCCACATTTCAGTTACTTACATCTTTCTTTGATTTAACAGTGTAATAGCAAAATAAAATGACAACAGGCAATAACATTGATGTAATGAGAAAGCACACAAAAATGTCATTCTGATTATTACAAATACCAAAAAAATATGTAATTTAGAAGCTTCAACTGATATTTGTAAGCAATATATTTTTCAGTCGCATATTAAATAATGTTCTCATTTAACTAGCATGCTTAAAAAGGTTAACACAAGAACATGGCAGAGGGAGCTTTGCTTTTTCCAATTTAACTAATTAAATAAGTCAGCAAATACAGGAAAATTATTCTGTGCTAAACCTATGAGAATTTTTTTAACACATTTCCACAATTTTACATTTTGTGACGCTATATTTTCCCTCTGTGTCTTGAAGCAAATTAATAATAATGTTAACAATTAAAAAATCCATAGATTTCCCCATCTATACTAAACAGTGTGGGGGGTTAAATCTTCTGCTGCCAGCTTTTGTATTCTGACATCAGATACCTGTGGCTGTTTTGTACATGTGAAAAAACATCAAAGAAAAAACAAAGCACGCTTGATAAAGCCTCCCCACACACTCAAAAGACATAGCTAGAACCATTCTATTTATGAAAGGTAGCTCAAAAAAGTCTGTGAGAAAAATGCACACTATCTCAATGAACTAAGATAAAATAAAGTCTCTAAAAAGGTGCATAATAAAGTATATTTTTTTATTACATCAGGGGACACAGGCCATAGTAGTTATTATGTGGGTTGTAGGGCCACTGATAGGTGATGGACACTGGCATGCCCTAAGGCAAGAAGTGTACTCCCTATATAACTACACTACTGGGAGTCCTCAGTTTTTTCGTCAGTGTCTAAGGTGTTGGTCACGAGTAAAGATGTGCTGTGCTCGACTGGAAGCAATCCTTGCTGGGGCTAGCCACGCTGACCGGATCTGTTCTGATGTCTTTTCATGGGCTAAATGAATGGTACCTGGGCCTCGTGTCCGAAGAAACAAGGTTTTGCTTGCAAACGCTTCTCTTTAGAGAGCTGAGCCCTGGGATCCAGTACATTTTGGTAGTAAGGCCATAACATTTTTACTGGCAGGGTGCTGTCGCAGGTCCAGGATTGTGGGTACCCTGAGGTTCCCTTGTTCCCGAAGGTTTTCTAAAAGGTCTCGGAGCCCACCGTGAAGGGTGGAGATTGGGTCTTTATCTCTGATAAACCCTGCTGCGAGGAAAAGGTAAGGGAGATTTTCTCAGGAAATTCTCCTTCTATGTATAATGTTGTCATGCCTATGTCTCACCACTGGGGGCTGTATTGAGCACTCACCGACCTGATGCTGGAAACAGCACAGAAGCCTGTCATTTTCTCCTCTCCTCCGGACACAACAGATCCTCCGGTAAGAAGGGGGGTCTGCTTCTCTTCCTGTGCCCCCAAAAATATTTTCCCCACTTCGGGGGAAAATAGGATGCCAAACTAGTTCCCTTTAAAAAAAAAAAAAGAGACAGACCGTGGCCGCTCAGCGGAGGATTTACCCCCCATCATGCATGCATGTTCCACAGGATGCCACTCACGTGGGAAAGTGCTTTCCTTTAAAAGGAAAGGGGGGCATAATTTGCTGGGGCGTGTGGCTAACAGCGTCAGACACTGGCCACACATGCAGGAAGTTGATTTTAGCACTGTGTATGAAGCTGTTGCTGGCTGTAGAGCGACAGAGCAGGAGGATGGCTTGTTCAGATTAGTGACACAGGCTTTTTTTCCCTTTGACACATTATAGTTTATCAGGCTAGGATTAATAGCAGCTAATGGCGTGGAACTATAGCCTATCAATGTACATTCTTTTGCTGGTAGTGCCTCTGATTTATGCTTCAGGCTATGAATGGTAATGGGAGCAGGAACTTCTCTAAAGGGGTCAATGGGTTTCACTATAAACTGTATCCATTTCCAAAATAATGTCATCCTCCTCTGAGAGGGGTGTGGCTAACTAGATTGAGCCATCAGGGGAAACATGTGGTTGCATAAAACAAAAAATGTTCCTGTATATATCATACAAAAGGTTTTTTCTATAATTTGTGATTTGGAAAGAAGATTAATGCTATGATGTCTCTCCATAGTGGGGCTAAACATAGCAGATTCCCATCTAGTCCTCAGGACCCTCTTATTGAGGTGCAGGAGGCTGGGGATCAGGTAGATCTTCCCAAATATTTGGAAGATACTTATTTATCCTCTTCTGAGGATCCTAATATGGAAGGAGTAGCATCACAAGACAGGTTGCTTGTGTACTCCCTTACTCAATGTTTTTTGCTGCCTGCAGCGCAGGCTCTTGAGGAACCTACCTCTAATTGGGTTCATTAGAACCTCCCCCATCTGGGGATGTTTTTTTTCTATTCATGCATAGCTAAAAAAAGCTTATGTATTCTGAATGGTAACATCCGGATAAAAAATATTATCCTTCCTAGATATTCTCCACACTTTATCTGTGGAAGAGGATTTCTATGAAGAAAATGGGGGATTCCAGCAATTCATGCTGCAATCGCCTCTGGATAATGCACTGATGTTAAAGGATCCAACAGATAAAAAGTTGGAACTTCTTTCTAAAAACAATATGTCTTTAGCAAGTTCAGTAGAGCAGTCAGTTCTTGCTGCAATTTGTGTATCTCAGTCTATTAAGGAACATATGGGGGGGTTGATATGGAGTGGATATGTTAATATGGGGGTTGATGGGGAGGAGGGAGGTGATAGGGGTTTCTTTTTTGGTGATATTATTACACATATGAGAATTGAGTGGAATATTTTACAAATAATCATATGCACCATATAGAGGAGGGTGTTAGGACCTGGGCTTGAACCTAGGACCTCTGGTGTGTCTGGCAGTGACTCTGCTTGCTGAGCCACCTGGAATGCTGGACAGCTCCTTGGACAATTCCTTGAGTGATCTTGTCTTGAATCTTGTTTGCCTTGAACCTTGAACCCTTTGCTCCTCCCATGAACTTCCTGATTTAAGCCATGTCTCTGCACTTCCTGGTTGCCAGAATATTGTGCCTTCACCAGCCAATATCTTGCTTCTATCTCTCCTGCTGCCGACCGTATCCTCGCTACCTTTCGTTACCGACATTTGGCTTGTTCCTGGACTAGGCTTCTGCTAAATCTCAACCTGCAACTATTGGTTACCGACTTTTGGCTTGTTTCTCAACTACGCTTCTGCTTGATCCCTACCTGCTATATCTGCTACCAGACCCCCGGCTTGCTCACCTCCTGGTGGGGCTATCTTGAGGACCGCGACCTGGCACTAACACGCAGCCAAGCCCATCTCCACCTTTGGGAGCTCTGGTGAATACCGGTTAGTGCTTAGACCCCGCACCTCAGGTGAACCCGTGTCATCAGCCAGGGTGACCTGTGTGAATATCTGCTCTGCTGCTATAGCTACTGGCCTCTGAGCCTGACTCCAGATCGTGACAGAATATTCTGGCCAAAAACATGGAGGCCGTTGTAGCAGCTGCCGTGGCTCCTCTCAGGGTTCAAATCGTTGAGTTACGGGGGCGCATGCACGGCGCTGAACGTGATGGCAGCCTGAAGGGATAGCTCCGTCTCGCTCGGAACTTTATCAGCGCCCTGGAGGTATCATATACCGTTTGGCACCCCACGATTTACACCCTCCAGGTCCCCTAAACACGGTGCATGCCGGCGAAGAGGAAGAAATCTCGTAGCGGGAGCCAGCATACCTTAACCCACTATCTCCTGCGCACTAGGGACAGTAACGTGATGGCCCAAGATGGCGCGGAACGGTGCGGTATCGCTTCCTCCGCGCTCGCCTCACCGCAAGTCTCCACAGGCCCTCCTTCACTCCAGCCCCAGGTAGGAGACTATATAACTCTCTCTCAAAGGCGGATCTTGACGCCAGCCTGGAAGCCATGTATGACAGGCTGGCGTCCAAGTTTCAAACGGAGCTGCACAAGACCTCGCACGCCTTTTCGCAAGAGATTGCGGCCCTGGGCTCCAGGACGGAAAGGTTGGAAAGTAAACACAACGAACTTGCGCTGGCACATAATGATCTCAGCAGAGAACATGAGGCCCTTGCATCAACGGTCATTGCTATGCAGTCACAAATTGAGGAGCTCGATAACAGGAATAGACGTAATAATTTGCGTCTCCGAGGGATCCCGGAATCGGAAACGGACCTGATACCCACCGTTATCTGCCTCTTTAAATCTCTCCTGCCGGACCACGAATCTTCCTCCTTTAAATGCGACCGTATACACAGGGCCCTCTGTCCGAAGCCCCCTGCAGACAAGCCTCCACGGGATATTGTCTTGTGCATGAAGGACTTTCTTGTGAAGGAGGACATATTACGGGCAGCGAGAAACAAACAACGCATTCTTTTTGATGATGCTCAGATTCAGATCTTCCCTGATATTTCCCCCGTCACCCTGGAGAGAAGGAGGAACCTCAAAGATATTACATCTGCCCTGCAATCAGCCAGGATCCGTTACAGATGGGGGTTCCCCTTTAAATTAGTGGTACCTCACAATGGCAGTACCTATTCTGTCACTACGCTCCAAGAGGGTCAAGAGCTGCTTGTCAAACTGGGTCTCCTAGAAGCTGCGGATGTTCACAGACCACCTTCTACCCCCAGACCAGCTCCCATTTGGCAAACTCCACCTTCGCGGAGAGACAGAAGAAGAATTCGATATGGTATTGGAGACCACAATGCTGACAGTCCACGTTAGCTGGGGTTGTTTCCTTTTTTTTTTTTTCCTTTTTTTTCTATTCTCGGCTACCCGCCTACTACTTGAACTTTAAAGCTTCCATGACGGTATGCTCCCTACTCTACATGATGTTCCGGAAGAGTCTCCCTGTTGGTCTGTCACCGGTTGGAGCTGCTGCATGCTTCCCCCACCCAGCAGATTTCCTATTATTTCACTTTTTGCTGAGTTATCCGTTTTTTACGTCAGTATTGAGCTGGGTTAGGGACCTTGTTGTCTCAGTGTACTCTATTTTTCCCGTTTTGGGGATATCAGGTAATTGGACAGTTTCTCTTTTATTTTTCCTGGTTACCTGACCCTATATCTTTCTTGAACAGGCTTGGCCTGTGTACTATCAGTTCTCTGGATATGTCCAAGTACTTTGACTCTTTTCGATCTGCTCTTGTTTTTGGTTTTTGTTTTTATTTTTCTTCTTTTTTTTTTTTTATTACCCTCGACTAGCAATGGTTGATACATCTCAGTTTACACTAACTAAATATGTTTGTCTGTATTACTATTTCTGTTCCCTGGATAGAAGATGTTTTCAGTTACTGTCGTGCTGGGTTGATGGCAGCGCCCCTGGTAACCTTATTTGGGCTTTTCACCCCACCCCCCTCCATTCTTTATTCTGCCCCGGGATTGGGGATTCCTTAGCTGATCTCACCCTAGATCCTGTCCAATGGTAATCACATGCATATCTCATAATGTCCAAGGGTTTAACTCCCCTAATAAGAGGAGGAAGACCTTCGACTTTTACAAAAAACTAGATGCCAAAATTCTCCTCTTACAAGAAACCCACTTTGCACGTAAATCCCACCCAAAATTTTTTCATAGAAATTTTCCCCAAGCGATTTATTCCCTTTACCCCTGCAAGTCCAGGGGTGCTGCCATCTTCTTGCATTCCTCCTTTCCTATGGAGATTAAACGTGTATATAAAGATACAGAGAGTAGATATGTTATCATCCAAGGGGTAATATATAATAGAGAATTAACTATTGCTAGTGTATATGCACCTAATGACACCCCAGCTACCTTCTTTAAGCAATTTTTTGAAAAGCTCTCCTCATTCCAATCCTTCCATTTAATCATTGGCGGGGACTTTAACCTGGTTGCGAATCCCACTCTGGATCGTTCTTCTCACACATCTTTATCTAAGGCCTTCCCTAAATCCCTAAACTGTAATCTAACAGAGTTTCAACTCTCTGATACCTGGCAGGCCCACAATGTGGGTATTAAAGAATTCACATTTTACTCCCGCCCCCACAATAGCTCGGCAAGGTTGGACTACATCTTTACCTCACCCATTATACTGGCCAACTCAACCCAGGCGAGCATTCACCCCTGCATTTGGTCTGACCATCACCCCACCTCCTTTTCCACCACCTTTATTAAATTAGCTCCTACTTTGCACTCCTGGAGGCTCAACGAAGCCCTGCTGTCTGATCCCTCTTTTACACCTACTATTGAGGAAGCCATTGAAGACTATTTTAATATTAATGCCCAACCTGATATATTACCCTCAGTGTTATGGGTGGCCCATAAAGCGGTCCTCAGAGGGAAAATTATTGAGATATCTACTATACGCAATAAGCAGACCAATGGTAGAATCCTGACCCTCACGCGAGAATTAGACCAACTGTACAAAAATACGGCTTCCTTGCACTTAGAGTCTACTAGACGGGAAATAGACAGCAGACGGCTTAAGTTGGACTCCTTGCTGTCCAGCAAGGTAGAGAAGTCTTTTAGATGGGCAAGGGCTAAACACATCTTGTTAGACAATTCAGCATCATCACCCTTCGCACGAAAACTTAATCGCCTCTCCCGCCCTCCTCATATCTATAAGCTGAACAATAGAGAGGGACAACTCACATCCCACCCGAAAGAGGTCTTAGACATTTTTAGGAATTTTTATTCTTCTCTATTAGCCCCCAATGAGGACATAGAAGCCCAGGCAGTTGATTCTTGGTTAGACACAGTACCCCTTCCCACCCTAACTCAGTCACAGTCTGAACAACTAAATTCACCAGTTTCCACAACCGAAGTTCTAAACGTCATTAAATCTCTTAAATTAGGCTCGGCTCCTGGCCCAGATGGGTTTGCAGCAGTTTATGACAAAAAATTTGCATCCCATTTAGCACCCAGACTTGCCTGCCTGTTTAATTGGGTGATGCGGGGCGGTAGTTTTCCAGAAGAGATGTTGCTGGCGAACATGTCTTTAATACCTAAACCCGACAAAAATCATACCCTCCCGCAAAATTACAGGCCCATATCAGTTATGAATAATGACCTCAAAATTTTCAGTAGGATCCTGGCCGACAGAATGGCTAAATTTATTCCCTCCCTTATCTCCCCATTCCAATCCGGTTTTATTCCCCATAGACTGATAACAGACAACATTCGTCTGGCCACGGATATCATCCAGGATGCCAACTCTAACTCCCGTAGCCTACTTTTACTTAGTCTTGACATTCAAAAGGCTTTTGATAGTGTTGCCTGGCCCTACCTTACCACAGTTTTGCAAAAATGGGTTTTGGTGGGGAATTTTTGCATTCCTTCCACACCCTCTACAAGAATCCCATGACCAGAATTAAAATCCCTGGCTGTTGCTCGGATTTCTTCAGTATAGGTAGGGGCACGAGACAGGGTTGTCCCCTTTCCCCATTAATTTTTGCCCTAGCCCTAGAACCCCTAGCAATCGCTATCCTGAATAACCCTGATATCTCTGGTTACACCAAAGGCCCCTTGTCTTACAAATTTTGTATGTACGCGGATGATGTTCTCATGTTCCTAACGAACCCCCTGCTCTCCCTTCCTAATTTATTTGCCTCCCTTTCAAAATTTGGTGAGATCTCAGGATTAACCATTAATTTAGCTAAATCATCCGCCCTTCCTATAGGTATCCCCCCGATGGATCTATTGCATCTTAAACAGTCCTTTCCCTTCCATTGGCCAGACTCTCATCTATCCTATTTGGGTATAGCGCTCCCTGATCATTATAAGAAATTATTCACGTCCAATTACCCGCCCCTTATCAAAAAACTTAAATTGACCCTGAAGATGTGGTCCAAGCTTCATATATCTTTCATGGGTAGGATAACGGCCCTAAAGATGGTTGTGCTCCCTAGGCTTTTATATGTTTTCCGTTCCCTCCCTATTAGAATATCAAAGTCTTATCTCGACGACGTTCAAGCCTCCCTCCTTCGATTCGTTTGGCAAGATAAACCCCCTAGATTTTCCAAAGCTATACTATATCGCTCCTCTAAAAGAGGGGGATTGGGGGTCCCACAGATATGGCTGTACTATGTGGCCAGCAGATTCTCGCAACAGGCTCAATGGAATATCAGGAATTCCAGGGTCCCATGGGTGCAATTCGAACAAGAGTCTGTAAAGCCCTTGTTTCTACCGGGTATGATGTGGATCCCTCCCTTGGCCAACCACACTAAGTCTTATGGGAATATGATTGTCTCGGATGGTATGCTCCTTTGGCATAGATATAAGCACGTATATGGTTTGGTGTCTCGGGCTCCTGGTGGCGCCTCTTTTTTGGGGGACTCCAGGTTCCTGACATCACACAACCACTTAAATGCTTTCCGTCTTTGGATAGAGTTGGGTCTTATATCCCTTAAAGACTTTATAGTGGATTCAAACTTCACCACATTTCAAGACCTACAAGCTAGATTTCAGATTCCCCACACTGAGTTCCTTCACTTTTTGCAACTCCGACATTTCTTTCTTCATCATTACCCAGGCCCCTATTCAACTCCCCCGACTGCTTTTGAAGAGATCTGTTATACAGCTCCTAGACAGAAAGGGTTGATCTCTATGCTTTACCGGGGCCTTGAAGAGGTGACTGATAGGAGTGATTTGAAATATAGGTTCAATTGGGAGCAGGAACTTGGGGATCTGAATGACTCAATTGACTGGGTGAAGAACTGGCGCAATATGTGCCAATGTACGAAATCCCTATCAGTTAGGGAAACAGCTATAAAAGTGATCACCAGGTTGTATTATACTCCCCTTAGGATACATAAAATCTTCCCACAGGCACCAGACAGTTGCTTTAGGGGCTGCCCCCTTCCAGGCTCGTATAAACACATCTTCTGGGATTGTGACCGGATACTACCTATATGGCGACTTCTCTTTGATATTATTGATAAGGTAGCAGGCTTCCATATCACTTTAAAAGCGAATCATGCCCTGTTGTTCCAATCCCCACCGGATGTCCCCAGACCATTAAGAGGCCTGATTTATTCGATCTGCCTGGCCATGCTATGGTCAATTGCTTTCAACTGGAAGTCCCCCTCACTCCCACTTACACAGGTTTTATCTCGAGTTGATCTTATAATGCATTCTGAGAAAATATACCACACTCTTCATGACACTATGCCTCTGTACGAGGCCAAATGGAATCCATGGTTCATATTTAGACTTTCGCATTGACCACGCTAGTCTCTCCTTCCCCCTCTTCTTTTTTTTTTATGTTTTCTGCCTTTCCTGTAGTTGAATTCTTTTTTCTTTCATTCTATATATATACTTTCTTTTACTGTACCTCGTGCTCATTGGCCGTGGTTATACATTTGATTTTGGCAAACACAACAGTTAAGGCCCATGAGAATGTCCCTGACCCATGCAGAGTATTATTGCTGGAATATCTCTTCCACCATCGGTTATATATAATTAAGTTTACTATGGTAGTTTATCACTATGCTAATATGCTGTATTTAACGATGGATATGTAATACTGCTTTTCTTTTGTATGGTTCTGCATGGGAATTTCCCAATACCCATACTTTGTAATTCTGTTGATTTCTTTTCAATAAAACGTTTGAAAACAAAAAATCGTTGAGTTACAGGCATTTGGTGTTGACTACCAGGAAAAAAATTTTGAGTTACAAATTGAAGTGAAAGGTCTACAAGAGGAAATCCTTGATCTACACAAACAATTGCGGGATTTTCATGCCCGAGATACTGCTGCCATAGAAACGAATGCACGAATGCTCCTACCACTCAAGTTTAGCGGAGACCGCCGCCACTATAGAGGATTCCTTAATCAATGTCGTATATACTTTCAGATGCAACCTGCTGCATTCACTTCTGACAGGAAAAAGGTGCTGTTTATTATCAACCTCCTGACTGAGGAAGCCTTAGCCTGGGCCTCCCCTTATGTGGAGAAAGATGATGTCATCCTGGATAATTTTGATTCTTTTGTGACTGCGATGAACCAAGTTTTCGATGATCCTAACCGCTGTGCTACTGCTGAGGCAAAATTGCACAATTTACGGCAGGGAAGACGCTCTGTTGCAGAGTACACAACTGAATTCCGACGTTGGATCTCAGATACCAATTGGAATCCAGCAGCACAAAAGAGTCAGTTCCGTCAAGGACTCTCGGTACAAGTAAAAGATGAGCTGGCCAGAGTAGAAAGTCCTGATGACCTTGAAGCTTTTATTAAATTATGTATTCAAATTGATCAGAGACTTACTGAAAGGAGAAAGGAGAGACTGGGAATCCTAGGCAGTAATGGTGGCATGCGTTTTTCTACTACTCAGTATCCTCCTAAGGGTCCAAGAGTTTTTCCTGATTCTGACACTCCTGAACCTATGCAGGTGGATGATATTAAAAGATCTATTACTACTCAGGAGAAAGAAAGACGACGTTCAGAAAACGTATGTCTTTATTGTGGAGACTCTGGACATTACGCAGTCAATTGTCCCAATAAATTTAAAAGAACAATTGCAGCAACGGATGTTACAGTATCTGAACAAATAAACTCAATTTCTCAGTCCATCTCTCCTTTGATTCAGGAAGCAAATAAAGTTAATTCTTTATCAACTCATTTTGTCATCCCTATAAAGCTTATTGTTGAAAGCAATGAAATACCTTGCTCTGCTATGCTGGACTCAGGGGCTGGGGGAAACTTCATCGACATCGAATTTGCCCAAAGTAATAACATTCAAATAAGAAATAAACTTGCCCCAATTGATATGGAAACTGTGGATGGCTCACCTTTGACTTCAGGCCCTGTTACCCACGAGACAATCCCACTTAAACTCCTAATTGAAAGTGACCATCAGGAGACTATCAGCTTTGAGCTGATTACATCACCCAAGTTCCCTATTATCCTGGGCATTCCTTGGTTCTCTATCCATAATCCCTCCATCAACTGGGAGACACGTTCTTTAAGCTTTACATCTGACCATTGCAAGAAACATTGCAAAGAATCTTATCAAATAAGCCCTCCACCAACCCATGTTTTACAAGCAGTTTTGGCAACTATCCAGTCATACGACAAGCTACCTCCACAATATCTTGCGTTTCGGGACGTTTGTGATAAAAAGAACGCAGATCAGCTGCCTCCTCATCGCTCTTATGATTGTCCCATTGAATTGCTTCCAGGGGCAGAAATACCATTTGGTCGCCTTTATTCTTTATCAGAACCTGAACTGAAAGTGCTCAGGGAGTGGATTAATGAGAATCTTGAGAAGGGTTTTATCAGACACTCAACCTCTCCTGCTGGCGCAGCCTTATTCTTCGTGACGAAAAAGGACTCCACCTTGCGTCCGTGTATTGACTACAGAGATTTAAATAAGATCACAATTAAGAATCGCTATCCACTCCCACTGATTCCAGAAATGCTTGAGAGACTCCGCTCTGCCAAGCTCTTTACCAAATTAGATTTACGGGGGGCATACAAACTTGTCCGCATTTGTCCCGGAGATGAATGTAAAACTGCTTTCAGAACCAGATATGGACATTTTGAGTCTTTGGTCATGCCCTTTGGGCTTTGCAATGCTCCTGCAACTTTTCAACATTTTATTAATGATGCTTTTTGAGATTTGCTTGATCAGTTTGTAATAGCATATTTGGATGACATTCTCATTATCTCTGATACTTTGGAAGAACACCGCAAGCATGTCTGTATTGTTTTTGAGAGATTAAGGCGAAATCAACTTTACATAAAATTAGAGAAATGCGAGTTTGAACAAACTCAGATCCAGTTCTTGGGATACATAATCTCTTCTGAAGGGGTAAGCATGGATCCTGATAAGATCAAAGCTGTGGTGGATTGGCCTGCCCCTAAGAATGTTAAAGAGATACAGCGATTTGTTGGATTTGCCAACTTTTACAGAAGATTTATAAGGAATTTCTCTAGGGTAATTGCTCCAATCACACAGTTGACAAAGAAAGGGGTGCCCTTTTTGTGGTCACCTGAGGCACAGGCTGCCTTTAGTAAACTGAAAACTCTCTTCACTTCTGCACCAATACTGGTACATCCAGATCCAGAACTACCTTTCATCGTAGAAGTTGATGCTTCTAATTCTGCTGTGGGAGCTATCCTTTCTCAGCGAATGGGAGAAAAAACGCAGCTTCATCCTTGTGCTTATTTCTCTCGACTGATGTCTTCAGCCGAGATGAATTATGACATTGGAAACAAGGAGCTGCTGGCAATTAAGGAAGCATTTTCTGAGTGGAGGCATCTGCTGGAAGGAGCTAAGCACCCTGTAACCGTTCTCACCGATCATAAAAATTTAGAATTTATTAGGTCTGCTAAAAGGTTGTCATCTAGACAAGCACGTTGGTCCCTTTTCTTTTACAGGTTTAATTTTGTTATTTCATACCGCCCTGGGTCAAGGAATGGTAAGGCTGATGCCCTATCATGGATTTTGTCTGGGCCTCTCCAGGAAAGCACCTCTGAATGTACAATCCTGCCACAAAAGAACTTTCTAGGGGCCATGAGTTCAAAGACTTTTCTTAATCTTCTCAAGGAGGGGTATGAGAATGACCCACTTCTTAATAATCCTCCTAAGGACATTAACCTCAAGTACAACAATGGTTTTTGGACTCAAGCGCATTGCCTCTGTGTACCTGAATCAGTTCGGGTAGAAGCCCTCAGGTTGGTACATGACTCTAAGCTTGTTGGTCATTTTGGGGTTTCTAAAACAGAAGAACTCTTATCACATTCCTTTTGGTGGCCTGGGTACAAGAAAGATGTTAAGAGTTATGTGGCTTCATGTCTAACCTATGCTCGCAATAAGACACCTCGATCTTCTCCTCTGGGGTTACTTCTACCACTACCTGTTCCATCAAGACCATGGGGGTCAATTTCTATGGACTTTGTGGTTGACCTTCCTCTTTCAAAAGGGATGACCACTATTCTGGTAGTCGTTGACCGTCTCACTAAGATGGCTCATTTTATTCCAGTTAAAGGGGTACCCTCTGCCGAACATACTGCTGAGGTAATGGTTAGATAAGTTTTTAAACTTCATGGAATTCCTGATGATGTGGTGTCTGACAGAGGGGTACAGTTTACCTCAAAATTTTGGAGAAGTTTTTGCTCAGCTTTGGGTGTAACAGTTAATCTGTCCTCGGCTTTTCATCCGCAGTCTAATGGTCAGACCGAGAGGACCAATCAAACTCTGGAGCAATACCTTCGATGTTTCGTGAGTTATCTTCAGGATGACTGGGTGGACTACCTTCCTACGGCAGAGTTTGCTTATAATAACTCTAAACATAGTTCCACATCCCAAAGCCCATTTTTCTTAAACACCGGGTATTATCCAGTTTTTATTCCTGATCTCCCCATCTCAACTTCAATTCCTGCTGTTACCAACAGACTAACTTCATTACATGAGATCCAGGAGAAATTGACTGATACATTGAAGGAGGCGCAGGAATATTACAAGAAGGCTGCTGACAGACATCGTAGGTCTATTCCCACTTTTCAAGTAGGTGAGAAAGTTTGGTTATCTACCAAAAATTTTAAAATTCAAGTTCCATGTGCTAAGTTGGGTCAAAAGTTTATGGGACCTTTTGAGATTTCTGCTCAAATCAACCCAGTCACTTTTCGCCTAAAACTTCCTGACAATATGAAGATTCACCCTGTGTTTCATATATCACTACTCAAACCATTTAATGAAAATACTTTTTCTGGAAGAATTCATCCTCCTCCCCCACCTGTCGAGGTACAGGGTGAAGAAGAATTTGTGGTGGGAAAAATTCTTGACTCCAGGATCTCTAGGAACAAATTGCAATATTTGGTTCAATGGGAAGGATATGGGCCAGAAGAAAATTCTTCGGAGCCTGAGGAGAATGTTCATGCCCCTAGATTAACAAGGGAATTCCACCAGAGGTTTCCTCAGAAACCTGGCCCTAAGACGTCCAGGGGATGTCCTAGGAGGAGGGGAGTACTGTTAGGACCTGGGCTTGAACCTGGGACCTCTGGTGTGTCTGGCAGTGACTCTGCTTGCTGAGCCACCTGGAATGCTGGACAGCTCCTTGGACAGCTCCTTGGACAGCTCCTTGGACAATTCCTTGAGTGATCTTGTCTTGAATCTTGTTTGCCTTGAACCTTGAACCCTTTGCTCCTCCCATGAACTTCCTGATTTAAGCCATGTCTCTGCACTTCCTGGTTGCCAGAATATTGTGCCTTCACCAGCCAATATCTTGCTTCTATCTCTCCTGCTGCCGACCGTATCCTCGCTACCTTTCGTTACCGACATTTGGCTTGTTCCTGGACTAGGCTTCTGCTGAATCTCAACCTGCAACTATTGGTTACCGACTTTTGGCTTGTTTCTCAACTACGCTTCTGCTTGATCCCTACCTGCTATATCTGCTACCAGACCCCCGGCTTGCTCACCTCCTGGTGGGGCTATCCTGAGGACCGCGACCTGGCACTAACACACAGCCAAGCCCATCTCCACCTTTGGGAGCTCTGGTGAATACCGGTTAGTGCTTAGACCCCGCACCTCAGGTGAACCCGTGTCATCAGCCAGGGTGACCTGTGTGAATATCTGCTCTGCTGCTATAGCTACTGGCCTCTGAGCCTGAATCCAGATCGTGACAGAGGGATAGTAAAGGAAGATAAATGGCTCACTAGGATATATTTATAGAGAGGTTTACATCTCTTTTGGGGTTACATAAAATTTTCATTTTTTTCACTCTCTCCTTGAGTGGATTTACATAATGCACATGTGGGAAGATGAGGTATGTATTTTACACTATGGTATTTATTGGTCACACTATTCCACTCATGAGATATAGAGCATATAGCTCTATAAGGTGATTGGGTAATTATATCCACCATCACTATGGCATGGATATGGGTAGGGGTGGATGGGGTAATTCATTTTGTATATGATGATGTTGATGTATGAACATTGAATATTAATAAGGATATTGAAAAATCTAAAAATGGCGGTGAATATTTTGTATGTTTGATGTTATAAATATAACTTTATACACTGTGGGGAGAAAGGATAGAAGGTGATAGATAAATGATTAAGGATATTATGAAGTTATCTCCCCCCCCCCTTTTTTTCCCCTCTCCCCACCACTCTGTAACTGGAGCATCATAAATGATAAGTGAAAGTCTATTATTTTACTTGAATTGCCAAAGATTGAAAGTAGTAAGGAATAAAGGATAATCTATATGAATGGTTATATTCCCCTCCCCGAACCCCCCCTCCCCCATATGTTTTCTACCTTTTTATATTTGTTGTATCAGATATTTGAAAAATAGATGAAATAGAGAATCTCCTCTAAAATATATATGTATATAACGGCATACTAAGACAATGATGTGTGACAGATTGGGTACCTACAGACCCTCCCCTATAGGGATCTTACTATTGTAAGCTAGACTCAGATAGAGTCATGTAGTTTTAGTTTCAAAAGTTTATTGACTTTTATCATAATGAACAAGCAAGAGTTAAATAGCATCTATCATACATTTGGATCAGGCAAGTACTAAAGCCAGTAAAAATATAACTAACGCATAATTGATATCAAGTCATAGGACAGAACTCAATAACTCTTTAGAGAATAGAGTCATGTAGTTTTGATATATGTGTGTTGTGTGTTTCTCCCCCCCCCCCCTTTTTTTTTCTTCTTTATGGGTACAGTAACATTTTGTTCCTTTAATGCTAGAGGACTTAATTCTTCATCTAAAATATCACAGATTTTAAACTCCTTTCATAAACAGGTCAATATCATTTTTATTTTTTATTTTTTTGCCAGGAAATTCATTTTCGTTCAGATCACATACCTGATATACGAAATAAGCATTATCCAACATGGTTCCATGATTAATTCTCATATTCAAAGTCAACAGGAGTCTCCATTGCAATCCATAAAACTTTACCTCATTAAGTTTTACAGAGCTGGAAGGGTAGAGATGGTAGGCCCTTGCTTTTAAAAAGGTCATTATATGGAAAAATCTTCACAATTATTAACTTATATATACCAAATCATGACCAGATTAAGGTGGATATACAGACCCTTATAAAGCTGATGAAGAGAGCAGAGGGAGTAGTTCTCATTGGAGGGGATTTAAAAAAAATTCTAGATCTAAATTTGGATACTACCACAACTCCCTCATATCATACTACTAAAGGAATATATAGAAGAGCGCCAAATCAGTAAAAAGTACATTTATTTTATACAATTAATAAAAGTCTCACTTACATCCATAATTATTATTGTCCTCCGTTTGATAGTCAAATCACTGTTCCCTTTCGCTGGTGCTGTTAGTGGATGAATCCTCCTCCACAGCGCGCTAGGGGAAGCTCTGCTGTGTTCTGTGATGCACAGAGACTCAGACTGGCTCGTAGACAGCGTGTGACGTCAGCCGGGGGTACCCAAAAGCACAACGCGTTTCTGAGCTTGCGCAAGCCTCGTTCGGGCATGCGCGCTCCTTTCTCAAGTGCAGGTATAGGCAATGCTGCAGTGAACTGCTCTTAAATAGGAGAGTGAATAGATAATGACAGACAAGATAGAAATTGTTAGGTTGCTCGTCTTCTGTAAGTAACCCCTGGTAGCCTAGGCTAGGATTGAAGGGCGGAGGTCCCTTTCACCGGTGGACAAAACATTACACATACACACTATTGTACGTGAATAATGAATGTGCCTATTGAAGCACACACAACAGTTTTATTTAGTTTGAGCAGAAGGACAGCCCTGTGGTTTAACCAATCAGGTAATTCATACATACATCGACATTTTTCTTAA